>NC_053019.2:7102500-7767500 GCF_016746245.2 Drosophila santomea | reverse complement strand
AAATGAGCCAGAGGAAAATGAGGGGTCTTTGATAGGGCTAAAACCAAGCGAGGTAAAGGCTAACAGCTTATAGGATGTCAGGTGACTGTACCCAGGAATACTATTTATATATAAACACGGAGACTCAGGGGTTCACGTAGACAACATAACAATAATTGATACCATGTATAGGACATTATTGGTGCTATAAGAATGTTTGCAGTTTGTCAGTTTCCTTATTGTAAAGAATTAATCATCTCTTTTTCACGTACATCATTATTATTTTATCTTTTAATCGCGATTTAAGTTTTATTAAATAATGAACTTTAACGTTGCCCATTTCTTTATCCATTATATACGGATAATATTAATTTAAATATATAAATTACATGAATATTAATATTACATTAATATAAACTATATTAATTGAAAAAGCTGAAAAGCTTGCAAGTCATTTAGTTTTTCAAATGCCTTTTAGTAAGTACTGCTCGTTTATATTTCCCAGTCGTTGTAATAACAACACTTTCCAATTTTCCATCAATGATTATAATTAATTTATGTTTTCTTGAATGGAATGCCATTCATATTCATTTGTTTGTACTTTCCGCCAACTATGTACCTTCTTATTACTGTACTCAGCTTGAGAGAGATTTCGCAGCATTTTTGATGGTGGAATTTCTCTGTTGTTTGTTGCCAGAAAGCCAAAATCCGATGTGAAATGATGAGCAATTTATCTGCGCGGAATCTGGGAGAATGCGCTGTGTAATGAATGTCCCAGATAGGATGCTCCCGTCGCATCCTTGGGATTTCCCAGCCCTTTCCGTATATCAACTAGAGAGTGGGTGGGCAAGTGGGCGGGTGAAGGCGGTTGAAGGCGCGCATTATTTGGTTTAAGGGGTTTTCATTATAACATGCATCGCACGCCACGCTCGTCTTTATCGCTATCGCTTGGAAACATCGAGCTGCTGGAACCCGTGTATCTATATCTATCAGCAAAAAACACACACTGCGGCAAGGACACACCAAACACTCCACACCCTGCACAGACCACCACCCACATCCCACCGCCCCCTATTCCAGCAGCCACGCCCACACCCGGAGATGAGATTCATGGATTGGGTTGGCAAAGGCAGCATCATGGGCTACATTAAAATGTTGCCATCCAGGCAACCGACTCCGCCGACAGACATCAGCAACCTCCTTCTGCTGTTGGTCCCCCTTCAGCCCCTGAAACCTCTTCTGCCCACAAAACCCCCCTTCGCACGCCCCTGACTTTTACCAGGGGGTAAATAAACTGCCGCAATCGCCAGCATCATCGTCGCATCTGCAATTGCGTATTTGCGAGCAGGGGCGGAACGGTCGGAATTTACTGTCTGAATTGGTCCCGGCCAGAAGGAGCCATCTAGCTCTGCAGTGGATGCCGCCCATAACTTTTACTCTGCAGGACTTCCAGCCTGGAGCTGGGTCCTGAGATCCGCTCTCAGCCTGCTCAGCCTGCTTCTGAACACGAATTGGCATCTGCTACAGGTTTTCGCTTATTCGTAAATGTATCTGTATCTCCCTGCACCGGAAATTAGTCGGGGCTCAAAACTATTTGCAGTTGGATATTTAGTTTTCTATATTTTTCCTATATTTCAGTATTTCGGCTCTTCAAAATTACAATTCTTTTACCTTGACAACAGAAAACTTGTATAATTTCCTGCTAGAATTTATAAAAGTCCCACACCTAAAGAAGAGCTAATACCCTATCTATCCTCTATCTTCTTGGCCTCAACCATTTCCGTGTACCTTTATTTTCGCCTATGAGGCGTATGAAGATTTGATACCAAGACGGTTTTCCATGCAAGCTTTAGTCTGAGTTTGGCCTAAGTTTGACTAGCCTCGGGTAGTCGTATAAAATTTGCATATAATTTCAGTATTTGTGTATACCTTTTGTTGTTTCTATTTGATTTGCTCTTGGCGCATTTCTATTTTATGTGCTCAGCTTGTTATGGTAAACTGAGCAAAAAGGAATGGAGGCGTGTCAGCTCGAACATTGTAAATATTTGCTGATAAATGGTAATGGTGGGAAGCGGAATATCGTGAACTCAATAAACCTGGCCTTGAGATAAAACAGCGACACCAGAATACAGGTACAACTTTATTTTACAAGTGTCGATTGAACACTAGAGATACTTTAATACTTATGTACATTCATATACAAAGTGTTTTGATTCCGTAAATATTTTTGTACAATTTTGATACTCACTATGCATAATTATAATTTTTCATTTTTTTTAATAACATACCATAACGGATCGAATATCTGTAAATCTCTTGGGTTTTCCCAGTTTTAATGTATAAATGCACATTGAGAGTACCTTATCAACCTTGCCAACCGTTTAATTTAAGTATCTCTTATATGCACCAATTACAAATCCCCAATTCCCCCGACTAATTAATTGTTTAATGCACTCCGGCTCATGTTCCACTCCATTCGACGCATTCGTCTGGACTTTTGCAGTGCGTTTTCCAAAATGGCCGTTTGCATCAATGCGGCACACACGCACAGGATAATGGCTAATGGGGTCGCTCTTGGCCAAAAGGGCATGCAGGAGTTAAGGGTCGTGGTAAAGGCGAGTCGGAGATTTTAATTACCTTTTGAATTTATGCTAATTCATATTTGAGTATGTACCCGGCGCATTCGGCAAATGTGGCCTCTGCACCATTTATGCATCTGTATCTGTGTCTGCCCTTCTACAAAATGTATCTTTATCTGCGCGAGTGCCACGCGAAATGTCCGCTTACAATGTGCATCACCAAGTGGCACCATTAAATCGGGCATGCAATTATGCCTGTTTAATTTTAACCAAATTTATGCGCAAATTCTTCGTACAAGTCTGCAACAGCCATGGAAACTTTGACCGTGCCACACGCAGCGCGACCTTAAACATTTTACTCTCGTAAAAGCTTCAGATTGGGGCTTTCGCGGGGTTTCCGGGGAGATTTCGTCGGAGAACTCTTGAGCTCACGCTGCTGCTAAAATTACTTTTGCATCCGGTGCATTTCGGCGCAAAATGCCCCGCAAGGTCCGTTCGCAAGCCTCAAAGCGTGAGTTTCATGGCGAATTTTTACAGTCGCCTTCCGATGAAGCCATTTTCCTTTCGGCCCCCAAAAACTAGCGACTGCAGTAGTAGTACGGGCAGAGGCACTCGGCTAAGTGAAAATGTGAGCTAGCGGAAGCACAGCTGGATGCTGGATGCTGGAAAAGCTGGGCGGGAATAGCCAACATCAAATGCGAGTGCTCAGTGCAGCTCACAAATTGAAAACAAATGGCACAGGCCCTGCACAGAATTATTTTTCCTCCTTTTCGACCTTTTTTATGCTTTTCCACATTCCCTGCGCAAATTTAAACGTGCTTTCTTGGCCAAGCATTCATTAAGTGATTTTTTGTTGGCACGTTCTGTGGAAAAATAAACGGGCGACTGAAAATTTGGAAGCTAAATTCTTACTAAATATATCGTTAAAAAATAAAGTGAGACACAACCCAAATCCAAGAAAATATCGCTAAAAATCAAAATCTTGATAACTCGTTACTCGTAGAGTAAACGGGTATAATTATCTGTCGAAAAGGGAAGTGTTTTCGACCCCATAGAGTATATATGTACATATATTCCTAATAAGGATCAATAGTCGAGTCGATCTGATCATGTCCGTCCGTATAAAAGCTAGAATGTCTGGATAATAATGCAGATTTCAGAGACATAGACGCAGCGCAAATTTATTTCCTGATATTGCGTGTTAATGTGTTAATATTTTTCATTTCATTATTTGTCTTGCCACATGGTCTTGCCAAAACCTTTTGCCTTTTGTCAAAAAACCTTTTTGCCAAGCCCACTTTACCACCTACAAACCGCTCCATCTTTTGGAAAATTCAAAATATTTTTAAATATGTTAATTTGTTTCCACCATTTCTACCAATATTCCATAAAATGTCAAAATTTCTCGTTCGCACTTCCTCTAGCTGAGAAACGGCTATCTGAACTCGACTATAGCATTCTCTCTTGTTGTTTTACTGATTTTACTTTCTTTTCAACATATCTTTAAATGTAACTCTGTCTGCATTTATCTTAAGTGTACCACTACTAGTTCATATTGCGGTCTTTTTGTCAGCGTCCAAAGGCGCCTATTAGAGAGGTACGTGGCCCAAACCGCTTTGGCCATAACTCACAGCGAATGACCTTATGGTGCAGTCGAAAAAAGCCAGAAAGGCCAGAAAGGACGAAAAGTGGGGCCAAACGGAATGTGTATAAGGGATGGGAACTGACAGACCCTTTAATTCCTGTACAAGAATGCAATACCACCGAAAAAACAGAGAACGAAGGAAAGAAATATGAGGGCCGGGAAAAAGTGGGTAAGGATTTTAAGCGATTGCCAGGCCATGATAAATCGTGGAACTAATTTAATTAAAGTTTACGGCAACTCTGGCCAAGTGCCTGACTTCTTGGCAGCAATGTAATGCCACTGCAGACTGCAGTTGCAGATACATGGCACGATAAAGGGATTCAATTATGGAAATAAACATTTTATGCAGGTGCATTTTACGAGAAGGACTAATGAAATGGGAAATCGTAAAGTTAAAAAGGCCATTTTCTTTACCGTTGCAAGAGCGGGGTAAAGCCATATATAAGTATTCTTAATTTGAATAGCAGTTTGCTTCAATGTTTTCATTTCATCTTTAAAAAGACGCGTTAAATGCAAAGTGGACATTGCATAAAATGTAAAAAATATGTGGTTTCAATAGAAAAAATTTGTTCAAAGTTCTAGCTCAAATTGCTAAGTTGCATAGTTTTGAATATTTCATTAAGATCTTGGCTAAAGTGGGTCGAGATATGCCAGCCACTGAGACCCCAAGAATGTGTATTAAATTGTTTTGTCTAAGTTCACAATGCACCCAAGACCGAAAATGCCATCTCACGAGAGATATCATAAAGTTTACGCCTTTCAGCTGGCTGTGATTTATGCGCCGAGGTTGCAATTAATGAAACTAACTATCGTGTATGCTGTAATCTGAATCTGAAAACAATTTGGCCAGGACATTCCATTGTCCTTCCATTAATTTATGGTGTTGCGGCGGACACATGTGAGCAATACGCTTTTTGCTGCCTGCTTTTAATGCGCCGCACAGCGGCAGTGGCAAAAAGGACATAATTAACGCAAATACATATGTTTTTATGAGGAATATGCATCAGATAGTGGAGTACATATACTCGCAGTTCTGTTTTTGTTATGGTTGTTTTGGTATGGGCCATAGCCAAAGCACATTATGCACACTTCGTCCGAGGTCATAAATAAACGCAGTTTTGCTGTAAATTACGGATTAAAATTCTAGCTAAAAGGGAGCAGGGCGCGGAAGGCGGATGTTTGGGGGCCGCCCTAGATCTGGAGACATAAATAACAAGTTCATTTTCATTTAATTGCACATTTGCGCACACAAAATCGTAAATTGCAGGGCCTGCGTAGGTCCGAATTCAAAATTATGATTTCAGCTTATAAAGTTTGTGTAAACCTTTTCTCGTTCCACGACGTAAGGACGCATGGACGCAAGGACGCAAGGACGCCAGTGAAGCCCCACAATTTCCTGAAACGAGTTAAGAATGCAAACAAATTTAAATATTAAATGCGATGCGACCGGTGGACACAGGTATGTATTTAGAGGGTGAACGCTGCTGCTCGGAGACGGGTTTGTTTTGTGTCCTTCCAGGGCGACAGGACATCTGCTCGACTGCCCACGTCCAGGAGCGCACAGAAGTAACTAAATCGTCCAACGACCAAAGACCAACTTTTGGCCCAAGTACTTTTGGCTGTTTGCCGTTTTGCTGGCTATTCTTTCTGTTCGCGAAGTTTGTCGTGTTTTTCCAAATTGTTATTTTACTTTTCTTTTTTCTGCAAAATTTCCCAACGCCCCGAAGGCAGATACGCTGCCAAAAGTTTTCTCCTCCACCATATTTATGGCAGTTCTTCTCACTTCCCCCCGCTCACTGCGGAATGGCTGCTTCCGACTATCTCTACCGCCGGATGGGATCTCCAATTGTAACGCTCCCGTGACCTACCCTGTAGTTCCGGGCTTTTGTTTAAATGGCGTTCGACGCATTGTCGGATTGCTGGCTCGATTATCAGAAGCTCGTCTCTACAGGTATCTCACAGGGTAGAAATAAACCTCAAGACAAGTGTAACCTCAAGAAGTAACTGTACGCGCTAGTGTGGTTCATTTGTATATAATTTTTTATATAATTTATTTTTTAATTTATACACAATTCTCAACGTTCAATCAACCGCGACTATTTTAAGACATGCTTGCACATTTTGGTACTGTCTATATATTATATCTGTTAGTACACCACCTATTAACACTTGATTTTGTACACCATTTATGGCAGCAGTTCAACACCAGCTCTCAGCGTCTCTGATTTTCCTTTTTGTGGCGCAGAAATACAAAAGCCAAGTGCGTGGAATGGGAGGAAAAGGAAAACACATCAGACCACAGAGCAAATACAAGAAACAAAGAACGCAAACACCATGCGGCGTATACTTAATATCAGGCGCAGGACCAGTACCAGGACCCACCTATAAACGTCATCATAACCCAGCTAACAACGGGGACACGGAAATGGAAAAAAGGAAAAAAGGAAAAAAGCACCACGTCAGGCCCATCGAAATCATTATTTATGTAGGAAAACGTGGCGAGCTGACCCGGCTCCTTTCGGAATTTTCTCTCTTTTCCTGACAGCATCTGCAGACAATAGCTTCAGTGTGCTTGCGTGTCGTGTTGTGATTTTCGCCTCTGATTTTCCACCATTTTCCAGCACTTTACGGGGGAGTTCGGCTAAGTGAAGCGCAACTTTTACGTGGGCCTGAATTATTAATAAACGTTAAAAGGCAACGCCAATTGCTGAGCGAGCCCTCAGACACCAGCAGCATTTTTCCTTCGCTTTCCACAGGTATTTGAAGGTGTTCTTCCGCTAGTTTCCTTGTCTCCAGTGCTGTAGTTGAGTTGATGTTTTATGTGCTAAGAAGTTGGTTAGTCACCTGCGACAAGTTGGCTGAAAGCTTAGTGCTTACTTGGCTTTTCTTCCTCCCCATTTGGTTTTTATTACAGTCTTTCTTTTGACTTTCGGAGAACGGGTTTGATATCATTTGTCATCGCTCTGTTCTCCAAAAGAATTTTAAAGCCGATGAGTTGCAAATTTTGAACGTACTTAACAACATCTTTTTAGTTATAGGTCTCACATCAAAATCCCTAGTGTAAGCCATATCTTATTCAACATATTTTCGTTTGATGTTTGAAAATCAAGAATTTTATTTCCGAGTACCCACTTCCAATTTGCATTACCTTACGGTATGAAAAAGCCTTCTATATAAAAGATAGCTTATATAAAAGATATTCATAAAGAAATTTGAGTTGGCTTACAGCTCCAGCAATACTCCTATCACACACCCCCAGGAATGAATTTAAATAAAAAGCACATATTTATACATGGAACATTATCTCACCAATTTCTACAAATGTCATATGTTAACTGACTAAATCAACTGACTAAATCACATTTATTTTAATGTCAAGCATCTATCTCGGACAACTATCTGAGCAAATGGAGTGGAAAATGAATGAGTTTATCTGGACTGTGGTTTCCCAAACTCATATATATTGCCTATTAACGACTTCTGATCGCTCTGATTTAAAGCTCAAACATAAATCGAACTAACTTTGGCAAATGCCAGAGACCGAGCGGTATAAAACTGCCTCACGTCTCATCAAGGATTCCAGGGACGAAAGTTGCTTTTATGGCAGCTGTTGTCCTTGGGGAGGAATGGCAGTGTTCGAGTGCTGACAAAATAACGAAATGAAAGAATGCGATTTATTTTCGCATTGACAAACGTTTGATTTTCCCTGTGTTCCCCCATTTTACGATTCAGGGTGTGGGTGGCTTGCAAAATGCGGATGGTTTCTGTTTTTTCTCAGATGTTGTTGCTTTTATTGAGTTGGCTACTTCTTTGTCATTTAAATTGTTGTTGTTGGCTTGTTGCCATTCCTTGTTTTGCCAGCTTTGCGATGTCCATTGTTTTTTCGCCTTTGTTGAGTTTTCGCTGCAGCTCTCAGCGCATTGTCGTTGGGTGAAAAAGGACAAAAAGTGGGTGGGAATTGTGGGACCCTCGTAAAGTGATTCGCACATATAATTGCTTTTGTCGTGAAACTTCGCACGGCGCCGTTCACCCCCTTTTGTCGTTCAACACCCACAGCCATTTCACCAGCGCGTTGAAATCATTCGTCAGGATTTATGCGAATGAGCGACAGTTTTTGCCATTTGTCTGCAGTGCCAGCAGATCAGAAGGGAAAGGACAGCGGCAAGGCAGTCGGGGAAAATTCAGATGAGAAATCCAGGGAAAGGGGAGAAGCGGGCGGCGCAGCCAACATAAGCGATGAATAATGGTGAATCCGTATCTTCGCGCAGAAGTATCTTTGTATCTGGTGCTGTGCGCGACAAATAATTCCCGACTATATTTTTCCCGCTTAGTTTCCTTTCTGGATCTCTATACAGAGAACAAAAAATTTGAATTAAATTATATAAGAACCCTTTTACGATTCTAAACGTTAGAATTAAATTTTTATGCAAAGCAAATAAATAATGATTGCTATTCAACTTGCTATTTGTGATAATTCATTAACATTCCGTAATACTATTCTGAATAATCAAATTGTGAAAATTTTTTTAAAAGAGAGATACGTGTACGCATGTAAAAACTTTTTGTATAGAAACAAAAAATAAAATGAAATAAAAAATAAAATACAAATATTGCTCGGCTTTAAAAAGAACTTTGTAAATTATTTAATAGATTTCTCAGTGTACATTTCCTACTCCTCCTCCTCCTCCTGTTCCACCTCAAGGTTGTCCGTTCTTTATTTCTTTCTCTCCTTCGACGCTGTCCATTTTATTAATTCGTTTTATTTTGCTTCGCGTGACAAGTTGACATAAATAGATAAATTGAGCTTTTAAATTTGTCCCAGAATGGACCAGCACGGATCTGAGTCTGCGGAGGACCACCATTCAGGACGATAGCCAGTCAAATAAATACAAATTGTTTTGCAAACAAAATTGATTACCCGCAGCAGCAAGAGCTGAGTTCAAAATATTCGCTGGATTAACATAAACTGAACGCCTGGATTTATGACTTCAAAATCGGATTCTCCTCCGAATTTTGCCGCATCTGGCGTTGTTCATTATTGGGGTCAGCCCTAATGAACTTGCTGGATACTGTATTTTTTCATGATTTAAATTGTGAATGTTATATAACTATGCCAATAAATCACAGCTTGTAAAACGTTCAACAAACATTCATATTATATGATTTGTTTGCCAAGATGTGAGGGAAGTTGAAACACTGCATGTACATAAATCAAAATAAAATTAACAAATTGCATATTTAATTCATATTTTTATACAAATTATTAACATTTCAATTTGATTATCATAGCAAAGTGATGATTGCAGCAAAAGACAATTTAGGCTACATTATTACAGTGTCCTTTCCTGAACGGCCATCGACAAAAATCTGCCCTTTCTTTTTCGAAACAGTATTTGGTATATTTTTATAAACTTATATTTTTCTATATTAAAACATTTTTCAAAATTGCTCTGGGGTCTTCATGCTGAATCTCAACTTTTTCGATTTATAGTTCCTACGGTCTCGACGTTCATACGGACGGATCCTAATCAAGAGCATATATACTGCATATGGTCGGAAACGCTTTCTTCTGCCTGTGCATACTTTTCAACGAATTTAGTATACCCTTTTACTCTACGATTAACGGCTATAATAAGAATCAGCTTAAGTTGATCCTTCGATGCATATTTTTAATAATAAATTTATAAATGTTTCACATCATGCTGTGGGTTCTAGTTCTCCTTGAGGTTGTTAATGAAAGGGTTCGCGTTAGAGAATTATGTAAAGAATTTTTGTTTATTTTTATAATTAAGGAAATGTTAATAATTAATGAAGCCTACAAAATTCATACTATTAGCAAGTACACCTACCTACCAATATTTATTTCCTACAAGCAGTTTTCAATGCAAGCAGTTTGTATATGTTACATTCGACAAATATGCTGGTTTGTGTACTAACTATCTATACAACCTACATTCTACATTATACAGGCGACAGTAAGAAACGGCGAATTCAAGGGTAATTGATTGAGTTCGAAAGAATATAAGCGAATTTAAATTCGTTTTATGTTAATGAAGATGTTTGATAATAAAAGCAATTCGGGGCTTAAAGTGTTCCGTTGTAAATCTAACGTCCCATAAAATTGTGTTCTAATTGCAATTAAACACCATATTTAGGAGAAAAACTCCGCATTTCGTTGACTTAAAGTTGATATTTGTTGTAGAATACATCTGATGAAACCGCAAAGACAATTTCACTGGTCAATAAAATACTTCTAAACAAGAAAATACCGATGTAACGATGTAATATAACAATTTTAAATAACAAAATGAATATATTTATGTATGTATAATAATATATACATATAAATTAACTTTTGACCAATTATGCAAAAACATTATATAAATAGAACATTATATAAATGTAACAAATATATTATAAATAATTTTCCCATAACTATTTACGCTGCTTTAGGTTTAGACTACAAAGAGTTTTTGTATTAAAGCTGGTTAAATATTCGAATTATTTAAACTTTGAAAGTATTCTCTCCAATAATAAAGACAGCTTTCTTTATTTCTTTCATGCAATCATGCTATGGCCCCCCTCCTTCCTAAAACGGAGATGGCAGTAGACCGTTTGGTTGGGTAGTGCGAACATCTTAAAAACCTGTCAGTCACAGTTGATGAAGGTTTCTACGCAACTCGCCTTTTAAATGTTTTAGTTCTTCCCCTACTGGACTTATTTCGTTATACCGATGCCATTGCTCACGCTGTCCGCTGTTTTGGGCCATCCTGCGGTAGGTAGAGAAGAGGAATGTTGGTCGAGTCATTTTTCTAGTTTTAAAACGCTAAACTCGACACTTAAAACACCAAGACCCGCCCCTGAAAATAACGAAATGGCCGGCCCAAATAAGGAACTGCACTCCAAAAAATTTGTATGTAGATTAACAAAAACTATCTTCATAGTTTAAACAAACCAAATTATGCAATTCAATATTATAATTGGTTGTTTATAAATTAAGCTCATAATTAAATATATTTTAGTTTTCCCTTGCTCTTAAGATACTAGCCCCATAAATCATTATATATGTCTTATATCGAAGCCATAAAATCGAATAAATTTATTTGAAGAAGAATTTATATCTCTATTTCGTTACAGTGGACATTGATGTTTGCTTCGCTCCAAGGAAACGGACAATGCTCACAGTCTGCTGATTTTTGTGGAATGTCAAACTGATTTACTTTAGTGAAACTCCCCATTCCAGAGGGCAAATGTCACGTCGGAAACCATCCCCGAACTTTCTACAAATAGAATCCCCTATGAAAAGCTCTCAACAGCTGCCTAAGCTGCTAATAACGAATGGACACCGACCAGGATTTGGTCAGTGCGGATGTGGATGTCCTTTTCCCAAGTTCATTTAATTACTTGGAATATCAACACTTTGTCAAAGTGCGCTATTCATTAAGGTGTCTGTGGGTGGCTTCTCGAATAGAGTGGCCATCAGCCCACACCCTCTCAGCAGACCAATTCCATCTCTCCCCTTTAATTGTCACTATCCTGGGCGTCAGTGTGGGTTGTGTGGCTCACACGTGGGAAATGGCCGGTTATAATTACTTTCTTCTCTTGTTTTATTCATGAGCAGCACTCAGCTAAAATTTGTTTTCGTTTAATGGTTTTTCCTTAAGAAGTCGCAAAGTTGAGGGGCTGAGTGTCCTGAATGAGGTTTGCTAATGAGCGTGGAAAAATAAAATTTTCCACTAAAATGAATTTCCTAAAACTGCAGTTAAATATTTTATAAAATATTTATATAGTTAAAATATTTAATTTAATATTTTATAAAAGACCTTCTTTACAGAATAGTTGGCAAATACATTTTTATACCTCTTACGCGTAGAATAACTGGATATACTAGATAAGTAGTGAGTAGTGACCTAATTACTGAAGAAAGAGTATCCGACCCTCTAAGTATATATATTTTCTTGATCAGGATCAATAGCCGAGTCGATCCGGTCCGTATCAACGTCGGGGTCTTAGGAACTATTAAAACTAGAAGGTTGATATTAAGCATGCTTATTCCAGAGACATAGGCAGCAGCCGAATGCCCACGCTTTTAAAGAATGCTTACATGTTTTGTTCGTTTTATTATTTGTCTGGTCAAGTTCTATCGGTACAATTTACAGGTACTGTTTGACGCATATGACATACGTGTAGCATCTAATTGAGGAGTCTGCCAGTACCCTTAAACTAGGTTATTTCCTTTTGGAAGCTCACTTTACGCAAATTTGGACTAGCAGCAGTGCCTTTACGTTGGACGCACGAAAACCGCTTCCGCTGCCTTCGGCAAAAATAGAATAGAAGCGATGAAGACGAGGCGGATTATGTGCCCAAGTGTAACTAAAGAGAATAAGGGCGAAAATCAGCGAATCATTAATCAATCCTTTCATGATGTGATGCGGTGCGTGTCCTTTTATGTGTCAAAAAAAAAAAAACAACGAGTGAGAGAAGGAAATAAAATAACAAAACAGTGGGGGAAATGAAACCCGACAGAGAAAGCGAAATGAGAGCGAGCCATAGGGAGAAAGAAAAGAAAAGAAAAGTATCTTTTGCATGGGTATGACTGACAGCTAAGCAGGCAGCAAAGTCCAAGTGGATGAACAGGATACAAGGGATCAGGGTTGGGCAAAAAGGAATCTAAAAAAAAAGCATCAAGAAAATGGCGACAATGTTTGCCCAGAGCCACCGAACCCTCGACGATGGTTTCGGCCTTATTTACATTTTGAGGTCGCGTTGATTAGCTGAGTGCGGGTGGCACCCCCAAGATATGCCACACACCACTCACCCCATCTTGCAGCCCCATCCACAGTGCAGCGATAAGAAATGGAATTAAAGTGATAAAAGAAAAGGAAATAACATTATACATAAACAGCACAAATTTTACTTGCCCTTAGATGACAACATGGCAAGTTGAAGACGATATGAGTTCCTCTTAATCTGTTTTTATTAAAATTTCACTTATGATAATAATATTATCATAAAAAAATTAAAATTAGTAATTGATTTAATAATAAAAAACAACAACGCATACATTTATAGTGCTGAGTAAGTTTCATTTCGAAGGATACTTTTTCAGTGAATTCCTTGCCAACTCTTTTAACTTTCCCTAATCTTTAGTTCTTTTGTACTATTTGTTTAACGAAAGCGACACGGAAACCTCGCAACTAAGCTCCACCTGTCTGTCAACTTGGAGTCTTACATTTTGGGTGGGGAAGCGGGGGAGTTTTGGTGTTTTGGTGAAGCGAATGAGTGATGGTCTGGGAGCAAGCTCTCCAGTTTTCAGACGGATAAAAGACATGCCAGGCATCTGGCATCTCAGATGCAGTAGCCAGCAGATGCATCTGCGAAATGGATATGGAATGGGAACCTTGATCTTCAGGGTGTGGGGAAAGTCTTTCTCTCACGTGTTTCTGTCGTACGCACGTAACGTTTGTCGCCGGCGAAAAGATACGGATACAGAAAAGTGACAGTTGGCCGCCAGGAGTAGAAAAAAGAAAGATGGTGATTTCCAAAATCATGCAGTCGGTGGACATGCAGGCGGTCTAAGTTTCAGTTTTAGGGACACATGAGACCTACACCAATGCGTAAATATGGAGTACATCATTAATTATGCCCATGGGCCTGCGTTTGCCGCTGAGCCGATTTATCTGACATTTTTTGGTATTGAAAAGTTCTTCGTTCTTGGGCCGCTCTTCCTGTGGATTTCTTGCCAACAAAACTAAAAGAATTTCACCCGCTTGGGTTCCTCTGGCGAGCGGAGATCATTTGTTTCCCGGCGACACATGCCTGGACCTTTGGACAAGCACTTACAAAAGTTACTCCTCCGGATGGAAAATGCAGAGTGCATTTAGCCGAAGGAGATCAATTAGATTTGGTTCAAGGGTTTATTAAGGCACCCCTGAGAACTATTGGTAAATTGAGCCGTTTCAATCTTCTTCATCTTTTGATGTCACTACGAAGAAAGCACTGTAAAACAACTTCTTTAAAGTCCCGAACTAAACTGTTATTCGCTTTGTATAAAAAATCTCAATGCTTTAAGTTATCAAATCAACAAAATTGTAATACTTTAAAATGAACTAGTGTCGAATATCGCATACCCTTTACTGAGCGATCTAATAAAATATAAAATAAAATAAATTAAATTGTGGTCGTAAGAACAACAATTAATTGCATTAAATACATCATATCCTTAAAAATTGTAAGTTAGTGGGCGTGGCGAGCATCTGAAATAAATTGCACAATGTAATCGATCATCTGGAAGCTTGATCTGAAATTTCTAGTTTTTAGTTCCAGAGATCTCGACTTTTATACGGACAGACGGACATGGCCAGATCAGCTTGGATAAATATATACATATATGTATGCAAACTATTTATAGGGTCGGAAACGCTTCCTTTTACCTGTTTTATACTTTTCAACGAATCTCGTATACCATTTTACTCTACTCTTTTCTTAAAATACAACGGAAATGTTACGAAATCGGATTTATAATTTAAAAAAGGAAGTGAAAAATGACAAATCAGTAATTTGAGGCAATATTCTGTCTAAAACATGTAACAAGCTTACCTTTTTATTGATCAAATGTTTAAAAACAAAACATTTTGCTTTGAATTGCGATTACAGTACTGTTGTGCCCTACAGAGTGCACTTTACACGCGCGAGACTGCGCATAAAATCCGAGCTGCGTGACTTGAAAAGCCGAAACGAAAAGTGCAACCTGATCATCAGACAATTAGGCTTTGTTCATTAATTTAGACGGCGAATTCCGGACTGCAATTCCAAGTGCTGTTGCGGGCTTGTAATCTGTGCATTACGGACAAGTACCTATCGCCATGAGGAGCCAAATGAATTGCTCAACTGCGAGGCGCGATGATAATTACGAGTGTTTGAACAGAGTCTGAACTTGATCGGACTTCTAGAGAGGAGCGAAAGTCGCGTCGTGAACATATGCAGTCAATTAAATAAACATTTATTAACCGAGCCACTGCACAAAAGCTGTTAACAAAGCCATTTGGCCGTTTCAGAAAATGAAAACGTTCTCAAAAGGTGTTCGTGAGTTAGGCGGGGAAGGGGAAAGGGAATGGTAATGGGATGGGGCCAGCAACTGCGACTGAGAGTGTCTCAGTGTCTCTGGACCTGAAAAAAGCGGTAATTGATGGTCTTGGCCAGGACGGCGAGTGCAGTTGTTGTTTTCGACCAGCATGGAGCCCACATGCATTTGCAGTCGCCCTCTCTCTTTCTGGGCGTATCGTCCCACTCCTGACTGGATTTCACGCATGGAACTCGGTCGGCGTCCCGTCTGGCTTGCCTTACACTGTGAGAAAAGTTGTAGTAACCGGTTACAAATTGCATGAGCGGTATGTAAGGCATATATAGGCTAACCCTTAATGCACAACCATAAGTTAATGATATTCTATAGAAATTGCAAATGAAATAATAAAATAAATCTTTAAGTGGATTCTGTGGATTAGGTGGATAAAAAATTGTAACAAAATTTTGTTATTATTCTAAAGTATTAGAAAATACCTCACTATATTCCCTATTTAATAGGACTCAAAGGAGGACTCTCTATTCACATTGTTCTTCAAGTGTGGGCTCGGTTTTTTCGGCGAGTCCCAGGTTCCAATCCCTCCCGAGCCATATACATAGTAAATTCGAATTGAATTTTGGCGGCGCGTTCATTAATCATTATTTCAATCATGAAACAAATGTGCTCGCTTGGTGCTGATGCTTGTTGTTGTTCCCGTTGCGTTGTATCTTGTGAAATTTTGTTGCTGTTCTGCCAACCCCGCATCCATATTCCCAACCACCATCCGAAATCCCCATCCCCAGCTCCTCCTTTTCGCTGGCCATCTTCGTCGATGCGCTTAAAAGATTGATAATCTCTGGGATATCTTTAAATTTAATTAGTCACATTCATAACAGACCGCCAGGCAGCGAGCCGTACCAAATTACATGTTACAACAAACTGAGACTCGCTCTTAGCCATGTTTATGCTCCTCCCCTTTTCCATCAGATTTTACTAGATGTGTGAGAAACTGAATTCTCCGGTCTACGGTCTACGGTCTATGGTCTTCGGTTTCTTCTCCGGAGCTGCCGTTCGATATTTCCCTGGCCCTTTAATGAAAAATCGCCGTTGTTACTAATTATGATTGACACAGACGTAATTGGAAATTTGAGCAAAGCTTGTCGGCCCTACCGCTTCCATCTGAGCCACTTCTGGCATTTCGGCTTCGACTTCGGCAGTCTTCAAAAAGTTTCACTAAATTAAAGGTTTTTATCTCAAACTAGCCGAAAAGAAAAACTTTCTTTGATGGATAAGCGCAAGTTTTGAGGGGATTTATCCGACTTGGTGTGAAAAATATTTAAAGAAAGTTTAGTCACTTCCTGGACAGTATATTTGGGTCACTCGATAAAATAAAACATATGGAATTTGGTAGAACTTTTAGGTTTCTTTGTTCATTTACATATATAGTTTATGTCTTAATAGAAGTATATAAGAAATGTAGAGCACTTAGATTACTTTAAATAAATTAATGTTGAATAACAATATCATTAGATTTAACTAAATCTTAAAAAAGCTGAATTATTAATGGAGTTTGATCAAAAGCATATACCATTTATGCATAGGTTCATATGAAATATTTAAGCCTTAAGTCTATCAAGTTTTTTTAACCTTTTAGATTGTTCCTTAAGTAATTTTCATTTCTTATTGTAAAATGATGATAAATAAGTTACTTTACAACTTGCCAATTATTTCAATCAATTCAATTTTCTCAATCAATCCTATCATTAGATGATTTTCATTTTAGTTCTATTGAAATTTTGTTACAGTCATTCATAAAATTATGGATAATTGCGGAGAGCTTATGAAAGATGATGTTCTCGAAAACAATTATCCTTTTATTGTTGCTAATTTGATGACTTAATTACGGCATTCGGAATGACAAATTTTTAGTGATATGTTAATATTTTAATGGCACCTTGAGACTATTCGATTTAAAGGGCATCTTCAAAGATATCTTCTCACTTTCTTGCGAGAACATGACAAGACATGGTTTGGTTACAAAAATACGTAAACAGCCAACATCATTAAGGCATAATTTTGAGGAGATTTCTTAAGTTTTTGGAGCTAATTCGAGGCAATTAGGGTTCATTTTTTCCAACCGATTGCCGGCAAAAGGCGATCGATGGTTCGCTTTTGGCCTGAAGCTTTTGAATGGTCCACATGCAATATACATATATCGCCGCGATATTTCGAGTCCCCATCGGAGGCTTCATTATGGTGAGTTGTGCAGCCATATTAAATCAATCAGAGATAATCGGTCATGGTAATGGGTGCCTGTCCAGTTCCAGTCTCGGCTTTTTTGTTTAACCCCCAAAGCGATCGGCTTCGACTCATTTAAGTCATTCGTGTAATTATTTTAAGCAGCAACAGTGTAAATTTCTTTAAACATTCATCTCCGCTTGGACTTGGAGTTCATCTAGGCCCGAATTGGGCATAATATGACAGGTAAACAGTTGAAACCGGTGATAAATAGCCTGAGATATTTTGAACCATATTTAATTGTTTCAGGTCTCTGGGGAGGAGGGAAGGTAAATGCAAAACTTTCGATTGGTATTGTAAATATGACTTTAATGACTATAAAAGTCAAAACTGGCTTTAATTCTGAGAGCCACACACTCTAGAGGCGTTCAGTAGGAGTAAGCTAGTCAGTCAATCATTAATCACTCAATCAATCATTTGGCAAACGATTCCTGGCAGCCTTCATTGTCCTCTTGTTTTCGCAAGAAGAACCTCCAGCTTTTCACTCCGTCTCGAGCTAATCAACATCCCTGAATCCCCCAGACCCACTCCTTATCCCCAGAGTTCCCCTGGTTAGGCTGAATCTACGTCGACTTGTCAACATGTCGTTAACACAATTTCCATACCAGATTGATTGGAATGCCAGTCTCCAACTGAAGGCGGTCTATGTGGCGGAAACGGGTGGGTCATGGGCAATAAATAGTAGTACCGTTAAAGTTGGTTTAAAATAATTTTGTATTTTGACATTGCAAGTTTTTAAAAACTCAATTTAGAATTTGGTTAATACAAGAAAGAACTATTGTCGGGTGTCTCGACAAAAAGATACCCTTTACTCAGCTAGAGCACACCGGTTCCCCTAGAAGTGGTTATATTAATGAATGGTCCTATTCGACAAACTGTTGTTATGAAGGTTATTGTTGATAAGCCTAACATAACGCCATTTACGCTTTTACATTTAGAGCAGGAGTAGGATGTTACATAAAGTCCTTATAACCTACAAAACAATGATTAATTTCAGTTATTTTAGACTATTCCTATAGCCCACCGATTTGTATCAAATTAAAACCCTTAGCAAAGGTTTCGAAAACGCCAAAGTTTAAAACAAAACTTGCGCGGCATATGTGTGTCTAGAATCTCCAGTTGAATCTGAAATCTCATGGTCTCATAGGATGGACGGGTAGGTGAACGGTCATGGTTAGATAGCCTCAGCTATTGATCCTGATCAACAACTAAGCTGTATAATATAACTATTATTTCATATTTGAAATTAATAATATGTGTATTAATCGTTTAATGTTTCTTATGTTTAAAATAAATAAATCCAAAAATTACTATTTCAGGAGATACCTAAATAATATTAAAAAGTTGATAATATGAGTAAGGCTTAGTTATTCTAAATTTAGGAAACGTCCGTTGTACCATTTTCATGATTATCATATTTATAATTGCTATTATTAGTGAACCATTTTTGCTTTACATTTTTCTATCACACACTCTTCGGCTTCTTAATTTTATATCACAAACTTTTGATGGCTGGCTTAAGGAAGCGAGAAAACAAAGAAAATCTCATACTCAAAGCATGGTGGTTCTCTATATGTATTCGCATTGGTGGTCGTAATGTGTCTCGGTGGATGTGGATGTGGATGTGGATGCGACATCATTAATCACGTTTCTGTGTGTTGCCTCGTGCAGCAAGTGAACTTCCTTCTGCCGCCGCCTGACAGTCGCAACTGATTGCTGGATCTGAATTGGGATTTGGACTCAAATGCCCCGGACAAAGAGCAAGCAATAGCAACAAACACCCACTGTCCCCCAACCGAGCCATATTCCATCCTCCATGCTGGAGGAAAGCTCTCAGGGAGCCCTCATCCCTGCGCATTCTGGGACTTTCCCAAACCACCCACATCGTCCTCCTTTTCCATCCACCTAAGGAGCTACGTCAGAGCTGAGAAAATTCGGTGTAGCAGCCGCTAATGCGAGTGAGTTTAAAAGTTGATCAAGCTGCGGCCACTTAGAAGTGTAATATGCTAAGGATGGAATTCAAATGCGCCAAACCGAAGAGTGTAAATTCAAATAAAATACAAACACAATGAAAGGGAATTTTATTTGCTTGAAATTTGAATTTGTTTGGCTTTTAAGTTTGTTACCATACTGAATACCAAAGTAGATGATAAGTATTTGGAAATTATATATTTGGATTTTGACTGGAGTTATTTATAAACAAAATATGCGTAATGAACCACACAATGACACTAGTAAACATGGAACTCCCATTAGTTAACATTCGCCGCTCAATTAATTCGAACACTTTAACGTGGAATTAAGACCTAAACCAACACTTGCTCCTATGAGTCTGAGCGACGGACCGCAGACTAAATTTAAGTTTTATAAACTTAACTAGCCTAATGACGTTTTGATGGTGACCATCAAAATCGAATCAGTTGGCAGTCGATTAATTAGTGGCCATGCCTCTATACCGCTAACATATGGAACTGACGGCGGAGGTGGCACAGCACGTGGACACGATTGTGAGGTGGTTCAGATACTTTTGGTGGGCTTATGGGCGGTCCAATTATTCGGCAATTAGCCGGAGTCAGAGTTTCAGAAACACACTCCAGGAGTGTGACACGAATTTATGCTCAATTGAACTTTTATTTGAAGTAAGTTAGGAAAATATATTGAAATATATTTCTGAAAAATTACCAAAGTTGTTTAATTTGTTATGGTCTATGTTTGTTGTTACCTATAAATAAATTTATCATATTACACATGGCAGTAGGTACGAAATTAAAAGTACAAACAATATTTTCATTTACTCACAATATGAATTGTTATGAATATGTCTAAATATTTACTAAAAACAATATTAAAGCGTTAAATGTCCGACCTTCTCGACGTGCATTATACAACAATCATTATATTGATTTTCCACGTTTCGCCAGCTTCATTTGAATATGTGCTCGTCATCGCCATAACAACAACATCGGAGGAAAAATCACGGTAGTAATGACAACAATAATAACAGCCTTAACCCGAGCCAGGCCACAACAATAACCACAGAGGAGAACATTATGCTAAAGTGATATTCGTTGGCTGTTCAATTGAAATAGTTGCAAGTCAGCTCGGACTCTCCAACTCGGTAGCTGAATTCGGACGTGGAAATCGGAATCCAATAGTACCGTTCCCCTCTTTAAGATCAATATGGTTGTTATTCAAGCGTTCTCTGCACCTTCCTATAGAATCCATTTCTGAAAGTGGAAAATAAATGGTGTGCTCCATATCCACACTTATATCTTGTCCGGGATCGATGAAAGCCTTCTGAAAATGGGCGGAGTTTCTTGGGTCCAGACAACTTTTTCGGCGAGCTCAATTTTTGAGCGTGCGCCATGGCTTCGGAGCTACCTACACACTCACATCGAAAGTACAAACAACATAGTAAGTCTGAGGGACGAACAGTCGTGGGTAGGTAAATAGGTGTGCATAAGCCGAACAGTGCTGTTCGAGATATAACCTTAAAGTTAAATGATTTCAGAAATCTTTTTTTCAGTAGTTTTTCTTCAGTAGTTATTTTCAGTTTTTAATTTTTTTCTTTGATTAACTATCGTTTACATTTTTAAATAGTTGTTGACTAATGATGGGTTAATTTGTAAAATAAATAAAATAAACTTTTTATGTAAACTTAAAATGTACATACAAACTGGTCTCTAAATTAAAGTTTACTTTCTTGATAGGTTAATTTGTAAAATAAATAAAATAAACTCTTTATGTAAACTTAAAATGTACATACAGACTGGTCTCTTAATTAAAGTTTACTTTCTTTAAAATAATATTTTAAAGTTTTGAACAAGGGCTTTTGATTTTTCCAAAGAATATTTCTTGGAACTAGTTCAATATTCTATGCCTTGACTGTTCCCGCGACTCAGAATGGGTGTGACCAAAGATCTCGCCGTCCTGCTTCAACCTCTATGCTCTATGTTAGTGGTGGAAAATGGCGTACGAGCGAAGGGTGAGAAAAAGCGAACAGAATGGCTCCCGTGGCTTTGCTTGTGTGTGTGCTGTGGGCCGTCCTTCGATTGTTGCGGCAGTGAAAACCCGTTTTGATGGCAATGGCGGTGAGAGAGAGTGAGCGAGAACGCGAACAAGAAAGAGAAGAGTGGTGAAACAGGTTCGCTCGCACGGAGAGTTATCGCCAGCGAGCATAACAAAAAATCGACTCGAATGGAACGGTTCGTGTTTGCAGCGCACTCGTAAGACCGAAACGTCCGACTTTTCTCCCTGTGTGGGATTGAAATTCATAAAGCAAACGTTTTTTATAACCGGAAAATAGCCCCAAAATCGAGTTTCTCAGAATTACAAGGTCCCACGGTTTTCAAAAGGGTCAAAAAAGTGCAAACAAAGTTCAATAGTTATCGAAACAATAGAAGTGAAAATACGGAGACAACGGGAGTCTTCTAAACCCTGTTTAGTTGAAAAATTAAACAACAAAATTATTTTTAATAACCAACACAACCTAAAAGAAACCACTACTTATGCAAGTAGTGCCTCTACTAAAGGCAAAAACTTCGGAATATGTGCAAACAAAGTGATAGTGCCCAGGAAAAAATCTAACAATAAAAGAATCCCCAGGAAATCGCAACCGAAAAACTCGATCCTACAGATCATCCGCCATGAGCTCTTTTCTCATGGGCTATCCGCATGCTCCACATCATGTTCAAAGTCCCATGTCCATGGGCAATGGCTTGGACCCAAAGTTTCCTCCGGTGGCCGATGACTATCATCACTACAATGGACACTATTCGATGACCGCTTCTACGGGCCACATGAGTGGTGCCGTCGGCGGCGGTGCAGGTGTTGGGTCTGTCGGAGGTGGTGGAGCAGTTGGGATGACGGGTCATCCGCATTCCATGCACCCGGCGGACATGGTCAGCGACTATATGGCGCATCACCACAATCCTCACAGCCACAGCCACAGCCACTCCCACTCGCACACCCACTCACTACCGCACCACCATAGCAACAGTGCGATATCAGGGCACCACCAGGCATCCGCCAGCGGATACAGTTCCAATTATACCAACGCCACTCCGCCCGCACATCCGCACTCGCATCCGCACGCCCATTCGCACCAGAGCCTCGGCTATTACGTGCACCACGCCCCCGAGTTCATATCCGCAGGAGCGGTGCACTCCGCCGATCCCACGAACGGGTACGGTCCGACGGCAAACGTTCCAAATACGAGCAATGGCGGTGGTGCCGGTGGCGGAGGCAGTGGCGGAGTGCTCGGGGGTGGCGCAGTGGGTGCATCGGCAAATGGATACTACGGCGGGTACGGTGGGGGCTATGGGACGGCGAACGGAAGTGTGGGCAGCACCCACTCCCAAGGACACTCGCCGCACTC
The DNA here is from genome assembly GCF_016746245.2 of Drosophila santomea. Lineage (NCBI taxonomy): Eukaryota > Metazoa > Arthropoda > Insecta > Diptera > Drosophilidae > Drosophila > Drosophila santomea. Next base: position 7,744,560 of record NC_053019.2, on the reverse strand, counting down.
CCAGATGATGGATCTGCCGCTCCAGTGCAGCTCCACGGAACCACCGACGAACACGGCGCTGGGGCTGCAGGAATTAGGTGAGTCAATACTACTAGAATTGCAGTTATCTCCTGGAATTCGTTAAGAATTGATAAGTACCATTCCAATAAACTATATCTTTATCTTATATTCGATCTAGTGTCGAAATAAAAACGTCATTGTCTCATTTGTTTAATATTGCTGTTCTCGGTGCTGGTAATATTATAATCACCCAATGTTGTCTAAAGAAATCCCCTTTAAAGTTATATTATTTTTAATATTATTATTATTTTATGTATTTTTACATCCAGATCTTCTAATTAAAAATTGATTGATTCTAATTAAAAAATGATTGGTTAGTTGCATATGCCTAGAAAGCAAAGAGAGAATATCTTAAAATAATAGTTATGTTTTTAGATTAATAGAAGTATTGATAATGATTGAACTTCAATATAATACTAAAATAAAATGATATCCATTCCATGCAGGCCTAAAACTAGAAAAACGCATAGAAGAAGCTGTACCTGCCGGGCAACAACTGCAAGAGCTGGGAATGCGGTTGCGGTGCGATGATATGGGATCCGAAAACGTGAGTACTTTGTAAGAAATATACCAAATCAGAATGCTTAATCGAAGCCTTGATTGACTTGTTTAGGACGATATGTCAGAGGAGGATCGGCTCATGCTGGATCGGTCGCCAGACGAACTGGGCTCCAACGACAACGACGACGACCTCGGGGACTCAGACAGCGATGAGGATCTGATGGCGGAGACGACCGATGGAGAACGGATCATCTACCCCTGGATGAAAAAGATCCATGTGGCGGGAGTGGGTAAGTTGAAAGTTTCGCTTTGTCTCCTGCCTCTGCCCCTTCACGTCCATGTCGTGTCCCATTTTTCGGGCTATGCTAATTAAATTACTTAGCTGCCAACACCCACTTGATTTACTGACAGGCCCCTGTAATGTTCGGTCCTGGGCGAAATACGAAATGAAAATAAACAAAATAAAAGCCAAAGATACCAGCCAACTGGGTAACTTAAAAAAGAAAACTGCTACTCCAAGCTCATTAATCAAAATCAAGAGTGCCACGCCTTGTGTCGAGGGGCGAACCGTGTTCACCAAACGACAAGTTCCTGTACATAATGCTCCTATATAATATAATGCACATAACGTTGAGTGAGTTCCATTCGCTGCAATCAGCACTTCAAGCGGCTTCTGGTTGTAAGGCCTCTTCAGAGGTTCTTTCAGCACTTGAACTGATATAAAATAAACTTCGACTGCTGAATGCTACTTGGCACCGTAAGGCATCATAAAACATCATCCTGGAAATGTAGTATTGAGCTGCCTATACGGTTTTCTATTAAATTCAATGAAACGGGATGGAAACATTTTTGTCTAAGAAGAAGCAATCGTTAAACTAAGCTTTCAAGTTATTCAATGATACAAAAACTTAAGCTCATTTATGACATCAGTTGTTATACAAATAATCCTTACGGCAATATCCTTTCATAAGCTCAGTCCCGAGAAAATAATTTCCAGGCATAAGTCAGATAATTCAGTCATATTCTAAGGCAATAAGTCAGAGAACCTATTCACAGTCGTATTCTAAGGCCTACAATCACAGCTTTTCGATTCATTCTCGACAAAAAGAAAAAGAGGTTTGCAGTATTGAGTAAACTTGGACGTGGAGAACAGGTTTCTTACTTGGTTCCATTCACCAGATCCAGAGACCGACTGAATGGACTCAGTTGAGTTGACCTGGAAAAAATAATTACCCTTAATTGTCACACCCCAAACGGAAAATTCATTCAGCCATGTGTCGATGTGTTACCAACAATATCTGATGGCCAACTGTAGATTGTCGTCGCTTATTGTTTTAATAAAACTGAAATGCGAATGCCTCGGGGCGGCAAGTTGGTGACGAATGCATTTCCTAGTGGATCGGATGAAGGGCTGAAAGTACTGATAGATGGCTTTTTAACTAGCACAGCACACAGGAATACTCCAGATCGACCATAACCTTGACCCAAATGGGTAATGGGTAATTATAACGTTTCGCTTAACGCCACTCCGACTTGCTCATTGTCAAATGCCTCATCGGTTCATTGGGCTCCCGGTACCCACTACCGATTTACTTCACTCCGGGAATTTGTCGTTTCACTGAAAAAAACTATGGTACATAATGAAAAGTACAAACTAAAAGAGTTTTTGAAAACATGCGTCATTTTCAATAAGCCAATTAATAATTCAAGATGAAATTTAGTGTTACAGAAACCGGCGGTCTGAAATATAGAGCAATGGTTTTACTATATTTTAATATACATTGACACTTACATTTTATAAGTGCCACTAAGATGCCGCTTCTAATATGTATATATTTTATTTAAAGACATGGACATTAAAATGAGGGCTACAAAGCCCACATTTGTTTTTCTTAAGTGTGGACCGTTTTTTTTAGTGTCAGCATCAAAAACAAACATCAAAACGAAATACTGAAGTAGTGCGGCGGACAGCGAGACAGACAGGCAAACGCTCGCTCAGGGGCATATTTGAGACAGTCGCAAGGTACACCATACCACCTTATCTTCGGGCTCATACTCGGATTCCGATTCCGATTCCAATCCCCCGCCCCTCCCCCTCCTTCGGTTGGGTATAACTCCGACTGAGTGACGGATGGTCCGTGTCATTTGATGTTAATGTTGTGACATTTATCATGAGCGCACGACCACGAGAACAAGACGGGGCTTGATTATCGCCAGTGCATCATCTCAGCCAGCGTCTTGGCATTCGTGTCCGTCTCCATCTCAGTTTCGTTGTGCCCCAAAACTCAGACCCGTGTCCCCGTGTCCCCGCCGGTGTCATGTTGTTCCCTTTACAAATGACTTACACTCGCTTAGCACTTGCCCGAAACTAAGGCCCAAACTATGAATGCCTCTGATGTGGCGTGTGGTCTCTTGCCCAATTTAATTTATTTTGGCCCTACGGCGGCCTGAAACTTGTTTCAAACTTATGCCTTCGTCGAATAAAAGAAGCAGAGCTAGGTGTGAATCGCATTCACAGAGCAATTTGTGGATTATTTAATAGCTGCCATTAAAGGTGTTGAAAGGTTGTGAAAAGTTAATGGAACCGGGCAGCATCTGGGTTGCAGTTAATAAGTTAAAAGTGATTAAAAATAATAAATAGTACGCTCATACTACGTTGGTTTTAATTAAATAATAACTTGAAGTCTATATTTAAAAAAACTAGCAAAATCTAGATTACAATTTCGAGTCTATTTGATTGCATCATTTACTTAGACTTCAATCCTAAAGTAAATCTATTACATTTGATAACACAAATTAAAATTACAAATTTAAGCTATAACAGGTACACAAACAGTATTATTAAAACAAAATGTAAAATTATGTTTTAAGGATTTACACGATACTTTAATGTAATATGACCAAAAACGTATTTTGTAGATGACCACATGCTAATGCCTCCACTGAACGGAATAAATTCTGTGCGAATACTTGACTGAATAATATTGATTTCATGCACGAAGGCGACCCAAGATGAGGCGGCTAAAACCCGTACAAATTTCGTGTTTATAGAGGGGAAGATACTGAGCTATAGACACGGTATAGCCGCTTTCAATGAACAGTGGAACGTAAACAGCCTTGTACCTGAATTTCAATGGCAAGTCCACGATTAAGTTTCCACCATGAGGCAGAGTTTGCCTGAGAGTCACAGTTACCCGATGACTTGCGGAAAAGCCTCCGAGACGGGCAAAAAAAGTGCAAGCCGCAGCTACAGATACAGATACAGATACAGATTCGGATTCAGATACACGAGGCTGAGCCGCAGATGCTGTAAAAACTCGGCTGGAATTGCGCCTTTGCAGGAGTGCAAATCAAAGGGAAAGGGGGTGGTATAGGGCGCGGAATCAGGGGAGTAATCACCGACGGCCCGGGGAACGACAATGATGAAAATGACGCAGTAAAAATTAAGAAGTTCGCCTTTATGACAGATGGGGCACGAACAGCTGAGTCTCAGCTGGATTCTTCACAAAGCATAATTAGCGATCCCTGTTGACTCGCTCCTCTCTCTCTCATTCTCTGTATCTGTCTCTTTCTCTTGGACTCCCCTTATTGCCGTCTCTGTTTTGGTTCGGCAATTTACGCCAATAAAGTTCTCTGGAGCTGTGCAAATTATTGAAATTGGCTTTAATTAGCGGAGCTTTTATTGCCGCTGCCACACTCTGCCCATTGTCCAACGGGCTATGCACAGATATAAGAAATATGTATATACGAACCTGGTGGGGTTTTTCGTGGGTTCTCGCCTCGAAAGCAACGAATCTCCAAGGTCGTTTTACGCGTTCTCCATTGTTCGCCGGTCTTCGAGTTTGAGTCGTGAGCTTCTTAGCTTGACTTGTCTTTCTTCTGGTACTCTGCACATTGGCGTCTTTTCGTTTTCGGTTTCGGTTTCGGTTGATGTTACGAATCCATTCTATTTCCATTTCGTTAGCACAACAAAGAGAATTCATCTTGGGACAAGTGCAAAATTTTCAACTTAGATGAATAACATTGTTGATGGTCATTCGACTGGTTTCTTTCATTGTTCAGTGTCAGAATAGAAAGTAAAACGAATACTTTTAAAAATTTGGAAATCGGTAGCAAGATAAACGTTCCAGTTAAGGTAGATCTTACAAAAAAATTAAAGACTTTTTTTGTATTTAATTGAAAGTCCAGATAAAAGATCATCTCCTAACATCAGAAGACAGCCTCTACCATAATAATAACATTTTTAAGCAGTTACTTTGTATTTTAAGTAATACTAAAAAATACAAATTTGCTTTAAGGGCATCTTTCCAAGTTAAAGTTAAGAACACAACAGAGTAGTTCTTTGCACTACAAAAGTACATTAAGTGAATTACAAATCCCTGATGCTAAATTTACAAAAATCAATTTTTAAAATACTCCTTCATGTCGTCCTGGGTTATTAGTATCGGTCAGTACAGCGAATCATATTTTCACTTTGGCTAAATTAACATATTTAACTATTTAGTTGTGCACTTGGCTTAAGCCATTAAGAAACGCTCAAAGTATTTGCGTTTAAATTAACAAAATTCGAGTTGGAGAACGATTCTCCCACAGCTCGGCAACCAGTTCAAGTGCTGCGGGTACTTTACTTTGGAACACGATTCTACACATATGTAAGCGTATATATATTTATGTTATATATACACGAGGGTTTGGGTGTTCTGCCCGTACTTGTGTAAGTAGCATGAGCTCATGTTTATTTTTATTATTTGCCTGCCACAAATTGCAAGTCACTTGACAAGCTGCTGATGCAGCTCCCGCTGTTGTTGAAATGTTGACTTGCCTTTTTCCCCATCTCGTTGTTGTTGTTGTTGTTGTTGCCATGAGCTCACACACTTTAATATAAGAAATAAAAACCAAATCCGAGATCCAAGTAAAGTTTTAAACTTAGAACCCAGCTGGATAACGCGGCGTATGCGCAATCTCCGTTTGGGCATTCATTATCGAAGACCGAATATTAATTTCTTGGCATTTGTTAGCTGCATTTGAAATGCGATTTCCTTCATAGGTGAACAGGTTTTCGTCGTTTTTTCCACGCCGGCTATAAATGTGTTTGATGGATGCTTATATAAATGAAGTATGACAGCCGTTAAATATTTTCGGCTGATTTATTTCTATTTTTCATTACAATTGTTGTTGTCTTTGCGGGTTGGCACGAGTCAAATTTCTTTTTCGGATTAACCGAAGATATTTACGCACTCTCTGTTTATCGGCTTCGCAATTAATCATTTATATTCAGGCATCTTCTTGATTCGAATTTCGAATGCGAAATGAATGAAGTAAAGAACCGAAGCCCGGAAGTTGTCTGTTGGCCACCGCACCTCAAAATCGGGTTTGTTTAAGCCCACAAATGAGGCCGCCAGACAACAGCAGATTATGAAATAATGCCTGACATAGTTTTTATCCACTCTCCCTCGCTCTGGCTGAATGAAAATGTAGAGTCACAAACGCATGATAAATCATATGAAATTTTGGATGGGACAAACATGCCGACAGCCTGACTCAGAGCCCCGAACGAAAGGGACAGCTGCTGCATACGCAGGAAGTCCACCCGCGGGCGCCAATTCATTTTCGCAGCTCTTTCACCAGCTTTTACACCTACCTAACATCCCCTCTGAGGAACGTCTCCCCTGGGGCTTGTGCAATCTCGATTTCCTTGGCCTTGTATGATTTGGCATTTTCGTTAAATTGGCTGCCATTCTGGCCGGTCTTAAATGCAATTGGCACTATTTCTCGTTTTCGGTTTTCGGTTTTCGTTTTTCGTCTTAAGCCATGACACTGCGATTTTCTTTCGCCTGTACTGAAGTTCTTCCGCTTCGCACAACCACGCAGTTTCGTTATTTGTTAAAATGTTAAAATGAAATGATACGCACTTATTAAAAACGAATTAACGCAGCATGCCGCCGCCGCCAGCGCCTACTTCTTCGAGCAGCTGACATTGGAATCGATGTTGTTTCGTTATCTGTTTTACTTCCCTGCTCCTTTGGGTTTTTGTAATTGATATTGCAGTTGGCTTGGTTTGGTTTTACCACTATCCCTTGTAGGTTTTCTTTAGATTTTAGATTCATGTTATTTTTTGATTTTCCCTAGCAACCATCACCAATAATTGATGGATTAAACTTATTAGACCAAGGTGATGGTATTGTTTTTCAAATTAAGGCTATTCTTAAAACATTCAATAAATTGCTACATATTTCATTCATACAGCAAAAAGAAAATTTAATGATCTGTGAGGCTTTTCAAAATCTCTTGATGTCCTTTCTTTCACCTCCCAACTCAAACATTTGACCTGCCACTCCGGCACAAGAAAACAAAATCAAAACTTGTCAGCAGCTCTGCAAAGCATTTGTCCACTTCCCCACTTCAGTACATCTGCAGTGACCTGATCCATGTTAGTTCACATTTTTCTGATGGACCACCCAGACCAATGGACCAATGGATGCCCCACTCCCCTGTTTTGGGGGCTGTCTGTCAACGGTTGCCTGGACACATATCATTAATCTAAGTTTCGGGCCGGCCGAGCTGGGATTGAAATATTTCTATCAAATCGAAAGCTGTCTGTCACAGAGCAATGAAATTTTTATAAATGCACAACTTCGAACGGGAAGTGCGAGGGACTGTAACTCTGATAGAAACATCAGCGGAGATGGTAGCAAATTGAAATTGATGGAGCGCGTATAAATTTGGATGTCCATCTCGGACGGGCGGCAGGTGCGAGGCATTTATCTGGCGGCGATAAAAAATTAAAGAAAACGGAGTAGTAAAGGGGAGGGGGAGCGGAAGGATGCATCCCTCAGATGTGTTTCATTGTCCAGACGGGAAAACTAACTGTGGCCGCGTAATTTTTCGGGAGGCCCAAGGACGAGCTCTGACATCCTGGCAGTTGCGCGCCATTTGATTTTGATTAATTATCCTGCTCCCAACTGACACGGCTCTTTCTTGTGCCCGCGGGCTAGTCCTGTGACCCGTAACCACCCCCTCCCCCTGCGCCATCCGCCACCCTCCCCACCACCATTCCCTTGTCCAGTTCCAAGGTGAAAGCGAGAATAACTTTGGCGGGAGCCTTTTAAGGGTTGTCAACTTATCTGGGAGATTTATTGAGAACTTGGCCCGTTTTGGAACGCAATTTGAAGTGTATTAATTGTGGTACCCCATCGCACCCCCAATATTGTTAATATTCTCCGATCATTAATTATGAAAATCCCGCATCCTCTGCGAGGTACACACGGCGAGTTAACTTTCGTAGGTTGTGAGCAATGCCCACAGGCCGGCTTACTGTTTACGATGCATTTACAATTCTTGACCCAATCTTAGTTAAATATAAACTTAAATTATATAATATTGTTTAAAAAAAACTTGTTAAATGTCAGAAAGACTAAAATGTTACATCTTTTTTACGAAAATAACTTGTAACGCTGCGGCAGTCTTTATTTTAAAATAATGCCATGATTTTGATTTGAAAATTTTGAAATTTAACTGACCAAAATGTACTTGCGTCTTTCTCTGTGCAGCGAACGGGTCTTATCAGCCGGGAATGGAGCCAAAACGCCAACGAACCGCCTACACACGCCACCAGATTCTGGAGCTGGAGAAGGAGTTCCACTACAACCGCTACCTGACGCGTCGGCGGCGCATCGAGATTGCCCATACGCTGGTTCTGTCGGAGCGGCAGATCAAGATCTGGTTCCAGAACAGGCGCATGAAGTGGAAGAAGGACAACAAGCTGCCCAACACCAAGAACGTGCGCAAGAAGACGGTGGACGCCAACGGCAACCCAACACCGGTAGCAAAGAAACCCACCAAGCGGGCCGCCTCCAAAAAGCAACAGCAAGCGCAGCAGCAGTCGCAGCAGCAACAGCAGCAGGCGCAGCAGACTCCGGTGATGAATGAGGTGAGTGGAGCGTGTTGAAAGACAACAGGAACAGGCACTTAGGGCCGTCTACTCCCCAGATTCGGCACCCTTGCGTGTGCACTTATTAATAATGCACAGTGCACTAAGTCTGCAAATAAGTCTTAGCTTAGATTTAGCTTAGTACACGATAAAAAAAGTTTATATTTATATATGTTCATTTTATTTATAAATTATCGTTTCAGTGCATTCGTTCGGACAGCTTGGAGAGCATCGGTGACGTCAGCTCGTCCCTGGGCAATCCGCCCTATATACCGGCGGCACCTGAGACCGCCACCTCTTATCCGGGATCTCAGCAGCACCTCAGCAACAACAACAACAATAACAACAACAATGGCAGCGGCAATAATAATAACAACAACAACCTCAACAACAATAACAATCAAATGGGGCACACGAACCTGCACGGGCACCATCAGCAGCAACAATCCGATCTCATGACCAACCTTCAGCTACACATCAAGCAGGACTACGATCTGACGGCCCTGTAGAATCAGCAGGGATATCTTCAAGATGACTTCAGCGTTGTAAAATAGTTACCCCTATAATTCTTTGTAGATTTTTTGTGTTTCATTTCGAATCAATAACCTTGAACTTCAGGCAAGGTTCAAAACAAATCGGAGTATACAGTGAACGTAGTTAGTTAAGGACCGACCATTAGGTAGACGATTCCCATTTTATAAAGTTGTAATCCCAATTCCCCACAAGTGTTGTATATGAGTTTTACTTAAGCACCCTAGGAGTCAGGTTTAAGAGTTTGTATAAAGCCTAGAACGATTCGTCATAGCAGATAAGTGGCATAACTTAGCTTTAGAATTGATTATTTGTATATCTAAGATAACTATAAATATCATTAAAGAATGTAGTTGGCATCTGTTGTGCATCTCTAGATGTATGTAACTTCGTACTTATATTTTATTGATACAAATAAAACCGCTAACGAGAAGTATATCAAAATAAAGAGAATATATTGTAAATGGAAACAAAATGAAAAGCATTCTTCTTAATATGCCATAATAACCATTTCAGCTAATTTATAAACTAACAACTCAAAAAATTAGTTTGAATGAATGAGTTTAAGAACCTCTTTGGCTGGCAGCTTTAAAGATACAATTGTTAACCCGCCTACTCGAGTCCAAGTAGAAGATATGCACCCTTGTGCGCTCGACTATAATCCGCTGATTCATCATCGCTCATTGTCAACTAATTAGGACAAATTTAAACATCATGGCCCCAACGCTGCTGGGTAGCCAAATTCTGAGTCAATTGGAGATGAGCTCCTTTGTTTGGGGGGCATTTCGCGCTAAAGAATTCAACAGGCAATTGTTGGCAATCAGCGTGGCCAAAGGAGAAGAGGAGCTGGCTCTCCAAATGCTAACAAGAGTTCCTAATTAAAAATCGAATCGCCAATGATTGATCACATCCCATTGGCACCTGTTGGCTTCTGGAAATATGTTCAACAAGAAATCGTCTCCGAGACTGCGGAACCTTCGGGACCAAGGAGTGTGTGCGCTAAACTGGTCTTAGCTCACTTCGCCCGAATCGGAGAATCGGCTCGAGGCGAGGTCCTATTGCGAATTGTGGCTGGTTAGTCAGGCGTGGCCTCCGTTGACAATGACCCAAGCCCACGTCGCCAGGAGAGTGTCCACCGACATGGGGACATAATCAATCTACCCCCGATCCCTGGCAGTGGATTGCCGGCTTGGTACATGAAAACACTCTTAGCTCTTAATTTATCATTGCGAAATGATCAGTAGTGCTCCTTGGGCCGCGGGACCCAAAAACTGGAAATTGCGCACACTCTTCCACAGCGATAAAAGGCTTAAGACCTACTTATAGACCGGAACGACCCAAGAACTTGGCCAGGGAGCAGGCTAAATAACTGGGAAGTTGCCTCGAGGTCGGGGACGATGTCGAAATTAGCAGCTCAAAGTGATTACGAGAGCATGAGCACGTGTTAGGGGAATAATTTAACACTTTGACAGGGTCCTTCAGAGAGGGAAAAAAGAACTGAAAAGGGAACACATAATTATGACCAACAGAAGCTTCACTTGTCACTTGTCCCTACCAAGGACCCACCGCGCACAGTTCTTTTAAGAGCTGGATTACTCTGAAGTCCTAGTAAAATACCTCTCCACTTTAAAAATTTATTTTACCAATAGATATAGTTCTAAATAAAAAAAATAAGGTAAGGGTTTTTCGTTCTTTTACTCTTAAACTGCAATTTCTGCCATTTCTCCCACCACATAATCCAGAATTCGCTTGCTTAAATACGTATGATTCTAGGAAATATCATCCATTTACCACAAAGTAACGAACTCACACCTACTGGTAACAGCTGGGGGAGATCTTTAATCCTGCATCCATTTGTTCTAAATGATTTTTAATAGACCAAACTCAGCGCAGCCATTCATGTAGCCATTTATATCCCACAGCGGCTTCAAAGAGCCAATCCATCGCCTGGCCACTCGCATGCCCAACATAATACATGGGTTAATGGTTACAAATTAGGCTGGATCGCTTGAAGCCAGCCAACACGCAAGTGGAGGGGAGTGGCAAGGTGGACCAACCGCAGGCATCCTTCGAGGCGGACTGGAATCACAGTCTTTGTTGAAATATTAGTTCCGCGATTGGAATATTGGTTGCCTATTTTAATCAAAAAACTGCTCAAGAAAACTTTATGGAAGATTAATAATGATTATATGCAAACTCGCAAATAAAAAACTCGATTTAAGTAAAGTAAACAAATTTAGCCGGACACATTTGGGGTATTAGAAATAAAATATAATTTTACGTTTTAATTAATGCATAAGAAACGGAAAAAACACATTTCAAAAGTATTAAAATATTTTGAATGAACAGGAATGAATATCCATTTATCTAAATACATACTCGATTTTAGGCCTTTATATGCTATCTACAAGAAGCGTTTCCATTGCTAATGTGCTGACCCAGGCTGTTTGAGAAAGGAGACTAAGCTGCCAATTTAATAAATGGCCAGGCATTAATTAAATCGAAAAGGAGAGAGAACACACAAGAAAAAGGGAGGGAGGACTGGAGTTGCGACTTGAGTGATGAGACTTGATTGATTCCTGCCGAGGGCCACACTTGAGGTGCATTGTTGCACATAATTGCGGCTCTGGCCTTGGCTGCACTTTGATTTATTTATGCGGCCGCTCTTTGTCCCCTGGAATTTGTTTCCAATTCAAAGTTAATGAGAATTGATGCCTCTTCAGCTTTTTGATACCACTCGTTGTTGGGCTTCGGTTTGTTTTGGCATTAAATGGCCTACTAATTGGCAAGGTGAAAACAATTAGCTGACATTTCTTGGAATAGTCCACAGAGTGGGGATCAAAAACAGTAGCCAGCAAGACCAAAAATGTCCTGCGGCATTTATCAAACGGAGTACGGGAAGAAGTCAAACTGGAATCCCAGTATCTTTTATGACCCATATCCCAGTATGTCCCATATCCCAGTAAGGGGGCTGTGAATCCTTTACCGTTCTAATCCCTTCACTTGTGCCGCCCGACGGCGCGTGGGCGTTTCGGCGGGCGTGTCGTTGTTTCCGTATGCAAAAATGAAATTAGCAACAGTAGACACAGTAATTGTTCCGCTTTGTTTCGTGCCTTTCTGCCTGCGAGGTCCTCGGGAAAAATGTGAGTTGGTTTAGGCTCTAATCAAAGGGTTAACGCAGTGGGCCGGGCCGTGTCCCTTGACTTCTGTTGGGATAATCCTGGATGAAAGAGGATGAGACTGGATTATCCCAAAGGTAAAATATGCCTTGACTACCGCTGCGAAAAGTCAAAAGTTAAGAATATTGTGCAGCTTGAAACCTTAGCGTTTAATAATTGAGAAATAACTTCTTTCATCTTTTTAATCGAATGTAAGATTCATATCATATACGCGATATATATATACAAGATACATATCAGACCTAAGTGCAAACATTTTGAAACTTATTTCATTTGTTTTTGCTAGTTTCTTTTAATGCCGAGAAGCAAAAGTATCTGCGGTAATTGACGTTTGATCATTAATCAAACTGCACAATGCAGCAGCACACTTTTCTTTTCATTTTATTTTAGACTTTTTCTATTTCTTCTGTTCTAAATTTCCATTCGCGTTGAAAGAAAAATACTTGAATCGAGAAACACATTTTGAACATTATTCGTTCCTAACTTACAAGACTCAGCCTGCGAAACAATTGTCAACACCTTTTTACAAAACAAAAGTCGGTTTTTTATATGTTCTATCCCCGGTTGGCACACTGCAATTTATTAATTATGCAACGGTGAAGTGCAAATATGGAATTTTAAATGTAAGTAATTTTAACGTTTATTGCAGTCCGTGAGTTAACTATTAATTTTAAGATAATTACTGATCGAAATATTTAATTTTTCGTTTACAATTTAGAGCTTTGTATTAGTTTTAAGACTGCAGGTCAAAGACAGTACAATATAACATCTGATGTTGCAGAAACCATTTTTGTTTTGAAACGGTTTCTTTTACTGTGTATCTATCATGGCTGCCATCTGAAGGCATTGTATTTGCTACTGACAGCCCCTTGACAAGGCTATGGCAGCTGGAGACGACCTGAAGGGTCCGTAAATCCCCATATATGATGTGTCCTCTCACCCTCATCGGTCACATCCACACTCACTCGTCCGTCAGCCACCCTCGCCCTAAGATTTGACGACCCTGGCGCCAGAGTGAAAGTTCCCCTTGAACGGAATCCAAAAAGGACCCAGATGAAAGTAGCAATTCCAACCATTTGCAATTTTTACCCTCGTTGCGGAGTAAGTGTGTCTGTGACAGTGGCATTTTTGATGAAATTTTATTCCGTTCACATAGACGTCAATGTCATTTCAGCCGCTCGCTTAGTTCTTCGCCTTGATGTTCTTTTTTATGCCCTTTCCTGATTATTCCGTTGACGTGCACTGTCTCAGACACATCCAAAAAAATATCTAAACACTCGCATGAAACACTATTTTTCGTCACAGATACTATATATATTTTTTTTAATTTATACTGCAAAATTTGATATTTTTTTTTTTGTTTTTATATTTTTTGCAGTTAAAACATTTTACCATTCACTTTACAGACTCTTACATCATATTAAGTGATCCCAAATGTTGTTTTTAGTACGCAAACGGCTTACAAGATGATTTTTGTTATTTGGCCTATCGAAAGCTGTTTATTTATACTGCGGTCTATAATTAAATATAAATTGGTTTGAACGCATTATTTTTTGTTCGAGTTTACCTACAACTCCTACGAATTCGCCTTGTTTTTTTCGAACTTGAATGTAAGATGTAAAATGTATCTACACACAAATACAGAGCTTAGCTAATACACAAACCTGATATTTTTACAGATCCTTGGAAAACGGAACGACAGCACTCGACATCTTTAGAAAAACAACCCCTGAGAAAAACGGGCGACTGGAACAAAAGTTTGTTATTTTCCTATATAGGTACAGAAAACGAAAAAATAAGCTGCAGGTACACTGCTTGCTTTTAAACAGTAATGTACAATTTAACATTAATGGTGCTGATCTTTGCTAAACCAATTATAAATTATTATTAATTGTTTTCAAGTAATTTGCTGGCATTTTGTTAAATGGAAAAATAAATAATAAAACCAAAAAAAGTTTTACGTGTGGGTGTGAAACGAAACGACAAAATATCAAAACATTTTTATACCCGTTACTCGTAGAGTAAAAGGGTATACTAGATTCGTTGAAAAGTATGTAACAGGCAGAAGGAAGCGTTTCCGACCATATAAAGTATATATATTCTTGATCAGGATTAATAGCCGAGTCGATCTGGCCATGTCCGTCTGTCCGTCCGTCTGTCCGTCCGTCTGTCCGTCCGTCTGTCCGTCTGTCTGTCCGTATGAACGTCGAGATCTCAGGAACTACAAAAGCTAGAAAGTTGAGATTAAGCATACAGACTCCAGAGACATAGAAGCAGCGCAAGTTTGTCGGTTCATGTTGCCGCGCCCACTCTAACGCCCACAAACCGCCCAAAACTGCCACGCCCACACTTTTGAAAAATGTTTTGATATTTTTTCATTTTTGTATTTGTCTTGTACATTTCTATCGTTTTGCCAAAAAACATGTATTTAATCATATGAACTTCGCACCCAGCACCCCGCACCACGGACCCCGGACCCCGGACCATGGACCCCGGACCCCGGACCCCACAACTTGTTTTGGTTAAATTTTTGTTACATGTACTTCATTACACCCCGGACCCCGCACCCTGGACCCTGGACCACCCAACTTGTTTTGGTTAAATTTTTGTTACATGTACTTAATTACACCCCGGACCACGCAACCCGCACCACGGACCACGGACCCCGGACGCCGCACCCCGGACCCCGCACCACGCAGCCCGCACCACGCACCCCACGCCCCGGACGCCGCACCCCAGACCAAGCACCCCGGACCCCGCACCCCGCACCCCGGACCACGGACCCCGCACCCCGCACCCCGGACCACGGACCCCGCACCCCGGACCCCGCACCCCGGACCCCGCACCACGGACCTCGCACCCCGGACCCCGCACCCCGGACCGCGCACCACGGACCACGCAGCCCGGACCACGGACAACAGACCCCGCACCCCGGACCCCGCACCCCGGACCAAGCACCGCGGACCAAGCACCCCGGACGCCGCACCCCGGACCCCGCACCACGGACCAAGCACCCAGAACCAAGCACCCCGGACCCCGGACGCCGCACCCCGGACCCCGCACCACGGACCCCGCACACCGGACCCCGCACACCGCACCCCGGACCTCGGACCCCGCACACCGCACCCCGGACCACCCAACTTGTTTTGGTTAAATTTTTGTTACATGTACTTCATTACACCCCGCACCCCGGACCCCGGACGCCAAACCCCGGACGCCGGACCCCGGACGCCGCACCCCGGACCAAGCACCCCGGACCAAGCACCCCGGACCAAGCACCCCGGACCAAGCACCCCGGACCAAGCACCCCGGACCCCGCACACCGGACCCCGCACACCGGACCCCGGACCCTGGACCCCGCACCCCGGACCCCGGACCCCGCACACCGGACCCCGGACCCCGCACCCCGGACCCCGCACCCGGACCCCGCACACCGGACCCCGGACCCTGGACCCCGCACCCCGGACCCCGGACCCCGCACACCGGACCCCGGACCCCGCACCCCGGACCCCGCACCACTGACCCCGCACCCCTGACCCCGCACCCCGCACCCCGGACCGCGCACCACGGACGCCGCACACCGGACCAAGCACCCCGGACGCCGCACCCCGCACCCCCCAACTTGTTTTGGTTCAATTTTTGTTACATGTACTTCATTACACCCCGCACCCCGGACCCCGGACCACGCACCCCGGACCCCGCACACCGGACCCCGCACCCAGCAACCACGCACCCAGCACCCCGCACCCCGCATAGAAATTGATAAAAAACAAGAGAGTACGCTATAGTCGAGTTCCCAGACTATCTGATACCCGTTACTCAGCTAGTGGAAGTGCAAAGGAGAAATTTCCACACTGACAGTTTTTGGTGCGGTAGCACCCCGCTGAGTAACGGGTATCAGATAGTCGAGAAACTCGACTACAGCGTTCTCTCTTGTTAAAAGTGTGGATGTAGTAGTTTTGGGCGCTCAAGTGGGCACGACAATATTTTTTTTGCAAATCGAATTTAAAAACTAACTTACTTGATTAAGGGAAAAATGAAAAAGAAAAAACTTATCTCCAAAGTGTGGGCGTGGCAGTTTTGGGCGGATGGTGAACGTTATAGTGGCCATGACAACAAAAAACAAACTTGCGTTGTCTCAACTTTCTACCTTTGTATGGTTCCTATGATGGGGGCGTTCATACGGCCATGGTCAGATCGACTCGGCTCGTAATCCTGATCAAGAATATATACTCTACTAGTAAAGGGTATAGATTAATCTTTAATAACAATTATTCTTTATGAATTTTAACGAATCTAGAATACAGTTCATCTCCATTTGAAATAATTAGCTAAATTGATTGTCAAAAGTTTTCGTGAATGTTAAAATTCCTCGACCAAGAACAAGAATTTTCCGTTGCATGTGTATTGAACTGGGGACATTTTCGGAATGGCAGAAGCTTATAGACAATCTCTAAATAATATTTGGTAGCAACCGTGTATACCAATTTATTGATCTACTGCCATTGCCCTTTCTGGAATATTTTTCATTTAAGAAGAAAATCTTAGGAACATTATCTTGTTCAACTGTGCTCTAAAGAAATTTTAATGGATGAATACAAAAATCATTTTTTTTTTATTATTTATTATTCTTTATTTCGCGGCATTACAAATAAGTTCAGATCTTGTGGGCGAAAAACATAGTCAGAAGATTATTATAACAGATGATTTATTACTACTGATTTTGATATAGAAATTGGTTTTGCTAAAGCTATCCGAAATATATAAAATAATTGCTCTATTTGTTATACCCGTTACTCGTAGAGTAAAAGGGTATACTAGATTCGTTGAAAAGTATGTAACAGGCAGAAGGAAGCGTTTCCGACCATATAAAGTATATATATTCTTGATCAGGATCAATAGCCGAGTCGATCTGGCCATGTCCGTCTGTCCGTCCGTCTGTCCGTCTGTCCGTCTGTCCGTCTGTCCGTCTGTCCGTCCGTATGAACGTCGAGATCTCAGGAACTACAAAAGCTAGTAAGTTGAGATTAAGCATACAGACTCCAGAGACATAGAAGCAGCGCAAGTTTGTCGATTCATTTTGCCACGCCCACTCTAACGCCCACAAACCGCCCAAAACTGCCACGCCCGCACTTTTGAAAAATGTTTTGAAATTTTTTCATTTTTGTATTAGTCTTGTAATTTTCTATCGATTTACCAAAAAACTTTTTGCCACGCCCACTCTAACGCCCTCAAACCGCCCAAAGCTGCTACGCCCACACTTTTGAAAAATGTTTTGATATTTTTTCATTTTTATATTGGTCTTGTAAATTTCTATCGATTTGCCAAAAAACTTTCTGCCACGCCCACTATAACGCCTACAAACCGCCAAAAATTGTGTTTAAGACTCTCCTTCTCCCTTCCACTAGCTGAGTAACGGGTATCAGATAGTCGGGGAACTCGACTATAGCGTTCTCTCTTGTTTTTACTTCTGGTGGTGCTCTGCTTACACGGTCTAAACTTCTGAACAAATGAGGTATCCGGACCTAATGGGCAAAGCATGTGATTCAAGTGTCGTCCTATGCAAATTGGGCAAACTGCATGGACATTTTAGCAGAACTGCAAACTTTGACAATCCTCCCCACACGAACACAACCAGATTGACTTGACCCAAATGCCTTGTTAGAACGCAGACATAGATACTCCACACACATACAGCCAAGTAGCAAGGAACAGCCCCACACCCATTTGCGAAATTGTAATGGCAATTTGTATGCAAAATTGTCAGAATGTAAATTTCATGCAACACATCGAATAAATTGAAGCCGGCAGGAATATAAATGAAACCAAAAGAATTCAGCAATAATAAAGAAGTGCCCCATGTCCGGTAGCAAGAAATTTGAAAATAGCTGCTTAATTCAATTGAAGGATGTGAAAAGGCTTGGTGTTAGCACATCGCTAGGGGGAAATTTATTCAGAATTTTTTAATACGTTCGGCAGGGTAAGTGCACTGTGTGCATTACAAACATAAAGTACCACAGTCAAATTGAATTGAATTATAGTTTTACTCGGTTAATAACTTTTAAAATATGTTTTTATTTTATTTTTTTGTAACACATATAACATATATCTAAAAAAAAAAAGTACCAAAATTTGCGTCTCTAACTTTTAGGAATAAACTCTAAAAAGATTACAAGACTCCCATACCACCAAACCTATGCGTTGGTTCTATTACCCAGCATAAATACATGTCTACAACCTTGATTGCTTAATAAAAATTTAAGAAATTAAAGAATGTGGCTTAAATATATTTGCTCATTGAGTTCGTTATTATGATTGACTCCATACAATTAAAAATAAAACATTAATTATTGTTCGTGTTCTAATCTAGTTTATAAAAAGCATAACTGATAAGTTTTTGGAAATTCGTTCGCCATTGAATCACTGGCATTGAAAAGTGAAACTTTAATACATCGAGCTCTTATCTAAAAATGTAAGCCAAAGAAAACTGTGTCAAGACAGCAATTCATTATCATGGATTTTATGGTAAGCACTGAGAATGTGTTAGTTGGCAACAGTAATTGGTGATATTTGATTGAAATGAGTCATCCTAAAATAGATATAACAATTTTATGATCTTCTCTGTTAATGATTAAAAGTTGAGGTCCCCTATGAGGGAGCATAAGTGAACATTTTTATGGATTCTCTAGATTTGTATTTTCTAATTTCTTGCTAATGCTTGGTAATTTAATTATACAACTAAACACAATCTTATCCCGTGGGTAATATATATGCACGACTGTGTTCCGACAACTTTTCTTGATCTAAGCTTATATGCAAAATCACTTTTCCGCTTGACATCAGCTTCACTTTTCCGATGGATATTGAACCACACAAACCTCTCTAGAACCGAATTTGTCCTTAAAACTAGTATAAAACAAATTCGGATCTACAGGGTAGACGTGGAGCAAAGTGATGAGGAACGTCAGTTCGTCGCAGGGGCGAAATGAACTTCGCTGGGCCATCGTGGCTGCAAAAAAGTGAAAATGTTAATAAACATATACAATGTGTGTGTTCAAGGCGGGGTAATTTAGGCAGCGCCGCAATTACATGCGCCTCGGGTAAATTATATTTATCGTGCCACACGTGATGCGGCGGTGGCAAGCAGCAGTTTTCTCTAGTCCTTTCGAAATTATGGAATGACCCATAAATGTGATTACAAAGCCCGCCGTGGCCTGCCAATTAAATAGAGGCATTCGCGGGCTCTCCGTGTCCGTGTCCGTGTTCGAGTCAGGGTTCCTGTCCGGAAAGTCACGGAAGCCTTGCGTCGGAGAAGCCAGCTCCGTGTTGTCTTCGCCCTCGCCTCTGGAAACCAACTGAAGCCCAGACCTCACCGAGTGCTTCGAGATTAGGAGGCAGTCCGAAATACGTAGTGCGGAAAGTAATGCCCGACCTTATCGGAAGAAGCGGCGATAAGATAAGATACGGCGCGATGTCTTCGGGAGTGCTTAGAGCGCTTGTATCTAATTGATTGCCGCCGGATTACGGCACTTTCTTCACGCCGATAAAAGGGTGCGAGGCCTGGAAATGGGATAGACACGACACCCATTTATGGAATGATAGATCTGTCCATGGGCGAGGTGCTAGCTCCGGGGTCTGCTGTTTGCACTGAAATCAATCAGTGAGTCGCCTTGCTAAGCTCCCGACCTGGATCGCTGTCGCCAGTCGAGGTTCCCAGTCCTCGGCGCCACTTCCTTAAGCCCTCTCGTTGCTGCTCCAAATCGGAAAATTGGTGAATCGGTAACGACGTGTTCGATGATTCAGCACTAAGCCCTGCTAAGACTGCTGAGTAATGTCCGCGGGAGGAGAAGGAAGCGACTCCGGCAGATGCTCCGACGGTGTAGTTCGTGTGTCCTGTAATCAAATTTCAATTAATTAATGACTTTTTAGCAGGATTCGTTAGCACTAAGCGGCGGGAATAAGCTGGCAAAGTCAAAAGCCTTTCGGGGCCGGTGGGCTACGGTTACTTTAGAAATCCCCGGATTAGGGCCGTAATGGCAACAAATCTTGCGTAAACAAAGGAAGAAGGACGAATCGCTTGACGTTGCACACCCTCTAATGCCATGCCCCCTCTCTTTCTGTCTGCCTGCGGTGCCTCTTTGTCTGCAGCCCCTGTTGTCCTTTTTGCAGCCTCAACATGGCTGCTCGGGATTTCATTTTACCCTGCCTCTCAGAGAGAGAGAGAGAGAAAGAGGGAGAGAGAGAGCTCTCCAAGTGTGTACACACAATCCACAAGGGGTAGCAAGGACTTTGGAAGCGAGTGAAGAGTAATATAAGGGTGAAGGACCAGGCAGCCAAAAGGCAGCTGGGACAAAGTCGCATTTGCCTCTGTGATCATCCAGCCAAAGCTCGCTGCAAAGTGCTCCACTTTTCAGCACCTTTGCCAAATTATTGCCGTCTTGCCAAATCGAAATCAGCAAAATATATTACATCATTTCAACCCATCAGCAACCCCGAATCAGAAATGCTAATTGACTTCACGCGGCCAGAAGTAAAAATTAACGCGAAATCGCCAGGAAATACACCTTCACAACGGCCTCCCAAAACTTGCTAATGCAGTGCAAATATTTGGCAACATTAAATAAATTACGAAAATAATAGATATGTCGTTAATTTTTTGCACCCAAGCGAGCGAAGGATTTTTCGGTTGGGAGCGTGTAGTTATCAAACCCGACAATTCACAGCCCTTGTGTACAGTCATGCCGAGATGCTAATGATAGTAACTACACTTTTACTCGGGTGTTGTAAAGTTATATTTTTATACATATGTGTCACCCCTTTTCGTTGACTAAGTCGTGTTTACCTGATGATATTATGTATCATTTTATACCAAATACTTTAAAGCTAAACTCGAGCTATGTGATTTGATAACTTATTAAGAACCTCTAATAAAGATTGATTCTTGATAGTTAGCAAAGTTATGTTTCATAATTCATCAAAAGATTATAATAACCAAAAAAAAAAAATATCTGACATTTAGAAATGCTCAACGCCCATACTCACAGTAAACGTAAGTAAGGCCTCTCATGTTTTTCAACATACTTAATCGCCTTTTCATTGCTTCCTAAATATATTGATTAATTAATTTACAAAGTATTCTTTCGATAACTCCGCCCTATCTGTACTGATAAGTATGATGTACGAGCGAGTCAGATATAATTTCGGCGGCCTTAGGAAATTCCTTTGCTATTTTTACTGGCTGATAGATACACCGTAACGATTTTTAATCACACCGCATGCTTTGGAAGTCGATTAATTACTTTTGGCTAACCTAATAACTCAGTTCTCTAAGCCACATGAATAACTCAATCTATTTGTTCTCTTTGTATGGCAGTCTGCGGCTCCTCAGGCGGATGTATTCTGCTGTAAGATGCAATAACACTGGGCATTCCCAGAGCAATCCCCTCCGGAAGTACCGCGAAAAGTGCAGAAAAGGCGAGTAGAGAATGTGCACCGAAAGAAACTAGTAGCTAGTAAGCCAAGGTTTTGTTTTTACTTGTCGATCACTGAATAAGTGAGTACTTCTTTTTAAGGAAACTCTTTAAACCTTTTTAATTTTCTTAAATTTCATTTAGAATCACTACATATTTACGACCCAGGACCTAGGTCACTTTCTCAGTGTGTCCCCTCGCCATCTGCTAACCTATTCCCCGACCAGACCCATAAACCATCGACCCTCCAGCAACAGTTACGGCGGCACAAAGGGGCAATGACTGGCTACATTTTTGCAATGTGGCTTTCAGCACATAAAGACAACTTCGCACATAAATCAAAGTCGCCGTCTGGGGCGGGGTGAGGTGAAGGGAAAGGTAGATCATTTACCTTGGTCAGTTCGGTGCCAAGTGTCACTGTTCAATGTGCTTGCGCACGTCACTATTCAGTCAGCGTTGGCCCACTGTGCATTCTGCCATGTTAAGTTGTTTGCATCGAGCGCGGAGCTTCGGAGGCCAAGGTTGTTTCAGTTTACTGAATAATATTATTACTGCTACTTTACCCTCCTGCCATTCGCCGCGAAAATCGAGAGGCAGGTAGAAATGCTAAAAGAGAACTAAGAAAGAAATTCCGAAAACGGTTCGCGGTTCGCGGTCCGCGATTTTTTTGCATTTATTTTGAACCTGCCCAGGCTTGCGTCATTTTGTATCTGTACATCTGTATCCGAATCTCTATAGGTATCGGCATCTCTACCCCATATGCATCGTATGGGGCTCTCATACCGGTCTGCGTGTCCGTTTTATTCTATCCCGATTTTGTCGGTGTCCGTTTGTTGTTTACAAAAATACGCGCCTTCCCCTTCTTTCTCGCTCTCTGGTTGTTTCCTTCTCTTTCTTCATTTTATTTATTCTTAGTGTCTGAAATTATCCTTTTGCTGGCTTAATGAAAATGCGCGGGCAACAGAAATGTTGAACAGTGGGCTTTAAATCTCTTATTATTATTATTTTTTTTTAAGGAATCAAACATCTCTCGCGAGATCGTTGCTTGTACTTAATAGCATAAAGCAGTTTTATTCACTGTGCAGTTCATAGAGTGCAAGTTTTCAGGCCAGCTGGATTCTCTTGTTTGGAAATTTGCATGAAATTCCAATAAATATGTCAGACTGCAGTTACCCCAATTTAGGTGGAAGAAGTTCCCAGCCCAGAAGTTCCGTTTGGTTCTAAGTGGTCATAGGGGGTTGATTGGGATACTAGGGGTATGGGGTATGTTAATATCAGAAATTCGATAGGGGAATATGCTCATAAATAAATAGCATCATGTGGCAAGGTCAACTTTGGGGTGAATGTTTTTTCTCAGGGGGTTTTGGGGGGTTTCCAAAATGGTTGACTAGTTTAGTGATGTTACAGCTTATTAAACTAGTAAATAATCAACAGTCAAGTTGGAATTTTGATACCACTACTTATTTTGTGTTACATTTTCTTCCTTATGCAGTAGTTTGCCTACTTACACTTATAACTTATGCAACATGGCCTCATTTATTTGTTGACCCAATGACCCAGAACTGTAGAAGAGACCTCTCGCTTAAATATGAATCCGAAAACGCTTGACACTTTCCATAGCTCTTTCAAATTTATGAGCACATTTCCTATGCAAACTTTTCGACATTTTCATATCTAATCTCGGGCACTCCCTCTCAGCAAACATTTCCCAGCTTAGCTCATTGTAAAAGACTTAATTGCCCAGAGGAATTTGAGACAACATTGCATGTATTTTGTGGGCCATGTGGACATTCCAAATAATTATACAACAGGCCGGGTAAACTTATGATTCAGATTCAGGTCAAAGCCCAAACAGAAAGCAAACGAACTTGTTGGCAGAGCGTCTTCATAAAGATATCAGCCCAACTTTGAAACGAACAAGTAACCGAGTTTGTCAAAAAACCAATGGCTCGCCGTCCATGGTTTCAGAAGTCAGCGTCAGCGAATGCATAAAATAGCCATAAACACTTATTTGTTTTGCCTTTCCTATAAAGCCTGTGACCTAGCGAGTTTGGTTAGCCGTCACCTGCTCATTTGCCTATTAGCCAGCAGCCGGTTTTTAGTTCAAACCATTTGCATACTAAATGAGCTAAGAAAAACGGTCTATAATACCATTTGGGTTTGTTGCAGCCGCTTTCTCCCCCGAAAAAAATGCCCTTTGAGGGGGTTCCCCAAAGCGAAAGCAGTGCCATATTGCTGCGCATCCTGACCAGAAATCGAATGCCACGCACCTTGCGCGCAGCCCCATTCAGCATTTGCACAGCAGCTCTATGTGAAGTGGTATATGCATCCACATAGAAAACAAATGTTTCGTCATCTGCATTATACCCAGGGAGAAGTGAATGCACTGAGCTTTATCTTGGGGTTTATAGTTTTTAAACAACCCAAATGGTTAGCATGGCAGCTGTGATTCAGTTAGCTACAAATATTTTGACTTTAGAGCTATATTTGTTTTAAAGAGCTGAAGCACGTTGCCTACTTATCATATTCAGTGAAACTTTTAAGCTAGGCTTCATGTGTTGTGAAACGTTATCGATGAAAAGTTTGAACTTTTGCAACAGCCACTTTGAATGCATTTTCTCGCGGTGCAGTTAATGTATTGCAGCACGCTATGCACGCACTCGCATTAAATGCAGCCGCCGCAGCAATCTTGGGAGTGGATCACCATCGCCATCTTCGCCATCTATATCAGCCTCATCCGCATCTCGGTCCCATTCCGCGGCTTAACACTTTGCCACTCGGCGTATCTGGACCCGATAATCATCGTCTGATTCCTCTGCTGGCACGCGGTGGGTGGGTGGGCTGCAGCAGCTGTCGCCGCTTCTTGGGCACAGCCAGTAATATTTCGGTATACTACTTAACCCATGCACTAAATGGCGGGACAAGTGTTTTGCACCAGGAGCGGGGAGATTGAAATTGGTAAGCGGGAAAATGGGAAGTTGGTATGTTGGGAAATGGGAGAATGGGAGAATGGAAAAGGGGGTTGGGCCGCCTGCCAGGGGGTTGTTGTTGCTGCTGATAGCGCGACAACGAGGTTGAAATTCAGTTTCGTGTTTTTTTTTATTTTTGCGCCCGACTTTTGGGACTGCCGGGGTGAGAGGTTAGGTCGCTTTTCGGTGGCTGCTCTCCGCAACTGAAAAGTGGATGAAAGGAGCACATTTCCCGGCGCTTGCGACACCACCACACTCTCGACCGAGGCGCACACAGACACACTAATGCAGAGGCGACGACGAGTCAGAACGAGGACAGGCGCAGGCTTTGGAAATGGCAATTGACTATAGCCACCCACCTCCCCAAGCCGCCCACTCAGCCCCTTTCACAGTGCACATGCGTAGTGACACGGTGACTTTCGCTCAGCTATTTTTTTGTTGAAAATTTATAGTTGTTTAAATATTAAGTTTTGGGACGTACCTGGTGGGAATGTGCTTTGTAGTTCAGAATTAAATCCCTTTTACTACGAGTTATTCTAATCTAGATGAGTTATTAATTTATTGAAAGGACGGTATTTCGTCTGTATTTTCACTTTTGCACCGACTTTTGAGGTCTTTCTCGACGTGATTGCCCCTTTTTTGCGTCCTTTTTTCGTTCATTTCGCAGCGATATTAAGCGGATGGCCTAGGGATCAGGTCGCAGCCTCCTGCAGGATAATGGCCGCACTGCTGCTGCTGCGACGCCAGCAGAAGCAGCGGCGGGCGATGGCCGCATTTTCTTTTTTGGTCTGGGAGCAGAACGCTCTACGTTCCGCCGCGCTCGGCGTCAAATTTCAAACTGAAACTGAAGTGAGCTCAGCTCACCATTTCAGCGCAGTCGACGTCCGACGGACGACGGACGACGAGCGGTAAGCGGTGTTTTTGCCCACGTTGATAACAGCCATAATGCCCATGCCCATGCCCGCTCTGCCGCTCTCCCGCTTCCACCTCCCCGCCCTTTGTCGGGATCTGGATCTGGGTCTGGATCTGGGTTGTGTGTGGCCCAAGTACGTAACTCCAGGGAGAGAATCGGGGCAGGAACGCTGACGTTGTAGAGCCCACGGAGAGAACCAGGCTGTAGAAGAGAGCCGTGCACCACACTTGAAGAAAAATGTACAATAATGACATTTAATTTGTTTTCTTCTACAAAAAAGTTGATATTATCTCTTTATTATTTATTAAAGTTTGGTAATTTTAACCACACTATTTAAGTTCATCCATTTAGTAGCTGAGGCTAGTAATATAAAAAAACATCTTTACTTATTGCATACTTACATTATTGTCGGTTTCTAAATTTTAATAAATACATATATTTTTTCATTCGAAATTATCTTTTCATTTTAACAAATGTGTATATTTACCAATACTTTGAAAAGCAAAATATTTTTTTAAATAGCAATTTTTAAATTGCTGACGCAAGCATAATGTAAGCTGTTAAATATTTAAGTTTAGACCTTAATTATAAGCTGATCTCAATGAGTTTAAATTCCATTCCACACTACGTGAAATTAAATAGAATAATTAATAATTTATTAAATAAAATAAATAATTGTTTGAATTAATTGCATATACTAAATATCATTCTAGGAGGCTATGATAAACTTTCTGTCCTAGCTAAAGCCGTGCTTTACTATCATAATGATTGTTGAAAAATGTAAATATAATAATTTTTCAATCCCATCACAGCAGCCATATTTAACGTACACCAGTTTCTAGTTTCTTTTTCTGTTTCGGTAAGTGTCGCATCGCCTGTTCTAAGTTTTCCAGGGCACAAATCTGTGGGCTTGTACTTCGGAGAGTTTGTTTGTAGACAATTGTGGACTCTATTTCCAGAGTTCTCGTTCTCAGTTGCCCGAAAGATGTTCGTGTGTGTGCGGAGGAGGTCCTCAGTTTACTCGTCGATTTACGGGGCCAGCGTAGCTTTCCTTACATATGTACATACACATATCTGTATCCCTGCAGAACTCCCCTGCTCCCCCCTTTCGAACTCTCCAACGAGCTGAGAGTCAATGAAACTTCTTCGTTGGAGAAGCGGCGAGCAGAACGCTCCGCGTGTTTTTAGAATGAAATCAAAGTGGGATATTTAAAGCCTCATTAATCACACCGTCGCTTTCGCGGAGAAAAATCCTCGCTTAAGGTCCTGGAGAGGTCCTGCAAGACCCCATTCACCGTGAATAAGATTAGAGTTGAGGGCGGAGTCGGGTGTTCATGCGCTCGTTAAATTCAAATTCGTTGCACTGATAATTACGGTTAGCCATCGAAGGGGACTACAGTCATTTGCCAACTTCGTTATGAATGCCAATATAAGCCACATTTCAATTAGCTTGTTTTAAAAATGAGGAGGCCCTTGATTTCCGCTTGGTTCTCCTTGGCTTGTAAAGAATCAGGTTAATGAATAATGAAAATACAAAATCATTTTAAGTCAGATATCTAAAATTTGCATAAATAATTTAATGATTTGCTCTCTTATTTACAAGTTATTGATGATAGCGTTTTTATTATACCAGTATTAACTCAATTCATTTACCATGAAAACTATATTATTTTTAGCTTTACAGCTTGAAATGCTGCTCATAACGCATTTGGTACTCTGAAAAGTCTTCGTATCAGCATTTGGCAGATGCAACCCAAAAAATACGGAAGAATTTTTTACTTTCGCCATTTGTGTTTTTGAAATCTGTCATAAACGACCGAGAAAAAATATATAAAGAGGAGCGATGCTGTTCTTCGATTTTAGCTAGAAAAACCCATTGTCCCATTCTTGTTTGCCATTTTTAATTTATGACCCATATTTCCCTTAGATTTTCTTTTTAGGCGATGGCTACCTGAAACGGGCCGCAATTCCGGCCTAACAACAGGTAAATGGTAAATGGTTGCTAATGGTCGCAGCCTTGATGAAATTTCTCCCTGGCACATCTCCCAACGTCATGGAACAGTTTTCAAAACGTCTCTTGACTTTGGTTTATCATCTAAATATTTGCGTTTATTTTGTAGATTAGCATGTACACCAAACGTTTTCTCCTCTCGGGCCTTTCGTCCCTGCTTTTATTGTTGCATCGTGAGCGGTGGGGCAATTTGATGATTCGTCGTAATGAATGCTAATTAAACGCATTCGTTTTCTAGTTCACTTGGCAGGCGGCAACAAACAACCAGCATCCAAGTCCGTTGCTAAATCGACCGGAGCTGCCACGATTTGGTATCGGTAAATACTATATGTACCCATCGTTGTTGTCTTCGACGGGGCAGGAAAGTGTGTTAAAAATTCTAGAGCGTATCCAATCGCACGGAGAAAAAATTAATATATTCTTGCTACACAAGTGCGCCTTGCTTTATAAGGTGACAAACGTAAAACATCTTATTTCATAGATAGTCTATCTAAATATGTTATAACTGCAAATTGTGTCATATACCATATATGTAAGCATATAAGTTACATATATAAACATCGGGAAAGTAAACGAGCTTTTTCTCTGTACCTTAAAGAGATCCAATAATAAAAACCCTGGCTGTCCGTTTGGCCGCCGGAGTTAAGCAAACATCGCCTCTCACAATCTTTATAGAAAACTCTCTGACACATATCTCTGGAGTAAAAGATATGGCCGTGTCCGTAGATACAGAATGCAGCGCAACGTTGTTCGTCGCACAATTTGGGTATATCCACGATGTCGACAGTAAATGGAAACACAAATAAAAGGTGCTAATTTCCTGGAGGTTCAATTAGATGTTGCTATGACTACTGTACGATTTCTCTACGAGTTACGAGTTTCATTTTATGCAATGCATGACTTGCTGGGACAGAACTTTTACGGAAACTGTTGACAAGAAGATATAAGAGTTTAATTTAAATCTTATTTTTTGCCGTTGCAAGAAATATTTATACAAAAAATGAACCGCCTAAGCAGAGACTTGAACAAAGTACTTATTGTTTAATAGTCTAAAGCTCTACCAACTGAGCTACCCGAAAGTATCCTAAATTATTTGAAAATGTTCCATTTATGCCAAAAGTTTAAAAAGCACATGAATAAGTGCAAAGCAGTACAAGCCAGCTTAAAGCAGTCCACAAAGCTTTCACCACAATGCTTTCATTTTACGTATGTTTAAACTTTTTGTGATATCTTTAACCTATAAGAATTATGTTCTATATTTGTAAATCTTATTGTACTTAACCAAAGTTGATATTATATTTTCTTAACACCTTTTGGTATTAATATGCAGTTTCTTTGCTAGTATGTATGTACATATGTGAAGGGTGTAAAGTCTCAGGGCGAATATCTCATGCAAGTATGTATTGTATTTTCATTATAAGTACCGACAAAAAAATGTTCTATATTAATATACTGTTTGCGCTCATAGCTAAGAAACTGCACAACAAATTTTCTTTGACGTTAATTTATATAGGCATTGTCATTTGAGGAGCGATATACAAAAGTCCACATACCTCCAAGACGTATTTAAAAGCATGCGTAATAATTATTGAATTAAATTTACAAAACAAAATATGTAATACATATCAATATATGCATATATATACAATTAAGTAAAACCGGACAATACAATTAAATGTGTTAAAAATATAAAAATGTATTATAAATATTTATTTTTATTCAGATTGCAGGGACAATACATTAGGTTTCTTTCATAAACGTATTCTGACGACTAACGTTTGAATGCCCGGATAGCTCAGTCGGTAGAGCATTGGACTTTTAATCCAAGGGTCCAGGGTTCAAGTCCCTGTTCGGGCGGCAATCTTTTTTTCGTTTTTTGAAAGTTGCCGATTCGAATGGCCCTGTTTGTTGCCTTTTTTGGATTATAAATTTGTAGTTTCACAATTAAATTTTATTTAAAATTATACAAACTATTTAAAAGACAATAAATACTCAATTTATTTGCTTTGAAAAAAAAAACATACGTGTCAACGTGCCCAAAAGGGACCCTAAGAGCAAGCAAGAAATGAAAATAATTTTTTTTGCGGCTCCAAAAAAGATTGTGGTCCAACCATATTGGTTGGGCTGATAACGGCAGTCCACTCCGGTACGCTATCCCACTACTGCCTACCACGGGAACTCTTGGCTGCTGGTTTTCACCCCTGGCCCGGTTCATCCCTCCTTAGCCAACCTGAATGCCACGGACTCCTCCATGGCACCCATATTGATGGCAAGCTTAGTGCGGACGTTCCGTCAACATGAGCTGGTCCGCTACGCAGTAAATCCCAGCCTCAGGCCATCCCACAATCGGACCTCACAGAAGCGTGATTACAGAAGCTGCCAACCTTCCAGTCGAAAAACGTCCGTCTAAAACTCTGTCACTAGCCTCCGGTTTCCATTCGATTTCGATGAACTGCTTTATCGGTGCACCACTTAATCGACGCAAAGCAGGCGATGAGACCGCGTTGCCAACTGCGACTGATAAAAGCAGTTGCCCCAAAGCCAAATACCTACTGGACAAAATTCTTCTTTCTCTTTTTGGGACTGGCTGATATTAATTTAGAAATTACTTTCTCATTCATGATTTAAAAAAAATATATAAATATTTATAAAAAGTAAATCGCCCGAACAGGGACTTGAACCCTGGACCCTTGGATTAAAAGTCCAATGCTCTACCGACTGAGCTATCCGGGCATTGCACAAGGCGCCGGCAAACTTCCCTGGTATCTATAGGAAAGTACAAGCTAACAATTTAAATAGGGTCCTTCTCCGAATGTATTAAAGCTCATTACAAAAAAAACCCAGCGTATGCAAAATTTGGCACACAATCATTTTCGTTCCAACTGACTCCAACAACAACTCAGTAACCTTAAGAGGAACTCTCGAATTTCACAAGTCTATATACATATGTGGCCTGCCGTTTTGCCATGAATAACCAAATAAAAAAGAACGTTATAGACGATTTCATCGAGGGCAGTTCGAAAACTATGGTCGAGTTCCCCGACTAACTGATAACCGTTATTCAGCTATTGGAAGTGCGAAGTGGGAGTCAGGGTGGGCGTGGCAAAAAGTTTTTTGGTAAATCGATAGAAATAACATGATAAATAAAAAAATGAAAAAATATCAAAACCTTTTTCAAAAGTGTAGGAGTGGCAGTTTTGGACGGTTTGTAGGCGTTAGAGCGGGCGTGGCAAAACGTTTTGCCGCAGATCGATAGAAATTTACAATACTAATAAAAAATGAAAAAATATACAAGCCATTTTCAAAAATGTGGGCGTGGCTGTTTTGTGCGGTTTGGTGAACATATACTTCTCTAGTTCCTGAGATCTTGACCTTCGGCTATTGATCCTGATCAAGAATATATATACCTTATATGGTCGCTTTCTTCTGCATGTTAAATAATTTTAAACGAATCTCTTCGGGTAACGGGTATAAAAAAATCAAAGCATTTTTATGAAGCATAATCCAATTTCTATATTTTGTTGTTCTCTTGATCTGGACTTTCTTACCAGCAGATGTACATACATATGTACATGCCCAGATCAGATCTAATATTGATCGTGATCAAAGTATATGTAGGGTCGGAAACGTTACATTCTTTATCTTGTATAAACTTCTGTCTGTCCGTTTGAACGTCGAGATCTCACGAACTACAAAACTACATGTTGACCCATGTTGCCACGCCCGTTCTAGACCCAGAAACCGCCAAGAACTGTCAGTGTTGAAGTCTCTCCTTCGCATTTCCAATAGCTGAGTAACGGGTATCAGATAGTCGGGGAACTCGACCATAGCGTTCTTGTTATACCCGTTACTCGTAGAGTAAAGGGTATACTAGATTCGTTGAAAAGTATGTAACAGGCAGAAGGAAGCGTTTCCGACCATATAAGGTATATATATTTTTGATCAGGATCAATAGCCGAACGTCAAGATCTCAGGAACTAGAGAAGTACATGTTGACCTATATTGCCACGCCCACTCTACCGCCACCAAACCGCACAAAACAGCCACGCCCACATTTTTGAAAATGGCTTGTATATTTTTTCATTTTTTATTAGTATTGTAAATTTCTATCGATCTGCGGCAAAACGTTTTGCCACGCCCGCTCTAACGCCTACAAACCGTCCAAAACTGCCACTCCTACACTTTTGAAAAAGGTTTTGATATTTTTTCATTTTTTTATTTATCATGTTATTTCTATCGATTTACCAAAAAACTTTTTGCCACGCCCACCCTGACTCCCACTTCGCACTTCCGATAGCTGAATAACGGTTATCAGTTAGTCGGGGAACTCGACCATAGTTTTCGAACTGCCCTCGATGAAATCGTCTATAACGTTCTTTTTTATTTGGTTATTCATGGCAAAACGGCAGGCCACATATGTATATAGACTTGTGAAATTCGAGAGTTCCTCTTAAGGTTACTGAGTTGTTGTTGGAGTCAGTTGGAACGAAAATGATTGTGTGCCAAATTTTGCATACGCTGGGTTTTTTTTGTAATGAGCTTTAATACATTCGGAGAAGGACCCTATTTAAATTGTTAGCTTGTACTTTCCTATAGATACCAGGGAAGTTTGCCGGCGCCTTGTGCAATGCCCGGATAGCTCAGTCGGTAGAGCATTGGACTTTTAATCCAAGGGTCCAGGGTTCAAGTCCCTGTTCGGGCGATTTACTTTTTATAAATATTTATATATTTTTTTTAAATCATGAATGAGAAAGTAATTTCTAAATTAATATCAGCCAGTCCCAAAAAGAGAAAGAAGAATTTTGTCCAGTAGGTATTTGGCTTTGGGGCAACTGCTTTTATCAGTCGCAGTTGGCAACGCGGTCTCATCGCCTGCTTTGCGTCGATTAAGTGGTGCACCGATAAAGCAGTTCATCGAAATCGAATGGAAACCGGAGGCTAGTGACAGAGTTTTAGACGGACGTTTTTCGACTGGAAGGTTGGCAGCTTCTGTAATCACGCTTCTGTGAGGTCCGATTGTGGGATGGCCTGAGGCTGGGATTTACTGCGTAGCGGACCAGCTCATGTTGACGGAACGTCCGCACTAAGCTTGCCATCAATATGGGTGCCATGGAGGAGTCCGTGGCATTCAGGTTGGCTAAGGAGGGATGAACCGGGCCAGGGGTGAAAACCAGCAGCCAAGAGTTCCCGTGGTAGGCAGTAGTGGGATAGCGTACCGGAGTGGACTGCCGTTATCAGCCCAACCAATATGGTTGGACCACAATCTTTTTTGGAGCCGCAAAAAAAATTATTTTCATTTCTTGCTTGCTCTTAGGGTCCCTTTTGGGCACGTTGACACGTATGTTTTTTTTTTCAAAGCAAATAAATTGAGTATTTATTGTCTTTTAAATAGTTTGTATAATTTTAAATAAAATTTAATTGTGAAACTACAAATTTATAATCCAAAAAAGGCAACAAACAGGGCCATTCGAATCGGCAACTTTCAAAAAACGAAAAAAAGATTGCCGCCCGAACAGGGACTTGAACCCTGGACCCTTGGATTAAAAGTCCAATGCTCTACCGACTGAGCTATCCGGGCACGTGTACGTCATCCATCTAAAAACACTACTAATAAGATTGCAATATTATAGTCGATCACTGATCGTCAGATAAAGATAAAGGTTTGCACTTTAAAATAGTTTTTATTTTTTTATGCCATATTCATACATGTTTACATACTTTTTTTTTATATTTGTATAGTTTTTGCGGTTTCATTCTTGAAGTTGTATCAGTTTTTATTTTCGATTCCATTTTTGTTTAATAGTTGCCTTTGCAATCGAACCCAGATTAAGGTATACATACATGCGAAGTTCATTAAAAATTAGTTGCGTAATTTTATTTTACATGGAATGCAGTTAAACATTTTGCGCCCACTTTGTCCTGGCGGACTGTGAGTGCCCCTTAACCCAAAACTTCAAATGGTTTTTTATTTTAATTGATTGCGAAAATCAGTATGGTTCCAACCAATTGCATTGAACACATAATCGAAAATGTACAAACTAAGATTGAACAAATATACAAAATGTGGAAACAAAAAACGATTAATTAATTTGTGCTAGGTATATTTTTTTGATTCTCTCATTTTCCATAGTTTTGTTCGTTTTGCTTTGCCTTGCTCAATCTGATTTGTTTTTTCTAAAATTTGTCTTGCTAATTCGATATACATAATTTAGGCTTACGAGCTAGGTTGACATATACTACCGATAGTTCTAGAATGCACTAACCTTAGCTTAGCGAATGGTACAGCATAAATAATTACTTTACATTACGGTAATGGGTAGGAAACCCAGCTTTAGGATTTAACAATTCACGCTTTAATCAATTTGCGTTGGCTTACTGTATCGATTAACTACCGAATTAAATTTACAGACATTGTTGAGAGGCCTTTTAATAAATAAAGTGCAAGGATCGGCTGCTGCTCTAAAGAAAACTCTGATTAACTATAGCACTTTCTATGCTACTTTTGAAATATTTTACTTCCTGTTTATATTCCGAATTTGTTCTTCAGTGGCAATTAAAAACGATTGATTTTTGATAAAATTAGTAAAGCATTTTTCAAGCTGCTAGAGCAATTTCAACAACACAAACGCAAACACTCAAAATAAATTGAATTAAACAGTTGCAGATACTTTCAAATTTTCTCTTCAAGACGAAACACAAACATAAAAAGGCGATCCCCAATCTGGGGCGCTCTGCTATTTACAAACTAAACAAAGCCTTATGTGGGTAACTAGAGTTATGTTCTCTACTAGCTAGGAATTAAGTACACTCTTTAGGACTTCCTGGAGGGTGCTGGGTGGGGGTTTGGTTGGGATCAAGGTTGGGGCCAATACAAACGAAGACCTAATGTTAATTAGAAATCACTTTGAAATTATTGCAGATATTAGATTTGTTCAACTCGATAGCTTTGTATGCTCATCGTGCAGCTTACGTGCTAGAATTATGCTAAGCTTACAAACTAACGGCTTTTCGAATACTGCTTAGAGAAAGAGATTCATCATACTGGAAGGACTCTGGAGCACTCGCACAGAAAGGTGTAGAAAATGAGTAAGGGGTAACACCCAACTTCGACTTATACAAGTTATATCAATCATATGCCTATGTCTCAACAGCAAACTAACATCATATATTAATGTTATTGATTCAAATCGACGTGAATAATTTGATGTTGATATGTTAGACTCAGCGTATCACAAAAAGTTGTTAAAAATTGATGATTTCTTTTTTAAAGAGTAATGACGATTGCTCCGGGTTCCACCTCCAGTATCATAAACCCAAACGAACCAAGCGGATGTGGCTCGTTTCTTAGCTTAACACGAATCAGTTGCAAACAAGAAACATCACTGGATGTTGGTTGATCGACGGGCGGCGACAGGCGGTAGGCGGTAGGCGGCAGGATTGAGGCGGCAGGGGCGTGGCATGCGGACAGAGCTCAGCTCAGCAGCAGAACAAGTTGCATTCGACAATGTCCGCCTTGAACTCCAGTTGCAGCTCTGGATCGGGCTCACAGTCCGACCCCAAAAGCTGCTTGAGGTCCCGTTCCTGATTCCGATCAATGAAATTATCCTGCTGCTGCTGCTGGTGCTGCTGCTGGTGCTGCTGCTGCCTGATGATAACCTGAGATCAGAACTCCTGCGGATACTTGATGCAGTCGGGAGCCTGGGAGCTGGAGGCGGCGGAGGAGAAGAGGGAGTTGGGACCGCTGCCATTGCTGCCACCGTTGGCCAGCGAGCCCGGCACCGCACCGCCACCCACTCCTACCGAGCCACCACCCACTGGAGCACCGTCCTGCGACTGATAACCACTGGCCGCCGAGGCCGCCGCCGCCGTCTGATATGGTTCCTGATACAACTGATTGAGTCTCTAACCAGTACCCGAAAAGTGCCACGCGTCCTATGCGCTCAGGTGCGCGAACTGCGACGGATGGATATCGAACTGGTGGTACGGGTGGCCATATGGACCCATGTGGTAGGGTACGATGTTCATCGAGGCCATCTTGTGCTCCTTCTTCCACTTCATGCGCCGGTTCTGAAACCAGATCTTGATCTGCCGCTCCGTGAGGCACAGGGCGTGCGCGATCTCGATCCTGCGGCGGCGGGTCAGGTAGCGGTTGAAGTGGAACTCCTTCTCCAGCTCCAGCGTCTGGTAGCGGGTGTATGAGGTCCGTTGTCGTTTCGTCTCGCCATTGGCATTCACAGTACCTAGAGGAAACAAGGAAAAGCTTTGTTAGTACACTTGCAAAACAGGAAAAGAGTGATTTTATTTGAAGCAAAACAATCCATTAATAATGAAGAAGAAACGATTTGTAAGAAAGTTTCTGAATAAGGTAGTTAAAGCTCCAATCAAATATTTACTATACCACAGAGATTACATTGGTAATGGTACTGGGCCTTTACCGGAATACCGACCTAATAACAGGAAGCTTAAACACATATGTAATCGAATAGCACTTGAATGTAATAAATTAAAGTTTATTATTATTTAGAATCATTTCAAACCTCTCTACCTGCGAATACCCGAAAGTCATTTGTTTCTAAGGCTAACTATTTTAAGGCGTTTCTAGGCAATCGTCAAACGTTCAAGTGGACACCACCACCATTTACCCAATCCCCCTAGCGTTCTCACCGCTTCAAGCCAGTTAATTCTCTCATTTATATTGTGATTTTCTGCAACGTTGCGCATTTCATTTTCATAAATATGACGTGCCAAACTGCCATTTGGTGGCACCCGAAAAAGTTCATGCCTGGAATTGTGTTTGGCCCAAAGAGTTCAGCGAAGGTATCTCACCCCGGTTGATGAAAACTTGTATCCTTGTATCTGCAATCGTCGGAAGATAATGACAATTTCCCGTTCCTTGCAAGTCGCCTCCGAAAACTATTCTGTCATCTGGATCGGGTTTTTCTCTTTTTTTTCGAGGCGAACCGCACGAGGGCGTTCAAAGCGCGTCGTTCGTAATGAGGGGGCGTGCTGTGGCAAAGTAGACTTTTAAAAGCCATTTACCGTGGCGTGTTATTACGGCCAAGTCAATTGGCCCGCCCGCTTTGTTTTGGATTTCCAAAAAAGAGTTGAGTTGAGTTGAGACGAAGCTCTGCCAGCTCTGCCATAGACACTGTATCTGTATCTCTAGTATTTATATCTGCCAAATGTGTGGCAGTCAGTCAATGTGATAGACGGCAACCGCTGACTTGCTGGTGCGTCCCTCCTTGATATTGGGAAATTGTTGTCTCGCTTGATACATAGCTAGCATGGGTCACGGCATATTTGCTAAGTTAAAGGCAGTTCGATTTACTGCTTAGGACAGGTTGTGTTATTCTTAGTAAGAGTTAAAGTCTAATACAGCTTTTTATTTGGTAATTAATGGTAATTAATATTATTATTTCATTTTTCATGAGTATTTACATTTTGCCTTTAAAAAGCTTGAAAACCCCCTGCAATCTGCTTCCGTCGCACTTTGTCTTTTATAAACATGTTATGTTATGTTGCCTACTTAAAGATACACAATGAAACTGTTGCCGCTTTAACAAAAAAAATCAAAAAAAAAGAAAACCGCCCACACACTTTCAAAAGTTTTCCTCCGCGGTTGCTGCTGTCACAGTTTAGTGGTTTCGATGTGACGTTGGCGGAAGATGTCGAGCCACATCAATCAGCGGCAAAATCTAAATGGAATTTCTGATTAAAGTTGAAATTAATTACCGCTCATTTAATTAAAGCGAGTTTGAGTGTGGCCAAAGCGCAGGGATAGCGCCGACATCAAAGCTCCTGCACTTCCCCAGCTGGCTGCCATCCTGAACGGGCTTAAACTAATGACCAAGTAAACAGCGAGCAGACAGTAACCAGACAACCGGCATCGGCTCCATCAGTCATCCGGATCAGTTGGCAATGGAAAGAGGCTTCCTTCGAGTTGGCCAACTGCTGGCCGTGGCCACAAATTGAATTGCACTAGTCTTGACCCATTTCGATATGCTGCAACTGTCAGTCAGGCCATCAAAATTGATACCGCAAGTAATATTTCTAGTCTACCATTAGAGGACGTCGTCTTCTATTTTTTGGTGTAAACTTTTCCAAAACTTGCCAGACTTCCGACTGATGCATGATGTGCAGACGTTTTTGAGTGCCCTTTACTATTTGATAAGCAAGAGTCCTGACCTTGCCCATGCGTCCTGCCAAATCAATATATACTGTGGCCATAGTTCACTACAAGGGTCGCAGACATGCTTTTTTTTTTTATTATTTAGTATAGTCTGCTATAGTATGCCTTGTAGGGAGACAACAAAAGACAGGATGAACACTGAACACTTGCACTGCCGCCAACCATTTACAATTGTCAAATGCTGCTGTCATATGTAGCAATTTGTTTACACCACTCAAGGGCTGAATGGAGGGGAAAGTATTAGCATGGCGAAATGTATCTGCAAGAGTCTTGAGCAACTAAGGTCTTGAGAATGTATCTCGATATTTGGCTTCCTTTTTTTTTAGTATTCTAGCTTTATCAAACATTATTCAAACTTTAATTGGAATTGAATATAATATGCATAACTAATTGTGCATAGTAAAATAGAAAATTGAAATTTGTTTAAAAAAACCGAAAACATTTATTAAGCAAATTTGCATCTCTGCTCTTTATGTCCGATTAAACCCCACTATTCCAAATCATCCTCCCTCCATTGAAGATCACCATCGCAGGCATCATCAGCCACTAATTCCCACTCAGATTTTGCTGATTTCCGACTAAAGATCAACACACATCCGCAACCCGTTGAGTCCCAGCCGAGTGTCAACACTGCGATCTCTGTTGGCTCTCTCGTGGTCGTGGTCTTTCGACTAAATACATAGTATGTTTTTCTTATTTTTTGGTTAACTACATGCGAGTAAGTAGCGCATCACTGTCGTCATGGCCAGGCGCAATATCTAAGGCGAAAGCCCCCAACGAGTTGACAGGGCAGAGCATCATCCAAAAGCAGCCCCATCGTATTCGTATTCGTATTCGAATCCAACGGCACCTGGCATGTCATATCACTGGTGCTTATATCACTTGCAAGGGGAGCGTCCAAGGGGCCAGATCTCTTGACAGCGCCAATGAGCGAACATTCGAAGCGTTTTACAAGTTTGTTCCCATTTCCCTGCCACCTCAATGGGATGGGAGGGTATGGATTCGGATCGGGATGGGATGCCAGCGCCTCAGACTCGGGCTGTATCTTTGTCTGTGTCTGGGCATTTGTGAAATACTATATAGACATATTGGATTTTGCATGTACAAACATACGAGTATATGTGCACATATTTCCGAAACAGAACGCCCCAAGAATGAAGAATCGACTTGTGTGTGAATTTGTGGCGTTGCCTTTGTACTAATACCCTACTTTTGGGTATTGACGTTTCATGTAAGGTTAAATGGAGCTGAACCCCAAATTAAAATTATAAAATCTGAAATATTTCATAAAGCCATGCTCTGAAATGGTATCTACCGATCAATTATTTTAGGCGAATTTTTTTGAGTAACTTTTTCTATGAGAGCATTAACACATCGTTTTGACTGGAAGGAAGATCCCTGAGTTGTTGGACACTTCATTTGCATTTCGCGTAAGATGACGTCAAGTGTACTTGGCTACTTGGCGAGTTTCGGCTGACAGCTGCTTAACATATCAGTTGGAAATTTGATTTTTGGTGCATCCCATTTCGGCCTGCATGCAAAATCTGTTTCAGAATTTATTAAGTGACGATCGGGCTGGAGCTCCATTGAACGCAGTGTCATCGGGATCGGTTCTGCAATTCAAATTGCCATTGTCTGGCCGGGATGGGATGTTCATGTTCCCATTGAACATGATGTTTCGCCAGTGTCTCTTTGCATACTCCCCGATAGTCCGAGATTGACACGGGATTAGCATACGGCTCGATCTCTGGCAGGTTTAAAGGTAAAGTTAAGCTGAAAACCTTTGGCGTAGGTCAGACACCGTGCCTTTCCAGCCGAAGTTTAATTGTTTTCTGCTTGCTAGAAATAAGAAAATACGACAAAAACACACTTGCGGCTTGTCACAAACACTTGTACTGGTCATTTGTCAACGCTCCGGCGTCTGGTCAGGCGAAAAAAAAAAAACACTTCGCTTCAACATCGTCATCTTAGTCAGCAACGTGTGCGGCACTCCAAGATCCCAACACCTGGGATCCGATGGAACTGTGTTATTTAGAAGCGAGGAGAGCGTGATCTTATCGTGCAACAACAACTTTGAACTTGTACTTATACAGCGAATTGTAAGCTTTAAACATGGCAATATTATCTCGAGTCCCCTATTTATGAATTGACTGGCAATACGAATTTCTTGTTAGGACACATATACTTTATATATAAACAAACAGACGAGCTCATTCCCTGTGCAGGTCTCTTGAATCAGGTTGGTGTTCAAAAGGAAGGTTCATAAATCATTAATCAACGCACTTCCGATCATCGTTGGCTACTCAGGAACCCCTGGCTAATGAGTCGTTTAACGGAAAATCATTATCAATGTCACAATTCCAGCCGCGGGCCATTACTCATAAGAGACGAGAACGAGTCAGGGAGGAATTCCGTCACAAATTGAACTAATTAAAGACAAAAAGTGATCTCGGCCAAGATCGCTTGAATTGACAAAGAATTCCGAGCTATTTTGCGGCTCTCTGAAAGTTAAAATTCCCTCAAAAATATGCTTCGAACTCGAACAGTTCCAGAAATAAATCAGACACTACAGCCAGAGCTCTGCAGAGGTGCCACGCTTGAGAACTGCTGGAAGAGATAAATCTTGGACCCTGGGACCGACCCGATCGGAGGGATATACATACAGACTATCGAAGGCAGATGGGGCCGTCAAAGGGGCCGCCGCGGGGTCGCGAAGGGGCATGTGCAGCGCTCGGGTTAATTTCTTTCGGAAAAAGAAAATTAATCAAGTATGCGGTCGCCGGGCTATCTGAGAATGTATCTGGTCCTCTATTCGGCAGGCTGTATCTTGAGCTGCGCGTTGCATTCCTTAGGTGATAAATGATGCTGCCCGGCGGTTTGAGTCATATTGTGTTTGTGTGTGTTATTTTTGGGGGCAGGCGACAAATGATGTGACATTTGTGATAATGAAAGTGTTATCCCCCTCTACCTCTAGATCTACCTCTAACTCCACCCACTTCGTGGCATACAGCACGTGCTAGACAACAGGTGTTTCGGTGTCCATCGATGTCCGCAGACCATTAAAGCACTATTAAATCGTAGTTACAACTCCTGTCTGCCTCTGTCTGGATATATTTGTCACAGCGTGGCTGGGGATGGATGAGGATGAGGGATGGACAGTGTGGCAATTCCAAAGCAAAATAGGAGCAGAAGCAGCAGCCCAGCTTGATCATTAATCACAATTCAAATAAAGGAAGCGCTGCAGTCGCAGGATGGCGGTCAGAAAAATGGCAAGAATATTAAAAACACTCCAAGAAATGGGATGCAGCCAATTTCTGGTGACCCTGGGGGGGAAGCTTTTTGTATTGTTTTTTGTTTCTTGTTTCTTGTTTTGTGGTGCGAATTGTGCGTGGCCTTGCCCAACGCCCTCCCACTTACCACCCACCCCTCCCACATTCTTTTGGGCATTCGCGTGGCTGCCTTTGGCTGGGTTTCGTGAAAAATGGAAATTATGTCAAGAAGTAAATTGATTATTTCGCTTTAAAGCATTTTTCAATTTATATTCCGTGTTTGTTGTCAACACGAACACATTCAGTTTCGTCAGCCCGACAGCCGCCACAATGCCCAGCATTTCATTTCCAGCTCTTTTATCGCCGTTTTCTTCACTTACGCAAAGCCATTCAACTGAAATGACATCATGTGCCACAAGCTCTAGTTCTCGGCTTTTTGGCCAACAACTGATGCGGTTCGTTGGCAAATTGAACGGTCTGAGAACTGAAGGTAACCGAGGGAATGGGAAGAACTTTCTTCAGATAGTGAAGCATATGGTATCCGGTGGCAAAGACTTCTCCAATCCTTCATAGCAACAAAATTACATTTAATTTATGGTAATCTCTTGTATTAAATAATGAAATACAAAAAAGAAGAAGAAACAAATGTATTTGGCTTTTATACATGAGGAAGTTAAACAAGCAATAGAATGAAATGCCTTTACATGCCAAACGCCGTTTTGGATCGTAAATTTAAAGGATGTTCGCATTCCACGCACTTGTATTGAATTCCACGTAATTAGTTGACATTCAAGTAACTTGAAAGTATCAAGTATAAATGTTTTATATTTGTTAAACATTCTAAAATAGTTGATTTTTATTCAAATTAAAGTAATTTTCGTGCTCAGCGTGGCTATTTCGAGGGCCCGCAGAGTCGAACTTGTATCTTCGTAATAAATCCCTTCCGTATTAAACGCTAAGTTCCTTCCTCCAGCGAATCAAAAGCCAATTAAGCTAACCATCGAAATCAACCTGTTGATTGGACACTTAGGACTTAAGTGCTTTTCGCGGATTAAGCCAAGCAAACGCCCCCGGGAGACACGTGACGCTCCCGACAAACCCCCTTCACTTGTTCCCTCCCCTGGAAGTGCTATATCCCCGGCAATAGACAATCAACCCTTGGAGAGGTTTCCATAATTGTTTTCAATTCGAGACAGTTGCCAGCCCCGAACACCATTCCTCAATCCTGCGCTGGCATAATGAGCTGGGAAACAAATTATGCCGCTTGTAGCTCGTATTGTGTTGAAAATATAATAAATGAATTATCTGCATAATTAATGAGCTTTTAATTTTTAATGGCGCGTCGTGGCGCAGGCTCCCAGGGTCCGGGCAGGCCAATGGACCGAGAGGCACATGAAACTTACCAAGGAACCAGCCGAGCCGAGCGGTTGGTTATCAGGTATCAGGCCTGGCGTATCTTTTAGATACACTTTTAATGTGACTTCTTGCAAATTATTTATGCGCGCATTTTCGCTCAGATAATTATCGTTTATCTCTGATTTAAAGAGTTCTTCTCTCCCGCCAGAAGGAGATGCTGACCATGTGCACACACCATACACATCCGAAATGGGGTGTGTGTTCGTGTTCGAATCCAAAATGACTACCTCAGTTAATTATGGGGCTCCCGAGTAGGGAGCCTCCCGAGCGTCGCGCATGCGCACATAAATTAGCCGAGCTGCGCTGAAAACCTGTTCTCTGTTTTTTCGTGTGTTCTCCCCCGTGAAAAGA
Source organism: Drosophila santomea (assembly GCF_016746245.2). Lineage (NCBI taxonomy): Eukaryota > Metazoa > Arthropoda > Insecta > Diptera > Drosophilidae > Drosophila > Drosophila santomea. The sequence goes on along the minus strand of NC_053019.2, from coordinate 7,701,771 downwards.
CCGCGTCAACCGAGATACCCCCCTTGATCTAGATACCCTGCGCTCGGTAGCGGTGCACCCATTTTTAATGAGTGTCCTGTCGTCTGCAGTTGAATGAACGCGCTACAAAATGCGGCATTGTCGTCGTCTGGCTTCTGGAGTTCTCGCTCATTTTCATTTTCCCGCAGCCCCATGATTAACTGCTCGGGGTCTTTGACTGGCGCTGATGACCACAAGTCCTGGTCTTAGGTTCGATTCTGGATCTGGTTCTGGTTCTGGACCAGGTACAGGTCCAGGTCCAGGCCCCCAGACATCCGACCGCAGCTCTGTAATCAATCACGGGCACGTTGAAGAATTTTTTGCTCCGCGATTTTGATTTACTCGCGTCGCACTCATTGACTTTCCATTAATAATTTCCTTTGTAAATTGCATCCTGTGGCAATTGTTGTAATTGTGATGAATTCTTTATTAATGCAAAGTGCGGCGGGAGCGGGCTAAAAGCTGCTGTCAATGGCGTTAGCTTCAATTATCTTCCATATTTCTTGTGCCGAGAGGCAAGGCAATTCATTTGCGATTCCTCAGACGGATGGCAAACAATTTACATTTAAGTTTGAGATACTGCCCCCTACTATTTCTCTACTATTAATTCGCTAGTTAATGCGATTTTTATGATGTATTTAAGTCCAGTTATCTGATTGGCTCTGGGTTGCATAACAGCAAACCTAAGCAAACAGATTTGAAATTGAGGCATTAAAAGTGGCCCAGGTCAATGGGCTGAGATTAAGTATACTACACAAGGCATTAGCCGATCTACTGAGATCCATTAATCAAACGGAAAGTTATATTCGAATTTCTGCTAATAGAGCTGTAGATTGTGTGTTGTTTTTTTAAGCAGTTTTTTGATTTCAGCGATTTATTGAATTTATATATTTGTAAGTTGCCTCTTTCTACTGGTTCTTGTATAAATAAGTTCTCAACCCACGTTAAAATACGGCCGCATAGTTAATTAAATGGGAATACGAGACACACAGCAAGCTCTGCCAAATTATCGTGAAACCTAACTTGACGAAAAAAGGTGATGTATTTGCAAGCTTCGCTTTTAGAAAACAAAAGTATTCAACATGGCTGCCCAGCAAACATGTCAGAGAAGATGTGAACACGAAAAAAGCAGACAAAAATGAAAAAGAAACGAAATTAAAACCAGAGAAACGAGTCAGTGGCGGAGGCTGAAACCGAGGCTGCGATGATGAAGATGAAGATGGTGAAGTCTGGGCGCGGAACAAGTTTTCAAGACTTGCTACAAAGGTGTCTTTAAAAATCTTTTAATTTCGGCTCTTCCTTCCCCGACGACTCACCCTTATTTTTGCCCGTTCGAGCAAAGTGCAAATTTGCTGTCGTCAGTGGGGAACTGAAAATGGAGCTGGAGAAGGAGAAGGAGCTCCAAAGGGCCTGGGAGCTGAAAGTCGCCGCCCGCCTTTTAATGAAGCGCGAAGTGCAGCAAATGTATCCGTATCTGTTACTGCACAAGACGAAATATCTCACTATTTGGTTCATTTGTTTAGACTGTATCACGAAACATGTAGGCCGTTGAAAGATATTATATTTTTAACGATTACCGTTTTTATATATTCAATTATATATTCCATTTAGAGTAAATATATTCGCAGGTCTTTGAAGAGTCTTTACAATCTCAAAGCAAATGTTTTCTAAAATTTAAACTAAATGATAAAATTAATATATTTCCAGCTTTCAATCAGCAAAAAATAAATATTTATTTTTTTGATTTCAATAATTTTTTTTTTTGTTTTTATAAATATGCGTCTATACTTTTTTTCTGTGCAACCTTGAGCGTATTGAAAGTAAAGCCAGCCCAAGCCAAAGTGATCCTGGGCCTCAGGCCAGAACGTTGCTAACAAATTGCAATTGTTGCCATTGCATTCGAGCTGTCACTGCAAAAGGGGGACAACACACACACACACACACACACACAGCGCGGTAAAGACGTGGAGCTGACCCTTGAACCCCGGCGAGTTTAGTATGCCATGCACAGGAAGAAAGCCCAATTCAATGCCTGGTACAAAATATGACCAGGAAAAGCCAAGTGGAAGTGCCAGACATTTAAATCGAATTGGCTTCAGGTGGCACAGAACGGGCAGCACGGTTTTAATCTGCGAAATGTAAGCCAGTTCGTGGGGCACGTAGCCGTAGACAGCAGATACATATGTATCTGCCAGATACATTCGCACACACCCGAACCACGCGTGTAACTCAATTTTCAATGGAGGAGGTGGCAGCACACGCTCCTCAGCCCGCAGCCCCCAGTCAGCTAAAGCCGGGGAGGAGATCCAAAAACCCGGCTCACTTGTGGGTTTGTCTACTCAGCCAAATAGTTTTACCGCCTGCATTAATAATTCACAATTTCATCTCGGATTGTATGCGATTTGCGATGGTTTTCGTTTAACTCTGGTTTTGTTTGCTACCCAGCAAAGGTCTGCGGTCGAGACCAGGTCCCAATGTACTAAGTCCGCAGCCAGTTCCTGGTTAAGCTTTAGGACAGTGGGCAGCTGAGTTGAGATGTGGATAATTTGAAGAACTTAGAGAAATACGTTGAAGTGCGTACAACGTTTTGAAAATTCGTATTAAATATAAATTTTGGAAATAGCATATGTTTATTATATTACGTTGCTTAAAGTTTTTTAAAAGTTTTTTTAAAGTTTTTCTGCACAACTCGCGAAATGGCTGGTAAAGATATATAACAATGCCTATTCTTAAACATCTTAGAATAAGATAGGAAAGGAACTCGCCAGCTGTTTTCCTGGGATTTCCCAAATTTAATCACTGAATATCCCCCTACGACCCACTGTGTCCTGTTCGCTTATCGCCATTGCGTCATTTTATTTAAGTTAATGCGCAAAGAGATTAATATTCTATGCGTATCTCGGCAAAGGAAGAAGGCCAAAGGAAAAGGGAAAACGGTAACTGGGTGAGAAGTGGATACTGGAGTGGAGAGATGGGGATCCGGCAATCCATGGCCATCTGCAGATGTGCGCCAATTTGCGACTGAATTTGATAAATTCGCATTGCAGCGCTGCCGTGACACTACGTTGAATTTATGGCTCGCACTTTTTCACCATTCAAATCGCAATTACTTTGCTTGATTCGCAATTTAATTTTCCCCCTTCCCAGGCGGCAATTGAGTATCTGGCAGATATAGATATATGCACTGACCAATCCAGTGGTTCTCTAAACAATGGAGTAAGAGTAAACAGTTTTCAGTTTTCAGTTTTCTGATGCTGTGCAAGTCCATTAGAATGTCCTATCAAAGCGAAATGTTTCTGTGAAAACCGTATCTGTATCTATATACATATGTGTGTTCCTGAGCTGCATCCACAGATGTATCTGTATCTATCAGCGCTGGCACATCATCAGTCATTAGTGGCGCCATTGTTGGCTCTTTAAATATTGCCGTCTTTGTTGCGGCGAGTGGCCCCCATTGTTACTGTCTCCCTCGAAGAGTACACCCCCCTCTTCTCACCCCTTTTTATGCGCTTTTATTAGCTTTGGCCAAAATGTGGCCGACTGCCACTTGAAGGCATCAATGGACAACTAAGTTTCATAAACAACAAGCTCTTCGGGTCATCATTCATCTTTTTTTGTGTGTGAGTTGAAGACGCTTTAAAAGCGTTTTCTTCACAGACTGATTTGAGCTATCCGATGAGTGATATTTTTAAGGCAGACAATGCCTTTGGGTACGAACTAGGTGTGTATATATAGAACTGCACCAGAGTTGACCTACAAACAAATTAAATGATGTGGGGGAATAGAATCTAGAATGTAATTGCATTCACACTGTAATACATTTAAACGGATTATATATTTTACACCTTCTATAATAACAAATGTATAAACAAATTTTAATTACTTTTTCCATCATTTTAATTTTTCTTTAATGAAATTAAATATTTTTTCAGTGAAGGCAATCTTAATCAATATTTTTCCATTTCTTATGCAGCTCTTTGTTGTGGGCTTTTTGCAGCTCTTTCAGTGCCCGTATCTGACCAACTTAAAGCCGAATGAATTTCAATTCAAGCAGAGTGATGAGTTCTCTTAGCAGCATCCCTCGAAAACTGAATGGGGCACCAAATTCATTAAGAACAATCGCCAGCAAAATACACTCTGTGTTTCGTGTGCCAAAAAGTGACGCTCGGTGTAAAACAATCCGACAGGCACCTCTGCATTCGAGCTCATAATAGCGGTCCAGAATACTGCAGAGTTGCCTAATAATGGGCTTGGGCTTTGGCAAGGACCATCATCGGCATCTGAGAGCCGGAGGAGCGGCGAAATAAATTAATGTTCTACTGCACTTTCAGCACCTTGAGCCGATGTCTGGCATTTTGCATTCACCTCGCGCGGTGGGCATTATAAAAATCATTTTCATTTTCTTGGACCTTAGAACGCGAACAGCACCGAAATAAAAGTAATAACAATCATTATGATTAAACGAAGCTATTTGAAAAGTCGTGTCCCAAGTTAATGAAAATGTAATTGACCAGCGAGTGTCGGGCGCGTTTTCGTTCCTGGCTCTGCATCTTCAGCTCCTCCATCGCCGGATTCTGACTGGCAGGCGCAAAGGCAGCATGGCGGCAGGAGCTGGATCTGCAGCAGCAGGTCCACCAGCAGACAACGACACCCCAGACCAGATCCCGGACCATTTCCGAGATCGGGAACTTAACCCCAGTGCCCGTACAGAGAAAAATATAATCCCCATATCAAGAACTTTTTTAAAACAATCAATTTATGTATGGATATATGTATGCATATATGCAGCAGATATTTCTTATATTTAATTATAATGCAATTGCTTTAACTTAATTTCGAACAGAAGTGGTTTGAGTAGGAAAGCTGTAAAAATTGTTAAAAAGTGTTAACTAAAACAAGAAGCTAAAGTCGGACAATTCATTCCGAAGTGAATAAGTTTGCAACTAGATGTGCAGGCATCGAAAAATTTACAATAATGTTCAGTTCTCTTAATATTGATTTTAAACTTTGTGTCTACACTGAGCAATATAAAATGATTTTAGAAATTCTGACTTATTTTAAGCTGAAGAAAGCAGGATATTTCCCTTTCCTAAGCAATGCTTAGAGTTTAACAAATATTAGTAGAGGAATCCGGATTACGCATGAAATTATTTCTTTTGGATCAGTGTATTTCCAGCTTCTGATGCAATCTGCTGCCTAGCAGCAACCATCGTGTATCTTGTATCTTGCATTCAACTCGTTTGCAAACTATTAATTTTGTGTAGCATCCTGGCATCTGCGGCATCGAGTGGCCACAGCCTTCGGGTTGAACGGCACGATCGGCAAGGGAAATAGAACTGCAGATATTTGCAATTTAGATTTATAAAATAGACTTTTAGCTGGTTGCGTTTTCCAGCGCGTTAGATTTATTTTTCTGGAGTCTTCATTTTTGGTACAGCTTCTGTTTTCTGTTTTCATTCTACTGGTTAGTTACCATTATTGACACGACACTCGGTAATTACACGAATTGTGAGCAATTTATGGAAATTTTTAAGGCAAAAGTTGCATGCAAGTCTGAGTATAGTTTTATGTGCAATTAGCCGCTTACTTAAGGCTCTGCTGGGGCCACTTTAGGGAAAATGTATAGCCTAGCAGATTGTTTAAATCAAAAGCAGCCCACTAATTGGGGAGCGGCCTTCTTGAATAGCAAAAGTGCAGATAGAAATGTCAACAAATTGTCAATATGCATATGGAGGAAGGGAGCGACGAGTAAAAAGGCTTTTGACATTTCGGCAGGCAGCATGAGTATCTTTGAATCTGTATCTGAATCTAAATGTGTTGCAGGTATCCACTGGCTGACATCTTTTGATGATCTGCTTGGAGGTCTGCCAGCTTCGGTCTTGTCAATTAGGGAATGAATTTCCCAAATGAATGCCAAACGACTTCACAAGGCTGCATGCGATATTTAGCAAACATGCAGCTTCATGTGCTTATGGCCAGATACTTGATGCCAGGAGCTCTTAAAAAGTATAGTTGCGAAAAGTGTTTCGCAGAAACAGGCTGTTTCAGACAGCCTCGCCTCGATTTGCTCGCTCTGAAGATGGCGTTTGAGCTGGCGTTTTTTCTTTGCATTATAAAATGGTTGCCACAGTAACAACTTGACGTGATTATATGCAATCAGCCGGGCCTTGCCCCTCCCCTTGGCCCCTGGCCCACGGTCCCTACTCCCCTCTTCCCTCTCCACACGAGCAACATGCACTCGAAATTTGCATAATTGTTAACATGATGTTGGTTGTTGCTTTTGCCGTAGCTGCTGCTGTTTTATTTACTGGACTTTAATCAGCGCCTGTTTTTTAGATGCTACCCTCAAGATTGCCCTTTATTATTGGCATTTGCGCTGCTTGGCACCTGCAACATCGTTTTTTAATAGTGATTTTTAACTTCGCTCGGCTGCAATTATAGAACATCCTGCACATGCCAACACACCCTGCAATAAATTCTAATAAAGACATTTGATGTCGAAAATTAAGTTGTGCTCTGGGACGATAAAAGTGGCTAGGCTAATTGTCCACCAGGCTGTTCCTAAAAAAAAAAGAGGTCAATTAAGTGCAGGGTTGCCAAAAGGTACAACTGCACAACTGGTAAAAAAAAATTAAGCCCGACCAAATATTTACACATAATTGCACGGTTACAGTGTACCTTTTACATAATAGACTCCATGATCAACTACAGTTGTTCTTTTAATTATATATTAAAAGATATAGCTGCATAACATAGTTGTATAGATGGTTGCCTTTCACATTGCCCTCAACCGAATATGATTAAGAAAGTAATTAAATCCCGGCGATGCATGAAAACTCAAGGAAAATGGCAGAGCCAGACGGAGATGCCCAGATACACGAGCTCTCCCCCGACAGAAATACACGATTTCCTGCGTTCAGATCTTTGAGTGCGTCTTTCTTACATATGAACTGCACATGTATCTGCATCTGAGCGTACTTCATTCATGTCTCTTGAAGTTCATGCTCTTCATTGCTGCACCCGCTGCCTGCTGCAATCAATTCCTTCCACGCTTCCACTTGCCGCAATTTGCATAACAAATGCACGCCGTTCTTGTTGTTATTGCCCGGCTGCCATGAGTAACAGATACATAAATAATAACAATGTGCCCCATTGATTGGAGCCGAATGGAGAACAAGTTTTTCCGCGAATCGAAATGGAAAATCAGCCAAGTTGTTAGTCAATATGAATCTGTATCTGCTGACTTGGCGTTGCGACTATCTATAAATATGAGGTACATGTGGCAGCACTTAAGCGTCGCTTTAATTGGCTGACATGTTGTGATTTCGGGTTGTCAAGAGCTGGTTGAGTAAGCAAATATGGAAATGCAAGATACTGACCAGCAATTAACCCTATCATCGGGAGAAAATCCATATACTTAACTATTTTATTGAATAATTTCAAGTGCCATTCGTTATACTTTCAAGAGGTAATGAGTGCGCTATTTGATTTATGAGACAGCCGCTGAGACTCACAAAAATATTTCCCAGAACCTGAATGTAATGATTTATACCTGAACAGAAATATTTAATTATTTTTTAGCTAATATAATAAACGAGCTGCAGGAAAGTCTGCAGCCAGGCAGATCTATGCAAATGTCAAACTATTTGCAACCCAATTAATCTCCCCCAACCACCGGCGAGTATGAAGAATCTTCTCAATAATTTGATTACACTTTGGATCCCCAAAACAACTTCGTGAGTTGCCCTGTCGATGGGTCAGAAAAGGTGGAAATATGGGGAATCTGACGGGGGCGGGGGTGGCAGAAAGAAAAATCTGTGTGCGCGCCAGAGACATGATGAAAAATCACCGAACAATTTTTCGTTCACAATTTTCCAGCCCAACAAGTTTCGGGTGGAAATTTGTTCTGTTAAATTTAAATATAAACCGCGCGAGGTGCTGAGATTTATATCAAGCCGCAGTATTTGTCTGTCCAGATACCTAGTATATATTTATCCGTATTCGTATCTGTATCGGCATCTGTATCTGCGGCGGTATTATGAGTTATTGTGGGAGTCGACCGGCCTTCGCTGCGGGATGGGATCGCTTCACGTTTGTTTACAATTTTCCCGAGCTACGATTTTCGCGGTCGAGTTTTTCACGCAGCATTTCTTCTTTCCCTCACCTTCCTCCGATCTGGAGAAAATCCGGAGAGCGTAAGTGCGAGGGAAATGTTGTTATTGTTTATGTATTTTGACAAGATTCACCGCGGGCACAGTTTGCCAGACAATTTGGTGCTAAGCACTGGGCAAGATATGCTGCTTGGCAGTTGCAACACCCATTTCCAGTTGGTGGGGCAAGTGTCTCGAAGAAGTGGTACTGAGCACTGAATGACGCACCGATTGAGGTGAGTTATCGCTGGATGGATGTTGATTTATGGAGCTCAATTCTAGCTACTTCGATCTTAAAATGCCATGAATCAGTAAAGTTCTTAAGTACGTTAAAAGACAAGTGTAATAGCTCAATTTTCTTAACAGTGACGGTTCTTCTAATTAATTAGCTAATAACATTTTCTGAAAGATTTTTTGATAAGGAATTGCTTTGCTATCTATTATCGCAGTTTAATATCACAATTAGTACTCACTCGTCCCGAGATGCACTCGCTTCATCCACGGATATATCTGCGGCGGGTTCTTCTTGCCGTTGCCGCTGTTCTGGCTGCTGCCCGCCTCATTGCCGCTGTCGCTCTCGGAGTCCGAGTCCCCGCCCCCCGGACTGTGCATCGGCACATTGACGTGCCCAGGACCTCCGGGCACACCCGATCCGCTGTGGTTGTTGTTCAAACCGGCAGCGACAGCGGCTGCCGCCAGGCTTCCACCCAGGACGCCCTTGTTCAGGGATCGGGCCACGCTCTCCACCACTGAACTGGGCGATAGTTTTGGCGAAATGTCCCTGGTGGACAGATCCTGTGGACTGGCCAGCGACTGGCTGTTGTTGTTGTTGCTGCTGTTGGCGCTGTTGTTGTTGTTGCTAGCACCGGGAACCCCGCCGTTCCCACTTCCGCCCGGCGTCACTGGATCATTGGCGTACTTGCAACTGATGTTGGCTTGCTGCTGCTGTTGCTGCTGTTGCGGGTGTTGCTGCTGGGCGAGTTGCTGCTGCTGCTGCTGGGCAGCGACTGCTGCCGCTGCATGCGCATGTTGCTGCTGCTGTTGCTGTTGCACCTGCTGCTGCTGCTGCAGGAGCAGTCGCTGCGGCTGCAGCTGCGTGTAGTCCACCATATCCGGATTTCCCTGTCCGCCGTAGGCCGCCTGATTGGCGTAGTGGGCCTGCGGTGTGTTTGGGTACAGGTTGGGCGTATAGGCCGCCGCTGCTGGGAAATAATCGTTCGCTCCCGGCGTGCCCGCCCCCGCACTGCCCTGACTCCCGTTTGCACCGCCACTGGGCACCACTGGGGCCGCCCCGCCCCCGCTGCCGCCCGCACTCGAATTGCCCGCCCCCGGGTGATTCTGCTGCGAGTTCATCTGCTGCGGATAACAGGAGGCCAGCGAGTTGACGAACTGGTACGAGGACATCGCAAAGCAGTCGGGATCCATTTTGAAGCCAGGGGTCGAAGTGGTGGACTGGAGTCTGGAAATGAGAGGATGGGGTATTAGATGGGAACTGCATTTTAAAATTATTTAAACAACATAATAAGGTTGCTTGCCATATTTATAGAGTAGATCAAATCGAAAAAATGTTTAATAATTGATAAAAAGAATCTGAAAATACAAATCCTTTTGCTTGCTGCTCACTTTTTGCATTAAGATCTCTTTTTGCGATTGGCAAGCTGCGGGGGATTAGGTATTTCCATTTAAGTAAAGATAACTCGAGTTAGAGCCAGTTCTTGGCTCCAACATATTTCAATGGGATCGCTATACAAGCCCCGAGGCTACAGATACAGATTCTCGTGAATATTTATTTGTATTGTTCATTTTTATCCCTAAGATAGTGTTTTAAGCTTTTTTTTAATTATGACACCTTTTTTTCAACTTAATGGGCAATGGAATAAGTAATACCCGTTGAACAGACGAGCTGAGGAAGCTGGTTACAGGATTTTTTAGAAACTTAACCCGAAAGCCTCTGTCCCAGTTACTGCTCTTGATTGGTTACTCCCCCGAAGTGTTTTCTTAACCGCTGATAATTTCACTTGCCTTTTACTTGGTTATTATTATTATTTCTTTGAGAACGGTAAAGAGTGGTTTTTTTTTTCTTATTTTCCGCTGATGGAGAGAGCTGGGTCTGTCTAAGCATGCAATTTTAGCCTCCGCAGTGGATACTATATATATGTATTCACGTACCAGAGCTGTTGGCCGAGGAATGCCGAGGGACCGCCCACTCTTCTGGACACACTTGGCGGAAACTTCTTGGGGCTGCACTTGCTGGCCAGACCCACTCCTCGCGATGCAACCATCGCAGATATTGCAGTCTTGGTTTGGTCTTGGGCATGTTTGTTCAATGGCGGAAAACTCGTATTCTCCGCTGCGCAGATAGCAAACAAAAGCATTGACCCTCCGCTTTCAAAGGAGCTGAAGGAAAGGAGCTCTCGAATCGCCCCAGAGCCGAAAAAGTGCAAAAAGGAAATAAGGCAAAAGAGCCAAGCCAAGAGGCCGCTGCACATGAACATGCCCAAAACTAAAAACGAAGATGGCAAAATTACTTGTAAAAGCCGAATTTAAAATACGCTTCAATCTATTAGGGAATATTTTTACAAAGATTGAAAACCATTTCCCACCGATCTAAATATAATATTTACCCAGTCCCTTTGAAAGCCTTGTCTGAGGATGTGAGAAAACTGTATTGAGAGTCTGACAATTCTTGTAATTTGTATATATATGTGGATAATCCGAGCTTAAAGGGTATCGAAACAAGCAACAACAGCAGAGAACGGCGAACATTGGCCAAAAACAATGCACCAAATGCAAGCCCCGCACCTCCCTGTCCTTTTTAGAGGCTTGAAACCAATAATTTTGATTCAGTGGGCAATTTAACCCTTTAGCATGTTGGCCAAATGAAAGAGCTCTCAACTTGGGCTTAAATTAAAATGCCGTACGCCATTCGAAACTGGCCAAGAACCCAAGGAGCGAATGCTCAACTTTGGACAGAGATTTATTTGATGAGCAGGGTTCTCGGGGAAAACACAACAAAAAATAAAAATTAAGGAAATGTTGTAAGCTTGCCCTCAGGAGTCTGCCTCCCCCTCTCCCTTCCACTAAGCTCTTCTCGATCTCCAGCGATTATAGGCTTTAAGAGCCCGGTAACGGTGCTTTGGAGAAAACCATTTCGACCTGGCAATATGAGAATTATAGTTGTAGACAAGCGCCCGTGTTTAAGCCGAACAAGGCCGAAATCAGCGAAATTATAGGATCGGGGTCTTGGCTGACTTTGAACCTTTGACTGGCAGATATTTGAACAACCTAGGGTCGAATCGATTTGGTGGCAATTCGAATAAAAGCGGTGAAAATTGATTGGGTGAAAAACCACAACTGTTAGGCACCCGAACCAAAAGTAGCGAGAGCAGCCAAAGTTTCGAAGTTCATAATGAAAATTGATTGGCAAGTTGATATAAAACAATTTTGTATTTTGCTGAAGTTTTCATAGCTTAATAAAAATTAAATAAATATATTTATGTACCTAGGGATCATACGAACATGTAATAACTCTTTTACTCCAGATGCATTTGGGAAAATCAAACTATAGTCGTCTTTCGATTAAAAATTCACTTTTGGGCAAATTAAAAATTTCCAAAAACTGTGAGAGGGGAATATAAACAGAAGCCATAAATTAAACGAATTCGAAAATTGTTTTCCAAATAGTTTAAGTCGGCGCTGAGGCGACAAGCGGTTCAATTGGTGTTAATTAAATCCATGAATAATAAAATACGCAGACGAATTTTGCGGGCACCGAAAGAGACAGGGAACTGGAGAAGAAAAAGAGAAGCAGTAGGAGAGGGAGAGGGAGAGGGAGATGGTGAGGGAGAGGGAGGGGCAGACATTGTCTTAGATTGGCGATCGTCGGTCGAGCTCATAAGAAAGCCATAAATTATGACAATTCTTTCGGGATCGAACCGAACTCAGCGACATTTTGGACTCGGGCAACAGAGTTTTCTTTTGTTCCACCCTTGTTATATAAACACTTTTGATATGCCTCCGAATGGGAGTGAAATTTCTCCTTGCCCCGATACTTAAACCGCAGAACGAATTTCCTTTTCCCGTCCCCGGCGTTTCCATTTCACATTTCCACAGGTAGGATCAGACCCTATATAAGCTAAGGCTACATGGGAGGGTAGGAGTCAGCCAGAGTGAGAGTAAATAAACAGCAATTGAGTTGCACATGCGTCTGCCGATGCCCATAAATCAATTGGGGAATTATTTCAGGGCGACAGCTGAAAAGGGTTTTCTTTTCTTTAGGGGGTCTTGACTCTTCTATTCGAACTTTTTGTGAGCAAGCCGCTGAGCATCTGCCCAATTAAGATGATTAACTTTTGCATAATCAATAGACGAAGTTAGGATTAGTAAGCAAACAATTCTGCCAGATATCGATTGTTTTCGAGCAATGTAAAAAACGAAAAATAGCATTATAAAATAATGCTATTTACAGTGAGGAGCATTTAGTGTATAGTGATCAATTGTGAATTAATAAAGATTTCTTGATTCTTGTTTATCTTCTCTTACATCGCATTTTTCCATTCGTTTTAAACTTGTTGATTGTATTGATTATTGCAATGTAAATTTGACTGAAAATCGTTTGATAGTTAAAGGCCCTTTTACTTTTAGCCATGTACTAAATCCAAAAGCTTTGACACTCTTACTAGTTCTACTTACAGCCCAGCTAATTTCAAGCATATCCCAATCCGTTTTTGCCTAAAGACTCTCCTAACAAACAATCGAGGAACTCTGAGCACTCCATCATCGTCATCATCTACGTCACCGGCCCTGAGGCCACCATCTTAATTATGGGGCGAACAAAGCACCCACAGCATTTATTTCTCCTACGAATGTCACCGAGCTGTTTGTCGTCACCATTACGGATTTTGTACCCAAACGAGCCCTGGCCATAAATCATAATTTTTAGCGTTTGTTGTCAACAGGGGCGTAGCTTGTGTGCACGTAAACACGCCGCTCTAGTACCTTAATCTGCGGTACGCACGAGTTCAACTCTAAAATACAAAAAAAAATAAAATAAAAAAAGAGCAGAACAAAAAAGATAAATAAAAGGTATTTGCGCACGCGCAGTCACACTCATTGGCAACACTTGTTGTCCCGCTCACGCTGCCCATATGGAGGCTCGGGAGGAAGCGAGAGGGCCAGACACAGTGTGCGGACCCATTAAAAAGTCATAAAAATTTGTAAGCACCTCATAAAAATAGTCATAAATATTATTCCTCTTCATCTTTTTGTGTCTTTTTTCTCACTCCCTAAACATGCATCTCCTTCTGCCGTGGCAACCCTCGTCACAGTTGCTGTTTGTGGTTTGTTTGTTTGTTTGTCATGGCTCTCATAATTTTTATGAGTTCTCCAATTGTTTTCCCAACTCAAAACCAATCATCGATTCCGATCCTCGCTGCAAGCGGCCATTTGTGGTTCAGCTTGTCATCTCATTCCACTCCGATAATTTATGATCTCTTGCGTAATGTTTGAGTCGGAATTATCCTTACAGTAGTCCTGTTTCTGACCGAGGACATCTCAATTCTGTAAAGTATCATGGTTTGGCCACTGTTTACCCATAAATTTGTAGTCGAGTAGCCTTGACTTGTAGTCTTATTTTTGGAGAGGAGTTTAATAGGACATTTATTAGGATAAATTGGGCTAGAGACTTATTTAAGACTTCAGAGACTTATTTTAGATTTTGTTACAGATAATTAGTATTAAATGTATTAGATGTAGTATTCATAAAGAGTAAACTAGAAGGGTTCAATAAATTTGTTTTAAGTCTAAGGAAATGGCTTGAAATATAAAAATGCTATTTCAACTTCTTTCCTATTCATTATTTTCTTGCGGTCTTGTGTCTTTTCATTTTGTTACTCTAGCATTTATTGTACGGTTTTCTATTCCTGACAGAAGTGCCTGCCATTTTTGCGGCCAATAGATCAACGACTCTGGCACAAATTTTCAGCTTGCGTGCTTGAGATTTTGATTTATAAATATGAACAAGTATAGTTGAAAGGTTTGAGGGGGCGTCAGGAGAAGCCGGGGTTAGGCCATGATGAATGTCTCCGCAAGGCGCAGGCCAAATAAATTACGGCGCTGCAGAAGACACTCGAAGAACTTTGGACTGGCCTATTCCCTCCAATTAGCAGTATAGACTGCAATTCGGAGTGGGATTGTTAAAGGGCCTGCAACTGTCTCAGTGTTGTGCCCATATTATGCAATCGAACCAGCCAGTTCTCCAGCTCTTTGATCTTGGCCCACCCTCGGCGAGATGGGCGAATGAAAGTGACCTACATCAAGTGGAATTTCATCCACTTACGACTAGAGCACATGTGGGATGCCATGCCGGGATGTGGAATACTGCCCAGGAGCATCGTCTTCCCTCGGTCATTGGCAAAGTCCCATGAAGTTCCAGCCCAGTGCGTCTTCTTTTATTTTACATAATTTCAGGTTCGCCCCATGGCGTCTTGGCCAGCATGAGTTCGAGTTCCCCGGATAGTAGCCAAGCCTACATATATCGTGGGTATTTCTTCATCCCTATCCCTACTTGGGCTCGGTATATAACGCTATGTGTCTGGATTAACCTTCTATATGCGGCGCTTGTTAGGCATTTTTCATTCGCTGTGACATTTCGCCTTTGTGCCTCTTAATTATTTCAAAAGCGGCTGCATTTCGCTTTAATGAAGTGAAAATTCTTTGCGTTGATACCGCACACGCAACCCTATAAAAAATTGCTGAAACACATAATACAGAAACAAAGCCCAGATATAGGGATATATATAAATTGTAGTTTCGGGGTTCGGTAACTGCCGATAAACATATATATTATATATATATTTTATATATACATATATATACATATATATATATTTTATATTTTATTTATTTATTCAAATTAAATTATTTGTTATGGAATATCTTAAGAAGCAATCAGCACAAATAATTATAAATATAATTAACGAATGCTTTTAAGTCTACTCAAGAAAGTTAAAGCAATTCAAATTTACAAAATTTGTTTTATTGAAAATTTTGCTATTGTTGTGATGCTACAATGAAATTCGAATATGCAAAGTGTAACCTTCTTCAAGTTTTAAAAGAAAATCTAAGTTGGTAATAATAAATGTACTTAAAAACCTTTAACTATTTATTTGTTAAAGATAGTTATACCCGTTACTCGTAGAGTAAAAGGGTATACTAGATTCGTTGAAAAGTATGTAACAGGCAGAAGGAAGCGTTTCCGACCATATAAAGTATATATATTCTTGATCAGGATCAGTAGCCGAGTCGATCTGGCCATGTCCGTCTGTCCGTCCGTCTGTCTGTCCGTCTGTCCGTCTGTCCGTCTGTCCGTATGAACGTCGAGATCTCAGGAACTACAAAAGCTAGAAAGTTGAGATTAAGTATACAGACTCCAGGGACACAGACGCAGCGCAAGTTTGTCGATTCAGGTTGCCACGCCCACTCTAACGCCCACAAACCGCCCAAAACTGCCACGCCCACATTTTTGGAAAATGTTTTAATATTTTTTCATTTTTGTATTGGTCTTGTAAATTTCTATCGATTTGCAAAAAAACTTTTTGCCACGCCCACTCTAACGCCCACAAACCGCCCAAAGCTGTCACGCCCACACTTTTGAAAAATGTTTTGATATTTTTTCATTTTTGTATTGGTCTTGTAAACTTCTATCGATTTGCCAAAAAACTTTCTGCCACGCCCACTATAACGCCTACAAACCGGCAAAAACTGTGTTTAAGATTCTCCTTCTCCCTTCCACTAGCTGAGTAACGGGTATCAGATAGTCGGGGAACTCGACTATAGCGTTCTCTCTTGTTTTTTTCTAAAAATTATATTTTTCTAAATCGCTTTAGATCAAATATTGCTACAAAATATAATATTTTAACACTGAAAAAAAAGCACCAAAAATACAAAACAAAAACTGTAAGCGTATAAATATCCTTTAGACTTTCAATGACTGTTTTGAGCTGTTCCAAAGCGTTCAAAAAATGTTCAGCCGTAAAACTCGTTTACTCACAATTTTAGTTAGCCGACGGCGTTCACCTGCGTAGAAGTGAGTTTGTTCTGATTTTCACTGCACTGAACCACGAATTTCACTTATGCTGAGTGCGGAAATCGTCGTGGAGGATCACAAAGGTATAATTGTCACAACCAGCAGGATATCTGGGAAATTAATCCGATGGCATCCTGAGGCCAAACTGGCTAGACTTTTGCGTTCTACCTGCAGGCGAATGTTTTTGTTGATTCTAATGGGTAATTGGCCGCAAAGGGCTGAGCTACGAATTTGGACGGCTTTTGGTATCACAAACACACACGCGCAATTTGTCACAGATCTCGATAAGTATATGCGAGATAGCCGAGTATCTAAGTATCTGCGCGAATTTCACGCCGAATTTATGACTGTCCATCAGAGCCAGCCACGATGCAAGCACTTTGCAGTCCATCCATTTTTCGCCAAAATCTAACAGTATACGCGGCACAGCTGAGTGTTGGATCGTTCAAGCTTTTTAAGCTATTTTTTATTTGTGTTTTTTGTTTTTGGTTATTCCGGTGTATCCGCGGATACGTGCTCGAAGCGCCAATGTCTCACTTTGACTGCCGGGGCATAATTCAAATTTCTGAGCATCAATAAAAAACACAGATACGCCAGCGCTCTGGCTCACTCACACTTCTCCATTTCCCCCGTCCAATTGTATCTGCGAGTACGAGCAAGTAGAGCTACATATCGACGTCCAAGTGCAGCGTACATTATTCGAAAAGTGTGCGAGAGAGACAACGGCCATTGCGCTGCTCTGCCGTCTCGCTCGCTCTTGGGCAAATGCCGAAACTACCTTTGCGAACGCGAAGAACGTTTCGAATCAACCGCTAAACCTGAAATTCGTTGCCACAAAGTGTATCTCACGGATACGTATACGACACATCGGTGTGTGTGTGTGTGTGTGAGTTCGAAAGAGCGGTTGTTAGAAAAGCACCGCTCTCCGCTTTTCGAACAAGTTCTTATTGAGAGAGATCGTTACTCCGGAGTTCGAAAAACATGTTTCGAACTGCGACTAAATTCTTATTGTTCTCACCGACACTGTCCGTGTGAGATCGATTTCGGTGTACAAATCATAAACATTCGAACTCCGTAGTTTCAGCCACGACGGGCAAGTTGGAATAAATTCAAGAATTTGGGACTTATTTGGGGCTTTTGGTGAAGTAGAAGCAGCATGCAATCTACTTATATAATGAATTTTGTAATATTTTAGTTAAGTGTACATTTGTTTTATACATATATTATTTTGAGGTATTGAAAGGAAGTTAAGTGAATAGAGATCGTTTAGCAATATCATATTGATTTTTTCGGTTTAAAATCAAGCGTAAGAAAAGTTGTTTATATTGAGATATATTTTAGAAATTTTAAATTATGATGACAACTGAACCAAATGTTATGTGACTCTAAAATCATTTTACGTCTAGAACCCATTATTTTTTTTACTTCAGAAGGATTTTAGTTTTGAGAAATTAATTTTAAAATAAGACGTAAAAAGGTAAATGTTGCAGTTTGATTTAAAGTCATACCGATGGCGTCATTTAAACATTTATAATTAAGTGCTGCACTTATTCTTTCTCTTACATACAAAATTAAGCATTTCTTAGTTTGCTGTTTTCTTACCTTTAAGTGGACGACTTGGGGAAATCCAATCAGAGGCTATGAACTAGCCGTAGTAATTCAATAAGTTTTCTTAGCCAGCACTTCACTGAATATTTTTTATTTTCGGATTAATTGTATTTGCCTTTAGCAATGCACTTTAATATCTTAGTTATTTGCGAAGGTATGCACTTTGAGAAATGATTTTAGGTGAGTAGGTGATTCCGCTCCTATGTAAAGGAGTTAGTCGGTAGAATATCCGCTACGGGGAGACCATGGCACCTTGCCGTCGCCAAAGAGCTTCCCATGGAATCGCAAGACTAGCCTTCGAGCGAAAACTTCGCGGATTGCAGACGCGTACGAATACGAGTACGTGTATCTGAATCTTTTTATATTTGCAAGAGACCGAGCGCGGTGCTTGGCGACTGATGTGCGCCACGTTCGATTCACGTTTGAGCCATAAAGACCGACAAAACGACCCTCTACTTCGTTGCCTTTGTGTGCGTTTCGAACACTGTAAATCATTTGAGGACCCGGCCAACGAGTGCGAACGAGAGGACGGACAGTGCGCATTTTCGAAAACCATGCTGTCCCACTTGCACCCACGGCAGACTCCGCCCCCAGCCTTGATTTATGCGACGAGGGTGCCACGGCAACCGGCCTATGGCGCTCCAGCTTTTTCCTCGATTTGGGGAAAACGCGCTCCCGGGAAAAGCGAGAAATTGGAGGAAAGCGAGAAAAGCGAGAAAAAACAGGTAGTTGGCAGCCACTCCAGGACACATCTGCCCATGGTTCACGCTCCAGATTAGGCCAAAATCATCCTAGATTAGGCGTCTCCCCCACTTTATTTGTATTCAATCGTGGCACTGTTCCGCTAAATCACCGCCACATTATTATTTCGCATTATTATTTTATAAACGTTCTGCTCTGCGTTCATTTCCATTTTTATTGGCCTGGCAAATGCAAAGTCTCCTCCTGATGCTTAAGTCATTCCTCCTTTAAAACGAGCTCGTTGGCAGTTGTCTCTGAATTTAAATTTATTGGTCTGTTTCGGGGCTGCGGATCGGGTTCTTTTTGGACCGTAGCCAAGTTCAAGTTCTCATGATTCATTCTGTATCGGGGCTTAACGATTTTGATTTGTTTGGCTAAATGCCTTAATTAAAAGTCGATTTCATATTTGCTACCAACATTCCAGATTCACATTCAGATCTGAACAAATGTTTTTTGATTTCGGCGCCATTTGAATTTGAATTCAATTGATTAGTGTGTCTCTGTTTTTTAAAGGTTGACTACAAATTTTTATCATAAAAACGTGTTGCTGGCGAAGACACACCCAATGAAGATGTTGAATGAGAATTTGGTTTTAAACTTTTTTTTTTTTAATCAAATGCTTGTGTTGCGAAACCACAAACAAACTTAATGCATCAACGCGTAAATAACATAGATCATAGAATAAAAAAAAAGCAAAAGATGGGGGTATAAAACTCTGAGTAAGTGTATTTAACAAAATTAACAAAAAAAATTATAACAAAAATGTTATTTAAAGTGATACCGTGCTTAATGTACAGTTACAATAAGCCTGCTAAATCTTTTCAAAGCTCGGAAACTTATATCGGCGTTGCAAGTTTTTCCTTTATGAGCTTACTCAAAAATAAATACATTTTACATTCATACATACATACATTACATTCAAAATTTCGGAATTTATAGCCATATGTTTTCCGAAGTCTTTTTCAAACACACATGTCAGCATCTTATGGTTAGCCCGCATATCCTCTACAAAGCATATAAAAGTATAGAAAAAAAAGTTGGAAAATAAATGAAAAACTAAAAAATAAATCATAAAAGAGACGCCTGCGTGTACTTCTGTAATTGGAGTTGATGTTGGCGATGCCAGCGGGCAGTCAGAGCCAGACTTTCGTATCCCAATCCATAGCATACCATCCGCGCACATCCCATTCCATTCTAGATCCATGGAGGGTCCCCAACAGCATCCAACATGTTGCAGGCGATTTTTCATCATCGCTTGCATGTTGCCTCCGAGTGTAAATGTTGCCCCTCGCACACACTCGCTCAATTTTTAATATGAAACAATCAGCAGCGTTTGTAGTTTGTTTTTAGTCAAAGAAAACAGCGCGTAACGAGATGTATGCATTTTTATAAAATCTGGACATAGAAAAAACACGAAGAAAGACTTTGTAACTTTGGTATGTCACTCTTAAAAATAAATGTAAATAGTTATTTTTTATTTTTACTTTTCTGAACTATAAAATATATAATAAATACTACTGTTTATGAAAAAAACATTTTCAGTTTATTTGGTGCTTTATATATAAATAATTATGGAAGCCAGAATCAATGTTATTATGATTTGTATCAGTGCATCTACGGAAATGCAACAGCAACAGTTTCCAATTAAACGATCCAAGAAAAATGAATACTCCTCCCCGAACCAAACTCACGACAATTCGTTAATACCTTGCCATTTGAGTTCTTCACGCATCCGTAATGGAAATGGGGGTTCTCGAAATTGGTTGGAGGATGGGTAGTCCGTGTCTACGAGTAGTTGATAAATATCCTCCATTTGGGGGCAAACACAAGTCGGTGTTAGTCGGGATATAAGCTGTATTTGGAGCGCAGCAAACTCTTACAGAACCCATGCAGTTGGCGATGCATTGAGAGATGCATTTACATTAAAGGCCAATTTAAATTAATTTCCTCTCTCTGCTTTTTGGCAGCTACCAGTATTCAGTTTTCAGTCCTCGGTCTCCTGAGCCCCTGTGTCAGTGTCAGTCCATTCACATTTGATTATGACAAACGTTGCTCAGCTGTCAGGCGAGCTACTTAGTTGAACAAGATGGCTGGCCAAGATGTTTAGGGGTGGGGAGGACTTCTTGGTCTCGAGACTGGGTGAGTGGATCTGCGGAGAAGGGCCTTGGAGGTCATTAGGAGGAGACAACAGCTGAGCTTAAGCGATGAGCCAAAGCAGAAGGAGGTACACACAAAAGGAGCAGCAAGGCACGAAATACGACTATGTGATCCTTACGTGTATATTTCAAAATATTTTGAGTAATTTTTATATCATATCAATTATATAGTTTAAAGTGAGCATAACATGTTATTCAATATGACATGTCATTCTTATGACAAATTTATGTAAAAATATTAAAGTCCTTTGTATATTGTTAAAGTTGCAATACATAAATGTATACATACTTCATCATTAATATGTGTTATGCAAAGTAAGGCACTAAACTAGATCGATGAATAAGATAATTATTCAACCGCCTTTAGGCTTTCGCAAGATTGTATTAGAGTATATTATTTACTTTCATAAAAATATTTCAAAGTGCAATTTACTACGTTACATACACTTATGTACATATATAATGCATGCCCAACAGCATTAAATAAACTCTTTAAAGATTTAATTTGGGAATGCATAAATAACTCAACAAAAAACAGAGCAAATGATACAGCATCCGACGCTGTGAAAACGCCATTTTGATTGAATTTTTATTCGCATACACACATCCCCCGAAATACATGTACAAGGAACCTCAGGACACACTGCCAGCCAGCCAGATAACCAAGCTTTTTCCGCAGTGGGAAAAGCTTCAACTGTATATTGCTCTCGCTTTGGCCGCAGCTGTTGCAGGACGAGATGAGTTTCGGAAGGAGAAAAGCGGGAGAACGGGAGTCGAGGAAGGGGGAGAAGATTGTTGCGCATGTCCTTAGCTACAAGATACGTATTTGTGCAATTGTGGGGCTCTTATGGACAGCGGCGAAAGTTGTCACGAACCTAAAGTAACTTTAAAGTATCCTTAAAGCGCAAACTGAGAAATAAAATATTTAAAATGGCCGGCATGTGATGAAATGCAGCTGTTCATTCTCAAGCAGCCCCTAGGATTCGTTTGCAGCAAAAATCCTGACAGCAATCAATCAGATCGCAACAAAAGATACATAGTCAGAAAAAAGAGAGGAAACCAAAAAAACCAACTGCCTGCTCTTGAAATACTGCGCCAAGGTCGAACTTTCAGCTGATATCCTTCTAACAGGTTCTTGGCATTGTTCAACATGTTCCAGTTGTAGTTTTTAACAAATGCTTGCCAATTTCTTAGCCGAAACTCTTTTCGCCCGATTCGAATTCGGATTTCGAAGCCGAGGCTCATTTGTGTTCATTATCGTCCTGCGGCGCGCCGCCAGCGAAATCCTTCTATTCCAGTTTCGTAGTTTCATCCTTCTTCGCCCACACTATGCGTGTGAACAATGCGGGCGTTCACTTGCTCACAGGACTAAGCTACATGTGTCTCTATTGTGTCCTTTTGCTCTACTTTTGGCCTCCTGCCGCCGCTAATCAGCGTCGCTTTAATTAGTCCACCTCATCAAGGCCACATTAAAGGGAAAGAAGGATTGCAGCAGAGTTCGGAATTAGCAAATGAGTCACTTTCGTCACGGTTTCAAGATACTCCAGCTTCGGCTGAACTGCGCAAGTGATTTGAACAAAAAGGTGTTGCATCTGCCATCAAAGATTTTAATGGTTTAATATCTTTTTATTCCCTAACCAATAATTATTACTGTGCAAGCTGATTTTATAATAAACGAAAATTGTACTCGTGGTTTTAATTAAATTCTATAATTTCAATTTATTTTAATATCATATTAATAATATTAGTGTAATGGGTGGAAATAAATTGCTGCCGCAACCGGGATGTTGATGTAAAGCTATTTGCTTACAGAATATAATACCGAAAACGTTGGAGCCATTTTAACAAAGAATTCCTTGAAAACTAAATAAAGTACACAATTTTTTTCTAAAACAATATATTAACAATGTTGCAAGCGTAAATTGCATTTGCAACATTTATGCAATGTATCTGAAACAATGTTGCTGTAAGGACCGCTGCAAGCAGTGCATCCTGCTCTGCGTTCCCATAGTTATAGAGGGGTGGGTTTGTGTCCAGGGCAGAAAAATATCTGGTTTCGAAAAAACTATTTTGTAGAATGTAAGGAATTATTTTTTCTAATCAGATGAACTTTAAACTCTATTCTATCGATCCAAATAGAAAAATGTTATCCCTAATAAGACTCACATATTTCGCTATTCCGTATGAACATTCCGTAACATTTTCTGGCATAACCATTAAGGTACGATATAAACTTGAAACAAATGCCAACCCCAAACATATTTAAATTTTTCAGGGGGGCGAAACTCCCCTTTTGAGCTGTCAAATCGAACACCGACCTTGGCCATTAATCGTCCCATTCACGTCAAATTTGGACAATTCGAATGTCAATGGAGAAAGTTTTCAGCCAGCCTCCGACGCGTCAGCAGAAAAATCAATAATTCCGAACGCGTGAATTTCCATTAACAATTTGCTTTGGCGAACTTGAAACGTGAAGCACACAAAACACGAAAAGCCTTGAACCGGCGCTAAAAATAAATTAGAAAATTCCTCCGCACACGCCAACACATGTGCAAGCGAACCCAATGAAGTTTTCCACCTCCATTGCCGTGGAGCTGAGGCCAACGACTCCGCTGCTCAGAATTAGGGTTTTCATAGGGTGTGAAAGGCAAAATCTGTGAGGCTGGGAGGTTTGCGCCTTGTAAAATTTGACTACATGCAGAAGAAGAATTTGAGTGTGTCTGAAAATGAAAATTCTGTGTGCGATTTGCTCACTGACTGACTGACACATATTTGGGCATGATCCAAATTAATGACCCAGCACTCATATAGGCCCATAAACTCAAGCACGGAGACACCTTGGAGCATACACTGGCCTAATGCAATACGAATATGGGTCAAAGAGGGTAAGCTCAAGTTTTTATTCGGGAAAATTAGTTTTCGAAACGAAAGTATTACATATATATGTATATTGTAAAAAAAATAGCGTTTTTTTATTACATTACATCACAAGCTAGATATAATACTTGAGGACAAAGTAAATACTTAAACGAAAAACGGATATACTTTTGATTGGTTTAACGTATCTCAATCAATTCAAAAAGGGAAAACGGAACACATACTACCAAGAGCTCTTTACTTTAGTTCTTTTGCAATCAATATATCCATTTTCTTTCATGACTTAAAAAAGTATATATAGCATTATAGCATTAAAATGTTATATACTAGTTTTGAATATGGTTTCTTGAAAAACGATGAGCTAAGTAAAATGTCTCTTCATCACTTAACTCAATAATTCCTTAAATTAGCTTGAAAGGTGGGATCTCGGACAGCCCCATACCAACCCACCTAACCCTTGTGCACCGCCCTTGTGCAAATATCATTTCACGGATTCTTTTGCAGCCGCTTGGCGTCACATGCAATTTGCCATAATTCTGAGCTGAACGCTCTTTTTGACCCGAGCTGTCGGTTATTAAAAGTCATAATTGAATTTCTTGTAAACAGTTGTTGGTTGTGAAAGATGTGGCCCGAACATGCAAAATCGCAGAAATAAGGGGCTGAAGGGAATAGGATGGGTTATCCGGCCTGGCGCTGTAACTTTCGAAAGTATGAAAAAAGCAATTAAAACTGAAATAATGAATTCTTTCTTTTGCCAGTCTCTGGCATGTTTCGCGTTCGAGGTTGGAGTTGAATTCGGAGTCGGAGTTGGCTGGTTGGCTGCTTTACTGGTTAAGGGATTGGACCTCGTTTCACCCATCTCCGACCGAAATTTCCCGGGCTGATTAGCATGAGGCGTAACAGTTTTTAATTGCAGCCACATTTTGCCGAGACCCGAATGTGCATCAACAAAAGCCTGGCAACACATAATGATAGCAATACTTATCTTGCCATCAGAAAGTTGAAAAAGTTTAAGCACTTTTTCCATTTTTTGTAACAACCACCAATGCTTCTATGCGACTGCTTTCCCCCGACAACGTGTTTCTTAAATGTTTTAAGGCCTGTTTTCGGTCGGGCTAATACATATATATTATTATATTAAAAGGATTGTTTTTAAGAAACGATTTAATATCTATAACGTTTTTGGTAAATGCAGATAATACTTGCGTAAATACTTTTTACATATATTTTCTGTACGTCGCATTTTATTTTTGAATTTTGGGTGCAAATAAAACTGTCGTTTACCCAATTTAACATGTTGTATATTATTAATTTTAATGATTATCGAATATTTTACAAAGAATGCACTTATTATAACCTCGCTGAACAGTTAAAACTTATTTAAAAATGTACGGTTCAAACATATATACAAACATATGCTGTACTGACATTTAATATTTTATATTTCAAGCTTAATAACAAATTTGTAGCTTGTATAGTTCCAGTATTCATACAGGCAGACACATGGACGAACATGGCCAAATCGTCTTGGCCTTACTGGATTAGAATTACTTTCCGATCAAGAATATACTTTATGATGTCGGAAATGATTCCTTTAACTCAACAGGTAATGGGTGTAATTATTGGAAATATGCAATCATTACTCCCAGTAATCAACGTAAACAAATATTTACTTGACTTAATTTTCTAGTCAAAATGTTTAATTAAAATCCCCTGGTCATTATGTTCTGCTCTACATTTAATTTATGTCACCCATCGGGTGTTGACTGTCCTTAGCTGTACTTCCATTATCTTCCTAAGGTTGTCAAGTTATCTACGCCGCGGGAGTCCATTGTCGATGTCTTCGCCGGAACTGCTACAAAAAATTGTGACAATTTACAGTGATCTCTGGAACCTCTGGTCCATAGACCCGTCCTTTACTGCCATAAAGTCAGTTCCGCTAAAAATCGTCGTAAAATACTCCCGTGAACTAGAAAAAAATAAAGCACACAAAAAATGTGCCTCAGTTCTAGTTTTCTTTCGAGAAACTCTCTGTTCGCTGGGAGGGAAAAAATGGAAACTAGAATACGCGGGACAATAAAAAAAACTACGCGTTTTATTCCGAATTCACCTTTGTGTTTTGCTCATTTTGGTCATTGTTAAAAAAATCGAGCATTTTTTTGGGTCGAGACACAATTTTTTGCCGTAGTGTCTCCAGGATTCTCTTGACCCTGGCCTCGTTTTCCATTTAAAATGCGCGACGCACAAAAGTTTTTACACGAATTTATGATTTTATCGTTTTATGACCGGAGGTTCTAATAAAACTTTATTGACGCTGCCGGCGGTCGCAGGAGTTCTGCTCGAGTTTCTTACCGTAGTAGGCCTCCTTTGGTAGCCGCAGAACTCAAAACTGTAGCAGGGTCAGGTTCCTCGGGATCTGTGCCTATCCTGCGAATTAAGACAGCTCAAGGACGCGCCGGGTTATGCAAGTCTATGCAACGTATGGGCTTGCATAAATGAGGTAAATATTTGTTTAACTGGGAACTGCTCTAGTTAGCATTGTTCTGTTGGCATTGTTCCTGCCCTCACCCCGGTACCGCCCACGAGCCGGGAAGACAGTCAATAAAACGTCACCTTCACCTCTTACACAATATTTCACAACAATTTTGCAAAGCCGGGGATTAGGAACTATTTCGGCGTTCTCAAAAGGTTTTGGGCATCATTCCCTTTCGCAGTCGCCGTGTGCTCTAATTTGAATTACTATTCTGCATTGTTTTGGAATGTTTCCTAAAAACTGACCTAATTTACGCCACACACTTTTCGTTACATATTTTCAGGCAAGTCTTTCGTTTTTATGACCTAAAAATGGTGAAAGTTTCCGCGAACTTAAATAGTTCTATGTTGTAAACGACTTTTTGAATAGGGGTTGCGGGTTCCGAAATAAGTAAATTGAAAATATGCTTCGCGAATGGAATCGGACAAATTCAAATTGCACTAGACAATGTTTTAGATATATAGGGTGTTTTTTTAGAGGTATAGAACTTTAAATTGCAATAAAACAACGATGGATTATTCGATTGACATGAATTTTATTGACATGAAAGATAATCTTGTGGCATTACATTTTAAATATGATTTCTGGCATATGACCGCCACGGCTGGCTCGGATGTAGTCCAATCTGGACGTCCAATTTGCAATGACTTTTTCCAACATTTGGCCGTATATCGGCAATAACACGGCGAATGTTGTCTTCCAAATGGTTTAGCGTTTGTGGCTTATCCGCATAGACCAATGACTTTACATAGCCCCACAAAAAGTAGTCTAGCGGTGTTAAATCACAAGATCTTGGAGGCTTATGAAAAATCGGGAACAACAGCAATCTCGTTTTGGGCCCATTCGACGAATCTACGCCTTGCTTGATGATCGTTTGGTTTCAATTCTTGCACGAGTTGGATTTTGTAAGCACGCATGACGAATTGCCAAACCAAACTGAGAATAAATCACTTGACAGCTGTTAAATCGGTCGCCATCTTGAACAGTAATGCCAACTTAAAGTTCTATACCTCTAAAAAAAACACTCGTTATTTAGGACTTAAGAAAAAATATAATGTAATTAAAATTAGATTTTAATTGAAACATTTTTTTTTAGTATACAACTCATGTTGAAAGTTTCGAAATTTTTCATTAATTTAGATTTGCGTTTTGGGCTCATTTTTATACCCGTTACTTGTAGAATCTAAAGTATATGTATTCTTGATCAGGATCAATACCCGAGGCAAACTGGGCATGTCCGTCCAGTCTGTCTGTCTGTCTGCCCTTATGAATGTCGAAATCTCTGAATCTCTGGAGCTTGAAAGTTGAGATTAAGCATGCAGACTCCAGAGACCTAGACGCAGCGCACAAACCTGCAAAGTCCACACTTTTGAAAAATGTTTTGATATATTTTTCACTTTTGTCTTGTAAATTTCTCTCGATTTGCCCCGCCCACTCTAACGCCCACAAGCCGCCAGAAA
This sequence comes from Drosophila santomea, assembly GCF_016746245.2. Lineage (NCBI taxonomy): Eukaryota > Metazoa > Arthropoda > Insecta > Diptera > Drosophilidae > Drosophila > Drosophila santomea. The sequence goes on along the minus strand of NC_053019.2, from coordinate 7,674,142 downwards.
CTGTCAGTGTGGAAATTTCTCCTTCGCACTTCCACTAGCTGAGTAACGGGTATCAGATAATCGGGCAATCCGTTCTATCCGGTTTTTTTATAAAAAGTATGTATGTATGTAACAGGTAGCAAGAATATATTTTTGACTTGTCAATTATACTCCATATGCCAAAAAATACTTGGAGACCAATGTCAAAAACTACTTCATAGCACTTCCAATAGCTACGTAACGATTATCGGATACTCGAGTTATCTCTTGCTTGTTATTTAATTAAAGAAAATCGCTGCACAAAATAAAGAATACTGGCAATTCGAGATTTTCTTTCTTATTTAACTTACTTCGCCCTCAGTACGAAAACCCCCTTAATTTATAATATAACTATATTCTAAAAATATAATATTTAACTGATATTATTTATTTTATTAACAATTGCAGTAATGTTTTTTCAGACTAAAAACCTTTTACGTTTTAGTGTGACAGCTTAATACTTTTCGTAACCATTTCTGCCATTACAGCTCAATTTCTTGCGAGACGGGGGCGTTGGCTGAAGGAAAGTCTGTTTTGGGTAAACAGAGCGAAAATCCCTTACACCGCCACCGCCCCCGCCCCCGCCCACGAACCAGGCATTTCCACCTCTGATTTCTCCGATTTCCTCGGACGAATCAAGGCCTACCTGGGAAAGGAAGACGCGTGTGTCTCGCATTAGAGTGATGTTCTGTTGAAGGACGGCATCGGCACTGGAGGTGCTTCGCTAAATCGAGGACGAGGCTCGCGCGACTCGACTTGGACCGACTTGAGTCGTCTGTTTATGGATAGTAAATGCACCGTGTCATGGGTCCTTAAGCGTCTTAATTGCCCGCGTATCCTTCGCCGACGAGCAGCGCAATTGGTTTCCAAGGCGGAAATATTATTGGCACATCATAAAACTATAAAACAGGCCGCAGGGGGCCCCATTCCTCCGGTTTCCTGTCCAGTTCAGTTTAGTTCCTCACCTCGGAATGCGAGCTCTTGGGTCTCACACTGACACCATCCAATGCCATCAGCGAATTCGCCGAATTCCGAGCAGCGCGCGCGACTTCGATTCCCCGGCGTACGACTCGTTAGCGGAATCGCATTGACAGTCTACGCCGAACTCCCCGGAGACCTCCGTTCCGATCATTGTTAATGGCCTTTGTCCTTATTAGCTGTTGATGTCCCACGATGTCGATGTCGATGTCGATGTCGAATATGTCCGTGTCGGCAAATCTGCCGTGCTAAAAAATAGTTATGCTTCTGCTTGCCTTACCTTAGTTATTAGAATGTAATTCAGTTGTTGTTCATCATAATTAAATGTTGTCGAAAAAGTGTGATTAAATCATAGACTTCATGAATTTCGTGATTTCTTTTTCCATGTCATCATTTTATAAACCCAAGTGTATGATCTCTAAAATTTGTTCATTTAAATTATTGAAATTATGATGTTGGGACCTTTAAGCCTGCTTTAAATTTCAAAATTTAAAATAACAACACAGGGTATCCTTAAATGAAAAAATATTGTTAACCGTAAAATTATTTATTAATATACACTTTAAGATATGGCACTTTAACATTTTTTAAAAAGCCATCAATCTTTGAGCTCAGTTGGGGCGTCCTTCACTGAAGGTGTTAACGAGGTCCAAGCTGAGATTTGAACAATTTGAAATGTATATCTAGGGGCCGTAAACAGAACCATTGCGATGCACCATTCCCATTTCATTCAGCTTACGGGGTCATCATCGCTATTGAAAAGCGGCAGGGCAATTCGAATAAGTGTGACAGGAGCGATTACAGCCTGATCCTAATGTTTTCGATGTCAACACAACAGTGCTCAAGACATCGCAGGCAATTCAAGGATGTGCAGGACGCACAGGACCTCGAACAGAAGCCAAGGACACAGGCGACGCGTGACGCATTGGGAAAATATTTGCACATAAACAGTGAGGAAATCTCAAAAGCAGCACAGCGTCTCATCATCCTTGACTTGGATTGATGCCGATCCAAGGACGAAACGCTATATCCACCCATTGAGATGACCTCCGGAGGAGTCATCGGTGGGCCTTCGATTGAAGGTCACCAAGAAATGCATTCTGTCTGGCTTTCTCTTCCGTCTTTGATGAATTTTAGAAGCTGAAGATTACTTCATTTATCTAGACATCTGGCAAATTCATCAAGATGATTTCCCCAGCGCAGACTTTACGACTCGATCCGATCTGCGTGCAGTTTAATTGTTAGCTCAAACAAATACCACAACGCAAACAAAATTTTGAATAATTCTCGAGCATCGCTAGTAATTAACCGCCGATTGAGGCAATCAAATTGATTGCCTGCGATCCGAGCCAAAGAAAAGCTCACGCTGGGATCCCCGAACCCACATTAGACCGATCGACGCTGATACTATATATAGACGGTGTATCGGAATAGTACGCGGAATTTACACCAATCTCGAGTTGTTTGTTTTGTTTGTTGATAATTTTTCTCAGCCCTTTACTATTTTATTCCCAGCGTGGCGTCGCCTGCTTCACTCTGATAATGAGTGCGATATACTCGATTGTTTTTATCACCCCTTCCCCATTTATGTGGTATTTGGTTTGTAATGAGAAAATCCCCCTAGAGAAGATCAGCAGCAACTTCAAAGGAACCTGGCCCCAGCATGCGATCATTGTAGTTCTTCTCAAGCTAGGAAAATAAACAAGTCCCCCGACCAACTGACACTGGAGTTTCCTATTGGGGTATCTTATGTAATGCCATACTGTTGGCATGCACTGTATTGGCCTATATCTATTAGCTTTTGAAGTTTCAAATATTAATGTGCCGCAAGCAGCAGGACAATCGATAGACCAATAAAATAACAATTCTTCATTACCTGTGTAAACAAGACATAGTACGGAATTTTGGATGCATTGCCACTGTTAACAGGTACTGCATTGGGCCATTTGTAACAAGCTTTTGAAGCCTCAAGTATTAATGTGCTGCAATCAGCAGGCTCGCCATTCGAAAAGCCAATAAAAACACAGTGCTCTATTATCTGCGTAAACAAGACACATACTAATAAAATTGCTAAAATATTTTGAATTACTTCAAAAACTATTCATTGAAAATGGGTAGCAAGAACTTTTAAATATACCAATGTGCATAACTTATTCCAATTTATGTAAGGTTTAAAGTCCATAATAAATAATATTTGTGGATGACTGATAATAGTATACCACTTTCTGGCAGTTTAGTTCCTAATGATGTTGGTCACTTTGGAATCGCTTGGCCCGCGGCAGCTGATAATGCTGCTTCGGTGGAAAATAACGACGAGATTGACTGCAACAGCAGCCAGAATATATTCGAGGGCTGCGAATTAACACATTGGCCTCCTCCAGGCGCGTGCCTGTTTCACCTTCCCGTGCATTTATCAAAAGTCTGCCGGACCGACCCACCGAAACGCCGGCACCATAGCTCTATAGATAGCTATCTGGCTGGTAACCCCAGTGAAAGTGCCAAAAATGTGCAACGCGCTCGGCGAAAGGACGGCAGGAAGGATGGTCCAAATCGGGGAGGGGTTCGAACTCCAAAGGATATAAAGGACAAGGGAAATGCAGCTAGTCGGGCACAATGGGATGGTCCCGATTCACTGTCAAGGTAATTTATTAATTCGACAATAAAAACGCACGAGTTCGTGCGCCGAGCTCCGGATTCGCATTCTCTGTTGGGTTTGGGTGCGGACTGGCGATGGGGTGTGTTGTGGTCGGACACTCGCATGTGGGCCTTACAACTCAATTAAAGTTGCCTGGGTCCTGGACATGAGATTGCTGCATTTCCTTGGAGAACCAGGGAAACCGGGTGCGCAAAATATTATACGGCCATGTGTTGGGCTTGGGTTAATCTTAACAGAGGAATTTGCGAAAGCTAATCGGGCGGAAGTGAAAAAGTTAAGACGCTTTATGCCACCTAAGCCTATCATTTTATTTCCATATAAAAAAAGCATTCAAAAGAAGTTAGTTACATAAATTAGTTTGCACTCTTGGTCAATGTCCATGAAACATAATTTAAACAAATAATCTTTTTGAAACTTCGCCGAAGTAAAACACGGTAAGTCCAACAAGTTTTTAAAGTATACATCTAAGGTCAAGGACCTTGTCAAAACTAGTAGATTTAGCCCATAACATTATTTTAATTAATGGAAATGAAAATGTTTTTTATAGGATTTGGTCTCTAAACAATTTTGATTTTTTTAAAAGCTGTTCTTAATTTCTTTCCACTTTTAACATAAGTGGTCGGATAGTTTTATATCTTACTCTACACCCTTATTGAAAAGTTTACTCTAAAACCGGAAAGGAGGCTTCCATTCACTGGCAATATAGCAATCACAGGACATCGGAGAGATGCGAGCTGCAGTATCTTCTGTCAAACTGAAAAACGCCATAAATTTTGTAGAACAATGGAATCTTCCAGTGGATGGGGTAAGGGTAGAATTCGCACATGCACACATATGTCAGGACAGTCGATATGTTAGGGGTGTTCAACGGGGGTGGCTGATAAAATTTATCCAGGCCGCGTAAGCCGATCAGAAAGTCATGTAATCACCAAAAGTGGCTCAGAAGTGATTGTTTTTTAGCAGTCAATTAAGCTGTGCTGATATAGGAATAGATATTTAGAGAACAAGAAAATACCTTCAGTTTCTAAAAGAAAATGAAAAATATATAGCATCGTAACATTTTAAAAGAATATTTAAAAATTATAGCTTCGACAAGCCACTTCCGAAATACGATATATCCGATGGTCTATATCCAACAGCTACCATGAAAAATTGTACAAGTTTTATATTCATAATAATGTTATAATAAGGTTTACGAAAACTTCGGTCTGCCAATCCAAAGATGGATTCCGCTCTACTTTTAAAATATTGCTTTTTTTTAGGCTATTTTAAACTGTTTTTGAAACTATAACGTTTAAAATTATTTGATCAATGTATTAAAGTTAAATAATATAAGTTAAGTTAAGTTATAAATGATCAGATCAGCTGTCTTTTAAAGTATAATAAATTTTTTTAATATTTGCGTTGGCTTAAAGTCTTGATTGTTTACTAGTCATTTGGGAAGTGCGTCTGTTGGTTTTTAGGCAAATACCGGGCACAGGAGTGAGTTTGGAAACCGGGAGTTGCGCACTTGCTTGCCCACGAGGGCAAACAAAAAGCGCAAACACGCGACCCTCGGCCACGCGTAGTCCTGGTCCCAGGATCGGACGTAATGTTATCCTTTGGCCGCCAGTGCCACGAAATGAATTCGGCGGGAAAGGGCAACGGATTCCGGGAACAACTGCCAGCCAGTCCTCGGTGTTTTGCGCGCTGGCAAAAATCCAGATAAATTTTTAGGGAACCATAAACGGGTCGGGGAAACAGTCTCTGCGCCGAAGAAACGTTTTCATCAACAGTTTACAGTTTACAGTATACAGTTTTTATGTCTTTATGATTATTGCAATTAGAGAGAGAGAGAGAGATCGGCTGAGAGTCGCGCCCTCTCGCTCTGCGCACCTCATAGGTAGGCACCTCATGGCCGTAATTACTGCAGCAGCGTCTCAAGGTCGCCGAGGAGGAGAAGTGCGCGGGTGGATAAGTCGCGATGATAATGGGCGCGATGGGTAGGTAATAAGCCACGCAGCAGGTAGGCCCCGTACGGATAAAGTGGCCAGGACCTCGGATAACTTCCCCTCTCCGTGCCTGCAAGGCCATTTCCCCAGAGGGGTGGCTGCGAACAGCAGGCGGCAAAGTGTCATGCGCAGGGATATTTATGCGCTATAACGGCGAGCGTGTGCCGAGAGCCCTCTGATTTTGCTATATATGCAGGATCTGTCGCAGGACCAGCACATTCGCAAACTCACCAGCGTTGCGTGCACATCGCAGAGTTAGAGAAGCAACCTAGCAATACACATCCGAGATGGCCACCACAAACAGCCAGAGCCACTACAGCTACGCCGACAACATGAACATGTACAACATGTATCACCCCCACAGTCTGCCGCCCACTACGCCTTACTACGATAACTCAGGCTGCAACACCTACTATCAGAACAGCTCCACTTACCAGAGCTATCAGGGCTACTATCCCCAGGAGAGTTACTCGGAGAGCTGCTACTACTACAACAACCAGGAGCAGGTGACCACCACCCAGACTGTCCCACCGCCCGTGCAAGCCACCACCCCGCTGCCCAAGGCCACCAAGCGTAAGGCCGAAGAAGACGCCGCCTCCATAATCGCCGCCGTGGAGGAGCGACCCAGCACCCTGAGGGCCCTGCTCACCAACCCCGTGAAGAAGCTGAAGTACACCCCCGACTACTTCTACACCACCGTCGAGCAGGTGAAGAAGGCCCCCGCCGTCATCTCGAAGGTCGCCGCCAGCCCCGCCCCCAGCTACGAGCAAGAGTACGTGGCTGTGCCCACGCCCAGCGCCTCCGAGGATGTTGACTACTTGGACGTCTACTCGCCCCAGTCGCAAACGCAGAAACTGAAGAATGGCGACTTTGCCACCCCACCACCAACCACGCCCACCACTCTGCCGCCCGTCGAAGGCATCAGCACGCCACCCCAATCGCCGGGCGAGAAATCCTCGCCAGCTGTCGGCCAGGAGATCAATCATCGAATTGTGACAGCCCCGAATGGAGCCGGCGATTTCAATTGGTCGCACATCGAGGAGACTTTGGCATCAGGTAGGCATCACACACGATTAGAACCCCTAAAAATACACTTATAAAATATTGAAAATATGTTTTCCTATATATTTTTGATATTTTCAAACAACGCACAGCCTAAAAAGTCATAAACTGACCAATGTTTTCTTTGTTTATGCTTACAGATTGCAAAGACTCCAAACGCACCCGCCAGACGTACACCCGCTACCAGACCCTGGAGCTCGAGAAGGAGTTCCACTTCAATAGATACATCACCCGGCGTCGTCGCATCGATATCGCCAATGCCCTCAGCCTGAGCGAAAGGCAGATCAAGATCTGGTTCCAGAACCGACGCATGAAGTCGAAGAAGGATCGCACGCTGGAGGGCTCCCCGGAGCATTGTGGTGCCGGTTACACCGCGTTGCTGCCGCCACTGGAAGCCACAACCACCGCCAGCACCGGGACACCATCGGTGCCAGTGCCCGTGCCCATGTACCACCACCACCACCAAGCCACCTCCGCCTATCCCGCTTACAGCCACAGCCACAGCCACAGTCACAGTCATGGTTATGGTCTGCTCAATGATTACCCTCAGCAGCAGACCCACCAGCAGTACGATGCCTACCCGCAGCAGTACCAACAGCAGTGCAGCTACCAGCAACATCCACAGGACCTCTACCATCTATCCTGAAGTCCGGTGATGCGCTCAGATACTCTCTTCCCCAGAGCGAGACCAAAAGCCGCACCGCCACGAAACCGAAGCGCACTTCTCTCGACCATTTGTTGGTGACACGCAAATGACACAGCCGAGAACGAAGCTGCGACACGATGAGTTGCACAGTAGAGTCCGCACTCCCTACTGTGCCCAGGACATTTTGGGCACAAGGACGAGTGCGCATGTGCAAAAGGCAAGAGGCAAGAGGCAAGAGGCAGAGGCAAGACAGCGCAAAGGAAAAGGAGCCTTGCTGCGCGCGGAACCCAGTGGCTGGCCATGATGGGTTCTTAGCGATCGATTAGCTGCGGCTAAACAAAGGCCCAACACACTCAGCTGGGAGTAATAATGCCAAAAGACTTGGAGACTGACACATGTTTTTGTACAGATATCAGTTATGATAAACCTATAGTTATTATTTAAAAATATATAGTAAAACGATCGAATTTAAACAAGTCAAGTTGAACAATCATTTGGGAATCTGTGATACGCAATGTGGGACATCCGCAATTCGACCGCTAAACAACCCGTTACTCAGCTTATGAGCGCCAACGCGAAAGTTCAATATTATTTTTGGAACATCGATAGATATTGGACAAAAATATTATAATAAAAATAAAAAAGTAAGGTTAAGCGGCTCGTGAGCGTTAGAGTATGCGTTGCCACAATTTGTTTGGGGCCGTCTGAATATGAATGTCTAAGATCTCGACGTTCATACGAACGGACATGGCCAGGTAGACATGATTTTTGCTCCTGAAGAATATAAATAGAAACTTTATATGGTCGGAACCCTTCCTTTTACCATTTGCATCCATTTTAACGAATCTTGTACACATATTTATTTTACATGTAAAGGGTATAATTCAACTGATTTAGAATGATATGTAATCGATTGCTACGACCCTTAATATCTTTCAATTCGTGGTATTTGGTTAACTACCTCAACGAAGGTATACTTATATCAAGAAAAAATATAACTTCTGGTTATTTACATACTGTGTAATATACAAAACGGCAGCAGTTAAAAGCTGATTTATATATTTAAGTGTAAGTGTGTTGTAGTCCTTGCATAACTGCAAAAATGTTTCGTTGAGAAGCTTACGAGATCTCTTGATTTATTTTCGATAAATAGCACATGGTCGAAACATTACTTCCGAACTTATACAAAAAGCAAACGATTTAATGTTGAACAGGAATCGTGCAAATTCGAGCAGCTGCATTTCCTCGGCTCAGTCCTCCTCATCCCCGACCCATTGCTGTCCCCCGGATTTTCTACAAAATGCACTCTTTTCGCCAGAGAAAATGTCACATTCTGGTCGGCATTCGGGGCATATCTACCACCGCATCCCTGCTCCCTTCTTCCCTTCCTCCCTTCGCCGCTGCGCTGCGCGTTCCTCTATTGAAGTGAGACATTGATTGGTCATTTTTCATTGCAGACCCGTGACAGTTATGGGTAACTCCACGCAAAAGGAATGCCGCTTCCCGATGCGAAATCGAAATCGGAATCAGAATCAAAGACAAATGCAAGGGGATCCATGTGCAATGTATCCGACTCATTAGACAAAAGTGGACAGTGGGTGAATTCTATGTGGCATATGTGGGCCCCTTAGACTTAGGTGCGAAATGGCATTGGGTAAGCTTAGTGGTGAAATGTATCTATGGCCCTTCAATTTTAATCAAGCAATTTTAATAAGCAATTTTTTAGTTAGGGGGGCTAGAATTGATTTAAATTTAAGATACCGATGGCTCTATTGTGATGCCCGAGCCGAAACCAATTAATTGTTACGAAAATTGATTAATTGGTTCAGATATTAGTGAAAATATCAGAAAACTTTAAAGGTTTGCAATAAAGTAAATTATAATAGACCTTTTAATTATTTAGTTTTAGCTATAAAATAGTTTATTCTATAATCTCTAAAATCTAATGACAGAAAAATGGGTTACTTATTATAGTAAGATCAATAATTTGAAAACGGGAGGAACCCTTTCACAATATAGCGCACCTTCCTTTTAATACAATATTTAATTAAAAGTCTTTAAATGAGTAATTTTATTGCATATTTGCAATAATATTATAAGACCATAAATGTATAAACGTTATTGGTACAGTTACAAAATGCAATATGGTACAGTCGTCACAAAACTCAATGCATTTATTATGGTTGCCTAAACTTTTTTTGGAAACACTAAGCAGCCGGATGGTATTGGTTACTTCGTAAATTCTTTAAAGTCATCAATAAGCCGACTTTAAGCAAACGAAATTGCAAGGACAATTGCCGTTTCTCAAGAGTCAACTTCCCTTCTCTTACGTTTCCTTGGAACTTGAAGCAAAACTCAAGAAGTGGTAAAAGATTTACGTGAAAATTACGAAAGAGTTACGTTAACTCTTCCTATGTCCTTCTGCGAACCGAAGTCTTTTTTATCCATTTTATTCGCATTCCGCTTTATTAGAGGTCCTCGGAGTCGGTTCTTAACTCATTCGCGAGCCATAAACCCCGAGATTCGCGGAAAGGGTGTTCGTTGTGGGCGGAATCCTTTTGCAAACCCGGTTCCAGTCAAGGCTGCAAAGTCAATCCTTTAGCATAATCCTTTAAATAGCCAAAATAAAGCCCGCCTTTGTCAAAACAAAGCGCTTCGCTGGCAGAACTCGCATTTGCGAATAGGCGGTGCCATTGTGTCCACTTAGCCGTCAGGTACCGCCTCCTCAAAAACCTCGGACGCAGAGGCCTACTTGGTCTGCATCTCTATCCCTTCCACCAGCCTCAGCCATAACGATCGTAAAGTTATCCTTTCGCAAACACGAGCATACGGTTACCTCCTTAAGCTGGCGAAGGAGTTGCAAAGTCATAAAAACAAAACACCTTTGTTCGCACAGCATTGTCGGTTTGCGAATTATCCGTTCAGTCGCCGCTGCCGAATCCTTAATCCTTAATTTTATAGCCAGTAGGAAGAAGATGTAGCTGCTCAAGTAAGTAGCTGGAGATAGTAGGAAATTCGCAAATGGGTTGACCCTGGCGAAAGGGGAAGGAACAAGGACACCAAGGATAAGCCTTTAGCTGGAAGGGATTAAATTACATTATCCTTATGTTGTAGATAAACATGGAGCGGCTAATCCAAAACATTAGATCAAGCGTGATATTCAAATTAGGTCGGTCAAGGAATGTATGGTTGCAGACTATATACAAACAGTTATAAGATTATGGATTCTCCTTCTTTAAGTTGATCGAACAAGAGTTGTATGTAGTACTTTTATAAGGTTTTTTTAAATTAAAACTTTAATATTATTGCAAGGAATAATGAATTAAAAAGCATTCAGGTAAGATCATCAATACCCAAGTCATGAAAAAACATTAATGGATTCGAAAAACATTTGTCAAAAAATTAACACTAACTGAATATTTTTAGCCTGTTGTTCTGAGTACAAAATGTAGTGTTCAGTACATTTCAATAAAAATATTATAATTAGCCTGTCGTTATGACGTTCTAAATGCTTGCCAGGGTAGGTAACACCCGCATACTTCAAAGTCTCAGTAAAATTTCGTAGCTGTCATATTATCACCAAACATGAGATGATAATCGATCTGATATAACGATACGAAAATGACTTCAACAAGTCATCGTGGGGTCAGCACTTTTGTTGCTGCCGCTGACGCGCCCTTTATTGTGATGGCCATGTATTTATGGCGCTCAAAAAGCAATTAATTGTGACCCAAATCAACAATTTCCAAATGGCTGGCAATATCAACACGGCAGCCCGATCTAATGGCCCGGCAAATGCCACCGATTTCCACAGACCAAGTCGTAGGAACAGGAATATATATACGTAGTGGGAATGGTAATGAGATCGAGATCGGCAGGGTATGATGCATGAGTTATGGCCACCGCGATAAGATGTCGCTACATATGCTTTATTTCTATGCACACTTGGAAAAAATGTAAGTTTTAATACTAAGAATCTAGTTTTATTTTAAAACCTTCCAGCTACTGTCATATTTGTTAAGAAACAGGTTTTTATCCTTTTGAATGTTTATTAATTTACTCTCCCTAGCTAACGATGCTTGGAACAGTTTTTATTTGTAAGCATATTCGTGGTGACGTTGATAGTCCCGACTTGGTTAGCCGGCTAAATCTTTATGTTCCAAACAGATAAACTAAACCTACATACCCCTAATCCTAAATCACTGTAGATCTAACTATGTATTGCATGACCTCTACAGAGTATTATGTTCTGACTATAATAGACTTTGTCCTATTATCTCTAATCTTGACTGTCTGCCGCTTCTAAAGCAATCAATTCTATTATGTTTAACGCATAATTAGATCTTACTAAAAAATTTACTTATACTTTACTCGTCTTGTAAATGTATATTTATACTTCACAGTGCCAAAATCTTAGCGAATCTTACATTCAAGTATACATTTTCTCCCTGTGCATAAACTAAGTTTATTTTTCTTGTACTTTCCATGGAATCTCCGAGTCTAGCTGCGATGAATTCAGCGTCAAAATTAAAACTAAACTAAACCTGATCGCCCGCCAGCGGCTAGATCACTGCTGAACCCTGCTCCAGCTAGAGGTTAACATCAATATGGTAATAAGCCATATCGCAGCCACTGAGAACTCGCGATCCCAAACCATCCACAGCGAGGCTGGGGGATTTATGAGTTCACCGAATGCTTTATGGCGTGTCGCTTTGACTAATTAATCTGCAAAAGGCGACGGCGCTGGCCACGAATTTTTATTGTTAATTTATGATTAAGCTGATTATACACGATTCGGGTTTGATTCGGGCTTTTTGTAAAACATACTTTTAGATATCGCCGATCAAATGGAGGATTGCCGTTTGCCAAACCAAAAATAAACTTTGCAATTCATTTCGAGCATAAATACAGTTTTGGTTTTTATACCCGATACTCGGAGAGTAAAAGGGTATACAAGATACGTTGAAAAGTATGTAATAGACAGAAAAAAGCGTTTCCGACCATATAATGTATATATATTCTTGATCAGGATCAATAGCCGAGTTGATCTGGCTGTGTCCCTCTGTCTGTCTGTCCTTCCGTTGAACGTCGAGATCTCAGAATTTATAAAAGCTAGAAGGTTGATATTAGGCACGTAGACTCTAGATTTGCAAAAAAACTTTTTGCCATGCCCACTCTAACGCCCACAAACCGCCACCATCTGTCAAGCCGACACTTTTAAAAATGTTTTGTAATTTTTTCATTTTTTTATTTGTATTGTAAATTTCTCACGATTTGCCAAAAAATCTTTTTGCCACGCCCACTCTAACGCCCACAAACCGCTAAAAGCTCTCAGTGCTCTCCTTCGCACTTCCACTAGCTGAGTAACGGGTAGCAGATAGTCGGGGAACTCGACTATAGCTTTCTCTCTTGTTTTATTATACTTACAACTATTTAAAACGGTGTCTTTCATAATGTATTTTCTCTTAATACAATAAAACGAATCTTTTTTAAACTTCAACCGTTCTCAAAACTAAGAAAGCATCTTAGTAAAGTAATCTTGCAAGCATATTTCAATTATTGTTGATGCTTGTCCCGCCAGCTAATGAAAAGTCTTTCGTTATTCTGAAAATGAGAGCGACTGCGAGGAAATCTCTGGTCGGTTTATTTTAAATGGGCCGTAAAAGATAATTTTAATTTTTAATCAAACATATGCACTGCAAAGCCCGCACCGAAGAGGGCCAGCATCCACCGCAGATTTTCGTGTCAAAGAGGCCGACGAAAAACATGTGAGGATGCATATGCATCCTCGGATTCAGCGGATGGCACCGCTCGACGTAGCACATCTTGAGAGGTAGAGAGCCACTACCACCGCCTCCGCATCGGCGGTATTTAGCCTTAGCTATATCACGCATTATACTCGCATGTTCACGGCCATGGCACAGCCAAGCTAAATTCCTAAAAGAAGAAAAGCTTTCATTATATTAGACAAGGTGTGAAAAAACTTTTAACAGCGCGTAAGCTAGTACTAGATCTCCAAAATTGATAGTCTAATAGTTAAAATGGTTTTATTCTTTTTTAGAAATGGTTACTATTAGGTTACGATTTTACCGCCTTTGTACACTTGCAGCGGGAATTTGTATTTCCGTAAAAAACCTACGTAAAAAACAAACAAAAAGGGGAAAAGAAATAAAGAAAACCCAAAACTGATAAATAGTTGGAATGTTCCAAAACTACAAGAAATTCATCGTTTAATTTAACCTTTATTCATTCATTTTATTATTTTCTTTGACTACGTGTGTTTTTATTAAATATATGTTATATACTCTTGTTCAAAGGGAAGGGATTGGTAGGAGTTATTGTAATTTCAAATAGGAAATATTCTAGTTTGATATTTTCGAATATTTTAACGTCCTTTATCTACATAAGACTATTAAACATGCTTATATCAAAGACAACAACCAAAACTGCTGCCCATATAGACACTGCTTGCGAGAACTGCTTGATACTTTGTTGCTGCTATAAGGCAACATGTATATAAGCACCAGCAACATTTTCTTAGAAACTAAAGGATATCTTCAGAATATGTAAAATGTTCTTTTCGCTCTGGATTATTTCAACTTTCAACTTAAAAATGTTGCGTAATATTCCTAAAATGTTGTTAAATTGTTAAAATATTGAAGGCTTCTCCCTTAGTATCTTCTATGTAGTAATCAGCTCTCCCGTTCAAGTATAATAATCAAGGCCATTGAACGTATTTCTAAACAATACTTATTTTAAACATACAGAAACCGGTGGACTCTCGGACTAAACTTCAAAGATATCCGACATTTTAGTTTGGTTTTGCGTGAGCGTGAACCGACTAAAGTTTTGTATGGCGCCTCTCTACAGTTGTTCCTCAATTAAACTTTCCCGTGGCCAATGCTCGCTTTCCCCTTAATTTCCCCTGCATGGCAGACACACAAAGCGAAGTCTGAGTAAACATGGCGCAAGTAAACAAAAATATCTGGAAGACACAATTATACGCACGCAATTCGTCAATCAGAACCACATTTTTCTTTTATTTGCTCGACGGTCATTAAAAGCCACAGCAACCTGAGAATGGGTGAACAAATGTAATAAAAGTGCCGCAAGGCGTGCTTCTTTTTTGCTTCGAGCCTGAAGTCTAGGGGAAATAACTTTTATTGTGTTTGGGATTGCTTTGTTCCGAGCTGAGGGCTTTCCTGGGCAATTATAATTCTGTTAGATTGAGTTGCTCACTCTGCATTTTTCTGCTGCAGTCCGAATCGCTTGAATGCCGATATACGTGCACAAAAGGTAAACTAATTAATTGATTAATGGCCGCGATCACACGCCTTATCTCGCGAATTAATATTATTCAATTTTAAACTGACTTAAAGTCGTTTTCACCACAACTAAGAGTTGTCGCTCTATAATGGCGCTCATTAATTCTCCCCGGCCCCAACAAAGTAAAAGAGGGCTATAGAGAAAGAAAGAGAGAACAGTCAGCAAGATCCTTTTGAGATCTTTATCGCCTCACCGATCCCTCTTACCATCGATAGTCCCCGAATGAATCAGTTGCCGCTTGTCACATGCGCCCAAGTCGGGCCTCAGATAATACCAATTGATCGCATAACTCAAATCTCGGCTCTCGGACTCCGAAACCACCATCCTGGTCACATGAGTCCCACAATTAATTGAGCTGTTAAATGTAAGTCTCGGAGAAACGAAAGGGAAAAATTAAAATTGACATCCCAATTAATATTTGGCTCGTTTGCATGTCGGGATCCAGAATACTCGGAACCATTTACTGGTTCTACAGGTTTTTCCATCCTCCGAATCCCGCCAAAGACTCTGTCTTTCTGGCAACCGAATCGATTACAATCAGCTATGTAGGTGTGGATATTTCAATTTCATTCTCAGCTTACTCCTTTATTGATAAACTTCAGATCACAAAGGCAAATGAGACAATAGGTCTATTAAGTGTATTTATTATTTTATGCATTTTAATTCATCGTTAAATGAATTGCAAAAGAAAAATTGCATTTTATTTAGTGAATTGAAATTGCTTAATGCATATAACTCCCCATTATACATGTCCCAATATAATTTTAGGCAAAAATTAATTTTGAATAATAAAATAACATACGCAAACTAAAATGCTTGCAAAGAGATAACATCATAGGAAATTTAATTAGATGATAGTATTCCCCCCGTTTGCTGAATGTATCTCATAGATTAAAACATTTTAATTACACGCATCGCTTGGTGGGTTTCTGGGTTTTCCCAGCTTGCTGACTGATATGGATTTGTTCCACGCAACGTTCAGGGGATCAAATATGTATAATGAAAACTTCAACGCCATCGAGGGTTCCTTACCTCTAAAGGAATGCTGCCAGAGTTTGGCTGGGCTTTGGGCCAGTCGTCATCGCCGTCATCCACCAAGATGGTAGGCATTTAAGACCGACACAAGCACACAGACGGGGCCAGTCCGAGAGTATCCTTTTCGCTTCTTTTACTGACTCGGCCTCCCTTCAGGGGCGTAGTGCATGATAAATGCCGGGGAATTCGTCAATGTCAAAATCAGACTGTTACAAAGCAGCCACGGCGTCCGCAGCTCTCCGAAGGGAATGAAATGGGGCAGGGGCAGGATCCGGAGCTGGAGCAGGAGCAGGAGCTAAAAATGCGTTCAGGATGCGGGCAGGAGCATCGCAAGCAACGACAGCCGCTCGGCAAACTGCCGCTGCGTATCCGGAATGCCATTTCAATATTATGCATTCAATATACCTTATATATCTGTAACATTTTGGCCTTTACATGGGTTTGCAATTTCTGAGCACCAAATAAGAAGTCACACTGCAACCAAAAACAAAGTTCAATTGCACTAATATATTAACAATTTAGTTAATAAAATATTTGATTTTAACGATGCCCTAATTTTATCATATTTATCATATATATATTCTATTTCTATAAATTATTCTATTTATTATGCATTTTTGTAGTTCGACATAAAAAATTTGATAAAAACGAATGAAAATGGTTCATTCATTCTCACAGTGCGCTAAGACAGCCCCGAACATGCGTATATGCAGGCCATGCAAATGCCAATGCAAAATGATCTAGCGGAAATTATGCTGACTAATTGCAGGTGATTAATCAGCTCCTGGCGCCCACACACAACAACAATGGCAATGTGAGGCGGCGTGTGCAGTCGTGGCTGTTGAGTAACTGGCTAGAATTGAATTTGATATGCTCCATTGGCACCTTACCTCACGTTAGCCCGAGTCGGGATAAAGTAATTAAATAACTCAGTGGTGCAAAAGTGTTTTCTATTTGTATTTTTAATTTGACATGCCAACCAAGCGGGGTTGCACTATAAGACAACGGAAAATTGATGCCGTGCTAAGTGAAAATTAATAAATGTAATAGAGCACCAGTAATCCGTTGTATAATTTGAATAGTATGCTAATTTTTCCCTTTAAGTTACTAACTATTCTAAGCACAAAGCTATTTTCTATTCGTAGCAAATATGTATGCTTTTGTTTTTATTTTTAATGTTATTTTTTGTCCTAAGCTCGAGCATTAAAGTTCATCTCAATATTAAACAAATTTCCACATTAGCACAAAAAGTAAATACTTTGTTCGGGCAGAGCGGACAAAAAACGAAATAAGCATGTCTATTGGCGAGTATTTTGACAAATTGCCCGATTGGACATTGAAACATTTTATCTGCCATGTCGTCGATGCCAATGGGAGCAGTGATGCGGGAGGAGGGTGGATTGTGGGCGGTGGTTTATGGGTGGGTGGCCTGCGAAGTGGGTGAGATCTGACAGGGGATGGGCTATGGGCGATGTGCGATGGGCATTCGTTGGGTCAGTGCGTGGCATTTTGGTCATTTATATGAACACTCGTCCTTTTTCATTGCCAGTTGGTGTCCCTGCCTTGTTCCCCCAACAGCGCCTTCTCCCTTACTTCCCCGACCTCTCGCTATCTCTGTCTGGGCACATGTGTGGACCTTCCAAACTCCAAACCAAACTCAACCGAACCGATCCAGAAGGGCCGCCTTTGGGAGCACATCATGGCGAATGACAGATTAGCAAAGTCCCAATGGACATTTGTAACCAAACGGAAAGTCGAGTGTGGGCGGTATGTACACTGAAAAAAATGTACTTTTATTGGGATAATGTTTATAATTAGGTCATCAAAATCAGCTTTCTATATAAAAGCAACCCATCAACCACTTATTTAAGAAACATGACACAAAACTCTTAATGAAAACAAACAAATATTATAAGATCTCATTTGTAGACTTAATTGAATAATCTAAATAAGTTTGTTGTAGGAATATAAATTGTAAAAAATGTTATCATTACAATATATACATATAATAATTAACCAAGGAATGTGTACATATTTTATTTAGAATCCTACTTGAGTTGATATTCATTTAATTCAAGAGATGCCGAAGCACATTTAAAGTGTGTACACTCTAAAGTGTATTATGCATTTTGTCCGAGTGTCGACGGGTGGGATTATTTAGGGCGGTTGATCCGAGTGTAATTTAAATTGCCAGCCTGGCCAGAACGCAGCGCTTTTGACCGCTGCCCACCTTGAGGTCCCCGGAGACGCTCGCCGGTGGACGGCTCTTATCGGCCGTGATTACTTTCTAATCCGTGGCAGCATCAGAGGCAGTCGCTCCGCCGTTGACACAAACAAATGGCCAACAGGCAGTGGACGTCGGAATGACAGGGCACATCAAACGAGCCAGAGTGAAAGGTATTAATTGCCGAACGGAGTCCAGGTAGGCTGAAAGGACTTGCGGTGGGTGAGAGTGTTTTTAATGTGAAAACAATTTCAGCAAATCCAAACTGACTCAAAAGAAACTGCCGCCAAGCGCACAGGTACACGTGGAAATTGTTCTTCTCTTATTATGACCAAAGTGGCCATAATTATTTTGATGTTGCTTTGTAATTAGTGTTCGATCGGCTGAATGAATGACCGAGCAGGGGAGGAAATCCAGGCGGCGAAAGGGAAAGTGAATAATTGCATTTCATGCGTGGCTGCCTCAACAAGGAAATTACGCACTCATATCCCGTGTATCGAAAAGTGAAATTCGTTTGGGAACAACTAATTGCAGTCATTCGGTGCACTTGCAAAGTGGCAAAATGGCCGACTTGAATGTAATGGCCGAAGAAAATCGTTGTACTTGACACAAGGCAACGACTGAAATTTATGTTATAGAGCTGTGTTATAGAGCGTGTTATAGAGCGAGTTTAAAGTAGAAAATCTTATGATTTACACTTTTAACGGACAACATTTCTTTATAATATCATTATGTACTTAATTTCAAACAATTTAACACTTTTTTTTCTTCATTAGTTTTGAAAGTATGGATAAAAACGACATAAATTGTGATGTTCAGTAAAAAGGCAGCTCAACTTTCTTTTATTACAAAATTATTGAATATACTCTTACTTTACTCAATATAATTTAATTTTTATATATAAAGTGTGGTAAACAACCCACGATATTTAAAAAAAGCCTTTTTAAAAATAAATACATAGCATTGGCTGAGTCTCCTCCCACACGAATCCACATAGGACCTGAGAACATCTGCCTAAATTGAATCCACCAAAATGTATATGGTGCCTAGGCCAAGGAGATCTCCTTCCATTTGAATGCGTATCTCGTTCGGCGGTTGAATAATACTAGCAACTCCCGTTGACGAGCACAACAAATTGCATTGCAACGTCTCATACTATCAATGTCGGCAATATGTCAAATATAACAGCAGTCAGGTGAGGGGCCTCCGGGGGATATAGGCAGACTGCGTGAGTGGCAGCCACGCGATGCCAAAAAGTAAAAATATCGAAATGGGAGATGAGAGATGAGGGATGAGGGATGCAGAAGCTGCGACGCAATGGCAGAGGCATAAAAATTCATTTTGAAAACTTTTGTACCCGACACGCGCTCCCGCATCCCAGGCACAAATTAATAATGACGCCAACGACGACGACGGGGCGACGAGGCTACATGGATATGAACCTGGATGCAGTCGGGAGGGCGGCAGATTGCACCTAAGATGAAAATATTCTTAACTTAGATATTCGTGTACTTACTTCTGTACTTACCTTCAAAATTAAATTCTAGTTGCATTTCGTTTTTTACTGTTCTTGGTACTACAACATTTATATTTAATTATAATTTTATAATAATGCAAATAATACTTCCATAATTTTGCCTTCAATCTGTTCTTTAAGTTTATTATACAACACAAAAGTGTAATATATGCAATTAAATCTGTAAATGTTTCAATTTTGAAACTAATTTTGATACTTGGACCATTTATCATTGAACTTGAAGTTTCTAGGGAATTCATACTTTTCCTCATTAACTGATCATATACCAATATATCATGGACTATTTTCTTTATGTACAGGTCCGTGTCACGCAGTCATACCTTTCAAATATTTAAATGCGTTTCTGACATCAAAGAGCAAGTGAATCACTGTCTGATTTTTGCCATTGGTTTGTTTGAGTGACAGCTCGCTCTTAAGGAAGCTTTGAAGTGGAACCTGGGCAACCGTTTAAGATATAATTAAATGTGTGCACAAAAAAATTGGTTAAGAATAAATGGAAGTGAAATCTGTTTTCAATATTCAAATGCCAGGGGCAAATGCCAAACAAATGACAAACACAATTCCCCATTATATGGAAAATGTGTTAACAGAGAAATCAGAGAAATTGACAGAAAAAAAAACAAACAAATGAGGGTCGAACGATGGAAAGAATCAAAACTTTGCCCACTGACAAACCTCTCAACTCATTGACATTGGAAGCAACAACGGTCAAACAAAACCAGTTCACACAGAAATTAGATTAATTTGGGTAATTTGAAGTTTCGTTGTAATGAGTTTGGTCAGTCATTTGGCTTTGTTGTCTTTATTTTCAGCGTCCTCGACTTCGTTAACAATTTCCCTGTCCCCCCGCCCAGTGAAAATACATCAGTAGAGCAGGCTCTACCCAAAGTTTTATTCATCTAAAAATGTTTGTCATAGCGCCGCCTTAGATGCTGCTGCTTTATATTTATTTGTCTGCCTGAAATGTTGGAGTTCCCCATTTTTTGAGTGCTCGAGCGACATTAGTTCCGCATTCAGGGACTCGATTCTCGACTGCAGTTGCATCTCCTTCTCCGTGATATCTGGGGAGTCGCGGGGAGTCACAGTATTTTCGGCGGGGAGGAGCGAACGTGTTTCTTATTATTTTTCGCTGATTAATCGATTGTCGGCTGCGTGTCGCTGGGTCTCCCTGCCTCCATATGTCATCCCGACTGCAGCGCCCAGTGATTCAGACACTTGTCACTGGAAAAATGTAAACATGAAATGCATTTATGTAGAAATGTAAAAAATATCTGCGCGAAATACAAACATCCCCCGTCATCTGGGGGAGGATGCAAAGTTGCTGTGGGTAAAAAATGGGTTGACATGGCGCGTCTCAGTTGAGAGACCCGCTCGGACTGGATTGGAGTAAGAAAAATGAAAATCTTTAATATTACCGAATATTTTCGGAGAAAATAATTGAATCGTGTCAAGCAGCCACCAAAGAATTTAATAGTTTGTACTAGTATATAGCTTACAAAATAAATATAAATACTATTATTTGTGTTTTACACGTAATATTCCTTAGCATTTTAATTCTGCTTTTGTTCTCAAGACTAAAAAGTTTTGTTGTGAATTAAATAAATCTCGCCGTTTTGAACACAAGATATTTCACATCTAATAGTGATCTAAATTCGTGTTAGTCGTATTCCCAGTTCCTTTGCCAGGTAAACCCAAAAGCTTGAAATTGAGAAAATAAAAGCAATTCCCAAATGTTACATTTTTGCCAGGAGCAGGCCGCAATTTGAGCCGCATGGATTGGATTTCTTTAAGCCCTTGGCATTGGCCTGCTCATTGTTTTCCGAGTGGCGTGGCTCCGGTTCCCAGTTCCCAGTTCCCAATTCCTGGTTCCCAGCCCCTTCTCCGTACTCTGCCCTCCCTGTTGGCTCTGTGGAGCATATACACACCAACTCCCTTGGCTTCAGATCCCGGCTGTCGGCCCGGTCTTCTGGGCTGCTTTTGATGATGATGGCATTTCCTTTGGTAGTTGCGTACGTCATAGATTAATGGCAGCAATCCATCAAAATCACTCGATGGACACGACGAACAACCGAAAATTCGGAAGAAGCAGCAAGTCCGTGCAGCAGCTCTACAGGAGCAAGTGAGATGGGCAATAGGGGTGAAAGGGAGGGGATGGTTTGCCAGCTTGCCAGTCAAAAAAAGGCACACAATTTGGGTTTTTGTTTACGGCGTTCTTGTGCTTTTATTCTTCCCAACTCCTGGACTGTACTGTGCATTTTTTATTAGGCTTTCCGACCACCAAAGCTTGTATTGGCTTTAAAGATAAATAGGCATAAGTAGCATATTTTTTCAGAAATATTGAACACTAAACTACATAGATTTTAAATATATAGGCGAGGATTCCATAAGTTACTATAGACAGCACATAGAAACATTTACATCCAGTGCTTATAAATAGTCTTTGCAACTGAAACTTGGACCACAAATCACGAGATATTAGTCAATTTCGTAATTTCATGATTGATATAGTCGCGCTCAGTAAAATAGTACGACTTATTCGTGGTGTGGAGTGGTTGACCCTATATCCTTCTGGATTTAAATCAAGGCGACAAAGTGCATCGCCCATGGGATGACTTCGTGATCAATCAATTGCCGGAAGAGCTGGCATCTCGCGGCAAGGTCCAATGACAGCACTTCTATGAATAGATCTCGGATCCCAGACCATCACTAACACACTTACCAACTAGATCGAGGCACACCACTTAGCATGAATCCGGAATTAGTCAGCTAAGGCATCGACATCCCCCGAAGTTACTTGAGCTCGGCCATGCTGGAGAAGAAAATCGGGAAAGTGGGAAATTCTGGGGAGCACTGTCGTTTGCTTGCCACGTTCAATTAACATCAAAAGTGTGACTGCGACACGTCCTCGATGCTCGGCGTGATCACTGTGCCCCTCTGCCTCTTTATTCCCAGACATCTGGGAGTTTTATTCAAAACTCTTGTCTCCTGGCGACGGCAGTATCGGAAACTGATTAATAACCATTGTCGGACCCGGTCGGCATTCCCTAAGTGTGAGTTCATATTTCCCGATCTTAGTTCTCCTCCTGTACTTTGTGTACTTTGTTTCGATCTGCGCGGGTTTTGTTTTCTCATTAGGCAGCTTCCCACCAGAACACGATAAGGGAACACATAGGCCTAAGTAAGGAACCAAGTTATTTAAAGAAATATAGGAATATTCATTTGATTATTCATCTTAGTATTTATATTGTTTAATAATATAAGTAGTTGTTTACTGTATATGTGCCAATACTTAGGTTTTTTAATTTATTGAAATAGTATTTCGTAGTTCGTATAATAGTTTAGTTGGGGGTTTAATAAGCGTCTTTCTTATGAGTCTCTTGATATCGACTATCATCTATTGTCAAACCAAAGACATTATAATAACAAGATGCGTAACGGCCATAAATTGGTTTTGCACTATGCAGCCACTTTTTTGGTGACGCTCTCTTGCTCTCTTTTCGCTCGCCTAAAATCGAAAGCGTTATCTTGCTTGTATGAGTAAAAACAATAAAGGAGATCGTGTGGTTGTGTGCGTGCTTATGCTAGAAGACGATTTTAGGGCCGAAATCAATTTTGATTTAAGAAACAAATTTGATTAATGTTTTGGTCAATTTCGATTCGTAACTCTTATGGTTTGAAAGAAGTTTTTTATACCCGTTACTCGTAGAGCATTTCATACCACCCATAATTGCGCGCTTTTTTAAAAATATCAAAATAAAATATAAAAAAATAATTTAAGTGAATCTTATTACATTTAAAAAATAAATATTTCATAAAAATAATTCATAATCTAAAATATTATTTATAAAATAAATAAACATATGAAAACTTTTTATTGCAAAATTGATCTTATT
Source organism: Drosophila santomea (assembly GCF_016746245.2). NCBI lineage: Eukaryota > Metazoa > Arthropoda > Insecta > Diptera > Drosophilidae > Drosophila > Drosophila santomea. Next base: position 7,650,776 of record NC_053019.2, on the reverse strand, counting down.
GATGCACGAAGTGCGGACATAAGCAGCGAAGAATCATTGTCGTCTTATATTTTTCACACGTCGCACGCTGAATACTCTAATAAAAACTATGCATATTATTATGTACATAGATTGTGCTATTATTATTTCTATGTTAAATTTAAATAATTGTTATGTTAAGGCAATGCAAAACTATAGTTTTTAAGTGGTGGCAATTTATAAAAAATAATATAGATTTAAAGTCTAAGAACTTCTAAAATGAAGGGCATATTTTGTCATTTTTACAATACATGTGCATACGTGTGCACCAATACAGTGGTCAGCTGTCGCTGTATGCGTACAAGAGAGCTGCTGGCTCTAGAGCTCTCCGCTCTCTGGCTTTTGAACAAAATTTCGAGAGAGCCTGGAGCCACTTGAAAAGCCACCACGAAAAAATCGTGTGCAAAAAAATCGTATGGCGTTACGCATCTTGTTATTCTAATGTCTTTGGTCAAACCTATTCCCGCAAAACTAGTTATACCCGTTACTCGTAGAGTAAAAGGGTATACTAGATTCGTTGAAAAGTATGTAACAGGCAGAAGGAAGCGTTTCCGACCATATAAAGTATATATATTCTTGATCAGGATCAATAGTCGAGTCGATCTGGCCATGTCCGTCTGTCCGTCCGTCTGTCTGTCCGTCTGTCCGTCTGTCTGTCTGTCCGTCCGTATGAACGCTGAGATCTCAGGAACTACAAAAGCTAGAAAGTTTAGATTGGGCATACAGACTCCAGAGACATAGACGCAGCGCAAGTTTGTCGATTCATGTTGCCACGCCCACTCTAACGCCCACAAACCGCCCAATACTGCCACGCCCACACTTTTGAAAAATGTTTTGATATTTTTTCATTTTTGTATTGGTCTTGTAAATTTCTATCAATTTGCCAAAAACCGTTTTGCCACGCCCACTCTAACGCCCACAAACCGCCCAAAGCTGCCACGCCCACACTTTTGAAAAATGTTTAGATATTTTTTCATTTTTGTATTAGTCGTCTAAATTTCTATCGATTTTCCAAAAAACTTTTTGCCACGCCCACTCTAACGCCCACAAACCTGCACTTCTACTAGCTGAGTAACGGGTATCAGATAGTCGGGGAACTCGACTATAGCGTTCTCTCTTGTTTTACAAATTATTTTCAGAGTATTAAGTGTGTAACTTCCAAGCAACGCAAGATGAATTACAAATTTTGCAGAATTTAAACATTTGTCCTTCTATCTGTTTTGAGAATAAGTCTTAGTATAAGTGTATAATATCAAACATAGATAAGTTACTAAACAAATTTACATTTTTTCAAGTTCTTATGATCGATTTGGAAATATTGTGGGTGATTTTTAATAAATCAAGGAATACATTTGTTCCAAAGTTCTTAAATATTATACTCGAAGCTCATAAATTCCATATAATTGTTTTTTAAGTGCCGCACAAATTACATAATCACATCCAAAGAAAAGCCAAGGGCCTGGGAGTCGGATTCAGAATCGAGTTCAGAATTGGCTGGCTTCTTTTGGGTGTGGGCATGTTTTTCTGCGCTGGCCCTTTGCGATTATTCGTCTATTTTGGTTGATTAATGCTTTTATCACCGCATCGAGTTCATTCAGTGCCGGCAGTGCTTAATCTGAATGCCATCGTCAACTGATGGCAGGGCATTAGTTTTCCCGGGGCGTCCACAAGGGGAGGGGAATCATCTGGGGCTAGCCAGCGGAAGTTTCATTATAGTCGCCCAAAGAAGGAAATGAAACGAATTCCCGCTCCTGCGAAGCGCTGAAATCGATGCGTATCTCAAGCGATGATTTGCGGTGTGTGTGAGTTGAAAGTTTGTGAAAACCATAAAATAATTAGCACTTGATTATTATTCGGGGAGCGATGACTGGACGAAAGTTTGGCAACTTCGCTTAAGTGCCGACATGGGTGACATCGACTTAATTTGCTTGCCAGCTCCTCTGAAAACTATTTCACTGCAATCTAAAAACAGATTTGGACTTTGCGCTGTCAGCAGCAGAAAATTCAGCATTTCAGCAGCTGAGATTTTGGGGCGTTGTGGGATGCAAATTTCTGCGCAGCAAGATGGATGCACACGTTAATTTATCAAAAATATCCACACCCTTCGAAGTGTTTTTCCGCGTCGCCTTTGTTCTTTCTAATAAACCTAAGTGCAACTTGCAAGTCGCGACAAAAGAAGCCAAGACAAAAGCAGCGAGCATAAAAAATTAACGTCAAACAAAGAAAATCCACCATTATTATGTGCCACGCACACTTATACAAATGCGAATGGGGGAAAAGCGGTTTACATTGCTTTACGGGGGCGGATCAAAACGTTTTTGCTACAGGTATATAAAATCAGTTGCTCTATATACTTTTTAAAACTTTGAATAAAAAGATTACACAAAATGTTTAATATTGGCAGATGCTCTGCCTTGATGCGCAATACGGATATTTTGTTTTGGTCACATTAGATCCCCGGTTCTTTTCAAAACTTCTAAAACCACCCAAGAAGGAACAAAGCGTAAAAAAATCCGCTTTTCATCCCCACAAGGATATTCTTTTCGGGAAACCATAGTTCTCTGTTACTTTTTTTCTCCGGGAAAACAAGGGTGACATGATGGACAGACGTCGACGGTTTTCATCAGCGGTCGTCATCTTGTGTCATCGTCAGACGGGGACTTGTACACCGAAAAAAAAAGTGGTACCTTATAATTTACCGAATAAGACATCGGTTAATCCATGAAATGTTTTTGGTTTGATAGTCAATGGGAAAACCAGCTAGTCAATGTATACTAATATACCAATATGTAAATAAATAATTTAGCATAATAAATGTTTATGTTTTCGAAATATTTTTTCCCGGTGTCACGGCTTCTGCAGATACTCACGCACACACAATTGTGCGTATGGCGGCCATTGGCATTGGCATCATGGTGGTGCTCCGGTGGTGCCATGGTGGTGGTGCTGTTGCGATGGTGGTGGTGGTGGTGGTGGCAGTTGTGCGTATTTTTGTGTCACATTCCAATCTATATCAATCTTGTGTTTGCAATGACGGATGGCATTTGTCAATGTCAGACATTTTCGTTTTCCATTTGAGCCTCTAATGGCATGCCCGTCTGCAAAGGCAAAAAGCCGGAAAAGGAACGCGAGCTGGGTCCTGTGTGTTCTGATCCTGTTCAGTTATGCCCTGGGCCTCGAAGTCACTCAGCCACTTGCCAAAGTCGTCGCCCACGCCCAAACCGCCCAAACCGCCCACACCGCTCACCCCGCCCAGCACATTCACCACCCAAACACCCTCGACGCATGAGTTTGACGAATGTAATGTCAAATATTTTCCTTAGCTTCCCTCTACATTTTTTTATTAAAGGCATTTTCGGAGAATTAGAATTGGCTTCTCTGGGTGCGTCCCCGAAGCAATGGGGTAATTCTTTGGTGTTGGGGGTTGTTGTGTTTGCTCCCCTCTTCCCAGAACTATGTGTCTTTGCGAGTCAGCGTGTTTGTACCGGAAATCAGTTAATGTGTTTGCATAAAGTGCTTTCGATTCACAAATATTTGCATTCTTATGGGAATTCCAACTCTCGTAGCTGGGGAACGTATTCAGAAAAGTTAAAATATTATGAAAGGATTTGGAATTTTAAAAAAACCAAAGAGGGACTACTTCAAAGGCAATTTTCTTTCTCCCTAAAAATACGTAATTAGAAGGTGTGTACTGAAATATACATTTCTTAGTCTTACTTACTTTGATAGTATTCTGCATCTTATATTATATTAATATTATAACATTTATTCATTTATTCATTTGAAAGTCTTATTAAACAATTAAGAGAATATAAAATGATTCCCTAGTCTCCTCAATGTTGCATGTTATGTTTCGCCTTCAACCAAAAGAAGGCTCGTAAAAATTGTATACCAAGCAAATCTTCATTACACGTCACCTCTTGAAAGGAGTTACTCGCAACTGATTGGAAAACCATTAATCACAGAGCTAAATGTTTAATTTAGCAGGTCGGGCAGGACAGCCGCCGTCAAAACAAACACTCGACATCATTCAACATTAAGTAATGATAAAACAAGACCTGCGTGTCCCTATAAAATATGAAGAACAACTGAAACAATGATGAGGTTGAGCTGAGTAAACAGAAACCACCCGCCAATGTGTCAGCAAGCAAAGGGAAACATTCCAAGCCATGCCAAACCAAACCAAACCAAACCAAACCAAAACCAAAATAAAGCGAACCGAGGAGCCGCCGTTTTGTTGAACATCATTAATTACAAAATACAACGAGCAGAGTGGTCAGAATTAATGAATGCTTATGAGATGCCACTGCAAAGATGTGCTAAACGCACGTCCAGCCCAGGAAATACGGTTCCAGTCCGGTTCAGACCCATTCCAAGGATCCGTTTCGATCCGTGAGCAGTCGGACGCAACGGAAATTAATGGACTTGCCCGAAATTAAAACCGAAAAACAAAACCGAAATGCATAAACAATTGAAAAGTGTGTCGACGCACGACGAAATGATTGGGTGGGTTATAGAACTCCCATATCGAGGTACCGTGTTGTCTGCCTCGTTAGAGACTTTCTGTATCCTTTAACAGCACTTTGGTAGACTCCATGTCGACTTTGCGTTTGTTTGATCACCTCGAGTGGAGCGGAGCCGGCAAGTGGAAGTGGAGTTGGGTGATTGATGAAGCCCAAACGCGAATTTCACACCCAGCCCGATATCGCATACAAATCGAATTAAAGACGGAGCCCAACGATGGCTAATAAATTTCCACCGAATATTGATAAATGACTCGCCGACCAGCAATGCAAATCTACAACCGAAGAAACCGCACAGTTCCTACCACAATTAAATAGGTGTTTATAGTTTTGGAGGTTTGAATATGTGATGATGGAACAAAGCTATATTAAAAATGCATGATTTTGATTGGATGTAACTAAAAGAATTACGAATAAGAAAGTTCTAATTTTGTTGGCAGTGCCAGCTTGGTTTCGCCAAGTGTAGCGGGATCGAGAGCCTATAAATAGAAGGCTCTGATAAATGATGTGCCGAAGAACGGCTTCGAGTGACGGGGGCAATTATACGAGGAGCCAGCTGAGGCCCAAATGACAGGTCGATTGAGTTAACGTTAACGCTAAACGCTAACGCCTGCCGACTTGGGAGCCGCCAAGTAGATGAGCGAAAGGGAGGAGCTGCTGCAGCGGCTACCAGCTAAATCTGTGGCTATTTCTGTAGCAGTGTTCGCCTCGATCGGCCCACGATCGATCGCCAATCATTAATAATCCATTGAAACAAGGTCTTATGGCAGAAGTGGAGATGGCAGTCTTTTGTGGAGAAACTCGAACCAGGGCCAAACAGGTGTGCCTTGCCCATCTTCTGCACTACACTTCCCCTCAACTCTCTGCTGTCCGGGTATCGTGGGCTTTCGAAATCGATCATCGTCACGCCGCCGCTCGAGTCGATTAAACTGAGCGAATTTTCATTACCAGAATTCATTTATTTCGCTCAGGAAAATTATAATTAAATATCCCGTTGATTGTGTTGGCTGATCGGTTTTTGTTTTCGTTGTGCGGCTTCCAATTTAGTGCCTTGGCTACAATTAGAGTGGACTAGAACGGCCAGAAAGGCGAGGACCACACACACGCACAGTAATAGAGATTGTTCGGGGGAATGAGACAAAGTGGAATGTGGAATCGAAATTAGAATTAAAATCTTATAGCAACCTAAGAAATATCTTGCCATTACTTTCCAAATATTCTAACTACGTTAGTATATTTCGAATGCAAAATATATAATATTTATTGCTTCACAGTGAGAATTGTATTTAAATTCCATTTGAAATGGAAAATGGAATGGAATAAAAATGTTCTTGGACAAACTATTATAAAAAAGATGCAATTTTGAGTGACTCCTTAAAATCTCACATTTTACTTTATTTCTAAGTACGGTGTGTGTGTACTCAGATATTTTACAAGCTTAAAAGCTTTAAACGGTTATAAGCAATAGAATATAAAAACTAAAAAAAATATTTACCTTAATTTCTTAATTTTTTTGTTTTTGAGTCTAATATAAACTAAAAACTGTTTTTAAAATAGGCAACCTGTGTAAAGATATTTTTTTGTTCCTAATTGTAAAATTGTCTAAACAGTTTATTTCAAGCCACTATTTTATAAATGCTAAGATATTTTCCTAACTTACAGTCGGAGTAGAGAGAATCCTGGGCTGTACCGATTGAAGCGGCGATGAGATGGAAACTGATCTACTGCTTTCGGCACATCCCATTCTCATCACCATTTGGCGTATCTACACCCATTCGCATCTGGCCCGCCAAAGTCAAAAGTCATAGGCCATAAATCACAGACAGACAGTGGGCCACAAAAGATAAAGTCAAAACACAAAACAAACAGACACCCAATATTCTGCCCACGCGGTGAAAGGATGTGTGCCAAGTGAAGTTTTATGACGGTCAGTGTCCTTCGACAATTGACGTTTTGAAGGACATAGACTACCTTGGAGAAGGATTACAAAGGATTGCCGAACCAGCGAACGGACAATATTTGCATATCAATTTGCCACGCATCCAGAAAATGTCAAGGACATTCTATTCGAACACAATGGGTGAAATGGGTGAGAGTAAGTCGGGTCGTAAGGGTGTCAAAGGTTAAGGGAAGGCGAACGGAGAAAGGAGAAAGGAGAGCGGTACCATAAATAGGACTGCTGCAATTGAAGGACATGTGTTGACGGGGTTTTCAAGAAGCGTTTTAGGTTCCCTTGTGCCTACACTCAGATAAATTGCCCGCAATTTGGTCATTGTATTTGGGCCATGCACCGACTGTTAATGCAAATGGGAGAGGGTTGGGGAAACTTACTTTCGTGCCGTATAAAATGGTTGCACATTTGCATAATTATGGTAATTATCAATATATATTCATTAGTGTGAGACTGATGCTTAACTTTAATTCGCTTTTAATTAGCCCCATAACAATTACGCTCGACCAGTTTCGGAGGCAACACTTTGTTTCAATGAGTTTTGAAACGCATACATTTACATATTTAATATTCGTAAAGTTTAAAAGAACTAAAAAAGTCTGTACCTCGGATGAATTCACATGCGCCGTAAGTAATATAGTTAAAGCTAAATGCACATAAAAGATTTTTATTTTTAGTTTTAAAACACACGAAATGAATAATGTCCATCGCAATTATCTCGCTTATCTAACTAACTCAGTAGCCTTTGTCTTAGGCCACCGGGTAACTTTTTGATTTATTAATTTTCCTTTTCGATTCAGTGGACTTTATGCAAATCACACGGATTTGTTTCGTAATTAAATTTAAAACGAAGCAATCGGAGAAGAGACAGAGAACCCAAATCAGCCATTGACCTCATGCAGCTGGAAAATCAGTGGGAAAACTGGTTTTCCAACTCATTTCAGCTTGGTCAGTCCGGCGAACAGGCCATACATTTTCTACCTGTCAATAGATGTGCGCTACCTTAATGGCATCCAAAAGATAAACCTGATTTTGTGGGCCCTTGCTTTCTACCTTCTCCCTTTCCAAAATGGCTGACCCGAGAATGTTGAATGCACTTGCCGACCGCCACTTAAAAGGCAGTTTTCCATAATCGCTCGAATTATTTAGCAACAAAAAATAAAAATTACTCGGCGAATTAGGGCCAAAAACACGCACTAAATGGGGAGTGGAGTGGAGTGAACTGGAGTGTTGCCTTTACTGTGGGTAATGGTTGTGTCAACAGCAACCGAACTGCTCCAAGCCTGCCGATGAAGTCATTAAAATTTCACCCTTATTATGGCTTTTAAAGTGATTGCAAAATGAGCTGGAGAGAGGAGGTTCGCCGATGAAACGTCTTCATTAAACATGCATCAAATTTACGATTAAGTAAAAAGTGCACGCACATTTTCCGTATGAAATATTCAACCTGCCTTCCTTTATTTTTCCCTTTTCCTCTTCTGGCTCTGCGGAAGGTGCAAGGAAGCAATTTCCTGTAATTGCCACCATTCTTGTTAATCACGCTTGTATAGACCATACAAGTATACAAGTATAAGAGGAAGGCAGCACATCCAGAAGCATCCAAGGGGCATCCAAGTGCAACAGGCTAAGTCGTTTTCTCTCCGCTGTCTTCTAAATTCGCGATTAAATATTTATGAGCTGCTCAGAATGCACACACCTGAACTCAGGCGGGTTATTTCTGTTTCGGATGGAGCTCCGACAGACAGACAAGAACCATAATTAGGGTCCTGATTGAGAAGATAGCCATACTTCCGTTACACGACTCCAATCGAACGCTTTAGCAGCTCCAAATAGTATGAAATTATTCTAAAGTGGGCCATCAAAAAATCACTCATGCATCATTTATGTTTTTACGCCAAAAATATCTTATAAATTCGAATGAAAATGCTTTAAAACGTTTTACATTCTGATCTAATCATTTAAACTTGATTGCTGCCAGAGCAAAAAAACACATATTATTTAGGTCAATTTATATAGCTCCCATGTTATTGGAAGTACTGCCGTTCATAACATGTAGCTTGGAAATTGCTTTAAAGGGCAAACAAAGAGAAAATGCATATTTTCAGAAGCACTTAAGTCAAAAGTTTTACATTTATCAAGTTTATGCTTCGACTTTTACCACAATTTGTTCATATGCAGGCACACAATCAAGCGACTTCCTTTGGTGGCGCTCAAAAGCGTTGCTATTAATTGCTCCAATCAAGAGATGCCTTTTTCTTTGGCTAATCCCCGTTTTGGCTCGGCTTGGGCTTTGGCTTTGGCATACACAATTTCACACCACAATTTGCCACAATTAACGAACGATCGGCAATTAAAGTTGCATTACCAGTGACGGGCCTCGAGTTTCGAGCGGCACCTGCGGATTGGCTGGCTGCATGGATAATGAATTCCATGCCTCGTCCGATTCACCAGCCATCAGGCCATATATGTACATATGCAGTGGATCGTGATTGCCTCTGATTGCTGCTGCAGCATCAAAAACGAGTTAAGGCCACCGCCAAGTATTCGGTGGACTTTTCGCAGTTTCTAATGATGATGATGGAGCAGATGGCCTCGTGGGATGTCCTCAAACTCGCAGTTCAGCAAAAAACTGACTGGAGGTCAAATGTACGCACATTTGGCCTAAAGATCAGTTCATCTAAAGGTTTTGAAGAAAACTCAAGGAATTTGATTGAAATAATGTGCGAAATATTATGCTCTTAGGCGATACAAAATTTGTAATTTGCAGATGTCTTACCTCACAAATTTGTTTGAGCGCTTTAAAGCGATTACATTTAGTTTTCCCATCTCGGCAACCACATGTTGCTGCACCCACTTAGCATATTAAAAAGTAAGTTAACCCCGCAGCAAATCTCGCAACTCCTTTTGCAGGCAGCTAAGATTTATGGAATTTAATTTCCTGAGCTGCCTTCCCGGCTGCCCGGCCAACCGTGGAAAGTGGAGCCTTGTAGGGTTCTGTGGGATTTTGCGAGGGTGTCAGCAGTGTAAACAAGGATACAAGGATGCAACGGATGCGTGGCCATGTGAAGAGTGACACGTAATATTCGCCACAACCACAGGCTGCTGCTGTTTTTGCCTTTGCTGCTGCTGCTGCGGTCGGCACATCTGCAGTCGGCGCACATGGAAAAGCGATGGAAAACGGAAAATGAGGAATGGCACCGCCACCGACCAGGACGACCCAATAACATTAGCCAACGGCAGTAGCAATATTGCCAACTGTTACCTAGGCACAGGATCACAGGGAGGGGTTGGCCCTCGCCAGGAGACAGTGAAAGTGAAAGTGCGCCTAGCCAGGTCGCGATGGCAGGCAAATTTCATGCACCATTGCGTGACAGGCAGCGACTCAGCGTGGGAGGAGGGGTAACGTGTGCCTGCAAGCGGCGGGGTATCGCTTATACACTGCCAAAAACGGGGACATGCTTAAATGGTAGAATGGAATTGAAAACTCTAAACTTTGTGAAAAGAATTATTTGTATATTTTGATAAACAAAGTTGTTGCGCGCTTCTAAAGCTAGTTTATACCAAACTGTAATTCTGCCACACGTTCAAATAAATTAATATTTTAAAATCTTCTTCTAATGAAATAAAAAATGTTTATGTTTTATTTGTAACGTATATTCACATTCTGGTTAAGAAAACATTTAATTGTGGCAAGTGGGAATTCAAAACGCCCGTCGTTGTCCTTGTTGCTGTCCTCTCCTCGTTAATGCCACACATAAAAAGGGAAAAGAGTCGCAAGCAGGAAGAAAGGGCAGGGCAGGGCTGGGCAGAGCAAGGCGGAGCTGGCAAATAATATATGAGTGCACTCACTCAAACTGACTAAATTCCCTGTCCCACTCGCCTGGTTTTCTTCGGGCTCCCCGCCCCAACATCACTGCCCCACCAAAAAAGCCGAACTGAACTGAACGGAACTGAACGGAACCGAACCGAAAAATGTTTGCTCTTGATCGATTGCCGTTGAACCGTAGCGGAGGCAACGCACGCGTAACAAATGCAATCCTCCTTAAAAGCAGAAATGTGTCACACGTTGGCGATACACTCCGCCCACGGCGGAGTCCCCTTGCTGGAAAGACGTCCAATAATGGCTGAATCCTTTCTGTGCAACTCCTTGACTGCGTCACCCTTTCCCAGTTTTTTTCGCCCCCATTGTCGCCGTTGTTACTGATGTGTACTGGCAGATCCTTTTGTTGCCTTTTTACTATAAACTTTTTGTTCTCCGCTTTTGTTCCAGAAGCTTTCTCCTCGGCTTCTTCTGCTTCTGCAGAAAACAAAGATAAATTGGTTAATTTCCCCCACCCCGCACAGTCAGACATCAATCGAAGTTCCTGCCTCCATCTCGCTCCCTCGGATGCTATCTCCCTCACTCTGGTAATGGACTTGACTGAGCTTACGCAATATTCTATTTCCCTGGATATTTTTTCAGTTTGTTTCCCACTGTGTCCCCTATTTTTGGACGCTTGAAAAGGACACAGAATTCGTTGTCCCATAGTTAGTTTAATCAGGTAGAAACATATCCCAAGATGCTATTTTCTAGGTTTTCTTATTAAGAGAAAATGGAATATATCTCTAAGATCGTTTAATGTAAATGTATATTGAATAAAACTACTTGAATTAAAATCAAAAGGCGCCATATTTTAATTTCTTAAAGTAGTTTCTATAAAGTGAAGCAGAACCCAAACCATTTTCCATGACATATTTTCTGAAAATAACTCATTTCCCCTCTTCCTATTTTAATCATAATGCATTGACTCGTAAATGGGAGTCAAGTCGGTGATAATTAAAAGTCAATGTCGTAGCACACAGGCAGATACTTATCAATGAGGTGCAAGTTTGCGAGATGTATTACAATCCATAATCGTTGCCAGTTACGATGGCAATTCGTCACTCAGTTTGAAGAAAAACAGTAGAACAAGTTGAGGAAAAGCGAAGAGTGTTATCAGGGTCAATGGTCAGGGGTGTAATATGGATATCTCTTCAAATAGAATTCTCAGGTACCTCATTTCTGTACGCCCCTATCCCCATCCATAAAGGAAGAATTTCCGAAATCAGCTACTGTCGGATTTCCTGGTTCTTGTGAATCTGCTCCAGAACTCCTTGATCGACGTCCCACCTCCTAGAACAAAAACAGGGCAAGGAAAAAGACAGAAAGCGAAACGAAAACTGAAATACGGCTGCATCATTAAATTTAATATGATACTCATTTAATGAAATTGTTGCCGATTTGTTTTGAAAATACACGCGCTTGCTTTGCTCTCCGGTTTTTTCCCTTTCCCCCAGGAAGCCCCTCCCTCAGCTCCTTTGGGCTTGACGCCTCCTCCGAAGAAATAGGGTGGGGGCGGTGAGCTTGTGTCCCCTTCCCCTCCACACCTTAAGGCCAGGCTTTGGCATCAGAAACAGTTTCAGTTCTTGTTTCGGTTCCACTCTCGTGCCAAATGCGGGCGCCGTTTGGGGGTGGGGGTGTTCTGAGAGAGTGCAATATTGCGAACATGGACCGATAATGACGACAACGTCATAGCCATTGACGCCGACGTGGGTTCGAATGGAAGTATGCACTGGCCGCAGGCTGAGGACGGGTGAAGAAGGCTACAAGGAATAGGTACACCGCCGGTGAGGAATGTCCCTTTTCCTTACTAAAAGTATATTTTATTTTAGATTTAGATTTTTAAATTAAGAAACTTAAAAGTGTGCCAATGCAATAAATTGAATACATTTAAAATGGAACATCGTAATAGCGGAGTACATACTAAGTGTTATTTTGAAATCTTATATTTCAAAAACCTGTACTTCACAACACTTATTTCAAAATTGTTTTAACCCTTCCAAATTAAAAGTCGCATTGAATTGAACTGTAATACCATTGAATATGTTTTTATTCCATTTACATAATTATAAATTATTATGAAAAAACCCTTTTAGAAACGAATAAGTGTTTATTATCTTAGTGGCTACACGTTAATGCTAAAGCCAGCTAAGCCAGCTAAGCCAGCTCCTACTGTTCGAATTTCGATACGGGTTTCTCTCAGTGCGTTTTGGGATCGTAGTTAGTGGCAAAAATCATTCTAATGACAGCAAAACGCAAAAAGCTCTGAAAGTGTTAAGTGGCTGCTCATTAAACTTTATGTACTGACTTGCTCTTCGCCGGCTGTTCGGTTCGGTTTGGATCCGTTCAGCCCGGTCCGCTCCTGTCCCGCTCCTCGAAGTGTGATTGTGTGGAGTGTGTGTGGGGAGGAGGTTGGTACTCGGGGATGGACCTTAAACGATTGCCCGACCAGCGTCATTAGCACTTTTAACCGCATATTACATTTAGTAAAGCCTTGATTAATGTGCTCGCACATCATTTTTGTGCATTTGACCAGCTCCAAGTTCCGGCTTCCGTATACGAATCGGTATCTGGGGCTCCCAACGAACGGTCTTTCTTTTGAAAATCGTATCTTTCAATGAGTCGCAGAGACAAATGACACGTGATTTTATTTGATTTACTTACATCTGCAGCTCAATTTTCAGTTTGGCTTCTGGAGAGTCGAGTATCTCGTTCTCCCGCTTTTTGTCGCTGGCCTTTCTTATGGCCAACAGTTCCAGTTCCAGATACAGTTACAGATACAGTTCCCTGCTTCTTCATTCGGCCCATTATCCGAAATGATTCGATCATTAGCGACGTCGTTCCTGGTCGCAGTCCGGATTGTTGTGTTCTTTTGGCATTACGGATAATTACTGGAATGTTGTGACAACATCTTCCTGCTTTGTCTTCAAATTAGTTAATTTTAATGGCCAGATATATCGCAAAATAAGATTGAGACATATAGGGAAATGTTGTAGGCGAAATGCTTTATTACTTCTTCGTTTTATGAGCCTAACAGTTGAGAGCGATAATTGAAGTTGAAATCTGAGCCAGAGGTTTTCATTTTGTAAAAGGAAATGTGTTCCCAAAGGAATTATATAAAAATTTAAATATGTTTTAATAATGAAAATATGTGTAATTTGTTTCTTTTAATTTTTGATTTATTTTTTTTAAACAATAACACAGTTTTAGTCTTCTTATTTAATTTAGAATTCAGGTAATTGGGATAATTCTTAGAACGCACACAGCTATTTAATATTAATAATTAATTATTATTAATAAGGTGCAGTTGCAACATTGCAATAAAATGCAATGCAAGCAGGAAAAATACATTTAAATTACCTTCTTTAAAATAAAAAATGTCGTTTATTATTTGAAATGTTTCTGAACTTAAGTTGGCATTTATAAATATATGCATTATTTTCAGTTTTATAGTTTTGTGATATAAAACAATCAAGGTTGCCTTTAAAATGGAAATTTTTTCCTTTATAAAAAATTTAATAACATATTCATTAATATAACTTTAATCATACTTAAATAAATGCATAAATAAGTAAGCATAAAAGAATTAATAATTTAATATCGAAAACTTACAATACATTTTTTTTTATCATTATTTTAATACGAGGGCTTTTTTGTGAACAATTCAAATAAAATTCATAGCGTTTAAAAATATTTGAAATATGGAATTCTACGATAACAACAAACGAATCTTATCGAACTATATTACCATTCATTTTATAAAGAATGAAAAACGTTAATTGTAAAAACATCCTTGCTAAGAAAACTATAAAATACTTTAAAAATTCAGCATCTGCATTCACTTGGCGGTTTTCATTTCCGCTCCGCCGACGGCAAGTGCACGCCGACTCTGTCGGATCGCAAGCAACCATTTGCCCCAAAGCCAATACATTCTACTCACACTAGCACTCGCACTAGCACTCACACTAGCACTCACACTAGCACTCACACTAGCACAACAACAACAGACACTGCAATAGGAGCTGTCAAAACGGCGGCCATATTGAAAGTCAGTCAAGTATTTCGAAACTCGGAGGGGCGGAGCCAATCGACGCGCATGCGCATGGGTCAAGTGCGCGTGTGAGCGAGGCGACAAGTGTGTGCGTAGAGTGCGTCGCATGCTGAGCGGCCATGCCACCGTTATTTCTGTATCGCTGTGTTTTTGATGGTGTGGACTAGAGCGCCTTGCCTTCGACATCGCAATCGCATGCGCGTCGCACGGCTGAGAAGGAGGAACTGCACAGGTCCGCTCGAGGGTCCGGGTTTCAGGTCCGGCAACGAGGTCTCGAAATCGAAATCGAATTCGAATTCGAAGTCGAACTTTCGCTGGTGTGGGTGCGCTCTCTCCAGGTGTCTGTCAGTGTATTGGTGGTAGGCTGTGCTGGTATTGGTGCGATCTCCGAATTTTCATCTTCGAATGACTTTCGAACTCGATTCAAAACCAGACTTGGATTCGGTGTTCGGTTTGGTCCCATAACTGGTTTGCTCTGGGCCCAGTTTACCTGCCTTTCATTCGGGTATGTCTGCATCTGTATCCGTCTCTTTGCATCTGTGAATGTGCCAAGTCCAAATGCGACTCCAATTTCGCGGGATAACCACTGCAGTCGGTTAGGCGGTTGCCCGAATCGCTTTTGGGGAGGTAATATTCTATTAGGAGCTCATTTGGCTGATTGCCATCCAGGATGTGTAATGGCTTTTTTGCACAATTGAATTCGGCACTGAGAAGCAAGCAAATGAAGTTTGTTCTCCACTTCTAATTATCGAGCAGTCGCCCTTTCATTGATTTATGGGAATTGATGGATCGAGAGATGGATCGATGGATCGATGGCCGATCGGTTGATGGATTGTGTGAACCCGGTCTTCAAGCACTTGTTCGCTCGCATCACATCGTATCGCGCTGTCTTCATTATTAGCTCGAGTGGATTTCTGACATCTTGCTTTGTTTCCTACAAATTCTCAACCGGTCTCAATTTTCTTTCCGTAATTAATGATTTATCTTAGTTTTCTTGAAGTGTTGTCTTAATTCCAGCGAAGTGATTATTGATAGTTTCTCCATGGCGCTCACTCGATCCAAAAGTGTGAGATGTCTCAAGTGTCTTAGTATCCATCTCGGGTTGCCCCTAGGCAAATGGTTCTATTAACGAATGTTGCAGTTTGCTTGTTCGTAGATGGCGGAGGTCACGGGTAGATTATTAGCTTTTTACATCTATATTTTTACCTCCCGATATTAATGGTCGTTTTAAGATATAGTTATAGTAATATAGTAATGGAATTCTTAATGATGAAAAAACAACACTCTGTATATTATTTCTATTTTAGCTATCTATATTATGTGGTGGTACCATGCTTCCCGTTTCGACTTATATAGAAAAGCTTTTGGGAAAATTTCACGCAGATAACTTAAGAACTGACATAAAAATTGCGTCGAAACGGAAAATATCTACCCTGCTGCGTTCCAAACATCTGTCTGAAGTGTATACCCTCTGGAAGGGTATACAAATAGAAATGGGTTCTAGCAAAATAAAAATACAAAATTTTTTGTTATGCAGATAAGAGTTCGATATAGAAAAATCAATTTTAATAAAATATCTTAACAATTCGACTAACTATATTTTAAAAATAATTATATTTATAAAATTATAAGTAAAAAGTAAATTACTAGTAAAAAATCTTTTATTCGGTTTTACAATGGTTCAATTATTTTCTATTTTATAAGAATTGTTTGATAGATTTTGTTCAAATAAACAACAAACTAACATTATTTTGTAGATGCTCTCGCAAATTATGTTTTTGCTCAATCAGTATGGATAATTTGGCAGAAATTAGAAAACTGCCTCGAAAATATCTTTGTAATAAGCCATTCAAATCATTATCACACCCCATCGAATATGAGACTCACGACATAAGTGTGTACTATTTAAGATCCATATCTCTTCACTCAGTGGACTAGGTAGGATTCATAATGAAATTCTATTTGAGCGCCAAGTAGGAACCATTTTAATTAACTTCAGCAGACCGAAAACCAAATAGAAACTCAAACTTGTCAGAAATTTGTGGGAAATATGTGTTCCCTCGATGTTGCTGATTCGGCCATGGAAATGCCATATTCACATTCGCATCCGTGAGTCCAAATTGGCAGCTGCTCAAATCGGTGGCTATTTATGTCATCTAGGGATGCGTTGTCATTGCCTTGAACACCTCTGTGAGAAAGCTGACATCTCTTCCGCCAGCAGCCGCATACAAGGATGCCTGCTGGGCATTTTCCACACTGAAAATTCTGCCTAAATTATTCATGTTATTCTGTGACATAAGCGTGAGCACATTCACTGAATTTCGCGATTACAAATGGCTGGCGATTACGGCAACAATGAAATTTCAATTTGTTTGAGCTCCTGACTGGCTCAAAGATCGGGTTGAGTCAACCTGAAGTGAGTTTATGCGGGTGGAGCAGCTGCTGATCGTGGTCTTCGGGTCCGGGGCTCAGGTGTCTGGGTTGGCCATTGGTCAGTGCTTTGTTAATGCCAATTGATTAATCGCTTATTATGATGTCAGATTAATAAGATCGTTTCAAAAATGGTCCGCAGTCGAGGCCTGCAAAAAAAAAATGTTTAGTGACTTTAACCACGTGAAAATGATATATCAATTCAGTGCTTACCCTCTGACGTAATCAGTGGCCTTAGAAAATCTCCATTCATGCGATTAGTGTACAATAAAGATCCCTGGGGATATACAAAAATTATTAGTTTAATACAAAATAATTAAATTAAAAAACTTACCTTCGCTCTTAGGAGCTCCAGACAACTAGGATTCACTAAAATAACCCATCCTAATAATAGACGCCTCGTAATAAATTTTTAAATACTATATTTTTATTATAAATATTACAAATAAAAACAAAATCTCATTTGTAATTTAATTATAATATTCTTTATGCTTTTCGCTTTGCAGCCCTTCCACTGCGTTCTCCGTTCACTTCTTCACACTAACGTTTAAATTTTATTTACAACAAATTGTTTAGCTTCCACATTTCGTTCCAATTTCGCACAAATGCTTGGGTTTATTTAATGTTTTAGTTTGTTTCAAATATATATATTGTATTCAACGCTTTCAAATTTTGTTTCTTGTGAATTTCTACTTTCTATATATTTTTTTCTTTTCTTTTTTTTTAATAATTTTCATAATTGAAACTTAAATAATTAGTTTCTTACAGAATGAGGCCGAAAGTTACGTATCTGGATTGAGTTGAATTTTGCTCTCAAGGTTGTTTAGCCAATACTTCGCTAAGTTTTTTCAGATTTATCTTGACTATTCTGTTCTATTGCAAATCACAAATCCTTTCACCTGGGATTGGATTGGGAATTGGGCTGGGAAGGGAAATGGGATTTCTGGGGAATTTACAAACGAAACACTCTATAAAGTTACATGTTTTGTATTAGGCTTGTTAAATATATATATCTACATATAAACATATCATACTTTATAGTTTTTCATTCCGTTCTCCTTTTTTTCTCCTTCGTTCCTTTGACTTTGGTATATGGATTTCCACAGATGGCGTGGAAAATGAGTTTAAGTTACGTACACATACATTAATATAGT
The DNA here is from genome assembly GCF_016746245.2 of Drosophila santomea. NCBI lineage: Eukaryota > Metazoa > Arthropoda > Insecta > Diptera > Drosophilidae > Drosophila > Drosophila santomea. Next base: position 7,632,790 of record NC_053019.2, on the reverse strand, counting down.
TGTTAGGCAAATATTCATATATAAATCGTTCGGTTGCTCTTTCAAAATGGGTTCCCTAATTTCTCGTATAATAATGCATTTTAATTTACTACTTTACAGGGGTTTCGTTAGAATTCATTGTTTATACATTTATTTTGTGTTCCTCTGTTAACAATTTTTATTTCTCTTCTTCACTTGCCAATTGATATTTTTTTTAATTCGGTATACTTTATATCCTTTTCGACCTAATTCGATTTTTGTTTTTTGCAAGAACTAAAGATTGCACAAGAAATTACATACAAAAGAAAGTACAGAGATAATGGGTATTTAAACCAAAAAAAAAGAGGAACTCTCCAATCGGTTAAGCTTAAATATCCAGTTGCGAGTTTTCTAAAGTTGAATTGCCGTAGAAATTTACATACATCTTTTTTAGGTTGGCCAATCTTTTGCTATTTATTTTCATTTATAAGCTTCTGCCAGTTTATGGGTTTTACTTGTATTATATGTGCAAAACGTTTAGTTTACTTTAAGCAACGCTCTTTCGTGGTTTTGGTTTTTTTTTGTCTAAAAGTGCGACATTCACCTAGATCAAAGTTTTCTGTTATCATGTTCAGAGCTATTTAAAATGTATAGGTTTCACGAACTATCATGCAATGGATTGTGATGCCATTTGTTTTTTTTTTTTATTTTTATTGGATTTTACTTTATATTTTTGCGCTAGGATTGCTACAAACATTGATTTAGTTTAATCTTTATGTTTTAGGCTTAGGTTTTATGCTGGGGTGTATGTATAAGTTATTCGTACAGTACTTATGACGCGTAGAACTAATGTTGTAGTATATATGCTTCATATATAGTTATTTATATATTACTCCTTGCCTTCAGCTTTACTTGGTATCATTTAAAGTTATTCATATATTTATGTGTATATATACGCATTATAGTTAAATATAGCTTATTTAGATCTGAGGTCACATGAGTTGGTTTTGTTTGAGTTTTACGCTTTACTTGTATCTTTATCGTAATCGCTATCTTTACGTTTATCTTATTTCGCTTTCTCCACTTGCCTTTCGTGTACAATTAAATAATAAGTAGAAAATAATAACAATTAACTAAGTTGTAGGTAGAGTTCTCAGCTCTTCTCTTTGTTTAGTTTAGTTTAGTTTAGGTTTGTTCACGCGAAGTTCAACGGATTGGATAGTTAATAGATAGTCCTCAGGGATCGAAGTAAATTCATTGCGCTCTCCAAACTAACGTAAATTTTATTTAGATAGAAATTTCATTTAACTGGGTAGACTCCGTCGATCCTACTGCGGACTGTTGGGTGGCGTTATCTCGTCGCCTTCTCCTCCGGATCCCGGCTCGCCCTTCGTCTTGTTCTCCTTCTTCCACTTCATGCGCCGATTCTGGAACCAAATCTTTATCTGGCGCTCCGTGAGACACAGGGCGTGGGCGATCTCGATCCTCCGTCGACGGGTCAAATAGCGATTAAAGTGAAACTCCTTCTCCAGTTCTAGAGTCTGGTACCGGGTGTACGTCTGCCTTCCGCGTTTGCGTTCTGTTGGTTCCAAGTAAATAAAACAATTTTCACAATTAAAATCAATGCAATGCATGACCGGCCACCAAATCAACGACAACAAATTCTACAATATCTACAGGTCCACTATAGTGCATACGACAACCAGAGCTGGAGTAAATGTATATATACTTATTTATTTATTGTTGTCTTGTATTTTTTTGTTCTTTTTTTCTCCCGGAGAATCGGACGAGGGATCAGGGAATGGGTAACCCAAAACCACATGAAGCGAGGCGCTGCGACTCTGAAACTGAGGCTGATTAAAAGACAACCTTACCGAATTCGGATATTTGTACTTGTCAAAAAAAAAGAGAAAAAAAAAACAGAGCCTACAACAGGTCTGTGGTGAGAGGTAGGAGGCCGAAGAGGTGTCTCCGATAGGAACTCCGGGTTTGATTTTCAAGCCATACCCTTTTTAGAGGTATAAAGACTATAAGGGGCATTCAGAAAACACTTATGAAAGTATAGCATAATCATAAACCGTTTGTAGGTTTCGTGTAATTTTAATTGGATTAGTATACCTAGGTTTTTTGTACTAATTAAATTTATATGTTATAAATTCTATATAAATTATTTTATTTTATTTTAGCTTGGAGCAATCATCGTTCGTTTATGCCCGAATTTCGGTTTTACTTGTGGATTAAACTCGGCGGAGATTTCATGGGCATCAAGCGGCGAGCAGACAAGGTAACTAATTATGCCCCAATGCGGTCTGTCCGTCGTTCATCTGCCCGTCCGTCCTTCTGTCCGTAAAGCAGAGAGGTATCATGCCGCTGATTCAGGCAAGTGCAGTTTCACCTTCGAGTCCCGCTTCAGCCCCCCGAGCTTCTCCCCTTTGGACGGTAGCTGAGCATAACTGTAAAATAATTCGGCATAATTACGAAGGCTGCCCCTCCTCCTCGAAAGAGCTCCATTTTGAAAGCAACCAACCAAATGAGTTCGGCGCCTAATGACACTAACTATAATTATAATTTCGGTAATGACAAAAAAAAGAGCTTCGTGAAAATGTCGGGAAAAAATATGTCAAATATAATACGCAGCAGCAAATATTATAATTGTCAATGGCGAAGGTAGGTAATTGAAATGGGTTGCTAGCGTGAGAAGCCATTATTCGGGTGGAGTTTTCCCGCCCGCCTATCGACTGCTTTTCCTGAGATGGTTTTTTGGGCTTGGAAAATGCCCGGCCGGAAATTGAAAGGCGACCACAGCACAGCAGCATTGGCATTGCGGTGGCTTTTGAACAACCACGCCAAGCGGCAATCAGTTGAAGCCACTTCACCCCAAAAACGCAGCCCCCGAGGTGGGCAGTCTTAACTATTTTTTAATAACATCTTCAGCATTTGTCTTGCTCAACTCGCTCGACCAATTTTTTCTATTTTAATATTTTATTTTTTTTTTGTGTCTTCCATCTCGGGCTCGAGGTCATTACATCATAAGCTTTTTTATGTATTTTTTCTTTCGTTTTTTTTTTTGTATTTTATGCGGCAACCATTAAGGCGCGCGGATCCAAATCATGTAGAACAGGGGGCGGAGGTGGTGATGTACACAGGGGACCAGCACAGCGGTGGTCAGAGCAGCTACCTTCTTTTAAATGACACGGCTGATGCCATGTCTATAACCCGAGGCGTTCGCATTTAATCATCATCATTTAGACGAGTCGCTGTGCCGGCAAAAAATCTTGAAAGATTTGTGGCAAAAAGCGTGCGTGGTCATCCCCCTCGCCATCCGCATCCATCCTTGCAGTCCGCGAAGAATCCACGAGGCGAAGTCCAAAGAGTTGAGTATTAGGTGCGGATTAAGAGCGGAATAAATGGGTTGGACTTTCCCCCCAGATGATAGATAGCAAATGGGAGGAGGTACAAGGGCGTATGATATTGGAAAGTATATAGTATACATATATGCAACCAAATATTTAATGTATATTTTATTTTAAACATAATCGAATACCAAGGCTTGCAATTATCACTCACTTTCCAAATCAAATACACTTCACTTGCGTCAGCCCATTACCATTCCTGTGCTTCCCATCTGATTACTATCTTATTCTCCAGCGGTACACGTTCAGCACATGACCATTTCCATTTCCATTTCCATTTTCATTACCATTTGCATTTCCACACCCTTTCGACGTACAGAAGCTTTTGCTAATAATTAGCAACACAAAGCTGTACGCCTGCCCCTCATGCATTGCAAATAAATGATTATTTTAATTGAAGAAAACACCTACAAGTTATGCACACAAGACGTGCATCTCGCCGGAAAACTAAATACACTCGAGGGGCGGAGATTATGTCTGGCAATGTCTGTGCATTGGCAATTTAAGAGCGGGCGCTCTCAGAAATTTGTTTTTAATGATATATAATATTTCCATCACTCAGAATACAAGAAGAAACATTTGTATAAAAAAAAGTAAGGAAGAACCATGAAATACTTGTTTTTCTATATACTTTTAAGGCGAGTGGTGATCAGTTAGGGCGCCCCTTTTTTCTGGGCAGGAGCTTCGAACTCAGCGCTGAGAAATTATTATAAACGCATTAATGGCGCTTTGGGAAGGGAAGCCAAGGGCAGGGGAAAGTGGAACCCGAGGTGGAGGTATCAACAACAGAAATATAATAAAGGTGAAACAATTAATATGAGGAGTAGCGATATATGTGAAGTAGCAACGTCAAACCTCAGAGGTTCTCCGCTCCCCTGCCACGCCCCCGCCCCGCTGTCCCTCCCCCTCCTCACCCCCCCTCAGACGGCTCATACATCTAAAGTGGCTGAGTGGTTGACTGGCGTACCGAGTGGACCGAGAGCATTAATGCTTTTTGATATGAAAGCGTATTGTAATTAAATTGCGATTAGGCCACCATTTTAACCATTTTACTCGTTTATTACACTGCTCCGGCTCCATAATGGATTTTATTTCATTTGCTTCCCCCTTCCCCCTGCCCCTCCGTCGTCCACCAACCGGGCACACACAATTACATTAGCGGCAGCTATTGGCTGTACGTGTGTCGGTTAACGTTTAAAGGAAATCATTAAAATAATTGCTAACAACATTTTATGGAATTCGTTGAAGCAGGAAAAATTAAAAAGCATTATTTAATAGCTGAAAAAATTCTATTTTATAATGCCCGCAGTGAATTATTATATTGGCACGGATTGCTTTTTCATCACACACGCGCTACGCTGTGCGGAACTATAAAAACGGCCAGCATCGTGCGAGAAAGTGGAAAAAATGCAACAAAAAATTCTAGGGGAAAATTCAGGAAAATAAGGGGACTCTTGGCCTCGTTATTTAATATGTAATAAATGTTAAATGGATTGGTGTTTTTTCTATTACTGTGAACTTAGAAGATAGAAGATATTTCCAATAATTGCTTATTTTGCATCCAGTTTCCATTCGTAAACAGACAAAATGGAATGGAATTACTGCTAATAACCTCCAAATAGATGACTTGGCCCCAGGTTAAGGCTATATCCATTCGCAACTGCAGTTGGGTGGTCGCTGCAGCACTGGCAGTTATCTTGGCCAAAAACACACTCGTCATGCAACAAATACAAAATGCATTTAGCAGCAAGCAAAACGAAACTTAAACAAGTACAAGCCGTCGAGCAAAAAAAGCTCACATCAAATGCGAGTAAATGTTTTTTTAATTGCGGAAATTACAGACAAACGCAAGCCGCCGCAACAAAGCTGGAAAATTATTATTATTTATGATCGTAAGTTGATAAATTTTTCATTCAGCTGAAGAGTGTTCGTGTGTGGCATTTTGTAAAAAACAAGACGAATACCGGTGCTTGATGTCACTTTATTCTCCCCGCTGTTCTGGTCCGAATCTGCCAACTCATTCGATGACTTTGTGCCAACTAAACAGAGGGGTTAAGGGAGGGGGCTTCGGCGAAAAATTGAAGTGGGTGCTGCGTTCCAGCGAAAAAGTTTTCCTCCAATTTGATTGTTTTGCATATTTGACGTATTTTTTCCGTCGCTAACTTTTCACTTGATGTTTTTTCACAACCTTCGGGGAGTTTGCCCAAAAGGAGCAGGAATAAATTCATCCCAAAATCCTTCTGAGGTTTGATGTCATCTATTTCACTTTTTCCCTTTTTTAATTAAGTTCAAGAATTTTTGTTTTTATTTTTCGAGGTAAGAGCAACAATTAAATATTGCCATTGACCATTTGATTATTTGTATGGCAGTCTTTTTTAATTTCCATCTGGATGCCCTTTTACATCTGGTTATATTCTCAGGAGACCCGACAACGTTTTTAATTTGGGACTTGTTAAGCACTTAAGAGGGTTAAAAATCGACGAAAGTTGATAAAAAATGGAGTCCAAAATCAAAGAAGAGAGGAACTAAAAGGATCGCCAAGGAGTTGACTTGGGGCTTATAAATGCATTCATTTCAAGGAAATGTGTAGGGGGACCTCAAACTTTATTTAGTTATCGTTTAAACAAAAGCAAAACGTGAACTGGAGGGGAAACGAAAAACTATGCGCGCCATCTGATTGTTGTTGCGGGCTATTCTTTTTTCGGCCGCTCCGCTTTCTTACCACCGTTTCGGTATCCTACACTTAGAAAAGTGATGGTCAAAACTAAAATATATTGTACTCAAACTGGGTAAAAATGCGTTTCTTACTTATTTACTATATTATTTACTATAAATAAAGCAAATGCGCAGTTCAAGAAAGAGTTCGGAAAACAAAAGATGCGCTTTTCCCAGTGCATGCCCTCCATTCCCCCATTTTGGATGCTCACTGGGGCCATGGCTACCCATGTCAAAACATTTGACAGCTGACTAAAACACGCTATGCGAGAAACGCGAGAGAGAGCAGGCATTCAGTCAGGCTTATACTTATATCAAGTATCCCTGAGCAGCTGAAACTTCCTTCTCTCTCTCCCTCTCTCCCTCTCTCTCTCCCTCGCTTGCCATCCCGCTCTCTCTAATGGCCGCTGGCCGGCAGCCATTGAAACATGTGGCTGACACTGACGACGTCAGGATGTTGGGGCGGAAACTGGAGAGGATGCCCTTGTTCAATAGGAATTAGGCTAGTGGGCCTGGGTAATCGTAATCACAACTATGATGAAAGCAAATAGGAATGCAACTCAGTTTCAATCGAGTTATTTAAAAAAATATAAGGCATTATCACAAGCGGAACTAAAACTTCTAAGATGCGCAAACATTTAAAAATCATTTTATCATTAGTACAGCCTAATTTTCTAAGTTTCAAAACTCTTTTGTAATGATTTATAGTTGCTGTATTGATTTAATTAATTATTAATCGTTGTATTATGTAGTATATATTTTCTACAAGTTTGGTTTACATATATGTATACGAGTCTTAAAAACAATTTTACTTTCGAAAATGTACTTAAATGGTAATTTTCCCTAATTGAAATAATTGCAAGGGCTTCACCTTCGGGACCTGCCGTCCTTTCTCCCAGTCCAGTGCATAACCTCAATTAATATTTCATAACTAGTTAGGATATGCCTGCATTCCTATTCCGCCATCAGATACATTTTAAAAGGAATCGAAACGCCGAACCGCGACCGCAGGAGGCCCAAGAGCTTCCTCACTTCATTGCTGCATGAATAATATTCGTAATTTGTCAAAAGGTTGGCCAAATCCCAAAATACAAAAACAGCAGCGGCCCCAAACAGAACAGAACAGAACAGAAGATGAAGAAAAAATGGAATGCGAAAACAGAGCTGCGATTGAGCCACATTCGGGATGGCCCCGAATGCCTCTCCCATGTCCAAAACTGACCCATCTCCGAGTGCTGGGCCCCCAAGGACCTTTGGCGAGCTGTTGCCATTATTTTTCGCTCCTCAGCTGGCCACAAAGCCAGGGGCGTGCGCGGCGGCGGGGGCGGGGTCGTGGAGAAAGGGGATGGTTCTGCCAAAATAAAAGCGAAATTTCCTCTTCGCATTTGCTGCGCTTTATTAAACTTTTCCACCCAGTGCTACAGAATGTTGGAAATCCCCAAAGTTCCTGTGTCATTTTTTGTGCTCCACGTTGCTCAAATTTTTTGACAGACCCTGTCAGAGCAGAGGGGTGAGTTTTTCTATATGTATGCGAATATATTTAGAAAAAATCTTCACGCACTTGGCAAATTATCTTTTGATCCGGCCGCTTAAATTGCCAGCGGCACAAAAAAGGTGATGGTGTAGTGATTGCAACTACGAAATAGCTGGTATCCTGTGTTTTTTAATCCTAAGTAGGATATATTTCCGCCAAGTAGTTTTGGCTTAAAATCATACAAATATAAGCTAGTAGAAATATAAGATAAAAATTTAAATATAAGATAATTGCATAATAAATGATATTAAAGAAGAATACAGCCTTCCACAGCTACAACGGAACTTCGGTATAGGGTATGTATGGCAGAGGAAAATACGTTAACACAATTTCACTTTGGGTGGACACATCTAAGCCGGGCCAATCGTCTGCCTAAGTAGTTGTCCTCCGTCCTCCGTCCGCCGCCCACTGTCGCTCTCGTGCCATCGAAAAGTAGTTTGCGCGCAAATCCTCAAGTTAAGCAAAACTCTCCAGGACATTAAGTGCAGCGCCAACAGACAACAAAGTCCAAGGATGGAAAAGTTCGCCCTCCGCTCCGTGGAACCCGGCAAATGCCAAACGGATGATGGCCGGGATCAACGTTTTACCAAAGCCAGAGCAAAAGTTTTTCCAGCAGACAACGTGCAACTTTTTGGCCAGCGAGAAGTTCTTTTCATTGTCTTGAACCCCACTCACTGACAGCTTTCAGGGGCAGAGGAGTGGAAACTGTCGCTTATAATGCGCACAATGAAGTGCACTTTTCCCGCTCGTCCTGGCCAGAATTGAAAAGTGCTCAGCTTTGGCTCTGCTGGCATAAATATTTCCATTTTGTGTAAGCGAGAGATTTCCCCGGCAATCTCAGTGAATCACAATGAGCGCTTCTGACAGCGGCAATAAAAAATGCATTTACTCGACAGCAACTACACCAAACTTTAGGTACCCAATAAATGCACTGTTGCCAATTTAAATGGTCAATCTTACTCGCTCTATAGGTTAAAACTTCCTTTTTTAAATATTATTAATTATTCAATTTAGCACATGGTAAAAATGACCACAAACACTATTTCACTCTTTGAATAATCTACGAGATTTAAGGGGTATTTGCTGTATGTGTGGAAATGAAAGCAAAGGAGGCCAGCCAAACACTTGTTGCAAAAATTTGTTGACTGTCGCTTTAATTTATGACCCAAAACTCCAGCATCAAAAGGACTTGGCTTGGAGTGCAAGTTGCCTCCTCTACTCGCAGCGAATTATCAAATAGAAGAAAGACAAAAAAGGGGAAAGAGGCGGAAATCGAGCTGAACTTGGTAAATATCCAAACAACATTAGGTCGGGAAAGCCGACTGAAGGGCCACAGAGTTTCCAGGTCCCATTGTGCTGAATGCCATCATGAGTTACAACTTAATTGAAACGAAGCTTCGTTTCCCCACACTTTTTTTAGCATCGGAAGACGCGGAGCAGACTCTTCTCGCCTTGCCCAGTCACGATCGGAACCTTTGTGGCACCTTTATCTTTTTATTTGTTGCCTAATGCACGCTTGAAAAATGTCCAGGCGTTAAGTAGTTGCAATCGTGTTACAGTGGAGTTGGGAATTGGGCGAAATATATAGGAATTTTATATAGAAACTAATGGATTTTGCTGGCTACACAGGGGCTTTCTAAACTGATAACGGATAGGCATCTAACTGGAAAGTTAACCAGTTGCTCTCAGTACGGAAAGGTATATTTAAAATGTGTGTATGGTATCCATACACTCAAAATGTAATTATTATTATATCAGGTTCATTTTTCAAAATAAATGAATGAATACAAAGTCCAGGGGTAACTGAAACTTTAACCCAGACCAACCCTAGCCAATCCCTCAACGTAGATCTGATCCATTTCGCCAGGCGCCTGAGGCCGTTGGGCAATCTTCGATTATTTGTCCCACTGTCTCCGAGTTTTTATGGGCTATGCAAAATGCAAAATGCAGCGAGCACGGAGGAGGAGGAAGCGCAGCGCAGGCGAGGCAAAAACCTAAGCAGAAATAAACTCGTATGCATTTAATCATCGTAACTTAAGCCCGGGATCATGTTGTGGCACAGTGAGAATGCCGCAGTTGCCGCCGCGGGAGATGCAGACCGAGCTTTGGGCCAACTCCAGCTTTAATTCTCCAGGCTCCTTCCCCCTCATCCTCTCTGACCGCTTAATTTTTAATAAAAAAAGAAAGAGAAGCAAAAAGTCCAGAAAGGAGTGTATAATAAGAGAAAAGAGGGGAAAACTTCATGTCACCGCGGAGCCTGCCTTCCATCGCGTTATTTTTTGAGGCGCGTTCTTTTTATTTTTTGCACCGCCGCGCAGGATGAGGGAGGGGATTAAGACGACGAAGTGGCCACTGCGGAGTGGTGCTATGAATGGAGCCTCGGCGTGTTCTGGAGATTAATAAATTGATGGCATCCATTGCACATAACGTGTAACTAATGGCGCTCATCAATTCTGCTTTACATCTCAATCTGGCTTTGGCGAAAAAATACAGCCGGCTACAAACAAAAAACCACAAAAGCATCTAGAGTACTGGGTACGGGTAGAACTCCTTGGACTCCGCAATGACCGGGACAAGCGAGCAGGTCGGCTGGAGGGCGAGGAAAAGGAAAAGGAACCGACCACTTGAGGCCTGCTTTCACTTTCTCCGGGGAAAGTGGCGTGCCAATGAAATTCTATATTTGGAAAGGACTCGCCTGCCTGTCTTTACACCTATTTTGCTGGAAAGGCGGGCACCCACATCCCCACTTATGCAACATCCTCTAAGCCCAGAGCAGAACCACATGCAGTCTGTGTGCTCTACTTTCCAGCTACATTAGTTACGCCTAGGGTTTTCGCAAACCTTTTTCTTGCAGGATTTCGAACTATTGTCAATTTGCATTAGCTGGCAGGACCGCCTCCTGTGCTGCGATCTTCTGGGCAAGCGGAACCCAAGGAGCAGCTATTCCGCCACCTCTTTCGTCTGTCGTCTTTCATCTGCCTGCATTCACCGATTTTCGGATTTGGGAAATTCGCAAATTTGAACAAATGTCAGGTATCGGGTTGTCTTTGCAGATGGATTACGGTTGATGTCAAGCAATTGGCCAAGGCAATAAAGTGAAATTACCCGGACGTGTCAAGGCCAATGCAACGCATTCAAGAATATTTAAGGTAAGAGTATTTGCACGAAGCTAAAATCGCTTTGGGGTTTACAAATTTATTTGAATCTGTTAAGAAACTGAGAAATAGTTTGTTTGTTCCATCTAAAGGTAAAATTGAAGTTTGCTTTCTTTGAGTCAAACAAATTATTATTGCATTTTATAATACAGAATTTCAAAAAACAGAAAATACATAATACTTTCGGGCTGAGCCTTTTGATTTAAATATTTTTCGAATTTTAACTACACATTTAACATGTATAAATGCGTACTTCTTTTTGATCTGCTTGAACTGCTTGTATGACTGCTTGCGTATTGATCTCGCATTAAGCAGTAAACACGCTATCAAGCAGGGGATTTCGACTGCTTTGTACTGCATTGCTTCGCAGCACGAGGCTCGCTGTAAAAGTTATAGTATTATTAACATTAAGGTAATACAGCTCTAGCTGTTGTATGCACAGTTAAGATTCTAATGGGAACTACGACCAATTCTAAACAGGGAACTAACTACTTCAACCCACTACGATAAGAAGAAGAAAAATTCCACTTAATACGTTTCGTGGAATTGTCGATCACTTTCCTTGACACTTACCAAACTGACTTCGCATCCAGGGATACAGTGGAGACGGCATCCCCGAGGACTGCGAGTTCGGGTTTTGGGAAGGAGGCGTGTGTTGGCCAGGATGTCCCTGGTGCATCTGTGGAGGACCCTGGCCCTGGTGCATCATGCCCTGAGGGGGGGCGCCCACCGGCGGAACTCCCGACTGCTGCTGGTACATGCCCATGTTGTGGTGGTTCTGATGGACCTGCGTTTGAGTAAGATTTCAGATTAGTGATATTGCTATTTCAGAGATATATCTTTTAACCATCAACCAGAAAAGAGGTTAGGTTTTAGCGGATGTTGAGGTAGGTGACAAGCGCCATGTGGACTCAATCTTACCTCTGTCACGTCGGGAACTCCCACGTCCGTGTATCCCAACTGCAGGTGCGAACGGCAAAAGCGGCATTAAAAAAGATGGGAAAAGCGTTAAGTGGTTGGCGAGATATGCGTGTGGTGAAAGGATTTCGGTTTGGGAAATTAGTTAAAATAAACAAAATGTAACCTTAAATGTGCCAGGAGAAAGGAAATAAAAATGTTCTAATAAAGAAAGTTTCATTGCTCTGTGTTGTCAAGACCTCAGGGAATTGGGTTCGTGTTCATGTTATAGAAAGCGAAAAAAGTAACTTGTTTTTATTTTTTATACAAATTTTAAGTTCCTAATACAAAGCATTATCACCGATCATTTTGTGGTGTGCCAATAAAAAACATAAATAAAGAATGGTTGCCCCAAAGCCGTGTGCCTTAACCACAGTAACCCATCAAAGGTACAACATAAGATCTGTGCTCACCTGCGCCTGCGGATGTCCCATGTGATGGGGCAGCGTCATCTGGGCGTTCATATGGTGGCCGGACATCTGATCCACCAGCGGAGGGGATCCGCCCTCGGGAACCATGCCCAGTCCGCCGACGGCCGCCTGCAACTTGCAGCTGGCGTAGACCACGGGCTGCTGTTGCTGCTGCTGCGGATGTGTCACCTGTTGCGTCACCTGCGGCAGCTGCTGCTGCAGTTGCTGGGGGGCCTGCTGCGCCTGCTGTTGCTGCTGGTTCTGCGAGGGCTGTTGCTGCTGCTGCTGTTGCTGCTGGGGCACACCCAACTGACCGTTGGTCTGCGCCTGGGGCATGACCCCGCCCACCTGGCTGGAGGGGCTGTCCGGGCGGGAGTAGACCTGGTGCTGCTGCTGCTGCTGGTCCATCCCCTGGCCATTGTAGTAGGGCATGCGATCGTAGGGCGGGAAGCGCGGATAGGGCATGTTGCCCTGGTGATTCGCGTTCTGGCTGTAGTGGTGCATCTGCTGGGCGTCCAGGTCGGTGACCCCGTTGCCCGGGTAGTGGCCATGATGCATGTCCGCCCCCATGTACGAGTTGGTGAAGTACGAGGTCATGCTCTCGCAGTTGTTTGTACTCATCGTCATTGTGGCAGCTTCCTCAGCGTCTGCTGATCCCGCCCCGAGTCCTGATCCTGGAGTGAACGTGATCGTGACTGTGATTCTGCTTAGTGGCTAGTGACTGTGGTGCTCCTGCCTCCCTGTCTGCGTGCTTTTAGCTTCCTTTCTTATATACAAAGTAAACTGGATGGTAAGAAAGACCCAAATTAGAATATTGCTTTGGATATGTCAAAGATATATTTATCCCTTATTGTAGCTTACTCACCTAAATTTACTTTGAACACTTAAGTACAATGTACAGTTGCGTAGCCTAATCTTAGTTAGTGTGTAGTTGTGATGTGAGGTATAAAATGATTTCCGCTTTGCTGTTCCTCTATTTGCTGTCTTGGCCAAAAATGACGAAATTAACCTGCCTCTCGTCTCTCGATTTGGTAAAAACCTCGTCTCCTTGGTGTTCTTTGATCCTTAAGTAGCCTTATCCCCTAGTTGGTATTCCTCAATTTTGTTTTTGAAACTCTGTAAATAATTAAAGGCGAGATTTGATGTTATTTTTGGTGTGCTCATCTCAAAGTATCAATGTATAGTGAATTTTAAAGTGGGATTTTGGCGATTTGATTTCACATGTTCCCTAAGATGGGAGAAACATGTGGAGTTCGCATATAAATTGTTTCTTGCTCGCATGGACGAGTTCTTAAAATTATTCCAAAGTCTCGGCACTTTGCAAGCGGCAAGAGTTTGTAGGGTGTGTAAATTCTGCAGATGTTTCTTTCAAGATTACCGATTATCTTTCGGCATATTGATTGCCAGTGCGAAACCCGAATTAATAAAATAGATATCTTAAAAATGTTTCATAATAACCGATTTGTTATGTTGTCATGTTATACAGGAATTTATACACAACAGTAAGCCCACTGACAACCCTGCAGTCGCCGTTTGATGCAGAAAATTGGACAAAGTCAAGCCAAGATGACGTTCTGGAATGTCCTCCGAGAACTTTTGTAATCCCCAAACCAAGGATCTTCCACTGGCATGCGATTGCCCCCGTTTTCCCCGATCTTGCTCTTGACAAGCTGACAACATTCATTGAATTTATGAATATTAAATCAATTGTGTTATCCCCTTCTGACCTGACATCCTTCCGGTCAAAGTGATTTAATTTCCTGGCTCATTATCACGAGTCTCTGACCTCATAAATCACAAAATTGCCCGCTCCAACTCCAGTTGGACGATAATCCAGACAGAAAGAGGGAGACGAAGAAACACGTTCCCTGCCGCGCCATGCATATTCACATGTCGTCCCGCTCGCTCCGAATTGAGTCTGCGGTGATGGTGACAACCCTGCCGAAAATCCACAGCTAACTAACGGTAACTTGCTGTCGGAAATGAAACTTCCCCGACTTCTATAAAGCACGAAGGTCCAAACAAAAAAAAAAGGGCATAGTAAAATAAGCGGAATGGTAAACTTTAAAGTATTTCAGCTTGGTCCCCTTCCTCTCCTTGCATTGTGTTCGTCCTGCATTCTCTGCGCTTCCTGGTTCCCCTCCATCCGCCACTTTTCCTGGCATTTCCCTTTTGTTAACGAAATAATTTTCTTGCCTCCGACGCTGCCAAAGCCAAAAGCTTCCCTTTCAATTACACATTTCCCAATGATGGCGATTGAGCGGGAGTCTGAGCCTCGGGATGGGCAAAATGGCGCGAAAGGACAATGGGTGCGGCGGAAGGAAGCGTGCGTTCGTGGTTGTGTGTTGAGTGCTCTCATTGTGTACATATGTGTGTTTGTATGTGCTTTTGTGTGTGTGTTTGTCGAGGGCCAAACGGATGCTGGCAAATCGCTGGACTCTTCCCCGATCTCTGTCTATATCAGGCGTGTGGGTGGATAAGCGGTGGGGCGAGGGGTAGAATCAGGGGCCAGAGCCTTGGGGTAGGCAAAGAAACCCACTCAAGCACAAGCGAGATGATAATAATGTCTGATGTGTGTTTTGTCTGTTCTTCCTGTTTTTGCCGCTGCTGCGCCAGCGGGGGAGTGGTGAGGAGTCACATGCCTGCTCGGTGTATGATTTATGTTCGTCTGATGTGATTTATTCAAGCGAAGAAATTGCTCAAATTTGATTTGCCGTAAATGATTTTGCAAGCCTAAAGCGAATATCATTGAGTTTTCCGCTAGCTTACAACTTCAATAATTACATATTTATAAAATAATTCAAAAACAATTGTACTGATTACACATTTATTCCTTTATGCATTTTATTTGAAGAATGTAGGTAAGTCTTACAAAAATGTTTATAAATCTGTTTTCCGCGGTGGCGCAAGATTAGCAACAAATTGAAGGTAAAGTTTGTAATAAAAAGCGATCCTTCCATTTAAATTCATCACAAAATTAAAAGCAGCTCCGACGCCACCTAACGAGAATTCCAGAAACTAACGCATTTACATGACAATTGGCAAAGCTTCGTCAGATTTGACAGCCTGAAAGTATGCCACGTACAATGAAGGTCTGGTAGCGCCATCTACCAGAATGTCAGCGAACTGTCAGCACTCAAATTGAAGTTGACGGCTGGTACAGTGGAGCCCAAGCATAAAACTGCACCAACACGAAGCTTGATACAGCAGGCGTGCATACCAAAAAAGTTAGAATAAACTATAAATACACTTGTTTTATGCTTTTGAGATCTTGTAATTTAAATATCTGCTAAGTTATCAACGAAACATTAGTGTTCTATAAATAAATTTCCACTATGTGTAAACTTAGCATCAATCTCTAACAGTTTTTAAAAGTATTTTATTAATTTATTTTTAGCAGGGTATTATTAGAAATTGGCAATTCAAGATAAAATCATATACATTCGTCCCACTGTGCAATGCCATTGCTCGTGCATTTAGGTTAAGCCGAGACAGGAACCATAGTTTTAAGCCCAGCCCACTTAGCTACGCACACACTCGCAGTGGACACACTTCTGCACACACAAATGCACAAAGTGCGCATGCCATATGGGCAGACCCGTTGCCAGTTTTAAGCCACACACCTCGACAACTGATGGTCCAACCCATAGCGGATCAAAAGTAGATATGTTGGCCAAACGGAGGACCAGTGGACGGGTTATCCATCACTCACAGCGGAGATTTCACCCAGAATTCCGTTAATGAGCACATCAACACATTCCCATCCAGCTCATCCACTCCCACGCATGCGTCGTCCCTGTCTAACCAATGTGTCCGGAACCGAAATGAACACAAATGAAACGACATGAATGACTTCTTTCTTCGGCCATCAACTTCAACTTCAGCCTCAGCCATTTTGATTTGCGACTGCCATCGCACAGTTCAACTTAAGGGGATGAATACTAGGCGTTCGAAGTATTTTGGAAATGGCAAACCTTTTTTCAATTTGTACTTTTTTAGTATCTCGGTATCAACTAGAAGTTGCAATGTATACTTCTATAGTATCTCAGTTGTTTGAGTTTGGTTGGAAAACGCTTTGACAGAATCAAAAAATATTAAATAGGTATTTCAATGTGTAGTTAGATTTAAGTATCTACTCTACGCAATACCAGACTTTTAGGTCGCACTAAGATAAGGCCTTCTTGCCTTCTTTTAATACCTTTTTTAACATTTTTTTTTTTTTTTTTCAGCTTTTAACACCTTTTTTAACATTTTTTTTTTATTTTCAGCTGTTAGACGAAGGAGTCGCCCGTCAACTAATTATTGAATAAATAGATATTTAAATGTGTAGTTAGGTTTAAAAATCGACTCTACCAGTTTTAGGTCGTACTAAGACTTTAAAGTCCATATGAAGTTAAAATTGCCTTCTTTCAATACCATTTCTACCTTTTTTTTTTTGCATTTTCAGCCGTTAGACGAAGGCGTCGCCCGTCAACTGTCAGTTCATGTTCTCGTTCTGGTTGTTCCTGTTGCCACCGCTGCTTGAGTTGCCATTGTTGTCGGCATCATTTGAAGAAAGGCGTCCGAGAGGAAGCGGCAACAGTAAACCCATAGCAGTTAGTGCGTCTCACCTTCAGGTGGAAAGGGGGAGGTGTTGTGTGCCGGGAGGATGTCTCTCAATTAAAGCGAGTCGAGAGAAGCGTTCTGCTCGGCTGCTTCGACCTCTGCCGGCGGCTTGAATTGCTGTTTTGCATTTTATTTAAATAATAATTGGCTTGACTAACTTTTCGCAGCGGCAGGAATGTGCAGAGGGGAAAGTTAGCAAGAGCTGGAAACGTGGGAGGTGGAACGCATAGCAGTGGCCTTAAAAAGATTACTCTTTCCAATTAAGGAAAACACACAAGAAACTCTTCGAAATGGAGGCGCTATTTCAGAGAGTACTCGAGAATAAATCAAAGATTCAATAAATGCCATGATCAACAGTTCACTAGTATTTAGAACCGTCGACTGAAAACTGCTTGTATGGAGGGATTTATTGCATATTGAAACGTATTTTATTTTAACAATGACCTTGGAACCAATCGTACTCAATCCGTGTCTCACTTAGAACATATATACATACATATGTATATTCAATATATTCACCTGAAGAAGAAGACCGCGAAGCACGTGCTCTTTAAGGGTCCGAAAACTGCCAGAACAGTTTATTGTGCCATCAACTAAAAGAGCAAATAAATTTTTATTACCACTATAAATTTCAGGCACTTGAAGCAGCCCACCAAAAACAGAGGCAAACGTAACCCAACAACAGAAAAAAAGCACGAGAAAACCCTACAGAAATTGTACAGAGGCGTATGCCCAAAATTGTTAAGGGGCATCATCAAGAAATATGTTAAGGGTAAATTTTAAAGTGCTGGATACCATTGTGTTGGAGGTATTTTACCCCTCCAATGCGACGCCACTGTGCTGCAGGCCATGGTCAGGTTCTGGCTCAGCCTGCAGGAGGCTAAACCCACGCGATTTGGCGACGTCGACCAGACAGAGACGCCAAGAACAAGAAGTCGAGGGAAAGGAGGGAAAGGAAACCGACGATACGGAAAGAGGGGGATTTGGAAAGGGGCATAAAGAGCGGGGCCAGGGACCATCGATGAGGGGTCTTCGAGGACGAGGCCTGCATGTTTCTCACATTTATCTTACTGCGAGTGCTGCGTTTTATTGCGATTGGAAATTGAGCTTGTCAACGCGGCAGCGGGCAACGCATGGCTAGTTATCGAAACCAGAGGCGGGGAGGGGCGGGAGCCCTTGAGGAGCGGACGGGGGTTCTGCGAGAGGGGTACGAGCTGCAGGGACAGCTGGTCGAGTTTTTGGGTTCCTGGTTCCCTGAGATAATAATAAAAATGTCACTCTTTGGCGATTCTCCACGTCTCTGCCGTCGGTTCATAAATATAGTGCTGCACTAGAAAAAGTAGTTAGCACTCCCATACGATTAAATACAAGATGTTAAACGATTTTAAAAAATACGCCATCCAGTTTTGAAAATTAGAAATGTTTTTAAAGTTCTAACATTCGGAAAGAGATTCGGCAGAGCTGAAAATTTAATGTGCCGTATTTGTTACAGTGGCGTGTCAACTGTTTTTCCCTTTTCTGCTGCATTTACATTTTGGCCATGATCCTGGCCAAGTGGCAGAATAAGGCATTTTCCTGGATATTTAATTGGCGCATATTTAGCATTTACTAATGGACATGAGGCACAGTGTGAAGGCACCTGCCCCAAGTCAGCGGCTCCCGGGGGAATAAGAAACGGGAGGGGTGGAGCGAAAGGAGGGGGCTCAGACAGTGAGCACACACAGAAATGGACAATGACAAGAGCTGATAATAAATCTAATTGACACATTTGCAATGGTTGACTCCCCGTTTGCAATTCCGCCGAGAGATCGGGCGAGGATCTGGATCCCAGATCCGAGACGCGAGATGCAATTAAAACTGCAACTGCATTGCTAATGATCGTGGCAACTCTCTCCGTCTCTCTCCGTCACAATTGCGAATTGTGTAAGAAAAAGCTGGAACAACTTGACAATCTACACGCACACACGAAATACATAAATTTCTGCGATCATATCGAATCATCGATCAATCGGGCGCTGCGGACAGCCATCGATGGACCGTTCCTGCCGCGATAACACCGCAGGACCTCAACCGCCGCTGTCTGCTGCTGTCCACACTCGACGCACTTGAGGCACTCGGACCACTCGGGCCACTTGGCCACTTGGCCACTTGGCCACTCGAAGCTCCCAGAGATCCGATGCCATGCCAGTGACATCCATCCATGTTGGACTTCATCTGTTGCCGTTGATTGGCAGGCAAACGGCGGAGAAAAAAGCTGGTGGAAATTGATTGGCAAAATGAAACATGGCCAACACATTGGGCTCATGTTTGCGATGGCAAAAATGCCTTCATTACAACGCGCAATGCGTAAAACGCAGGCCACGCATGCGCATTGCTTTTGGATGCTGGGATGTTTGGATACTCGGATGCTCGGATGCTCAGAAGCTCAGACGGTCAAATGCTCAGATGCTGACTCCTCACGCGATCCTTGGGATCCAATCCACTATCTCCGTTTGTCACCGCAAAGCCACTCGTTAAGTGCAGTGGTTGGCTCTGAAATATATTGTGCTACAATTGAATTGTTAAGTGCCTGGCCATCGGACCGGGTTGCGTGTGAAAATTATAATTTCCTGACCAGTTTTGGTTCCAGGGCTGCTGCTGCTGCTGCTGCTGCTGCTGACCCCAGCAAACAAGAAACAAGAAAAAATAAATAAATACATTGTATGTAAAAGGAAAAACACAGAGAGCCAGCACAGCAATGTTGTCAACAATTTGCAAAGGTTTTTATGTCGCTGCGGTATCGCAATCAACCACGCGTAGAAACATTTAAGTGGAAGGTAATTAAATTTCGTTTTATGACCACTAGCCGTACAGAAACGAAGGGAAATTGGTTGCGCCACGAAAATAAATATTGTTTAAGCGCGGAAAGTGAAATTAGTTGAGCTACAGCCAAGGGAAAAAGAGTTGAAAAGGTCACCAAAATTGGTTGTTAGCAAGGCGCAAAATACCGATTTCTCTCTCTGATTTCACCCGAATACTTTAAGGGAAAACTCTTCGCAAGAACCTGTCCTGGGAGACCCCGCTGGTTTGGGTTTACGAAAGCCAGCGGGTGTCAAAGGTGAAAGTGCAGTGCTGCAATGGTGCAATGGTGCAATGGTGCAATGGTTGCATAAGGATTGACGCAGATGATGCAACACCCGAAAAGGACCTGGTCAGGTAACCGCAATAAAACGCGCAAAATTCCCGAACTCCCTGCCTTGAGCATAACAAAGAAAATAGAGCAATTAACCTGGCCTACGTGCTCTGGGTTTGGACCAGTCTCAGAGTCACAGGCAACTCTGTAATTTGCTTAATTGCCTGTTAGCGGCAAAGATTATCTAGACTTGCTTTTCCGAAAATGCGAAAATGTGACCCACGCAACTGAGGGACTTCGCTTCGATCAATTGCGTGGAAAAGTCACAAAGTCAACACGTAATGTTCCTTCCCTAATTGAGGCCAAAAAGCTTTGATTAATCAACTACGCAGCAATCTATTACACGTTGAGTTTATTTGGCCAGAGTCATCGACAATCTATCAAAACGATCGTTTTCGTAGATTTGTGTGTTCTTAGACTACATCAGCGCTTTAACTCCCTAGAACTACTCACATTGAGGCCTTTAATACATTTAACCAACTTAAAAACAAGTAGCTTCTGATATCGTTTTGTTGCGGTCTTAACCTTCTTCGATTATCTGCCGTCGCATTAGCAGTGTCAACTTCATCTGCCGCCATGTGCTCCCGTTTCATACTTTATTTACTTATTCAAATCGTTGAGACTCCCTCCCTCTGACCCACTACCACTTTCCCCGCTCTCCTTGGGAAGCATTCAACTTTGCCGCCTGACACTTTTGTGACAGCGACAAAAACTTTTGTTCTATTTTCCGCAGAACAGAACTGAAACGAACAGAAGCCGGCGACGAGAAAACCCTCGACAGCCAGGCAATGCAGGCAACATTGCAAAAATGCTAAAACAAAAGGCTGGAAAAAGTCTATATGTACGAGTATAAGACGTTTCACCCCCCAACTCGTGGCGAATGTCATGACAGGCTCAGTGACTTCGGGACCCGGCAACCAACTGAATTGCTGACTAACAGCCTGTCGCGAAATATGAGTCCATTTCAGCAAAAGAGATACCGCAGCGGAGCGAACTGCGATTCTGGATTCGGTGGGTAATCGCACACAAGTGCGAGCTATGAGGCATTCTGCTAGGTTCTACTTTTATCTAAATATTCGACCAAGCTTAAGTTTTTTTTCGAAATATGTAAATGTTTGAAAACATTTCTTACTTTCACAAATTAAATATTTAGACAATCCAACCATGATGACATACAGAGCTGGTAAGTTTTATTCTATATTCTAAGTCTCTATAAATTGGAGACATTATTTTAGTTTTCAGATGATACCTTTAGTTGTAACTTTGAAATTCAACAACGTGCATCACTCAGTTATTTTTTTTGGTGCAAACTGTTCCGAAAACAGTCCAAAAGGGCTGCCTGGTGACAATGATGATGTTGCCCCAGGGCCTGCCCCGTAATCCCCAACTGAATCCTGCTGCCGGCTTTCGCACCACTGTGCGTGCACGTGCTTAAATACTTTGGCATTACCCACCGCCCACCGCCCACCGCCTACTGTCACTCCCCCCTGCCCCACCGCCCATGGAAGTCTTCGGGATGTGACACAAAATGCCGCCATCGTCGCTGGCTGTCATCATTGTCTGCTTTAAAGATTACACAAAATATTTGTAAAAATACAAAACAGAACAAGGGGTCCCTGCCGCGGTGCGGGCGGGAAAATAAACTCGGAGCTTTACAAAAATAACAACTGCGGAGGCAGAGCCACAACAGACAAAGCGAAATCAAAGAAAAACAACGCAGCAAAACGAGAATGAGAACGAGGAATACACGAAAATATTTACAAAATATTTTCCACTTCAACGAAATGGAAAACGCGACCGCCCCAGTAGCCGCCATACTGCCACCTTCTGCCGCATAGCTTCTGCCTGCCTTGAGTTGACTTGGCTTTTGTCTGCCCATTTTCCCATTTCCCATTTCCCACTTCCCATACCCACCCCATTGCGCTCCACTTCTTTTTGGGATGTCTCGCAACGGCTCGTTGGCTCTTCTTTTTATCTCCAGTGATGCCAGGACCTTGGACTCCAATTACTAGAGACTGATGTGAGTTGAGATGTCCCAAAAGTTAACTAATGCTATTAAATACATTCAGTACGATAACTTTACTTTACTTTTTGTTGCAGCTTAGAAGACTTTTAAGTATTTTAATTACTTGTATACACATATTTATAAATGTACTTAAAGCTGAAGTGGATTGTTTTTAAAAATGCCAGCTTGCCATCGCTGCTTCTCACCGCTTCAGATTCGGCTTCAGCTTTGCTGCGGCGCCGACTGCCAACGAGCGTGAAATGCAGCAGCAACGCAGATGCAACTGCAGCAGTTGCACATAGCAACAAGAAAAGCGAGAAAAGCGATCCGAGCAACAACAAATTGCTTAAGTGAACTTGACTGAGAAATCGGCGGCAGGAAAAATGCGGAGCACAAAGTGCGACAAAACGCTACAGCAAACGAAAGTTGAGCAAATAATATAGATGGATCTGAATAGGTCTGGCACACTTTTTTTATACACATTCGAGTGTGTCTACATATGTGCATATACTCATAATTGGAAAACGAGTTTGTATTTGATTTTAGGTTTTCTGTTGTCTGGACTGAAGCCTGAAGAGGAATAGAACTAATAAAATGAAACATTAACTAGAATTAAACATTTTTAAATTAACTTTATCTGGCATATCAAGAGATTAAAGTTGAAAGTCAACAAAAAATAAAAAGAAGAGAGTAGTTTGCAGTCCACAAAACCTTAATGCTCCTCCAGGGTTAATCCCTTTCGGAGCACATCCCCCACACATTGCCCTCGGGGGACTGGAAACTCGTCCTCGTCCTCGTCCTCGGACTCGCCATGATATGATAATTACATGGCGCCACAAAATAGAGCCCAGGGAAAAGTGGAAGTGGAAATGGAAATGTGAAATTCATTTTCATTTAGCGCTGGCCGCAAACTTCAACGCGACCACTCAAAATATGAAATGGAAAATGTGTGAATATTTTATTTGCTTTCAGCCAAACTCCATTTTCCCTCCGAGCCAGATTGTAAGGCACATGTGTGGCAGCGGCAACAACAACGAGCTATGTCAATGTTAATTTAGCCAACGCCACAAAAAGAGTAAAAAAAGAAGCCGAACAATTCCATTGGGCATTGTTAGCTTAGGCAACCTCCTACTCAACCGAAAGCCAGCAGCGGCTGATTTCACATGTGGCTATGTCAACTTTCATGAAATTAGTTGGCAACATGACGAGCTGCCAGGGAAATGTCGCCGTATCCGCCACGAACACGCCCCTCCGAGGGGCGTCTCTACAGCACTGAGAGAAAATATTGGCAACCAAAGGTTACCAAACGAAATTTGTGAAATGAAATTTAAATGTTAAATAGGTATATTTTATACCAAACTACACTCTCTCAGTCACAATAAGCTAAGCATAGTAAATTGTATTAAAATATAAAACCCTGAATACAACTCATTGTATTGCGCATTCTTCTCAGTGTTAGGCTGTAACTTTGGCTAATGCGCAGCTGACAACGGGCCACCAGCCGACACCTTGGGGCAAAGTAGTTTTCGCTGTTTGGGAACCAAAACCAAAAACCACACTGAGCCTGCGTCCGTGGGGATTACAATCGTAGCCGTGAGTGAGTGCTCATATATCCATGTGCCGCACTGTACACGTGTTGCAGCAACGCCACAAAGCACCGCAGAACGCAACAGAACGCACCACAACGACCACGCTGACGGCCCTGCCTGCTAATTAAAAAATTTCCCGCACCTCGTCACCACCCACGCCTATTTCCAGTGCTATTTTCTCCAGCCATTTAGTCTAATTATTACAAATGGACGAGGGGCAGGGCGCTA
This sequence comes from Drosophila santomea, assembly GCF_016746245.2. Taxonomy (NCBI): domain Eukaryota; kingdom Metazoa; phylum Arthropoda; class Insecta; order Diptera; family Drosophilidae; genus Drosophila; species Drosophila santomea. The sequence goes on along the minus strand of NC_053019.2, from coordinate 7,609,049 downwards.
CAAGAGACAAAATGAATGAAAACTGCACAGAGAGTTTTCACGAAAATGCACTCACAAATTCATTAAAGTAATTAAAAGGCCATTTGAATGCTTAAAAACAACTCAGTTGTTACTACAACTTTTATTCTAAAACTGGCTAACAGTGGAACCTGCTCACAGCACAAAGCCAAAACATTTATGACTGCAGTCAGAAGATGTATTACATTTTAGAAAGTTTAGATGTATTTATTACCTATTTTATTAATAATGGATTCAGACTGCACGTGCATTTAAAGGTCCACATTTTTCATTTTAATTTATAAGAAAACAATGGATTTGGACACACTGTTCTATGTGTTGGTTCCAGTGAACTTTGCCGTTGTCTCAGGAATCTGTTTTTCCTGCATTTCAACTTTGGCGTGACAAACACTAACTACTTTGCTCCCATTCTTTTTTCCCCACCCTCCCAAAATCCAAACACGAATCTGTTTAATCGATAAAAGCATTTCAACTGCAATTTGGCTATCGCTTAGTGCGAACATTTAGCAGGACGAGTAAGCAGCCGAGGGGAAGGGTAGCAAAAGTATCTAAAACTACTTTGCAGATACAATATGGTGGCAAAACAGCCCCCACACACTGAAACCGATAGAAATAACACTAGCTGAGATTTCAGATCTCTCCTGTAGCCCCCATGGGAAAATTCAGCACATTTCGAAGGCCGAAACTGGGCTGTAGGTATTTATTTTTATGCGTGTGTGCTACAGTGGAAATTCAACTAAGTTAAAAGGAAATTTGTAGCTGGAACACATTTAATTTGTATTAAGTGTGTCTGAATTAAATTTGTTATGCACCCGTTTGAGCTTCAACTGAAATATGTAACTAAAATGATTATCTAGAGCACTTAAAATCATTTAAATTATCAATCAGCAGCGACAAAATATTTCTTTCCGTGCAGAAAGGAATTTTAAGATCCATAACCGAAACTAAAACTGGCCAGGCACCCAGCCGATAAGGTTAGTCCAGTTTCGACTTGGTCCTCCTCCTGACCAGCTGCCATATGGATGAATACAAAATACGGCAGGCAAAAAAAAAAAAAAAATTGGAGGTGGAGAAACGAAAATGGCATTAGAACATCGTAATCGCAGGCACCACAAAAACCGGGTGGATTTTTCCTCGATTCTTTCTTGTTCAAGCCATGCTGTTCGGTTCGAATGGGAAAAACAACCCCGTCCAAAATGGGGTAACTCAGTGCACATGTACATGTATGTGTGCGATATTGTGGGGTGGTTTTCCTTTGCCGCGCTCGGGCTCAAGTTATCCCATCTCCCAGTTATTGAAGTTTTCCTTTCGCTTTTCCAAACACAAGCGGGGAAATTGCAAACGCATTTAATTACATTGTTCGGGGGTTAGGAAATGAGATTGAAAATAGTTTACTCTACCGTGAACTGTTCACTGTTATTGAATCTTTCCGTAAAGCGTTGAAGATTTACCTGAAAAAGAAGAAACAAAACATATTAAATATTACATCCATATATGGAAGAGGAAAAAAATAGCTTATAGTTTATTTTCTATACATTCGCCCAAAGCCTATAACAATTATCCACTGCTTCTTGGTAATTTTCAGCTCAATTGGCTTCGATTCAAACCAATTAAATCATTGGCCAGCATTAATTTAGGAAAGTCACTTGCAGCCGAGAGAACACATCAACGGCAGCAAAAGTCACAAGAGCGCAAAAATTACTTAATTAGTTGGCCAGCAGCAGAAAGGAGGAAAAAAGCGGTCCACGGCAAAAGTGTAAATTGAATGAAATATTCATGCGAAAGCGAAGCCCAGACTCCTGCCTTTCTGCCTTCCATCCACGGTGTCCACCAAAATTGGCAAGTGCGAATGCCAGGCTGGTGTTTTATTGAATTGAAAATCTCATTATCACCTCGCTGCATTCTTCGAATGCATTCGAGGGGGAAATCGGTGCAGAGGAAGCTGGGTTTGGGACCAGTCAGGCCAACGCTCTTGGCAGATACTCGCAGCTAATTATCGTAATTATTGCAAATTTACAAATTGATATGAAATTGATTAGTGCCCCTTGGACGTGGATGCTGGACTGGGACTGGGACTGGGACTGGGACTGGGTGCTGTGGATACAGGTGCTACAGGTTTCGCATCCTTCTGCTCCAAACTGGTTTGTTATGCCCAAGTGCTAGCCTCATTGAAGGTGCCGAAACGGACAGGGAGAATCTCTTTGAATATTATTTAATATAAATAAGTTATTACATAAGAATCAATACCTTAGTACTGCGAATGTTGTTTTCTTAGCCTTAACAGATTTTTAAATTAATTGCTATTACTAGTCGTATTTACAATATTTATTCGACCGTCTAAAACTATATCGTGAAATTACAGTATTACAGCTATTCATCTGGATCCAGTTCAGCCAAAACAAAGATCTCTGATTTAATAATAATAATTTTTAAAAATTGAGAGCAATTTTTAAAATCTGTAAATCCATACTGAGAATGGCGGCACTGTGGAAATCCCTCAATTTGTCCACTCGACTGTCACATTGTTTGCCTCCATTGAGCGGGAAGCAGGCACAGTAAATTTTCATGGCGAGAACAAATTTTTCAATTAAGCCATTAATTCACTTCGCGCCACACAAATGCAAACGCACACTGACAGCACACAATCGAAGCCACACACCAACACACACTCACACACAAACACACTCAATAATTCGCAGTGAGTTAAAGCCATCATCATCGTCTTTGATCATCACGAACCGCATCCTCGCCGCCGTCGGTTCTTCTGTCGCATTATTTTATTAAGCGAGCGGAGTCTCCTTCTGTTTTTCTCATCCCCATTGAAAGGCCGCCCTGCCACACCCCCTGCGCCCCTTTCGCTGCGAATTCCGCTTGTTGTCCACTCTTACGCAAATTTTATTCATGTTCGTCTCCTCCGCTTGGCGTTCCGTCCCCCGTGTCGCTTTGTTCCCCGCCTCTTTAGCTTTGTCCCCGAAAGCTGGTTAAGAAGGAAATAAACAAGTTTTCGGTTTACTGTTTGAAGCAAGAAGGCAAAGAGGCAGAGCCAATTTTCAAGAATTTTGATTTGAATTAATTGAAAGCAACCGAAGCACTTAAAGATTCGTATGAGCGCAATTTCTCGGACCTTAGAGCTGATATAATTTTTAAAGATTTGTACAGAATCTTCAAGCAGGAGGAGAGATATTTTTTATATCCTAACATAAAAGAATCCAGGTCCTTGTAACGCAATCATCCAACAATCGACCGCCGACCGTTAATGATTTTCAACACCTTTGCAACGAGCCACTGCTGGTATCCCCGCCTCTTTTACACCGCATGTGTCTGTCTCCCTCGCTCTCTGTTTTTGCTGCCTTGGTTGTCGTCGTCATATTCATATCGTCATACACCCCGTGGGTGTTCATGCAAATGGTTTACTTTTCACCTGCTTCCTTTTTGGCCAAAATGCCCCGCAAGTGAAACGGTGTGTGTGTGTAGGGGCTTATATTCTGTACTACTCGTAACTATGTAAAATATGTAGAATGAATATGCGTGCCGTTCGTGGTTGCTGTTGGTGGAAATTGCATGTTATTAGCCGCATACACGATCCCTTCCACTGATAACAAAACCATATTTTATTTATTCTCCCGATGTGGCTTACTTTTTTATACGAAATTTGCGAGCTTAGACATTTTATTTGCCAACAGCCAACAGCCAACAACCAGCGACCCACGAGCCACGTTCAAGGGGGCGGAATACGAGTTTCGGCCGCAACAGTGTCGCAGCATAATAAGAAGACATTATACCAACAACGGTGGCAGCAACAACGGCCAAACGGCAACAACGGTAGGCGAACGAACAGGAGCGGTGGAGTTGGGGAACGGACCCCTAACTTGCGTGCTAACATGCAATTTCAATGTAACCAACCAAAAATGCAAGGGGAGCGGGTGGGGTGGTGAAAAAAAAAGACCCAGAGCTGTAACACGTCTATAAAGAATTGGGAATAAGTTCGAAATAGCAGCGAGATGTAATGACGAACTAAATCGCTAAAATCAGAAATTGAATATTTTAGACTTCAAATTAAACATAGATTTACAAAGAAATTCAGCAAAACACACAGCTTATCGAATTTTCAATTTCTCATTGCAGCTTCGCCTCCTATTGCCTTACACATAACGAATATAACGTATACGCCACGTGTAACGCAAACGTATCAGACAGTTAACCGTTTTTGGTCCTGTATCGTTGGTATCTCAGAAAAACCCTCTTTCTACCCACCGTCAGTATGCGTGGGGGGATATCCTCTGCGAAATCCTAACCGTAGCCCGCAAAACTTTTCTGTTTGTTTATCATTAAGACATTTTACACTTTACACGGTTGCCCTTATAATCTGCCTGCTGTCATATGTGGATACTACACATACTATCTGTGTGTATGGGGTATTACGTGTATCTTCTGTGTGAGTGTGTGCGGGATATTGGCGGCGCCCGTCGCCGTTGGCTGTTTGTGGAAAGGATTACAAGGCGGCCGCAAACAACTGCGACTGTTAACTGGTGGCAGGCTAACCAAACTTCAGCCACTTCTGCTCCACTCCTGCCTGTGTGTGTGTGTGTGTGTGTGTGTGTGAGTGTGCTTCTTCTCGCTCGCACACCTCCTGCTCTGCTAGCTGGCTAATTACAATAATTTTTCTAATGTCGCTGCGGTATAAATTTGTAACGTGACGTGGCGATAAGCATCTCTGCTCAGCGACGGAGTTCGTCGGGCCGCAAAACAACATGACAATTTCCAGAGCCTTGGAACACGAACATGGAGGAGCAACATGGAGTTGGCCAACATGGACAAGGTGGCCATCAGCCTGAGAAGCAGCGGCTCCAGCAGAAGCCGGCCTCAAAGAAACTAAAACAGAGCCTCGGCCAGAAACGTGTGCAGCGATAGACATCAGGCGAATCGCTCGGATCGTTGTCAATCAGCGGCCTCAGCCAGGGCATACACTCTCAGAAAATAACTACTAAGAAGGAGAGTTGAGTTTTTAATATAAAAATTGATATTGGTTCGTTTTATGAAGCATATTAAAGCATATTATTATATGTAGGCAAATCAATTTAGTTTCTAGCATGACTAGAGTTCTTTGATTTGTTTGTCTAGCTAAAGCTCAATCCGAAACTCTTTCGCAGTGCCCAACTTTATTGGAAATGCACAATGGACGTGCAGACCGCTCAATCGCTCTACGGTCTACGTTCGTACCGCCCAACTTCCCGCCCGAAACGCCCGTGAGTGTTGGCAATGTGCGCCGCCGGTGGCATTTAACCGCTGTAAATGAGTTTATCTGGCGCAATCAGCAATTTTCGGTATCCGCTTTTGTGATGTCGCTGCGCATGTGCAGTTGAATGTTAATTAATTGAAATGTACTCGAACTTACAGCGCACAGCGGCGAAGAAGACAGCGCCAGAGCAACAACAATGCCGGCAGCCCCTCCCCCTTTCGATCCCCCCCACCGCCCCTGTGGGCTCCCTATTGACAATCGCGATCGCCGGGCGATAAGCAAATTGCAGGCGCTGCAGTTCAAAGGAAAACGACAATTATGCGCCGCACTCAGGTCTCGTTTTTTGTACATGCTTGAGTTTTGGTTAACTTCTTGGGGCTTTGGGGCTTGTGTCGCGAATCGAAACAAAAGCCTTGCGTTGGGGCAAAGGCTACAAAAAATGGCGATCAGTCTGGTAGCAGGGAAGTCGTCGCTTCATGGAAAAGCAAATTAGCTATGAAAATGTCGAGCAACATAAAAAGACTTGAAGTAACGCAGTTACTAATTTTTACTAATCCATATTTATTAAATACTCGATTATTTATCAAGGAGTCGGACTATAATAATACTACGAATCGCACAATGAACACCAATGGAAACTTTCAGCGGTCTGGAAGCTTTGGAGCGCACTCACATGCTCCATATTCTGGGTTCAACCGGATTACATAATTCCCCTTAAGCCCTGTCCGGCTCCTTCTTAACCCCATCCTACCCACAACAATAAGGAAACAACAGCAACAACAACAGCGAACAGATCATGGAGCCTACGTCCACTCCGAGGCTAATTAAGTTATTGGCTGCACGTTGGCAACTTGTTGCGGCATTTGGTTGACATTCGAGTGCAATTGACTTAATCCCCAGTAAGCTGTGGCCCGATGTTGTTGCCGCCAGACTGCAGAGTGCAGCTGCAGCTGCCACTGCCACTGTGCCACTGCCACTGCCCCAAAGGTGCACTATTGTGCACTCGCCTTATTTGTACCGACAACACAACAGCAGCAGGAACATCCACGACAGCGGCAGCAGCAACTGCAACAGCTACAACTGTTGCCACTGCAACAGCAACATGAGCCAGTGGATCCACTGCGTTGGCGGTGGATTCCCTCCGCTTTTCCCCTCCTTTCCGGCCTTGTATGTTAATTTGTTTTGGGATCTCCTCAGCAGCGTCTAGTTGGGCGCGTGTCATCATTAACGTGGCCAACATACCCGCGAACTCCCTTCTCCAACTCCGGCATTATTGCCTGCCCTTTCACATTGTTCCCGCTGCATCTTGGCCAAAAGAGAGCTCAACAATGGCAGTTGCCTTAATGGAAAGGCTAACACCCGCGGCAACAACAAATGACCCGGGTAAATAAAATAATAGGGATGCACATCTAAATTTTAGGAGGGGCAGACTTGGAAAAGAGGTAAAAAAATAAACTTTTAAATTAAGAAAGATAATCAGCAATCATAGAGAAATGTTTATAATAAAAGAGAGGTTTTAGGGTTCACTTTAAAGTACTAAAAGTTCGTTTTAGTTAAGGGAATATATTAGTAAATGCATGAATATTCAGACAAAACGAAGTTTATATATACTGTCCATAAGTTTCGTGCCCGTCTCAATAATTATGCCGCCCAAGAAACAAACTCCACCTTTTAAACCACACATCAGCTCATCAGTGCTTTTCTCCCACATTTGATAAATCTGCGAGTCCGCAGCTTTAAATTAAGGCAAATTAATGGCTATTCACGGGCAAAAGTTAAAATCAATGGGAACTAGTTGGCCGACTGAAATCTGGGCCAGCAGAGGAGAAATAGCGAATAATATCGCCGAAATGTCGAACGGATCTTCCCAAGCTGCCGTCGGCGCTTTGATTAAGCGCTGTGACATTTCTATCGCTTGCTGCAGATAAAGGGGAAAAAACACAGAAATTGAAATTGAAATTAATGCCAGATTGATGGCAATCGCTGGACGACATCGCTTGTCGTTCCATATTAATGGACACCGAGAGCGCCGGAGATTATCTGGCCATAGCCTTTGATCATTGGTGGCCATGCAAAGAGTGCTGCTTCTCGAAGTGATTTTATAATAAAATAAAGCGAAGCGCATAACATGGGTAAACTAATTGCAATGCCGAACTGCAGCTGACGACTGCAAGTCTGACTGCATTTGCATATGGCAGATACTTATATTACAGCGAGAGGTTAACAAACGACTTGTGACACTGATGACTTCATCAAACTTCAATTGGGATATTAAAGAATGAATTCTGTGTTCATGTTCTCAAACAAACAGGGTAAAATGTGTTTTTCAAATTGGAACATAACCATATAAACTACATTGTAGTGCATACAGTTTGAAACTAATTGTATTGTCGGACTACAACTGACAACTGCATGCATCTATCTGTATGCCGTTGGTAGATACTTTTGTGGGAGCGAGAGATTATCGGACGACAGGTGACAACGACAGCTTCATTATAATGCAATTAGTGGGGCTTATGGCAAAATTAATTTTTAATACAACGCGCTGCGAAAACTGCAAGTGACAGGAGTCACATGAGAGGACACAAAGGACTCCCACATGGGACCCACACAAAGTACCCCCTGTGCAAGCTCAACTTTAGCTGACAGCCTGCACTTGTCCGCCCCAGGCTCTTGGCTCCCTACTCCGGCATATATATTGTATATATACATATAAGCATATAGTAGTCGGCAGTCTGAAGTCTCCAGTTCGAGTTGTTGGAGTGCGTGTGTTATTCAATATAACAGCATGTTGAACAGCACTAACAACAAGCAACTGCAGCGACTTCGAGGCACGCTGCAAAATCTAACGAATATGTAAACGATATGCTAGAAAAATGTCAGTCAAACTGTCGCTTCCAACACACGCGCAGCAGCAGCAACAACAGCAGCAGCAGCAGCAACATGCATGGCAGCAACAACATTTAGTCACTTGATGCTTATATTGAAAATTGTTCTCTGCACTGCATTTTGCAGTAGTTGCATCCGACGTTTACTGCTACGTTGCAGTGAAAGAAAGGCGCTCAGATAGTAAGGGTATTTAAACACAAAAAAGTGCTCTTAAACAAAGTGCATATGTAAATATGTTTATACAACTTAAAAAAATTACTTATGGGAGGCATCTTCAGAAAATACAATACATTACATGACTAGTTAAGGAAAATATGTATTAAATAGATATTAAATCATCATTAAGTAAATGTTAGGAATGCAGAATATGGTTAGATAGGGTTTATAAGAACACTTAATTCCTCATATTTGCTTATTTCAGGATTTTGGCTTTTGGTTCAAGTTTAAGCTATAAATAAAGTATTCTGTGCTTTACTTTCGATTTTCGCCCAGTGCAGTCGCAGTTCACCTCAGTTTTGATCAGACTTACGGCCAGAACCAGCTGTAGTCTGAGCTCTGGGGCAGGCAGACGACGAGCAGAATGAAAATAAAAAAAATAACGAAAAAATAAACACATTTATGGAAATTTATTCATAGAACTTATGAAACCGATAGACAACAGCAACAACATGAGCAACAACAAATCCAGGGAAAAAGCGCCTGTCTGACGGGGTCCCACAAGTCGACTTGCCGCCCCCTCAACCGCCCCCACAGCCGCCCATTTTGCACCGTTGGTGGCTTGTGAGCCTGGTTTAGTTTCGCCGAACAGTTGTCAGTTTTTTCTCTTTTCCAGTGATTTTTTAGTACTGTTCGTGCGCCACAGCCTTGGGCTTTGAGGGAGGGGGGCGGTGGGAGCTTTGTGCAACGGGAGGCGTTGAAATGATTGCCACAGCATGTTATATTTACTATATAAATATGCGCACGAGCAACAAAGAGATTGTTTTTATCTGTCTCGGAATTGTTTGCTCAATGAAAGTGCCGTACAAATAAAGAGCGTGGTGCGAGATGCAATTTGTTGATGATTTCATAAAGGGAAACGCACCAAAAAAAAAAGGGAAAATTCGTTGCACAGTGTTTAAAAAACTGCCAAAAATCTGCTATTAATTAAGTTGTATATTTCAGTGAATAAATCGTACAACTTGATCCGTATCCTTATAGTTTCATTAATTTTATACAGCTGTTGCATTAAGTTTGAAAGTTTTCAAAGTAATCATGTACACAGCAGCTAAGGCATAACCAGCTATGATTCCATAATCTTAGCTTGAAATCACGACTAATAATGAAAGCTATTCAACTTAGCTATGAGATTTAATTATTCCTCAAAGTCTAAAAATATGCTGCAATCGTTTAATCAAACAGTACCCGATAGAGATCTCGCATTCGATAGTCCATAGGATTTTCCGCTTCTCATTACACGCTTGGAACATTGAAACATTCTTGTAATTTTTTTTATTTGCACTAGCAATTAAATTAATTGTTACTTGAATACTTTGACGCCATTCAGCGGCACATCATTATTACCCGGCTACACGGATACGCCAGTTTTTGCTGTCGTGTGTCTGTGTGTGTGTGGCGAACATATTCATATGCCAGATGAGAGAAAACTAAAAAATATGCGCGAAATTGAGAGCGAGAAATGATTTATGGCCATTGCCAATTGCAGCTGAGCGAGCGAGAGCGAGAGCGGAGATGTTGCGGGGGATAAGTTTAAAAATTGGGGAATGGCAGCTCTCCGTCTCGCTCGTTCGGTGCATGCCCCTCTCGCTCTTTCCCTTTCTTATCTGCCATGGTTGCATCTGCATCTGCGTGTGCTAATTATTTCATATGTTTGGCGGATCTCTCGCTCTAATTGTACCTCTGTTCCTCTCTTCCCCCATAAACTAGGTGCCATTCCGCGAGTTTCCCGGTTTCATTTGTATATTTTGTGTTTGGAGAACAACTTGTTTGATTACCGAGGCACTGAAACGTTTGAACCACGATTACAAATCGCGATTTCCGATTACCCGGTGCTAATTTGCTTTGTAAAACGACGACGAGCGAGCCGAGAAAGATTTATGAACTGCTTTAATGATCTAATTAAATTGCAACTAGCCGTGAATATCATTCGACGATCCCCCTCCATCGCAGTGGTATTACTTTTTTTTTTTTCCATTAATCATCGGACTGCTGGTGCTCGCTTCTATGAGAATTATTCTGATTACATTGAATTATAGACACGCGTTTGTGCTTATTAATTTGATTATCAACTATTATCTCTTCGACTTGGTATTGGCTTGGAATTTCATTGTATTAGGCCGTTTAAAATGAATCTTCATGAATACTGTATTTCACTTCATTGATTGCGGCTAATTGTGTGAGAGAGTAAACTGGAATATGACGACAATTGAAATATTTTTGCAGCTCTGAAAACAAGAGCTTTTAGGTATGCAAATCTTAAATGAGTAAGTCATTTAATTGAAGCCTTTGGGGAAACCAAGTGACTTAAATATGAAGCAGATTTAATAAACATAGTTTAATGAAATCTATTTTTCAGAAAAGTAACTTTTTAAAAATAATTTTATTAAGATATTTACAATTTAACCCTAAATATGGTTGGTAAAAGATTTATTAATATTTACCTTAGTTTTCTGTGATTGTTTTCGTGTCTTTTCTATCGATATATATAATTGTTGTGTAAAAGTCGGTGCCCAAAATATATATTCATGTATATTTATATTTATTCGTGTGTACTTTGCCCAGCTAAAATGTTCATTGATGTTCATCGCTCACTTTATATACACAGTTTTGTTCGGATACTTCGAATTTTCCGGTTAATATATAATATCACAAATTCTTTTTTAAAAACGTAGACGTTTTGTAAGATTTACACTTAAATTACTGCTTAAACTGTTATATTTAATGCCGCTAAATATAATATATGTACAATCACAATTCTGGCGAGCTAAGCATATTTGTGTGGAAACGATGCGAATGTTTTGAGATTGAGATTGGGTAAATGTTTATGTTTGTATTGATATTTTTATGCTGGGCTTTACACTCGTTTGTTTTTGTGTTGCGGCTGCTGATGGCGAACTTTTTGAATTTCTTTAGGTTTTGCAAACGATACAGAAGCAAAATTAATAGAATCCGCGCCACCACGATGGCAATCAGAACGATAAACGAAAGGACGAGAAGATGCAAACGCAAATAATTTCGATGTTGGCGCGACGCTCTGCGTTTTCTACCCATAAACCCAGAGGTATCCGTATCTCCGCTGGCTTTCATACAGGTCAGAATCGAATTCAATTTGCCGCGGACCGTCCTCCCGGACTTATCAGCATGGATTTCTTATCGCCGGAGCTCAGAGAACGAGCTGAACGAAAATTGGCGATCTCGGTGTCGTCTCCTTCGCAGCCGGAAAGTTCAATGCTGCTGCTGGCTATCAGATAAGCCCTATTTTGACTAAGGCTTAGTGTTGCAACCGGAAATTATGAAAGAAATCAATTTCGTGCTTTCGGACTGATGCTGGCAACATGCGCGATTTTCGGCGAATTTTCCATGTCATTTTCAGGCGGCTCCACCATGCGGCACTTGGCGCCCGCTCATTTTGCGCCAAAATATTTGCGAAAAGGTCGGTTATGTCACTATTATCTGGTTCTGGTTCCTGTTCCTATGCTCCCTCTTGTTCTTTCTTTTGCCTCTTGGTCTGGCCCTCGTCCTGAGCAGGCAGCCAAAGTAATGGGGAAACCATCGACTTTACGAATTTATTTTTATACTTCTTCAATATTTCTTTATCTTATTTCTTTGCGGGTTCGCTGGTGTGTATTTCTATGTTCGATATTTGGGAATTGGGAACGAACCGAACGGAACTAAACGCGTAAAACGACGGCAAAACCGAAAGCAAAGTGCGAATCGAGCGGCGGCGGCACGTCTATTTGGCACGTCCATTCATTCACAACTGAAACGCCAGTGAATCACAATGAGCCCGGCTCGTAAACATCGCATGTTGCCAATGGCTGCCGTCGGCAACATGTTGCTGCTGCTGAGCAACATCAACAGCGCCAGCAGCAACACGGCCAGCATCGAAAATGATAAATGGCGGCATTGTTTTTGTGCAAACACACACTCTCGCCGGCTGGAGAACGCAAACACAGTGCGGGATGGGTAACTAGTAGCTCGTGCAGTAGTTCTTGCGCCATTTCGGGAATCGTATTTATTTTTTACACTGAGAGTGATTTAATAAAGTTAACTGCAGATAATTTATTATCTTATTAATTTGACGTTTTTTCAGCACAATTTTTAATCTTTTCTAAACTTAATGCTTAGAATATTTTCTGCACCAAAATCTATAAAGTTTTTGCTCATTGTATGCAGTAATATTAAAAGCATATTATATAAATGTATGTGCTAAATATAATAATGTATAAGTTTTGATGTGTTTATCAATACTGTCCCTCCGACCTTTTTTCCAATTAAAGTAATGGAATCCTTTATTTATCTAAAATACATAATACATATTTAAGTATACCAATTCAGAATATTCTTTGAAACCAAGTACTTTTAACACGTATCCAATAAAAAGTTGTATAGAATGAAAACTTGTATACTAAATAAAATAATTTTGCAGACAATTGTTATTATACATTCCCGCGCACTGTGCTCTTCAGCAACATTTGTTGCCGCGCTTTGGCCAACTTGTTAGCAAAAATGCTGTCGGCGAGCAATGAAGTATCTTCGAAATAATTATTACATTTAAATAGCTGAAGTTACAACTTGAGAGTGGACATTTATAAATGGGCATAAATTAAATACACACTAAGTTTAATAAAAATTATGTAAATAGTGAAATAATTGCTGTGGAATATAAATGTTAACTAAATAATTGAGAGCTTTGCATGAGGAAAATTTAAATTTCATATAGAAATTCTTTGTCGTTTTTAGATTAGCACTTTGATTTTTCGCCGATAATTGCTGCCATGAATATATAATAATTCAGTAGCCACGCAGGGTAGGAAGTTGTGTTTGTTTAGTAGCCAGCGAACCCTTTTTATATATATTTTTGTTTATGGGAACAGGCTGAACTTGAATATTTGTTTCGTTGGGCTACATACAGCAACAACATAATCACAAAAATTACCGCCATGCATATGAAATACAAATATCCCCCTCTCGGAAATCCCCCCTCGAAGAGCACGCACACAAAAAAATAAATAAAAAGCGGAGAAATAAGATTTATGGCTTTTGGCGGCGCAATTGTTGTTGCCGCTTCTATATAGTAAAAAGTTGAGCCGCAATTGAAAGTGAAAAGCGTGGAAACGGGGAAGTCATCGAGAGTGTCGTCGGTCAGTGAACGCCGAGGTCCAAGGACCTCTCTTCCCTCTCCTTTCCCTATGTCAGTGGTATGGCTTCATTACGCCCTGAGGTCCTGTTCTTCTCCTGCATTCAAATCTATATCAGATTTTCAATATCCCTTTGCATATATTTAAGCGCTAATTGCGTGAAGCCATAAATCTAAATTCTGTGTTTTATTCAGACAGAGACGGCACGAAGCCGAGCAGGCCAGACAGAGACGGACAGATGGAGTTGATAACTTCATTTAATGCATTTGCAACGCACCAACTAGCAACAGTTGTTGTTGCCCATCTTTTCTCGTAAAAAAAAACTTAGAGCTGCAGATGCCAGGAAAAGGTGGTTAGGCCCTATTTATAAGACCCATTACATTTTAAAATACGAAAAGCATTTTGAAGATAAATTCTTGTATTCCATTTGAAATTTATTAGGAAATGTAATAGTATGTAAATAAGTAAGTAGCGGCAAAACATACATTTATTGTCTACTGTCGGTCTTTATATTAGTGAGATAAATATTAAAATGTTCGAGAGGGTTAAGATTCAAAATCAGAGAAAAATCAATACCATCTTTAACTATATTTCCTCTCTCCTGTTTCACTCGCATTAATTTAATTTATTTCGGCATCTGTTTCGAGCACATTTAACATCCATTAAGCGCTGCAATTATATTGATTGCACGGCATCCCAGTACACAGCCCATCCCTAATGCACTTCCCCACCCCTGAAAGGACACCCTCATTGTGCACATCGTCCTGTCCCCTGCTCAAAGCAGCGCCGTTCAATCAGGGCCACTCTGAAGCGGGACGTCATTAGCCATATCCTGGATTCAAGAAGAAACTGCCATGCACAATGGCCAACGACGTATCAAAAACAATTTTCGCCGCAAAATCCGTTGAATTGAAATTTCAACTTAGGGAAAAGGGTCCACTCCCACTGCCACCCTCTTCCAAATCCGGACACCCTCCGTCGACCCACTGATGTCAGGCCAAAAGCTGACAAAGACGAAAATCAAAAACGTTACGTGGTCCTGGCAGCTTCCACTTCAGACCAGGACTCGAAATTAGAGCCTCCCATGCAACTGCTAATGGGAGCACACACACAGTGCCTCCAACTAAAACACACGCACACATGTCCACTGCTACAGTCAGGGGCAGGCAAATACTGATGAACAACAAAAATAGGATATCAGCTCGGAAAATTAAACTGAATTTAACTAAAAGCCATGAGTCCTTGTGAAACATTCATAAACTTGTGTATACATTTAATCCATTAAGTTCTAGAGATATGTTCTAAAACTGCTACATAAAGAATTAATATGATAGAAAGCACGTCATTGATATTCTGTTAATATTCCGTTTAATCCCTATTTTTTTGTCTTCTTGACTTAATTTAATCAGTGGCTAAATTTCTAACTATGGGCTCCTGCCTGTGGATATCCCGCATCCATATCCAGTGTAGCAGGAGGCTCAAAGCGAGGGGCGAGGGGCGGGGAGCGAGCGAGTTGACTGGCAAAAGATATTCCAAACTCCCATATCCGATCCGCACACACTCGCACGCGAACACACACACACACACACACATACAATCGCACATTCCGGCTCGCATTCGCATATGAGTATTGAACGACGAAATGAAACGCACATAAATCAAAATGGCCGGACAGCGGACCCAGCGACGGGTCCGTTTTAGACTGACAGGCGGACTCCGTTGCCTGGAACAGGGGCGGCGGACGAGGGGGAAAACTCCGGGGACGGGGGAAACTTTGGGCGCACGGGAAATGAAACTGAAAAGGGAAAGGAAACGGCATTTTGCTGCCGTTACCGCTGCTTCTGCTTCTGCCTCTGACTTGGCCTCTGCTAACGGTTTGGTGGTTGAGTAGAAGGGGATAGAGGGCAGGGTTGCCCGAAGGGGGTGGCGAGTCGAGGGGGTGGGCCTGGAGGCAGGGCGTCGGCGAGGGGGGTGGTGCGGGCATGGATGAGTGCGCGCTGCTGAACAAATGAAATGACGACGGGTTGACTGCCTGTCAAAAGAACAAACATGGGCGCACAAGCCTCTGTCGCCGTCGCCGTCGCTGCCTCAGTCGGCGTCGATGCGGCGTCCGCGACCTCGCTGTCTTGCACTGGACAAAAATGGGTTTATTTACTTTGTATTTAAAAAGAGTGTATTCCAATTGAAGTTGCACAAATTCAACTAACATATGGAGTTAAGTGGTGTTTTGTGACAGAAAATCGCTTAAAATACATACTGCTTTATTTGTATTCTCAAAACTTTCGTATTATATCGATCAGTATGTATAATTTATTAATTGACTCGCCTGAATACTTTTCGTGCAGTGCAGTCGCCATAGGAAATCAAATGAAATGAAATGCACACATGACGAAACAAAAGCCAAAAAACACAAAACACCAAACCGAAAACCGAAAACCGAAAACAACAGAAGCAGCAGAAGCGGCCGAAACAAAAAATTATCAACCGAAAGGCCGCTGGCAACAAACAACGAAAGCAAAACAAAAGCTCGCAAATAAGCAAAGAGGAAGAAGACGGGAGAAGCCATCATTGTAATCATCACCAGCAGAGGGTTAAGGGTCCTGCCAGTGGGGGAGTATCGGAGTGGGGAGCCGGGGAGACGGGGAGCTGGCGAGCTGGGAACTTGGGCGCAGGAAGAGCTGGAACGAAGCAGCGGCGGCAACAGGAACGGAACAGCGGGCATCCCAATCCTGACAGGCCCTGTCTGTCGGTGTCTGCGTCTGTGTCTGTGTGTGTGTGTGTGTGCCTGTGTTAGTGGTAGTTGGCAGAAGGACGAAAAGGGGGAAGCGTGGGTCCTGGAGGAAGGCCTTGTGTTGGTCACATTTGCGGCTTCGCCCTTTAACCGCTGAATATTAATTAACGCTAATAGAATTGTTAGGAAAAAGGAACATTTACTAAGTGCTAGAGTGCGGCCATTTGGACAGGATTGAGTTTTGTTTTGATAAGAAGCTTTGGTAATAGATTTCTAAGAAAGTGTATTCCCATTAATATATAATTACATTTTAGCACAAAAGGCAAGCAAATTATTCAATTCCTAATTGGAATATTTCTTACTGGAACAAATACCCCTGCCAAGGTAGAGCGACATCTAACAACAATTTAGTGTCCTTACCCAAAGATGAGAGCATAAGTCAAGCGGGATGATTACACTGAATTACGAGCCGCACCTGTCATCGATTCGGCCACAAACCCCTCTTCGATAATAATAATATTCCCCGAAAATTAAACACACGATAGAGAAAGAATGAGGAAAACACCACTGAACACGCCCCGTTTCAGGTCCGAAAACATCAATTGGAAATTGAAATGTTTCTATTGTAACGAATATCAGTTTCGACATTTTCCAAAGACAGCGAGGAAACCCAAAAAAGAGAACAGCCGAAGGACATGAGAAGAAGGGGCTGGACATGCTGCCCTGTCCTGTCCTGTCCTTTTTCTCGATCCTGTTTTCCCTGCTGGTGTTGGCAACGCACATGTTCCAATCTAGGCGCAAAAAACTGTACATGAAATGATTACCCGAGCCGAACTGAACGGAACCGGGAAAAAATAGAATAGTATTTCAATTTTAGAAACGTGTTTCGGAGGGCGAAAAAAAACATCTTCAAAACACGAAATGGAAATTTTTTCCCGAAACTGGAGAGGGCGACTTGACTTGTCTTTGCCGGATTTTTGGACACTTTCTAGTGCGTGTGTATCGGGAAAAACACCCCCGAAAGGCAGGAACGGAAACTGAAACATGGAGGCACGGACACGGACACGGACAATGACGGATGAGTGCTGTCATTATGGCGGCAGCGTCGAGGGCTGAAGTGTGTCTAAAATCGAGCTGACGAACTGTCACTCACTGGCGCACTCCCTTCGCCAGTCGGAGAGATTTTGTGGCATCTGGAATGGCGTCTGTCCATCCACCAGAAGGCAGTCACCAGATACCAGATACCAGATACCAAATACCGGGTACCGGATAACAGATACCACGCACCAGATAGGGGGAGGATTTTCTCAGATTGATTGCTGCCGAAATGGATGAAACGGCAGCAACATGGCCGCCAAAGATGCGATGCCAGCTTCTCCGGTTAATATTCATAAATACGGCAGTCACGAAAGGTGCCAAACTAGCAACCGGAAAATGGAAAATGTTAATTGTATGCCACGCACTCAAGTTGAAAACGCACGCAGTCGAAATGGCAGCGATTGGAGTTGTGAAAATGGATATGAAAATGGAAATTTGTATTTTACTCATGGAGTATTATTTTCGTCTGGAATTGGGTTGGGCTCTTTTCGGCCTTAAAACAAGAACACAAACTTTAATTGGTTGCGCTTGAGAGACACTTGGATGAGTTGAGGTTGAACAATGCGTAATGGGTTATTCTTTCCATGGGAGTCGAGTTAGGCCGTTTTTGGGGTGATCTGATAAAACTAAAGTCAAGGAGATCAAGATCGAAATATCTTACCACAACCAAAATAGTCAAGAAAAATATATGCTACCTGGAAAGAGAAAAAAAGAACAGTTCGTTAGCCTTTTGTATAAGATTAATAATGGACTTATGAAATATTTTTAATGCAAAGTAACATTTGGTAGTTATCTCCGTTACTCAGTTTGCTACTATTCTAAAATTGAATTTGAATACATTCTTTTGAACTTATCTTATTAGTTTAGTCTCTTAACAGGCAGAATCGGTGTACAGTACTCGAACTGCTAAAATGTTATTGTTAAGAAGTAGAAACCGTTTTTTAATTTGCACAAGTAAAATGCACTTAAATATTCGTCACACGCTTACACGTGACCGAAGGAAATTAAAGCAGGAAGGCCGTTCCCCCAGAAACCTTTCACAGCAACCCCTTAACGATGTACTCCCAAATGAATCAGTGTGCCAAGCCAACGCACGGCCTAAAATCAGTTCAAGAAACTCCAGTTCGAAATAGCGCAAAACAACAGTCGCCCGAGCCGAAAATGGTCAACTCTGGGTGGGAAACTAAGGATGGAGTTTTTCGTCCTTGGAGGTGGAGAAATGGCGGGGCTAGAACCCGCGCCATACATGAGTTACAATATTTTTCAATTAGAAATTATTCTGTTGAAAGTAATTCGATTATTTTCACTCGGCAGGCGACAGGACTGCCGACTGCCGACAGCCTTTGGCCGGTGGCTGTTGTCAGCATCCGTTGGGCGCAGGAGCCAGGACTTGGGGCACAGGACCTCCCCGAAACTCTGCACAGAAGCTGGCACAGAAGCGAAAAAAATGCAAGCAAAAATGTTTGCAAACAATTTTCGATTGGCGCCCCCGGCAAAGGTAAGGGAAGTAAATATATTTTTCTGTTCAGTTTTCAATTTCTTTTCATTTCCCCTTTCTTCCAAAATGAATTATTTTCCCCGAAAATGGAAAATCTGTTGCTGACAAAGTTAACAGTTGCCGGATAATGATTTCCTCGTCGCAAAACAACTAAAGTCACTTAAAGATCAAGCAGTGAGAACTTAATCAGGGCTTTGCTTCCAAGATCATTCAAGGGAACCCCTGGTTGAAGTGTCTTCAACCTTAATCGCTGATCGTTCATTCGTTACAAATGTCTCTGGCACTTCATAAAACAAATTTATGAACTCGCCGCACTCGATCATTGATCTCGACATCTTCATCAGGTGATCTGGATTCAGCACGAATGTGTCCCCGAAGAAAACACTTAAAAAAACAGAATTGAACGTCCTTAATACAAAAAAGGAAATTTCTAGAAATTATTTTGAGCTATTCACATCAAATTTTAAAACAAATTGTTGTTTTGCGGGTGTTCGAGTAAGTCAGTTTTTAAAACAAACTTTTGTTATCAGTAGAATGGGCATATTAAAATCAACCGTTTAGCTTTTAGAGTTTGAATTTGTTCTAAAAAAAGGATGTTTACAAAAATTCAAATTGTATAATTAGTTGTCTCATATATTTTGTTAATAATTTAAGTGAGATACACAATATTATATAATTTTAAGAAATAAGTAATAGAAAAAAAAGATGATTGATATAAGAAGTTACCACACACAAAACCTCTGTGATTCTGCAGATGTTTATGGAGGGAAACACATATTTTATGCGCTTATTTAGTCCTTATTTATTCAAGTGCACGTCTTGTTATAACTCAATTGTTTGATCCAAATTCCATGCAATTGCTCCCCTGTTTACCCATTGTGGCGGTTCTTTCCGATCCGAGCCCATTCGTTATTGCAACTGGCCAAGACTCCTTCTCCTGCTGCCAAAGTCGGACTCTGGGCTAATGAATTTAATGCAACTTTCAGCCGCCTCAGGCCGCTGTGCACTCGCATGGGTCTTTGTTTTTGCTTCTGTTTATGTTTCTGTTTCTGTTTCAGCGTTTTTGCCGACTTTTCATAGCCATTTGTGTCTGACGTTTTTGCGCCCGAGTTATGCGTATTTATGATATACTGAGTACGTTTTTCTGGTTCCCCCCTTCCTCACAAAGTCCAAAGTCGGAGGTCTGGGATCTGCGCATGCACAAGATGCCGGCGACTATGTTGGTTAACCTGTTGCGTTGTTGTCGGCCTTTTTTGCGCCTCATTGTTAGCCGGGTTTGCCGTTGGCGACCGGTTTGTGACATTTTCTTGTAAGCCACGCACCTTCAAGTCAAACTTTATCTCGCTCATTGCGGAATGAAGTTGTTACAGTTTTTCCCTCCCATCCGATCCGATCCGATCCGACTTGAGTTGATTTTTGATTGTCACACAATTGTGACATGAAATGACGCAATGCACGAGTTATGCCCCGGTGCCCTCTATATTCCACTTATGTCCCGATGTCCCGATGCAAGATAATCAAGATTGGGTCTGGTCCAAGGTTTATCGGATTGTATTTCAAGTTTCGCTTGCTTTAAATTTATGGCCATTAAATTTAAAAAAATATAAAATAAAACCCGCAAATATATAAACACACTTTAACTGGTTAAAAATATTGGCACTAATAACTTTGACGTATGAATTATTATAAATTATGAATTGTTAAACAATCGATGTTTCCCGTACATCTTTTTTTGAATGCGTCCCAGCTCCTTTCCCATTTTTATGAATTGCAATACTCCAACTCGCGACCCTTGGCCCTTGGCCATGACCAACTCGGTAATCCAATTTGGCCTGGAACTTCCTGGAACCTCTGTGTCCGCTCCCATTTCGAGTTCAAATCGATTCATTAAAACTGACCGAGGAAAGGGATCGATTTTGGGCAGCGGCCAAAGACACAAAAAAAAGACAGATATCTAACCAAAATAAAAGAGCTGACCAGACAGAGACGCCAACCCATAATCAAATCCCAGGCATACACACACATACACACAGTGGGCCCGAGAAATTCGCAGCTTGGGGTAATTTTGTAGGCGTTCTTACTCAGATTAGGTCAGGAAACGTGCTTTGAATAGAGGACCGTCTTCTAGCCTCGACGCGCTTCTAAGACATCTAAGCCATATCAGAATCCGACTCAGAATCCGAATCAGAATCAGAATCAGAATCGATGTTGTTGTCCTTCCTGTGTGCGTGCGAATCAGTTAAACTCGTTTTATGGCCAGAACGGGGGCTTCACTCGGACACATGGCCATCTCCTGTTGGCCCAATATATGCATGCAGCGCACATAAATCACTGTCAACCATAATCATTTAAAATCAATCAAAATGCGAACGCTTTGACTGCAGAATTGCCGGGAATTGGTCGAACGTGGCCAAGTCCCACCAGCTCGACGTTCCAGCTCCAATCGGAGCTCCAATATCTCTTCTCATCGCACACACATGTGCATTAGCACCCCTCTCCCCCCCCCCCCCCCCCCCACCCCACTGGCCCCTAGCAGACCCTGCGCTCCTCCCCCTCCCCCAAAACCCCTCTTAACCTCCTATCAAACGTCTATGATCTCGCGCAGTTGGTCAGTTCTGGCTGTCTGGACTCTTGGTCGAGGGTTGCCTGGAGTTGAAGCGATTAGTGGCGCAATCCCTCTCCCATCCTACCTCCCTCCCCTATAGCCGTCTTTATCGCTCACCCACTCCTCGCAATCTTTGCCTCACTGGCCGCTGGCCGCTGGCCCGTCAATTTTGTGCAGTTTTTACGCGTGTGTCTCAACCTGTCCGGAATGGCCCAGCTCTGGTGAGCGGCGAATGTTAGAAAAGCGCACACATACCGGGGTATTAGCATATCGATGCCCCTCTTGCGCCCCGCCCCCTTCCCCGAAACTGTATGCAGTCGGGGGTCCTGGTCCTGGTCACCCCCTGCCATCGACATGGGCTGTTGTTTACTGGTGTCTGGAACTGACTTTGGCTCGAACTGTGCGTCATGCGTCCATCTAGTGACAGGACTGCACAGTTGCACAGTGGGGTCTGATACAGATACAGATTCTATACTATTGGCAAAGTTAAAATAGGTAAGAGTGTGCAATCGGGTTATGGTAACGTTCTAAAGATGATTTCATTAGTGAAAGGTTGAAAATATATCTCACAATTCATATACGATTTATAACAATTTACCAAAGTACCCCATAGTACCATCAATATCGTCGCAGCATGAAGCGCTCTGAAATTTTGAAGTTCTGATGCAGTGGCGTTGCAGTTATAAGCTGTTCTTTTTTGGGTGGTCTCTACCAGTTCGCCTTATCGACACGATGACGGCACCAAACTAAATTCCTGCAACGAGGCGCAAATTGCGCTACAAATTATCGATAGATGGGCGATAGGCCGGGAGCAAGTTAATATGCTAGTGCTAGTACTACACGGCGAATCGCCTATATATCCATATCCCATGCTTATCGATCCCATCTGGAGGTGTTCGTTCAGGTCGTATCTCTTTCCCGTTTTTCCCCCAAGCAGATGCCAGTCAATGTTCAATGCCTTGGCACCTGTCAGTGCGAGTGTGTGAGTGGCCGAGTATCTGTGTGGGTGGACCTACATGTATATTCAAACATACTTAAGTATATACATATACATATGTATATCGTGTGAACTGCTGCATATGTTAATGTTCCCCTGGCCTGGCCGCCATATTCCACTATTTGGCTCGCCCCTCTTAATTTGTTTTTGTTTCAGTCGGTTTCTTTGACCGAAAACTTTTGGCCAGCGTCTTTTTGAAAATTACAGTGGAGACTACACACAAGTTTCTATTTAATTTTTTTTTTTTGCCTTTTTGAATAATTTAACTCAAAGAAATTCTTTGAGTTTACCTTTTCGCCTTTGCCTCTGTGGCTTTGCTTTGGTTTCCCTGGCTGTGGTTTCATTTCCAGCTCCGGCGGCTTTCATAATAATAATGGCGATAAATCATAAAAATTGCACCTTTCATTCAAGTCGAAGTTGGAGTCGGGGCTCTTTGGCCCTTTTGGGCTCCCAGACTGAGTATTTTCCCTCTTCCTGTCTGAGCGTCTAATGATAACTTGCACATACATTTTCAAGACAACAAATAAAACTTAAAATTTCGTTTAAAATAACTAAAAAAAAGGGTTTCAAACAGAATTACACATATATTTTTAACAAGGAACTCGGAAAACGACTGCTAAGTTTTCAATCGATTGGAAGACACGGAGGCACATTTAACATTAGTTTTAAGCGAAACGAATTGTATTTATAAAATATTTAGATATCGACTCCTTAAAATCGGACCAATTTTTTTGACAAAACGTTGTATTTATAACAATAGATAATCGCATTTTTTGAGATATATTTTTTCTTTGATATTAACCGATTTAAACAAAGCCAAAGGAGACATATTTTGGGACTTGTTCATATCATGGCGCTTAAATCGTGTCGGAAACTATTCTTTTTCGGGATGCCGCACAACTTTTGGTGTCCAAAACAAACCATTTGACTGAAATTTTGGTTAACGTGTGTTTCGTGTTGTTGCTGTTCTGGCTTTTGAATTCTGCGTGTTTTGAATAAATTTTATGCGTTTGCAGTTGACATGACATGTGCGTGCAAACATTTTTCATTTCCCCATTTTGTATGCCACGCTAGTATTTCAAAATATATTCGTAATTAAGTACAAACAAAGCAGGCGGCGCAGAGTCGAGAAATATTATGCTCCAAATTGGGTTTTATTGTGCCCCATATGTTTGCCCACAAGGATAACGATCGACGCCCGGCTCATTGCTCTAATTACAGGACCCGCTCCTTCATAATCCGGATACTGGATTCCTGTTTAGCTTTGCGTGCGGGAATTTCATTTTGATGTGTATGTTTTATAATTGAGCAGCAATTAAGATTGTAGTGGGCGATGTGACGCGTGTCAGGAAATTTGAGTGCTGATTTTGAAGAGTATTTATGAGTACTTGTGAGTTAAATTTAGATTAAATCACATTCTTATATTTTAAAGAAAGAAGGTAAAAAATGTAGAACTGTTCAAATTAGTGTTGACATACACATCTTTTTTTTCAGCAATATCACTTTCCATTTCTCTCCTTTTGTTCTGCAGAATCAAGTATTGTTAAATAAAGTCTTCATAAATAATCCGCACCCGCTATTATTTGTCAGAAATCGCTTCAAGCCCATATACTAGATCCTTTTCAAATTTATTATCCCACATACAAAGTGCCAAATCAGCCATCAACGCTGGGTGCCAAATGGGTTTTCTCGACCATGACAAGAATTTGTTTAAACAAAAAGAGCCAGCAGGGAATTAAGCGAAATTGTGTGTTTTAATTATGACAAGAGCGGGAAGTTGACAGTTTTAGCGCTCTGAAAGTGTCACGGTTGGGAAGAAGCCGATGTTTATTATTTAGAGGGAATATACATATGAAATAAGCCAAATATTTTAAGTGTTTTGCAACATGTTTACGAGACAGGCGGATCGGAATACATATTTATAAAGATTTCTTGAAAAGCTCCCCCGAAAATAAACACAGACATTTTGAAAGGGACCGGGATTGATTTATGGCCCCAAATTGAGGAGATAGCTCCCCTCCATCGCGGATTTTATTGGAAAGGTATCAACTTGGGATCGGGCCAGCAAGTTGATTTCCATTCATGGACAGCTGCAGGAAACACATGGAACTAATTTTTAATAATTATTTAAAGTGCCCCAAACGCTTGCTTAACCCTCGACTGCCCGCTCGCTGTGCACGGCACCTTGAAATATCTATCTCGCGTTCCTTTTTTATATAAATAATTTGTTGAATTCATTAAAATAAACGCTGCGCATATTCGTATTCCCTTCACGTTTTCACGTTTTCAAGTTTTCGGTGGTGACCTTACCGCCCCCAAAAATGAAAAGCAACTCTGGTTTTTTATTAAAAAACCAGAGTTTTCCCTCCACTGTAGTATTGTTTTCCGTGCTAATTAGTTGAACTTTTCATTGTAGCTAATTAATTATTTGACACGCTTATCTGGACACTCAGATAAAAAGTCAGCTGTCTTCTTCGGCCCTTCGCCGGAAGTGGTTTGGATGGGGCAACCTTTCGCTTCCGACTTTTGAACTGGCCAGGCCACACCTCCCGCTCGGCCATAACAATTAAAATCCAATAAGCAGCCAATCCATGTAATTCACTTAACCAGCCCAGCCAACCTCGGGCTTTCGCAGCAGCGGTTCTAAGGCCATAAAATCCGTTTTACTGCCGCCTAAGAACCTTTCATGAAGTGGATGTGGATGTGGATGTGGAAGTGGAGCGGGGAGCGGGGTCTGGGCCACACACTTTATGGGCAACTGCCAGCTGCGGTCTGTGCGGCAAATGGCGAAATGATTGCTTTTTATGACCTCATAAAATTAGATACAAATCGCTTTGTCGACGTTTATCTTTGCTCTGTATAGCCATCTCCTTCTGGCACCCGTTTCTTCCCCTCTCGTTCTTTCCCCTCTCCTGTACACGCCTCCTTATAAAATGTGTGCCAAATGCTTGTTGGGGTTTCGACCGGCCAACTGGTTAAGTAAATCATTTAACGCTTTTTTACTTCGTGTGCCTGTGTGCGGAAATTATCACTGTGGTGCTCACTGTGGTTGGCTTTATGGCCTTGACGGATTCTAAATTGGTAAGGGATTTTCCTTTCCATTCGGTTTAAGATGACGATTTTAATGGCGTTGAGTATAGCTGTGCTTACTGGGGGTGATATTCACCACTGTCTGTGGAGATGTTAACAAGTCATAGTTATACAAATTATGCTACTTTGATTGATGACATTTTGTAAAGCTTTCTATTTACCTATTCCATTTAAAAATGTACATTATTTACTTATTAAGATAGCTCCAACATATTAGGTTTTATAAATTGGTTAACAAACTGGCCCAATCTGATTAAAGTATTTTTTCTCCTTTCTCTTAAATTTATTAATTATTCTTCATTCCTTCAACGGAATAAAAGGTCTTTATTCCAAAGAAGTTTAATTGAATTCATTACACTTAAACAAATATCTGCGCCTATAAAACGGGTGCAGAAATGGGAACGAACCAGAGGGGAGACTGGCGGAATAAAAGGGGGCTCAGAAAATAATAATAAACCGCCGCTTGAATTCGATGCAGACACGGGCGGATATTTTTTGACGTTGCCCAAGGAGAAGACATGCTGTGTGATCCCCCTGCCCCCCACTTCATCCCCCGCAGTCGAGGGGCGTAAATGGTTTCGAGGCTGCAAAGGGCAGCCAAAAAAAAAAAGGAAAGGAAACCCGAATTCTCTGACGCAGCTGGAGGGCAGAAGCAGTAACAGGAACAGGAAAAGGATGAGGATGAGGATGGGATGAGGACGAGCACCAGCGACACATCCTTTGTGCCAAAAGGTAGCCGCGAAACAGCGACAACAACAATGGTGGTTGCAATTTCCAAATGAAAACTTTTTGCATACCAAAAAAAATATGGAATAAATTGAAGAAAAATAATCCAACTCATCGCGAATTCTTGGCCAATCCGTAAGGGATTTCGCACATTTTTACATTTTCCACGGTTTTGGTTAAAGGTGTCACAACTTTAATATCCGCCATGGCTCGAATACGACAGCTCTGGCCGCCACCAGGAGAGATCGGAAGCAAAAAAACCCTACGACATGTTCACTTTATATGTAAATCATCCCAGAGCAACAAGAACAGGATGCAGCACCAAAGGGGAGAATGGAGAATGGAGAATGGGGTGGCTTCCAGGATGCGCCGTAGGTGGCCAGCCAGCGGTATGCAGCGACCGCAGAGGGCGCCGTAAAAGCTTTTTGTGTCAACGCCATCAACGCTGAAATCAATTCAGCCGCCGTCGCCAGAGGACCGAACCCAAAGCACCCCATCCAAATTGCACTACAAAAATGTCGGCTAATGCAGAAAAGCGGTCTAGAGGTGGTTAGAAAGGAGGTAAGATATGCTTATAAAAGATATTCTTATATACGGAACTGCGAAATAATTTAACAAAGTAGATTTTACAACATCCATTGAAAGGATAAATAATCTTAGTAATTGAAATTGCTCCTTATTTTTCGGAGTGGACCCAGACCCACCGGACCATCGTCTGCTCCTGGCATTGTTGATGATGCCAAGCTGAGGTCCTGTGGACAACGACGACAACAGCATCGAACAACGGAGGACACTGTTGTGCGTCTTTCCCCACCAGCCGGAGTGAACTTTCACCTACGCGTTTGACTGCACAGCAGGGGGTCCAGAGCGAAAGAGATGGAGCCACAGACAGAGACGGCCAGAGAAAGAGATGCCATCAGCAAGTGTCAATAGCAAAAGCGTTGAGGGAATTATGAAATATTTTATTAAAAGCGAAGGCGAATGAAGATGGGGATGGAAAATGGGCTGAAGAGAGAATGCCTTGTAAGCCTTGTAAGGGTGCAAAATTTCTGTGGTAATTGTTTCTAAATGAGAGCCCAAATGAAAAATGCAAATTAAAGTTTGGGAGCTTTAAAAACTTACTTTAATGTTCATATCTGGTGAAAACGTAAGTAATGCAATGTTTTCTATTTACAATGTTCTTTTATTCTGACGTTTTTTATATGGTTATAAAATATCTCCCTATTTCTCAATCGATCTCAGTTTACTATCTATCAAACTCAGAACCCCTCTCAACCGTAAGCCCCATCAAATCAATAGCCATCACCAAATGAATGCATATTGATTGGGAATCATTCAAAACCCAAACAGAATGACCAGCAAAATCCCGATCCGGAATGTGTCAACGCCAATTCCAAAACGCACAACAAACTGTCACAAAATAGGGGCCCAAAGCAGAGGAAATATGACAAAAGGGGCGGAGTGCCCAGGCGTACATAATTTATTGCTGCCATTTTCAATTATTTAATCAATAATATTAATTTTCGTATCATATTTTGTCACGGCCAATAAATGGGAAATTTGTAAAACAGGAGCCAAAGGACGGACAACGACATTTCACTCATGCAATGCATTTTACACACACACGCACACGCGACTGCGGGGAACGGCATTCGTGTTCACACATTCGCACATGGAAAACCAATTGTCCTGAAACAACCCCACAACACCCCACAACCCCCTCCGGCACCCGCAGTTGCGCATTTCATTTGCATTTTGTGCAGCGGCTGCATTTTCATTTGTCATTCTGGTTCCCCCACCTCCTGGAAATTCCAGATTCCTGGTCAGCCCCAGTGAAATTAGCCACTTAAATTCGCCGCCCACTCCCATTTTTCATTAGCAACAATTACTCAAAGCGGATGAATGGCTTGGTAATTCGCAGGACTTTTTCCCACCAGCGCAAATTAAATTCAGGACAAAACTTTCCCTTAAATGCTGAGTGAGGAAAAGTGTAAATGCATCCTGGCAGCATGCATTTTTCCACTCGATACGATACTCGTTTTTAATCAAATTGTCAATCGCTGTCGCTTGTTGTCCTCGCTCGACTTGTAGTCCGAGTGTCCTTCGAGCGAGCCTCTGCCTCGAAAAGGGGGTCTCTGGCCCCTTATTTATGGCCAATAAACTTCAAATGTTGCATTGGAATTTTTTCATTTATTGCCTGTCGCCCCACCCCCACCATCACCCTCAATCGCACTT
The DNA here is from genome assembly GCF_016746245.2 of Drosophila santomea. Classification (NCBI taxonomy): domain Eukaryota; kingdom Metazoa; phylum Arthropoda; class Insecta; order Diptera; family Drosophilidae; genus Drosophila; species Drosophila santomea. The sequence continues at coordinate 7,580,566 of NC_053019.2, read as the reverse complement.
CGAGTTGTGTTGTCTTTCCGCCTCGAGGACAGTGTGAATTTAATTTTGCGTAAATTGTAGCAACAGAATGAAACTGACAAAATACTTCGCACGACTCCGGGACATTGGCAGAGAATGGCTGGCCAGAAGGAATTTAATCTAATTTCGGAGAAGGGAAATTACTTGAATTTACATACAGATTAGGTTGAATTTGGCGATGGGAATTTCTTTGATGAAAATTGAAATGGAAGTAAACTAAATATTTGAGTTTTTATTGGTTAATAGTGTTCAACGTCTTACAATTTATATTTACCAGAAATGAAAGAAATTAGTAATTTTTCCGAATAACTTCTACAGAATTTCCAACGATTCCAAATTGCTTTGCATATGTAAGCCAAATGAAAACGGCAGTACAAAAAATAAATTAAGAATTTCCAGACGCGCTTTGACCCAAAAATTATCGCAACTTAGGAGGTCGTTAAAATTATCATTAAGTTAATGGCCATATAAATAATAAGGACACAGCCATTGACCTTGCTACAGTTTGCTGACCACACGCCTCTTCCCACACCACTTAATCTGAGAAAACGAGGATTAGGGATCGGTAGTCATAAAACCCTGAATAACTTGCCCTTTCCCTTGACCTTCGCGTGGTTCCGAAATTACATAAGATTGCGATGGGCTGCAATTCAGGGACAAAAGTAAGGAAAACTGCAAGAGTGTCCTTGCCATTTGTCCTTGTTCCTGTGTCGCCGCTGTGAAACTGTAACTGCAGCGAAGCGCTTGCATAAGTTCTATTCTCTCGGCAAGTCAATGTTTTGCCTATTGATATCCTGCGAAATTCCTAAACGACAATGCCAACTTTCTCTTTTTTTGTACTGCCTCTAATCCGAGTTGGCCTTTTGTCCTGAACACTTTCGCCTCAAAAGGACTTGATCCTTTGTGCAGGCGAACAAACAGGTTGCCTGCCGCTCAAAAGGGATTGAAGAGAAGAGCAAGAGAAAACTGTGGTACACGGTGAACAATATCGTAATTTCGAATAATTTACATTTGGAAATCGGGATTCGGTTTGGAGAACACACGTTATTAAAGAATTATACATTTTTCAATTAAATGCGATTGAAAAATAATACTTAGTAAATTTTTTTGTGATCCATTTGCGTTGTAGCGGTAACCAAAGAAAATATAGTAAAATTCTTGATTTTTTTGGAGTGTACCGATTGAGAGAGATCTCAGTGTGGCTCAGTCAGCGGCCCAACGAAGATGGATTGTGTGTGAAAATCCTTTCAAATGATTTGTTTACCAACAGAGCCGCGGCTGCCTCAGCCAGTAAGCCTCCTCTGTGAAGGAAGTTCTTCGTCGACCACTTTTCCTTCTTATTCCACTGGCGCATCCACATCCACAACTCCTGCCGGCTGCCTGCTGGTTCGGAGCGTTCTTATCCAGCTCTGGCAGCTGTTGCATTTTCCACGCATTTATCAGTCGATGCCATGTCCATGTCCTCCGCATCCACATTCACATCCACATCCACATCCACATCTACATCCTCATCAGCTCTCTGGGGCCGTGGACAACACATATTTCAATGTTCGTGACTCGATTTTCCGCTTACGTTTTCATTTCGACCCGTCTTCGCTTGAGGTCCCCCCCCTTCACTCCCCTCCAACTTGAGCGTTTTTATATTGCGCGATTTAATTTTTATTATATGCGCCTTGGTCAATCGCACACCTCTCACCTCCCCACCTCCACAGCTCATTCTACCCCATCACCTTCGCCTTGGTTTATCGACAAACACTTTGGCAACGAAGCCATCATGAAATGGCAGTCTTAGATGGTCGTGCAGGGGCGTGCCATAATGGGGATGAATGGAATGGTTGGAGTTGGAATGATTGCGCAATCGAAAACATTTGATTGTATTGTGGCTTTTAGTTTTTCCAAGCTGAATTTCAAAAGCAAAAATTGCTTTCATATTTAATAGCTTAAAACTGGAATATATTTTTACCCAGAACTTTCCGATTTTAAGATAAGTGTATATCCTGTATATACAGTAAATTCGTATTAAAAATCTTTAACAATTGTATACACTTTTAACCATACCATCACACATACCTCCCACTTCTAAACATCCATAGAACCCCCACTCGCGGCGCCTCTGACCACATCTGGTGGCATTTAGATGGCCGTGTGTGTTTTCCTCCTTTATTTCCTCAGTTTGGTAAGCTTTCGTCCGGGAAGTAAAAACATGTTTGTGCCGCGTCTGGATGTGAGCCTTTAACCCGATTCGGCGGCTCAGCTCCGTTAGCTTTTCCCGACTCGGGATGGCATGGGAGATGCCGGGAGTTCTTCATCAGATCGGACTGGTTTTTGGAGTAAGGACAAGAGGTTCAGTCACTGTTCACCTGCCCGTTGCGGCTTATTAAAGCCAAGAAAGCCAAGCCCCCATAGTCACTACTACCTACCTAATCGCACTCGTCACTTGTGTCCACGTTGTGTGCGCCATACTCACTCCTCTGCCGGCCGCTTAAGTGGTCATAGCTCATAAATGCGGTCCGGGGCAATCTTCAATTCATTTACATTTTTATTCACGCAGATTAGGAGTATCGGGCAGTGTCATCTGCTTTTTGGCCCTGCAGCGGCTTTATGCTAAGAGCTGCCAATAAAGCAGGGGCGTGCTGAAGGGGGCGCTGAACGGGGCGGCATCACCTTCGACGCGCTCGCACGTTCGCCAAACTGTTGCAATGTCGCAAATTTTTATCGCACGTCTACAAGAAATTCAACGCGTGCACATTCCGCATTCAAGATGCTCACACAGCATCCAAAAAAATCCTGTTACAGTGGAATTGGCTAGTGCTTTTCTTGCTAAAAATTGATACTTTGTAATATCAGCTGGAAATAATTGAAGTTGATCGACATCGACTTGCTTCTTGATAACATAATGTTTGTGGGAAAAGTAAGAGTTTCTTGGAATTGAAATCCTTTTGACCAAACACTTTTATTCAGAGTTCCATCTGCCTGGCCCACGGTGAGCCCATCTCTTCAGCACGACGCTCCTCCAGCACTTTGGCAGCCTGGCTGCTCGCACTCGTACACAGCTGTCTGTCTATTCAGTGGTCTTGGTGTTGGCCAAGAATCGGGACTCGAGTCTCTTGGCCAGACTGAGTTGGCAGGCTGCCGGCCTGGGAGATGGAGATGATGGTCTGAAAGCAGGATGCTGGCCGGGAGAAGGAATCGACATGGCTGCAATTGACTAGCGCTTGTTTGATTGCATTCGAGGAGCAGTCGAAGCAGAAGAAGTCGAGGAAATCGCACCTTGGTCCGGGTCTCAGTTCCATCTGCGGATGGTAGTGCCAATGCCAATGCCAATGCCAATGGCATTGCCAATGCGATTGCGATTGCCTGGGAGACTTGGGTTTGTCGGTTTGTCGGCTTGTCGGTTTGTGTCTGTGCCATTTCGCAGGAATAAAGATGTTAAACGTTTTGCTGATTCGTGTTTTATGAACTCAATTTCAATTTATAATCTCTGTTGCCACTCACTGGCACTGGCTCTTGCTGCAACCAGTTTGGGGCGTTTTAGCCATTGTGTTATCGCCTAGGAATACACATGCCCAATTGGCCGCAGCCCCGTGTCCTCTCTACCGCACCCCCGAAAAAAACCCATCGGATCCCCACATTATTCTGTATCCTGTCACTCTATCTGTGGGTTACTTAGCTTTGCTTCAGTCCGCTTTGCTTCAGTTCTCCTCGGCTCAGTTCTGTTCTTTTGTCCGTGGCATTGTCAGGTCTGCAATTTTAATGTTGACAGAAATCAGATATAGCCAACTGCTGGAATGCTGCCTGCGCATTTAAGGTATTCGAAATGTATCCCATTCAGCTACCCGTCCCATAATCCCCCTCCCAAGTCCCATTCCCCCCTATTCAGCAAATGCCTTACTTGGTGGGACAGACAGAGATGGCATGCATCGGTGGCAGGTCAGTCTGTCCCTCTCTTTGGCGGTCTGCAAAGTTGTTGCGTGTTTACCTGCAATGACAAAGAGGTGAGCATAGGAAATTAGTTCAATTTGCTAGATGCATAACTAAGAGATCATATTGGCGGTGGGCGATAAGGAGTGGCTATGATTGAGTGTATAAAAAGGATGTACTGCTTTGGCTCTACAATAAGTGAGATTGTGCGATATATGCGTAGATATGGGTAGATATATGGAATAAGGCCTATATAATGCACTGATGTTTATATAAAATGGTTAGTTTAATATTCCTCTGTTTGGGCTTTGAGTTTGGGCTTTGTTGCTTGTGCGTTAGTACAGTTTATGTTCTGAACAGCTCACAGTTCTACAAATACTAGGTTTAGTTACCACCCATTAGAACATTGCATATTCATCCCTAAATATGGAATATTAACCAGAACCAGAACCAGAACCAGAGACCGATGCTCCCCTTTCAAATTCGAGTCACCAGAAGAGAAGTCATATTTCACAGACGAAATCATTCCAATTAAGTGCAACATGTATTTTAGTGGCGCCACCGATGCCCCCGTGGGACCTTTGACATACATGGCAACCCGTCTCCTTCTTGCCCATGCCCCCTGCCTCCTCCCCTTGCCCTCCTCCTTCACTTCTCAATTCCTCCTGCTGCTTGGGAAATTGTGTAAAAGATTCTGTAGTCGCTAGGCAGTTGTGAAGATCTAATTTCCCCACAAGCTGCTTGTAATATCCTGTTTGCCTTGGGCCAAAAGGAAGTGCAAATGCTCATAAGGACATTATATATGTGTGGTTGTGTTCCTTTGACACTTTGAAACAATCTAGCTATTTCATATTTGCTGACATCATCTAGTTGTAATGCAAAATGCCAGCCTCCCACACCATCGCCTGGGACTTGGTCCTTTGGGGTTGGGGGCGTGGCATTCGCTCGAGGGTGGTTTCCGACACTCGTGCTTTCCCCCTCGCACTTAACTATTGACGCCGTTGACGTTGACAGTTACATTGATTTATGGTCCCGCTTGGACCTCTTTTTTTTTGGTCCTACGATAACTGAAATCTTATCCGTCAGGCTGGTTTTTCTCCCCGCAAAGTTCGCGCTGGCCGGGGCTTTTCCTCTAATGAATATCATTTGAGGACAATTAGTTAATTGAGTGGCTTATCCTGGCTTATCCTTTTTCCTTGTTTTTCCTCCTTTTTTCCGAGGTGCGTACGTCTTATCAACTGGACTTCCACCACTCACCGTTTACCTTCTCTACTGTTTTCCCCGCTAACTGACCGATCCCCCTTTTCCACTCCCAGGAGCATGGGGAAAATGGCAGTCGATTGCGGTAACTGCAGCACTTCCAATGCCAGCTGATGGTTCTAGGAAAAGGGTGAGGAAAAAGGGAGGCGAAAGTGTGTAATGAATTATTACCCTCTGATAAAAGTGCACGAGCTGTTGTTTTCTTTTTTGTGGTTTTCCGCCTTATGAATGCCTTTTTTTCGGGCGATGAAAAGCCAGCTTTAAAACTGTGCTAAAAGTGCCGAAGTTTGTCCAGCTGAAGAGTGTCTAATTCCCAGCTGAGAAGCTTTTAACATAAAATACATATCAAATGGTTGAAGAGCGTATTTCAATTAAATTGAACATTTAAAGAAAAAGGGTGTTAGGTATGAATTTAAGAAATAATTGCGAAACTTTCTTGCATTTGCTTAATATAAATTATCTCAAATAAGTCCCAGCATTACCTAACCACATGTTCAGTGGCTTGGTAGAAAGGAAATCCGCGTATGGAAAAAATCATTGGCCTCCGCTGGAATCCTGGCACTCCACCCATCCTCCGTCTCGGATCGTTTAACAAGTCATCCGCTGGGCTCGGATCGGAGCATCCACTCTGCCTTCCATTTGCTAATCACTTGCAACATTCACCGCTCCGGGGTCTAGACAAACACTTCAATTAGAAAAGACCGCTGCTCCCTCCCCCAGAAATCCCAGTGCCCCCCCTTACCCGACGGCCCTGTGCGCTCACAAATGAATTCATTTTGTTTCGGATTCGATGAATCAGTGGGCAATTTTTTGTTGCTTTCCGATTGCCTGGCCTCCACGAATAGGTGGGCGTGGTCGAAGCGCAAAAAAAGAGAGGGCGGCAGAAGATTTGCGGATGTTAAATAAAAATGTGGAATGAACAAAATACAAAACGCAACAAAAGCATCAGAAACAAATGGACAAACGATGCTGCACCTTTCTAGATGAACTGGCAGTCGTGAAGTGCACTAAAAAAAATCATTTGATTATTTGATCATTTAAATACGATTTATTAATACGAATGTGGGTATGGTATGGTTTGATGTAATATAGTTTTAAACATTTATCGAGTTTACCTACCTACCTATAATATTTATATACCCACTTGTTTTAATTGAATTGCAAAATGGATATTTTTATAATGAACCATCAAAACTATTCCATTTTTAAGGAAACGCTTAATGCCAGTATTTTACAAAAAGAAAATGTCTGCTGTGCATTTTGTGTCCAACTAATTTCATATTTTTACCTATGCAAAATATATTTCTTGTAGTGCAAAGTAAACCGGCCGCACTAGCTGGTTGGGATTAAGTTGTGAGTCGTGATCTCGGCAAGCACTGGGCAAGTGGATGGGACTGAGCTTCACTCTGAAGACTTCCAGCTGCAGTTGCACATGAAGTTCGAGTTGGAGTGGGAGTGGAAGTGGGATTGGGAGTTGCGACTTCGGGACGAGTCCGAGTCCGAAGAGCCTTGGAGTCTGGGGCTTGCCCTGCCCGCGGTGATTAATCCACGACGTCCTCCGCGCTCCCCAACTGCTTCATGAAGGTGGAAGATTCTCAACTTGAGATACTTTCGGGGTTAAGATGGCTGTGCAGTGCGAGCAGCTGGCCCTGGCTTTGGCGATATTTAACCCGTGATTACAATGTTTGTAAATTTTTCGCTGGCTCGGCCTGACTTTGCTCCTCTCGAAGAACTGGGCTTAGTTTATTTTTTTTTGTTTCTGCTCTGGGTTCACCTTGCGGGCCAATTTGTTGTCGAGAGACTGCTGAGAGTCTGGCAAAATGAAGCTAAATTGCCGCAACAGGCGGGGTGAGGAGCTGGAGGAGCTCATGCTCCTGGTAGTTGAGCAATTTATTATAGCCGCAAATTGATTTTTATCTACGCCTAATCGATTGTTCCTAGGAGTGACTGGGAAATGTGCAAGAGCGGGACCAGCGAAAATTATTTATGTTAGTTCACACGTTGTTTTACACGTAATTTATTAACTCGCCTTTCTAGTGCAAACTCTCTGACTCTGACCTTGGGGGCAGTGTTGGAAAATCGCTTTTCCGCCCGTCTTGGTGTGAAGGTGATTTACAATTTATTCCGCCCCCTCTCGAACGGCTTCCATGCATGATACTCGTACGATAATTGCGCCAGTCTGAGCTGGCCAAAAAGATATTTATGACAGAGAAATGAGCGCCAATTGCCGCAATTACCAGCGCGTGTTTGGCCGTCGGCAATGGCGGGCTCAAACGAGTTTAGATTTAGTTAGATGGACTAAGTGCGCAGACAGGGATCTATTGGGGCTGCTTGAGGAGTTGTCCATGGAGTGGTGGTAGATGGAGTTGATTTGCTAGGAATTTGGGCGATCGGCGGTGAGATATTCCTTTGAAACGGAGTATGAGAGTAAATGATGATGCCTTTCCGTGCTATATACTTCAGTAGGTAAAAGTAGGTAAAAAAAGTAAAGTCTTTTTTCCCTTTAGAATGAAAATTATTATTGAAACTGTAACTGTAGCGCCTGACAACTTCAGACTCGGCCAGCAAATCGATACATTTTCAATATCCGCAATTGTAACATGTAAATTCGCCCACGGGGGAAATGTAAATTTCGGGGGGATGGTGTGGAGACTCAAAGGGACCGCAGAAAAGCCAGACCGCAGCGTTGTGTTTTATATATTAATTTGCGAACAATCGAAAATCGACATGTGACACGCGTTCGCTGACCCCCTTTGTCCCCCGCCACTGGCTCATTTTTGTGTTTTTTAAATTTATGCGTTACGAATTGCATTTGCAATTTTCCCCCTTCTTATTGTTGTATTGCGGCTGCTTTTGTTGTAAATACAACATCGATGAATGCGAAATGAGGGAATCGGAAGAGCGAAAGGGCGAAAGGGAGGGGCAATATCCGTTCGAGCGAGAGGGAAAACACCTTCCCTGCGTTTGTCACAAATAATAATAATAATCGAGGCAATGAGGGACCCCGAGAATCGTTTCTGTAATGTACGGACTTGTATTCCGGTATACGTACGTACATACAACGCTCGTGGTTCATGTAACCGACCTGCATCTGTCTTTATGTCTGTCTCCCTCAGTTGGGCCTTCCCTCTCCCTCTCCCTTTCCCTTTCCCACTCCCTCTTACACTCCCGCTCGCTCCGCCCGGGACATATCAAAAACAATTCCAGCTCATCAGCATCATCGTTGTCAGCCCCTTTTCCCCCGTATGTATATCCGTACATTTTATACTTTTTGCCTCCCCGACATTCGCACACGCCATAAATCAATGTTCGATTTTCCCAGCAACAACAAATGGAGGGAAATTCGCAAGGAAAGAGAGGCAAGACAGGCAAGGACACAGGACATTATGTTCGCGCCATGTTTTAAATTCTTTTTTCCCGGTCTGCTGTTTTGCTTCCTTTTTTTCGCTTTTCGCTCGCCTGATTTTCAATTCTCGTTTTTGTGCAATTTTTTTTTTTTTGCCCTCAGCGCGTGTTGCATTTCATTTCATCTCATGCGTTACACACATTTCATTGTTGTTGCATTGCTCAATTCCATTTTCAATGTGGCAGCCGCGGTGGAAATGCATTACGTTTTCCTTTTTTTTTTCTGTGACATGCGGGGCGCCACGAAAAAAGAAGTGCAGGAACATAGGGACAGGCAGTGGAAATCGGAGGCCAGGTATTCCTATACGGCAACCCAAAGAATATTTGTGGTAAATTTAACAGATTTCAGCTGTGCAAGACGCTCAATGGAAAATAGTTCTGGAAATAGCTCGGCGAAAGCAGAAAGTGAATGGTAAATAAAGAAACACAAAAAAATGAAGAAAGTTTAACATACCAGGCGAAATATTTAAATGATATATTGTCTTTAAGCGTTACGCAGTGCTCTACTTTTAATGTGGAGTTGAATCAAAAATTGTTGTGATAAAGTAATTGAATATCTCCATTTTTACCGCAGACAATGATGCTAGCTTGAATACTATAGTAGTAATGGTATATTTCCATTCTAACCATATACCACTAAATTTCGAACATAACATCCAAATGGTCATCTTCAACAACTTTCTCTTAAAAGTTCATCAAAATAATGCACTATGACCCCAACGATTTGTGGCGAAACAAACCAAAATATGTAAACAAAGCCTTTTCGGCACTTGCTGGGCGGCAAAACTTTCGCCTGAGGAGCAGCTGTTTCGAAACTTTATACAACTGTTAATAGACCTACAATATACAAGAAAGTAATCTAAAGAAGTCCGATCGGCATTTTACCTGCAGTGGCCTGAGCGACACTTCCCGTCGAACTGAAACCTCTGGAAAGTGGATAATTTGGGGGAAGAGAGGGAACGAAGTTCGGTTATTTGCGATACTTTTTCCGCTTTGTCGAGGACCGTAGTTTTCGCTTTTCGAGGATTATCGTGGACAGTAGCTCAATGGGCGTTATGGGGCACATGTTCGCTCGATGCGGCCGGTGGGGGGAGATGACGCGGAGGGGGCGGGAAAGGACTTAGATCCATTGGCCGTGTCAGCCGCACATTTGGCCAAGTCAACTGGACACTCTGTTTATGCTAATTTCAAGCAATGGCCAAAACTCATTTGCCGACGGAAAATCGCACTGGGGTACTATATACTATATCGCTTTTCTTCCGGGAAAATTATAGCGCTCGAATCTCTCTCGACTCGACGCTGCGAAATTGCCAACTAGAGATGCCTCCAGTTTCGGTCCCGCCTTAGGAGCCAAATAAAAAAGCATTTTCCGTATTTTCCACTTGCTGCTCTTCTCCATCGACTGCTTCCTCTTATTTGGGAGCGTTTTGGCTGGCGCTCGAAAATGCTTTACAAAAGCCCCAAAATGACAACAATGGGGCTAGGAAGTGGGGTCAAATCAAGGCGTAATAAATTATTACACTTAAGAGAACGGCCTTCGGGGTCAAGAGAGTGAGATAAAGAGCCCGCATAGCCACATAATAATAACGCAATTTTCAACTAGCAATAAGCTTTGGGTAAATGACTTCATTGCTGTGGCAACTATAACATTATGGCTCTTTGATGGGCCCCCATTCCCCATTAGGCCAGTCCCGATTCTCTTAGAGACTCTCGACATGCGCAGTTGTTGGGGAAACTCTCTGGCTCACTTTCTCTCCGAACACCCCCTACAAGTGCCACCATCCTCACAAATCTGCCTGCTGTCGAAAAGTGGAGGGATCCAACAAGAGCCAAGAAAAAACAATCACCAACAGAACAATAACAACCCGTACTGTGGAAGCCAATGAGGATTCGAGTGGCAATATACAGAAATTGATGTATTTGTAATACGAAATTATCTCTGCCTTTCAACTTATCAAACTAAAATATTTCGAAAGTTATTTATTCTAAGCTACTTTGTATCAATCCTTTTGATTTTAAATAATTGATTTTAAATAAACATAATTGTGTATGAATTGCGAGTGCCATCCGAAGTGCTTTTAAAATCCATTTGATCCCATTGTCGCGTGTGGCGATTGTCGTCACCATGGCCATCATCATCTGCACATTTATTTGGCTTGGGAGTGTGCTGCATGTAAAGGCAGCTAATAAAATTAAAATGCCATATTTCAGCCGTTGATAACAATAAGTGCGCTCAAGTTGCCCTTCAGATGCTCCGCCCTCCTCCTTTCGCTGCGATCTTTCCTTTGCCACTTTGCCACTGCGTCTGGCAAGTAGGAAATTATTTTTTGGCACGAACGCACGAACGTGCGGCCTTGCCGCAAAGTGTGGCGCCCCAAGTGTGGGGTACGATTTTCAGGAGGGGGGCGGTCGTCTGTTGATATGACAAAGCAGTTGAGCTGAGAAAAAATACCTGTGGAAAACAGCCTGCAAGGAATTTTCCTAGATATTGATTTTGGTGTCAACGCCGACGGCGCAATTCTCTCAACCGAAAATTATGAAAATTGAAAACACATTTTTGGAAGGGGACTGCTGAAGTTTTCCTAATTTCCCAGACAAGTGCGATATGCATCTAGCAGACAGGAGGAAATGATTTATGCGGACTTGATTTTTATTATTGATTATCAGCAAAGGCCTAAGGGAATTTTCTCCTGCACTGCGAATGCTATCAGTTTTGTGAAAATTATTATTATATTTGGAGATAGGTAAAATCAAATTTTAAAGGTAGACTTCGTAACATAATTTATGAGTTTCGGTTTCCAGCTTTTGGTTTTTAAAATTATTTTTCGTTATCCTTGGCAGGATAATCTATTATTGTGTGTTTTTATTTTTTTTGTAAATTGATAATATTAGACTACTTTCCAGCACTTATTGCCCCAGTCCGGGCTTGTAATTAAATTAAAATTCTTTTCATATGACAAGCCAGGAAAGCAGACACACATACACTGAAAGAAAGGCAGAAAGGAGTCAACAACAGGCTTTCGGGTCCTGGTAGTGGCAACCCATGTGGCTCTGTGTGTTCACTGCAACTTGAGCTCGTTTTGTGCAAACTAAGACACGTTGTCAGCATTCATGTCACCGAAAGAGAGAGGTGGTCCTCCGGGAACGAGAGGGGAGAGTCGTTGGGAATGAGGGGGAAAGCCCTTTCAAGTGGCTTCTGATGCTGGCCAAAAGATTTTTCATTAAAATTTTCCCTTCCATCACCTAATAGTTTTCCTGGAGCCAGAGAAATTTTGCATTGTAAGTGAAAACATGTAACAATTTTCCGTTTTCGTTGGAGGTTTGGGGTTAACAAAGTTCGGGTCTTTGAATTGGATTTTTCTTAACTTTAAGTTTTTAGTTGACTAATAGTTTACACAATGTTGCTTAATGTATTTATAAAAAAAAAACACAGAACTCAATACCAAGTGATTTTCTTCATGAAGTGCTATTTTTAGGCGGATGTCTATTCATGCGTCCTAATTCTACCCCAATTTCTTTGAATTTTTAACATTTAATTACAATTTTCCTTTTCCACTTGCTGCTACTTGCTACTTATTCCAATCTAAAGTCGCACGCGTTGAAATGCTCTCCCCTTCCGAATTTCCGTAATGGACTTCGCGGCGTTTGGACAGCGCTTAAAGATCGCACTTGCATTTATCGTTGAGGGCGAAAGCTCCATGATGAGGCTTCAATCCGGCCAGACGCCACCCCCCCGTAAGTGGGGCCAGGGGGATGGAGGTGGTTAGCCGGCCCGGGGGAAACACAAAAATCTTTTTACGTCAGTTCTGCTTGTCTTGCTGCCTGGCATTTTCTTGCGTTGTTACCTTCGGAGCGGGAACAGTGCGAAATGCTTGGTTGCGTTGTTTCCCCAAACCACCCGCTCCATTCTTACCCCCACCAAGTTGCCACCGCCCGTAGCCTCCCCTCCTTTGGGAGCTGTCGAGTTGGCTTATTTCTGGCCGCTTGCAGAGATATGTACGTCCGAATTATAACCAGATTTTCAGGTTCTTATTATGGGTCACATTTAAATTGAAATTTAATTTCAGATAAATATAATAGCTCAGTCTGATATCAAGTATGGCTTATTATTGTTGTAATAGAATTTTTTAAATGATGTTTTTTTATTATTGTTGCTCAAATAGCTAAGAAGGTTTCAATTAAAAAAGATTTCTTGCATTTCTTTGAAGCTTAACTTTTTATTTAAATGCAATTTCTGCCCAACGCTAAACAACATTTATCACATATAGACATAGCTATATTTTTTGGAATTTATTGTTAACAACACTGCCTCCGTTTCGTCTGCGACTCGCCGGCAATTTCCTTTAGCGCAGAACAACCAACGAAAGCGGAGCGAAAAGTTTTTGCGAAAAACGTTAAACGCAATTGTCCGTCCGTCCGTCCGTCCGTCCGTCCGTCCGTCCGCCCCATTGTGTCTGTCTCCCTCGCGCTCCGTCCGTCTCTGTCTTCCCTGACTGTCTGTCTGGCTGGCCTCGTTCATCCTTCCGCTTCCCGCACACCGCCTCCCGAATAGCGATTCCCGCTACCCGCTACCCGCTTCCCACACAGCCCCCATCCCACCTTCTACTTCCCGCTTCCCAGTGCCCGCCCTCGGGCAGTTTAGTATATAACAAGTCAGCGTCAGCTGCTCCTTTCCGCTCCGCTCCGCCCGCTACTAGGAACTGTATGAGCAGGGCCATGGCTGTAGCTTCGGCTATAGCTACTGCTGCCACTTTGTCGGCTGCCTCGAATACTTCCATGTTCATTTTACAAGTAAAACGGAAATGACAGTTCCGCAGCGACTCGAACATCTTTCGCTACTCCGCTTCTCACGTCTGGTTTCTCCGGCTCTCGGGTTCCCCGATTCCCCGATTCCCCGATTCTCTGTTTCTCCTATACTCCGCTTCTCCGCTTTCCGACTCCCCCGATCCTACGCTCCACTACACTGCACGGCCGCGGAAAGTGAAAGAAACCTTTCTCGCATAATAGTCTGTCAAAGTGCTCCGGTTGCTCCTGTGACGCGCAGCTCGCCACTCTGGAGCACTTAGCACTTGACAATCTGCAGAAGTAATGGATACATATACAGATATATTTACAGATACATATACGGAAGTAAACGGTTAGATAGGAGAGTATATGCAAAGATATATCACAGGATCGACGGGTTTCCAAAGAATCGTGCGCTGATTTGGAGCTACGGACTTTTAGGCTTCAAAAAAACACATATATAGTAGAGAAGTACCGTATCCAATTATCCAATTACATCCCAAATATTCTATCCTTTGCAACATTATTCATTCACCAAAGTGTTTTTAGTTTGCCAACTGCATAAGCCATTGCAAGAGCAGTAACCTAGAAGCATGCCGTGATTTTTACATTTACATAGTTTCTTCTTTAAGGGTGAAATCAGCCATCTAATTTTTCCAGCCTCGGATTTACTCGAACTTATTTTCTAATTATGAGTCTAGGGCCCAGAAATCTGTCAGCTTTCTCACTCGCTCACTCGCTGAGTGATTTATGGCTGCTGCTGGAAAAATGTCAAAATATTTGTTGACCACTCTCTCTCCTCCCAAAGATTTCCCCCGCCAGCTTATAAACTTGCCTATACAATATCGAATATTATCCAAATCACTTGGCAAAGTTTGCCCTCTTCTCAATGCCCCCGCCACCGCCCCGCATCGTATTCTTACTCCTGCTATTGTTTGTTGTGAATTTGATTTATTTATTTATTGTTGGCTCTCGTTTTGTAGTCGCTAATCGCCAGTGGAGCGACTGATTAGCGTAATTTTCCGGCTGCTGAGCGTTTGGATTGCTGCCCTCGATATTAGTACGAAAGTTTGGGGCTCTTTTTTGGCATTATTATTCTAAAAACTTTTCTGATACCAAGTACGATTCCCCATTCATCTTAAATAAGAGCGAGTGGGAAAACGGAGTATTAAAATTGTTGAACATTGCGTACCCATCATAGCAATAGAGACAATATTTAAAAGTCGAATATTCACGAGCTATAGAAATAAAAGGAATTCATGAATATATAAATAAAGAACTTTTGCATTTAAGTTTTCTTCGCATGCTAGAAGAAAATCATAGGGAGCACAGCTACCCATTTGAAACGGATCTTCTCCTCTGGGTTCTGACTTCTGAAAGACGCCCACACATGTTGCTTCACTTTGCCAAGCCGCTGCTCCGTGCGAGCGAGACGGCGAAACGAATTAATGAGATAGAAAATAAGCTAGGGGTATTCTTAAATGCTAAGCGATACCCAGAGGTCGGAAGGGAAAACTTATTTTGGGGCATCGGCGATGCGATGTCAACTTCCAAGTAATTTGCAAAAGCCTGTCACTTTTTTCTTTCTGTAGTTTTGCGACTTTGATTTATGAGGTATCGTCAAAAAACAAACACAATGTAGGGAAATACATATGTGACTCAAGTCTTCCCTTCATTGTGGGCGTGGCATCTCATCTGAGTGTGAAGGTCAAACTTGTTAACCGCCGAGAAAACAATTTTCTATTTCCGCAGTCGCAGTCGCAGTTTCAGTTTTGTGACACATGCAAAACCCAAGCAAAAGAGGAAAAATAAAAGGTGACAGCCCAAAAGCTCCACAAAACTATGAATAAAGTCGCAATCACACACGAATAAAAGTGGTGAAGAAACCGTAGAAGCGGAGATGAAACAAAAGTCCATGTTATTCTACCGAAAGAGTCAGAAAGTCAACTTCACATGCCCGAAAAGTCGCACAAAAATAATCCCAAGAAGTTTTTGCGCTCAAAAACATGAAAACGTTCAACACAATGACAGAAGGTGCGGGGAAGGGGGTTTCCAGAGGGGGCGGCTTAGCATGTCTTACGAATGAGTGAAAGAGAACGCAGACGTTGATCACAAAAGGAAAATGTCAAAGTTCTTCTTTTGCGGTCTCCGATGTTCCTTAAATGTTCTGGGTAACAATTTTTGTTCAGTTTCTTCGACTTCTGTTTTTTGGGGGTTAAGCCTTTTTATTCTTGGAATCAGCGACAGGGGAATTTCGCACCGAGGAAGGCGACTTTTGTTTTCAGCACAGTGGATTCTTAGATATTATATCTTTCAATATCCTGATCAGGCAGCTAAAATCTTAAATCAAGCTTATTAATACGCATATAAACCATCAAATATATTAGCTTAGTTTATATTCTTAAAGTTCGATAACTCACGTTTCGATCTTAATTATTTACTTCAATTAAAAAATGTGAATGTCAAATATAAAGTAATATACGAATATTCTATTCCAAATAAAATTATACATTTGTAGAGGGAGATTATTCATTATTAAAACTAGATTTTCTCAACCTTCCACCCTAATTTTCGATAGTTTTTAAAATTTCTTGGTGGAACAGGTCCACCTCCCCCTGACTTACTTATTTCCTCAGCCTTTCACGCTTCTGTTAACATGAAAAGGAAGTGCACGTCAAAGCTTAGACTCAAACTACGAAGCGTAAAGGTGCAAGTGAAGCCAAAATAACAACATTCATTGCAATTGCCACCCAGAGCTGGATAGAAGAGCCCCAACCTACAGAGAAAAAGCGCGGCAGTAATAAAAAAACAATGGATTAAAGGGCATCCGTAGCCAGCAATGCGTGCCAGCGAGAATTTGTTAAACAATTTCGCCAGAGAAAAAACGAAGGAGAAAAAAGCGCGGCTTGCATAAATGAATAAATGACTGGCAAACGAAAAGGGAAAACTGAGTGGAAAACAGGGGGTGGAAGGCGGAGAACGCGAAAGCACAAATTACTAACAATTAAATGGCGAACAAAGTAAGCCAAGCTGAGCCAAGCCGCAATTATCACATCACTGGCTAACTGAAGACCCCTGGAAATCCCCCGAAAGCCCCACAAATGCACACAACTAAGAAGAGGGAGCCAACTCTAATTTATGAACTGGAGCCGAGGACGGAGGTGATGCACTGTGGAATTTTGCTATTTATCCGCTCTTTTCGCTATAGCATTTTCACTTTGCTTTCGAACCGTCTTCAAAGTGAACAGCGATTTGTAGAGATGCAGCGATAAACAGGTAATGAAAAAGAGGAGGAAGGGAACATGGCCATAAAAAATTTGTAGGCCTAACAGGTGCTAACTGTCCGCGCGGCAAATTTCCGGGCTAACAAGTAATAACCATAATATCCCGAGGCCTTCGAGTTTTCTCTCCTTTCAAGCCACCCCTTCTTGGCAACCACTTTTTTTCCAGCCAAATTGACAACGATCCAATTTCATAATGAAAATTTTTGCCGCTGTCAGCCTTCAATTGAATTGGATATACAACTAAGAAGCAAGCGAAAATGCAAAAAAACAAAAAAAAAAACAAGAAAAACTGAAAAACAAGGGACGGCAAAAGTTTTGCAGGCAAAAATAGTCCCAGGGAGGTTATATGTACACTCGTATTTGTATACATAACCCCCATGAAGAAATCCAGCTGACAGGCCGAAGAAAGAGACGGGGATAGCGCTGAGAAAGAGACTGTTGGAGGGAGTTTCCCCCATCTGTGTGCTGCTTTTGCTTTTGGTCTTGGTGTTCCTTTATTTTTTCTATAGTTACATATAGTATATCGAGTAAACGAAAAACAAAAACTTTTTTCCACTTGAGTAACTTAAGTGCCAATTCCATCGCAAGAAAAAATAAGAACCGAGAAAACAGCTACGCAAACCAAAGCCAAACGCCAAACAAAGTTGAATTGAACAATATTTGGGAATTGGGGGGAACGAGCGAGTGGCTGTGCATTAAATTGATGTGAGAATCGATTGAAAGCCAAATGAAAGGCTGCTTAATGAATCTCACTCAGATTAATGTGCGCCATGGGAAAGCATTTAAATATCCATAAATACTACACTTGTTGAGGTACCATAATACGTGGGCTCAAATATTGTTGGAGATTCGGAATTAAATTTTATATCATACCAAATGTATAAATAATAAAAAAGGCAAATTACTCCATAAAAGCTTCATAACGCTAAAACTCTAATTTGACTATCATACGTTGATATATTTTATCGTATGTGTATATAAAATATTCGGCTTAGTTCGCTTAAATTCTTTATTTGACTGAATCGTTCGGAATGAATGTACAACAATACATTTAACATTTATTACCCAACATTTTATTTTTGCTTATATCCTCATAACACCTATATAAAATATATTCCTTTTTTTATTTAAATAATTTAAAAGTTAGGATTGAACGATTTTATTATAAATATATTCATTCATTTCAAATTTTACTCAATTCTAAAAAATAATCAACGCAATAAACTTTGGCCATTTAATAAACCATCAAATAGAAGGTATTGCTTCTGCAAATATTTTTTTTTGCTTTGCCGTCGGTAAGTTTAATCTCGTATTTATTAAGTGACACAAAATTATATGAACTAGGGTGTAAAATCCGAAATAATTTCAAGGCTGAAGATAATTTAAGATTTTAATGAGCTTGAAATCTTAAATCGACATTTTATTGTTTTTACAGAAATAAAATGAGTAATGGCCGCGCGAATCAATTTGCAAAAAAATACCCAAAAAGGGAGGCACACACACAAACACACTCGCACAGAGGCGCACAAACACACCACAAATACAACAATAGAGAGATGAGTCGGCCATGATTTTGCCGACGGCAATTTCCAAATATCCTCGATTTCAACCATTGCGGTGCGGAGTTCAAAGTGAAGAATTCGAATTCGAGTGGCGGATGCCAAATGGCGAAAGCCGACCCGAAATGTGAATGTGAGTCGGCAGACAGACCCTGTGTTGAAAAACTGGAATTGGTCAACAGCTGCGCTAAGAGAGTGCTCTCTTAAATTATTCTGCTTATCTCTTAAGGGCAGCGCACAGCTGTAAGCAAGCATCCAGAACAGGACCTGCCCATGATCGAAAATGTGGATAAAAACAACAAAAAAAGGCATATATGCGGATGTTCGCTAAAATAGCAGTGTTATGAAAAAAAGCAAATAAAATTCCACATGACTTTGAAATAACTTCACTTATTCGAACTATTATTATTGATTATGGTGTAATGCTTTCTTGCATAGCCTTCGTTACTTATCAGAATTTGCGCTATCAATTGAGGCACTATACTGATCCAGTTGCCCAGTCCTAGAAGATCGAGGATCAGGAACAGTTCCAACTAGATTTGTAGGGGTCATGTAGCCACTGCCAAAACCACCTAGTTTTTAGTGGGTGTATCAAAACCCGATCTTATAAGCTTATTACCCATTAACTATAAGCTAACTGTTTAGTACTTTCACCATATTTGCTGAAATGTATGTACCTTGTAAAATTGTAGTTTTTAAGTCAAAGGAAATACAAATAATATACATTGTTTAAATGAAAACCATTGGCCCAATAATCAGATTTTGACTTTGTCTTTTTGCCTGACTAGTTCGTTTCTTTTTTTATCGGAATTTAATTCCATTGCCAAATTGAAAAATACCGATTACTGCCCTCGGCTGACTCGCATATTGATCGAGTGTTTTGATATTAACATAAATTCTCCGCTGCCGTATTTGTGGCACGCAACATAAAGCTTTCGATCATTTAAGGCAACCGACAAGAATTAGATTTGGCTTTGGTTATTTTCGTCTATTTGGCCCATTCGCACGTTTGACCCCCTTCAAGGCAATCGCTTTTGGCCAAACAATGGTAACGGGCTTGGGCCAACTATCGAATTAAATTCGCAACACTGCAAGAAAAATATGGGTGCAAACAAGTTTGAATATTTGCAATGATTATTTTATTTAAATAAAATTTTTTGAATTTATCATGATTTATAAGTCAGAAATAAAATTTTTTCTTAGCTTCTTCCAAAGATAAACTTATACCTTTTAAAAGATTTTAGTTTTTACCTTTGGGTTGATCATTTATGGTAATAATGCGCAAAATCTAAGCCAAAGAAATGTACCTATGGATTCATTTTAGTGTCTGTGTACCGAATGTTAGCGTGATGCCCTGTGTGATGCCCTGAAAAACCAACGGGACTCAGACTCCTAATTAATTAGTAAAACTTTCAAAGCCGATCCATTAAGGCTCCATAACGAAGACCTTCGCATTCCAACGCTTCCGCTCCAGTATCTCAGTTTCTTATGCTGTTTCTGTTCCCTGTCAGTTGGTTAAGATATCGGTTATACATACGTGCATATGTATGTATATAGTGTATATACCAGTCCCATATCGATTTCAAATTGCGAGTCCCAACTCGCACGGCTGGCGAAACAGAAACAGAAAATAATTAAGTTCTCAAAAGATAAAAATCATGTTAGCCGCAGATCAATTAGCTGATTTTTACCATAACCCAGGCATATATCAATTTTTCCTCGCCAACTCCACAGCCTCTTCTTCTTCTTCTACGACTACGCGATGTGCCCGAGGTGACGCCCCCACCGCCTTTACCACCGCCCACCTCATCCTCCGCCCTCTAAAAAAGTGGTCCGCTTAGTGCATAAATTTGCATATGAGAATGTCTGGAAATGCCTTTTGAAGGCTGTTGAAATGTTGCTGTGGATTGAGTAGGTCAGGCGGCGGGGAGGCGAGGGTGTCGAAGGTTTCTCCGTGGATGTAGCACCTGCTTTTTGGCCCGGAGCAAGACACTCGAATGGCCAAGAAGGAGCCTCGAATGGAGCCTGATACTGGACATGCACATGCTCGGACGTCAGTAACTCATTTATCGCTTAACTGGAGTTGCCCCTCCAGACTCCTTTTTACCATGTCCACCTTTTGCACGGGAAACAATATAATAAAGTTGTTGACTTTCATTCTTTGGACGATTTTGTCTTCCAAAATATACAAAAATAATTACCAAACTAATAATACAATTGGCTTCTAGATTGCCCAAAATTTCAACAGCACGTTCACACTAGCAACCAAATATTCCATACTATTTGGAAGCAAGGTCACACTGTGCAATGTACAGTATCAGCAATTAAGTTATAGATTAATTTAGTCATTCACGGTTGCAAAATTGTATTTGAATAGCATTTAAGATCTTTTATTTCTTACGGTGTGCTATCAGTTTCTGTTTCGATTTCACTGGTCTTATTTTATTTTATTTTGACAACGAATTTGCATGCGCTGGAAATTGTGTTTTGAGGCTTGTTAATTTTGACTAAAGTCGCTGCAGTTACGTGCTGCGTTCGGTTCGGTTCTGTTCCCAATCCAAATCCCATATCCCAGATCCCAGAGTCGCGGCCCATTGCGTGACTGACCCAACCTGAGAGACTTACGCATGCGCGCGCTTACAAACGCCAAACTGAGTTTCACAAAAAGGCAGCAAAAAAAATATAGTGAACTGGTAAAATCAGCAAACAAAAAAAGACTGCCAAGGCAAACAAGTAAAATGTGAAACAAGAACCAAAACAAAGTGTTCGATGTTTCCGTTTCAAATTCTGTGGAAGAAGACATTTGCTGAGGCCCCAGAGTCTGTAGGTCTGTTCCATTGTGGGACCAAAGCGAGCCCAAACCCAATCCCAAACCCAATCCCAAACCCAGAGTTGGGACAGTGGTACCTCTGGACGAAGACAATTGGCGCGCGAACAATTGTTCGGTTCGTTGTTTGGATTTGCTTTGGTCTCCGCTTGTTGGACATACGAAAAATAAGAACAAGTTCGGTATTTTGCTTTAAAGCACGCCTAAAGAACCTCCAGCCAGTGAAGTTCGTCCAAACAGTGGATTGAATGGCAAACAATGCAGCTATGTTAATTGTTAAATTATCAATTGATAAATGTTGAAACCGATAACTGATAATGGGTTCATTTCGAGTTTAAGCAAGTGTCTTTAAAGCTATTAGTATTTCGAAATGCGACCGTATTTTGCCTACAATAATAAAGAAACTCTGTCTTTAAACAGATTAAAATGTTGAAAGCAATCAATATATAAGACAAATAACTAAAAGACAGCCTACGTAGGTTAGGCATTAATAATTGATTCTCTTCTTTATTTCTCATTTTTAAACCTATTTTCTAAAAATATCCCTATTTATTCAAGTGCCAATTCTAGCCACATTAGCCCCCACCACGCCCATCGTACTCATCTAGAAGCTCGGCCAACTGGCGATTGTGGCGCAGATAAAAGAAAGGCACTTGAGCATTATATCGGCGAAGGCAGGCAGAAAAGCATTCTGCACTCGAAACGGCCAAGAATCGCTTTGGGCTGAGCCCACAAACAGCAAAATGGGAGAAAACGGCGGAAAGTGCCAGGGTGCAAGGGAATTAACAATTCATTTTATTGTTAAGTATGCGGTCGGGCGGACCTACGGACCTACGGACCCACGGACCCAAAAAGGGGGAGTTCGGGGTGGGAGGAGTGCCAGCCTCTTTTTAGAGCATCTTGTTAGGCCCTGTCTGCGAGGTCTAAGCGCTGCGCTTCCCCCAACGGAGCATCCAGCCTCATAGTTAATAATGCGATAATTTCATTTTCATTCAAAGCAAATCGAAGGCAGCAACAATAACCACAATAAAGGCGCAGGAAAGCAACAGCTACCGGATTACGAGCCATGAAAAGGAATAAATAAAAGCGTTTTTTTTTTTAGGAGGGGTGGTGTGTTGCTGGGTTTCTTGGCGTGTTGCGGCAACATGTTGCCCGGGTGTTTTCTTCGTTATTTTATTTCGTGGAAGGAGAGAAAACCTGATGCATGCGCAAAATTTAAATTATGTTGTTTTGTCGCATGTTTCGCTCTTCTTCTACCAGCTGCGCTTTGTCGTCGTAGGACTTTTATGTTGTTGTTGTTGTAGTTCTTAAAGCATTATCAATGAATAAATGAAAACGTCTTTTGTCCAGTGGAAATTGTCGTTGCTGCCGATGTTGGCATGCAACTTGCAGAGTGCTCAACATCTTCTTTAAGTCCCTGTTTTGTGTCACAGCCAACTGTCATTTGTACACCGAATCGCGGTTTCTTCTGTCCTGCGTTCCCCGGCGATATGTTCGATTTGCATAATATCACGGGAAGCACTTAGGATTAATAGCGAGCGCCCCGTATGTTGCGGGTTAAACATTTGTGTAGCGAAATTGATTCAATTTGCGGCCTACCTTTTGCGATGCGCGGCTAAATTGTCGTTATCCATGTGGGTAATCCACCTTTGTTGTCCATTTACTGCTGGGTTAATCCATTATTGCACTGCAATGGAGAGAAATAGGTTATTCAAGTTGTGGCTTGCATTGTTTAGCACGAAAATTAACGCCTCCGCTTAGTGGCGCCACATGTGGTCGGGTAGCGGAAGCACATATGTATGTAAAATTTCGTGGCAGAGAAATTTCGTTTTCATCTTTCAAATAAATGAATAAAAACAATTTTGTTGGGAACTTCTTAAAAACAATTTTAAAAGATTATATATAAAGGAATTTTAAAATTTTGGTTCAAATCAAATGGCTATTAGTTCAAGAAATAGGAAACGTAAAATCATTCAGGGCAATTGTCGTTTAATGTAAATATCCAATTTTTGTTTATAGCTTATGCTTTAATATTAAAACTTCATGTGATTTTCATATTTTATATCGACGATTACATAACACACAATGTGTATCTTATATAATATTGATAATTTTTCTACTTGAAGAAAATATCCCACAGCAATTATTTCGGGTATCAGCTGAAAGACAAAAGATTCCTACGTTGGCAACTTTTGACATTTTCCCACCTTTTAATGTCACCGAGTCGCTCCGCACACAGAACGCAGGGAAAAAAGGAACGATCGGCAGCAAAAGAAGAACACTAACAGCCAAAGTGCCCAAGTACCAAGAGAAACAAGGAAGCTGACCACGGCCAAAAGAGCCAAAGACCAAGTGGCAGGCTGTCAGGTTCAGTTTCAGTTTCAGTTAAAGTATAAGTTTGGGACTCAGGCTTAGGTTCAGGCTCGGCTTCGAAGCTGCTGTCATATCCTTTTGCGGTAAGCTACTGAGGAGAAGGGGGAAGGCTGGAGGAACGGGTGTTTGAGCCCGTTTCTCATTCATTTGCGCCAAATGTCATTATTGTTGCTCGTTTGTTGTTGCCTCTTTTGTGGCCGCTGCTGCCTCTTTTTGTGGCATCTTCGGGTCTTTTGTAAAACTCCCTCGTTAAACAGATTATTTTCACACCCGACTTCTTGGCTTGGCTGGCTGCTGCCAATTTGGTAAGTGAATTGAATGGAATGGCCCAGACTATGCACTGCAGCTCACTCCTTGCAGGCGTTAATAATGCGATTTCAATGCAGTTGATTGCACTGCAAATAAATGTTGTGTATTTGCATATTGTAAAATAGCCGGACACGTGAATTAACTAAAATAAATATCAGAAATTGGCAATTTTGAAAAAAACAAATAGAAGAAACTCATGTTTTGTGAGTGTGATATTGGTACAATCATAACATAATTTAATCGTTATCAAAATATTTATTTACTTTGGATTTGTATTAATTATTATTGGTATACGTTTAGGTATAATAATAACAAATTTGATCGGTGTGTACAAAATGCAAAGACCTCAAAGCGCGAAGTGTTTTCCTTTTTATATTTATTTGGGGAGACCTTATGAAAGCGACAGAAGGAGTGACACATGTATGCACCTGGTTTAGAAGGTTGCGGTGCCAACAATGGGCAGGCTTCGATTTGGCTTCGAGTCCGCTGATTGTTAATTGCGCAAGTATAAAGAATTACCACAGCTTTGGCTTTTAGTGGTCCGTTCCAGGATGAGATTTAAGAATCGATGAGTAAAATTAGATAAATCATTGAACTTTGATCAACTTTGGTTTTAGAGATTAAAACAAAGCTAAAGCTTGAACTAATTTTGAAAGAGACTGTCGGTTTATTTTCGAATTCCGCTTTTCAGTATATTGCCAAATTTCTCTTGAGCATGCCAATGATACGGCTGCTCCCCTTCCAATCAAAATAGTTATCGAAGAAGAAAGTGATCGCAGCTGAATTTCAAGGGGAGGGACCCCCTCAAATTATTTTGCACTCAAGTAAAAGTCTTGAGCAATTTTTCCGCAAGTTGCTTGAAATTATTTTTGCGGACACGCTCTGCCGCACGTAGCACTCTCGAATAAAAGCGATGGAGAAGCAAATAAACCCTTGGAATTCGAAAACATTTTATGGCATTGGAGGGGAGTGGAGGACCACCTAGGCGTAACTGTTCCCAAATTCATATGCATAATATTTGCGCTATTTGCGCCGTTTGTTTTGATCGCGAAAATATTTTGCGCTCGCTGCGTAATTGTTGAAAGTCGCACAAAGGAGGGCCAACCCACCCAGCGATGGGGAATCTGGGGGGATCGGCGGACTGACACGTGAATGACAGATCAGACAACCAGCTCACGCCCAACATCAGAAAACATCCATAAATATTTTTGTCATTTAGCCCCCGGCAGCGGCACTCGCTGCGATTTATGGCCGAGAGTCGTAAAAAACCGTAAAAAGCCTTCCCCCGAACCGAGAGCATCGTAAAATTAAACAGCGAAAATAGTTTTTGGCCGCTTAAGTCGCCGTTTGTGATCGAAATACTTAATTAATTGGTCGAACCACCGTATCGATCGATGGATCGCTGAATCTGATCGTGGGTGGGCCACCCATCCCCAAATCGGAGTGCGTTCGTTTGATTTATGCAGACAACGCAGACACATTTAATGAGCGGCATTTGAATGCGCAGTCGCCGGTGCCCAAAACCAATTTTGCACTTGTAGCTAAAAATAAATTCCGGGGAACGGAGCTTGCACTGACTAAATGCAAAGAAAAGCAGTTCCGATGTTTGCCAATCTCGATTGATAGTCTTACAAATAATGTTCCGTACGCTGTCATAATTGAAAACTTTCATTTGGATTTAGATGTAAAAATATTTCACTGTTCCGAACGGGAAGAAAACTGATAGCGCCAACCAGCGGTCGGTAGCTGAACTACGGTACAAACTGAGGATGAAGGACATTCACTACGGGTTCATGTCCCGACTAAAGGATAATAGGGGGAATGCGCAAGGGACCTAGTCCTGGCTAAAGGATAATAGTTCTGAAAGTAAAACAGAAAGCTGTGGAAAATTCAAACGCCACCTATTGGAGCAATTTGGTGAGGATTTTTCAAAGGATAACTTGAGAGCACGCGATTTTGACCGCGTACAGTGGATCCTGAAAATCGCGTTTTTTACTACAATACAAAATGTTCTAATAAATACTAAGGAGCGCTATATTAATTTTAAAGCAAAAAGTTCAGCATGTCATGTCATATACACCATCGTCAAGCAAAACAACAGATTTCTCCTTAATAACAAATATTAAAAAGGCTTCTAAATGATTTGTATACAACGACGAAGAGAACTATACCTCACACTGCAATATGAGTATAACAAAAGAAGCCAAAACGTTGTAAAGTTCCTTTTAATTTAATGACAGAGCCGACACTTAATAAACAATAATCATCAACTCGAGGCAAGATTATCTCGATCTGCAAGTGGAACTAACTCCTCGACTCTCAAACGTACTTATATTTTTCCATGTACATATATACTTTTTAGCAAAAAAGAAAAACAACCAGTGAATCCCAGGCGTTCATCCTATATTTTTTGCTGTCGGTCTTGTGGCAACGAGATTTGCATTTTGATGAATAGCAGGCGAAAGATGGAGAACTGAGCTGAAGTAACCTGTAAGTCATTTTCGTGACACTATCTGGAATGGCGGTGGGGAGATTGGGGGGACAAAGTGCCGCAGCAACTTCTGGTCTCTTGTGTGACTTGAAATTTAAATTAACCTTTGGTTTTTGGATTTTTTCATTCGCTTTTTGTCTCTTGAGCTCGGGTAATTATTTTTTCATTTTGCGAAAAAAGACCGAGTTAGCTTTGGTTGGATGTGAGTTATTGTGCAAATTAAAATGAACGATGTGTCGGTGAGGTCGCCTTTTGTTGTCGTAGCGCCAACGATAAAGTCCCCCCTGCGGACCCTGAACCTGAACCGCAAGTACGATGTATCTGGCATTTTTTTCTATATTTTTCGTGTTTCTATATGTTGTTTGGCTGTCTAGCGCGCGCATGATGTGACTATGATTCGTGTTTTTCGCTCCACGCCATGAATTTGCCCTGTCCATTGCGGTCGAGGCGATAAGAATCTTTCCCGAGCTCCCAGTCCGCAGCGGTCCAGATGAAAAGCTCGACCAGCGAAATATTGACTAAGTGTCGGCGGAGCAGGAGGACCGTCCAACCTGACAGCGGTAAGTGATTAACTCTTTACATGACTCCATCTTCATGGTCAGCGCTTTCTGATTCAATCTAAACTCACAAGACAAAAGCGGCCATTTCGGCGGGTCTTTTTTTTTTTTGACTGGTGACTCAGTTTAGAGAGTGCCGTTATGTGGTAGAACTAGTTTAATCGCAGGTCGGCCATCTGGATTTATTAATTGCCCAAGTGATTGTAAGCTAAAACGTGGTTGAGCGGGTAGCCTAATGGAACTGAGCCGAATTTTAGTTCATTAAAAAGAAAGTGATAATATAAAAAACTAACCTATATACCAACTTTGTTAAGATGTCAGTGTTGTTAATATACCCTTTTAAATCTAAAAGAAAAGTTATGTTTTGTCCTTGTATATCAGTGCAATAAGTTATTCATTTTTGACATCGAAATCCATGATAGATTTCCTGAAATCAGTTTTTAAAGTTCTTAGTTCAAACTTCCGCCCGCATTATTAAGTTTTCTCCGCTCGATTTATATAGGTTTAACTTGTAGGTAGTACCCTGCAAACATTTTCCGCCTCTCTTTCTCTTTCTGTTTCTCTTTCTCTCAGTCTCAGTCTCAGTCTCACTTCAATTTCCATTTTGGGAACCAATTGAGACTTGGAATTTGCCATAAATTGCATGTGCGACAACTGTTCCTCTGTCTGTGTGTGAGTGTGAGTGTGATTGTGTGTGGTGTGGTTCTCTGTGTGGGTGCAGTGGTGTAGGTGTGATTGAGATTGTGTGGGTGGAGAGGAGAGGAGGAGTTGCGGATACAAGCTGAAAATGCTTCTCAATGAAGCCAGTTCATTTAAGTTCAACTTATGATGCGGCAGAAATTTACAGACAATGTTGGAAATATTTCAAACTCAATTCCGAAAGGGCGACCCCAAATGCTTAGGTGTGTGTGTAAATGTATATCTGAATGGGTGTGTGTGTGTGGGTGAAGCTGGAAAATATGCAAACTTGGTTTGAATTTTGAATGACCTTGGCATAGAGGAAATGGCAAAAAGCATTATTTAAACTTAACAAGGCGACAACTGGGGATAACCCCTCACAGATACACACACACGTACAGGGGCGGATTGTGTACCTTCATATGTATGTATATGTGTGGGAGGGAGAGGTTTCTATGCTCGTACGGTTGATGGTTTCGGTTGAGTAGCAATTTGTGCCGAACTCAATCAGAGCACACGGCAACCCATTAGTCTCCTCACTCCTCCGGAAATTTTCAGCCCGAAAAAGGAGGTGTGGCGTCACACACGCACACAGCCCGAGCCAGGAGAATAGCACCAGAATCTCAAAAAACCATCTTGATGTTCAACAGCTTCTCTAAAGTAGGAATTCTAACCCTTTTCCTTTCAGGTCAGTTTAATACTTTCAGTAGTGTATTTTTAGTGAAAATGTAACGTTTCGAAATGTCAACATTTTGTTGCATTAAATTAAGGATATATTATATTTTAAGTTTCCGTTGTAAACAATAGAGCTATTGTGTCAGCCGCAGCAGTAAATACGTTTTCACATGTTTGAGCCTCTGTCCCTGCATGTATTTTGCTAATTTACTAGACAGAAATACGCCTTTAACCCACCTAGCTCATTTATTATATAAAACACAACGCCCAAAGTGAGTCGAAGGGTGGCGAGCGGGGGTTAAGGAGGTGGCCGGAGACAAAGGACAGGGCGACAGGGCGACAGGTTAACTGGCAAGGCAGCTGCTGAGCCTGATTGCAGTCCTTGGAAAAAAGGAAGTCGAAAAAGCCGCAGGATTCATCGGCGCCATCGTTGCGTCGTCCTCCCTTTGGGCTTTGAACCCTTTTTTTTGGCTTAGCTCCTGCTGCTTTTTGATATATGTATGTGAATATACATGTGTGTTTCGAGGGTAGCAAAGTGGAAAAATCGTGTTAATTTTGGAAGGCAGCGGGAGACGGAGATTTCGGGTATCCATATTATATGAGTTTTTAATTACCGAAATTAGTTGGTTTCCTTTGGTCGCGCCCCTGCAACTAATCTCCCTTTTTAAGCTGTGTAACTGGGATTTTTTTTATTTATTTTCTTAAAATATATTAAAATTTCTTCATAATGTTGAGTTCTTCTCGTTAAAACATAAATACATATATTATAGTTATATTCAAAATAGTATATAATTGCTTTTAAAAATAATACGAGTTTAAGTACTTCACATGAACCCTCTTAAAACATTCGATTTCACTTTAAATTAGATTTAAACGAGCAGAAGTACCAAAAATAATAAATTATTAAATGCAATTATCGAGCTTCAACAGGCATAAAATCAGAGCAGAGTTGCAAAATACGAGTGCAGCCAAAAGAGGAAAAAAAAGTTTTGTCAAATCAACTTCCTTCCGTTCCCGTTGCGCAGAAAATGAAAAATATCATATGAAATTAACCCTGCAGGCAGGCAGGAAAGTCGCCCCAACCCCCGTGAACCACCCCATTTGAAAAAAGGGTAGCTCAGAGGGCAGAGGGGTGGGTGCGCGATGGCCGAGGCAGACAATGTGGCAACAAATTTGTATGTAAATGTATGCAAAAGTAATTAATCATAGTCGCACATGCACGCGCACTCTCTCACAAAGACACTCGGCCACTGCGGACTTTACACAGACATGCATACCATGGAAGGACTCTCCCTCACACAGATACTTATATATATCTGAGCATGGCAATCCCGGTCGTTGGCTGAGAGGTGCAACTTGTTTAAAGGTTAACTTCATTTTTATTATATTATGACAGCACTGGGCGGGATTTCGGCTTGGAATTGGGCGCGAGCTAAGTCCCTTTGTTCAGCGATGCGAATTGGGGGTGAAATGAGTGAGTTTAACGCGGAACTAACTTCTTTGACCACCGTGCATAAAATTCGATTATACCTAAATTGAATAAATCATATGCTGAATGAATCACCGGAATCTTCAACGTAATGGCAGTTTTATAACAGTTTTATATATATAATATCATATATAAACTCTATAATCATCCGATTTTGATTTGTGCAAATCGTTGCATACTTTCTGGCGACCGATCATGGTAGAAGAAACAAAATCCAAAACTCATACTATTTTTAGATTCTAATTTATTAAAATAAAAATAAATTGATGGTATAATTAAGTTTTCTTCATTTCCGTGAACTCTAAACTAATTTTAAAACGTATCCTTTTAAAACCCATTTTAATACTTTATTGATTTGTTTATCACTTCGATCATTTTGAATATATTGTTTTGAACTTTTCTAAGAAAATACTGAACAATATGATTTGCGGACCCCGCACTTATAAATCGTTTAGCCTGCCCGCCACGAGTTTTATCTTCCGGAAGATCCCTTGCCCTCTTGCCCCCCTTTTCACCACCCAACACTCCCTTATCCGTTCCACAAAAAGGGTCTCAAGTGCAGTTGTGTGCGTGTCCGTGGGCGATATTGAAATTTGAGACCGCAGAGGTCGACAAATCCTTTGGCCCGTCGCTTGACAACATGTGGCGATGCAGGAGCATCAACGGCAGCCATTCGCCTCTTCCCTTTGGCTCCTGCCAGCTTGCCAGCTGGCCTGTGTACATGTGTGTGTGTGTGTGTATAAGTCGTCTGCGGGGTTGGTTATATAACGATAACGGAGGCGGCCATGATACCGCAGCCTGATTTTGATGCTGCCGTCGCTTAGTGCGACCCAAACGATACCGACCCGAGCAGACAATGGCGGTGGTGGAAAATTCGAGCCAGCGACACATGTGCTACGTTTCCATGGACGGCGAGGGGGACTTAATAGGTGGGGGATTGATAGTGGCAGGAGTGGCAAGAGTGGGGGTGGATCGGAGGCAAGATGGCGTTGGCGTGGCCGCTGTGTTTTGGCTTTTTTCCCTGCGCCCTTCTTTTTTCAGCTCATAAATCATCGCTGAGACGACACCGTGTTAAATTGGAACTTTTCCCATGCTTGAATGGAATTGGGTGAAAATATTAAATATTGTAAATATTTTATATTATAGTTGACTTTTTAAAAATTACTAACTCAAATATTGCGTTGAAATGAAGTCATTTCTTTTCCCAATGATTATATAGGGTTCAAATGAAATAGCTATAAGCCGACACAGTAAGCAGAAGAAACTTTCATAACTCACCTGAAAAAACACAACATTATATACAAATGAAGCAAGATTTTCAACTGCAATGAAGAACAACGTTTTGAGAATGGTTCTCTCTTTACAGAGAACACAAATGGTGTACAATTTTCAGCATTTAATTTAAGCGTGTGCGGAGCATGCAACATTTCCCCACTCACATGCATGCAAATCACACACACGCGGATCACCATCTATGATTCCCCCGCCGCCTACCCCTTGTCCGTTGACCAACCAGTGCTCCGTACAAGCCGAAAAAGCCATAATTTTCCAATTAAGCGAAAATGAGCGATTTATTTGCCATGAAATCAGTGAGAATCGCCGATAAAAATCTCTTCATTCTGTTGCACAGTTGCTCTGGCCAGCGGCAATTTGTGGGGGTGCAGAGGTGCGGAGGTTGCGGAGGTGGGAAATGCGGGGGCAAAGTGGGCAGGACCCGGCGTACGAAAATGTGGGAGGGAAGTGCAAGCGGGTGCTGTCCCGCGCAATTGTTGCTGCCTTTTTCGCTTTGGTTGCAGAAAGTGCAATGCGAAATGTTTGCCGCCGTTGCAATTATTTATTATGCCCACAGTTCGAGAGGTGGAGATGTAGCATTTTCAGGGAAAAGATTGCGAAAAAAGGCAGAGGCGTGGAAGAGAAGGGAATTCATTATAATAGTTTGTGGCGTTCAATAACACAACCTGCTGACCTAAGCTAAACAAATTTAGAGGCATATACATCAGTATATTTTTTAAAGACTGTAAAATAATCAACCATCCCTTTTCATAGGCATAATTTTGTTACAAATAACTTTTATAAGAGTTCTTGAAGATTGAACAAACAAGAAACTTGAACCCCCATAAAAAGTCCAGGCATACGGCTCTGTTTAGTGGGGGTTTTGCAGCAGCAGCTGCTGTGGGAAGGTTCGTAGTGTTGACGCTGTGGCTACGGATGACGAGGTGGCTGTGAGTGTGGATGCCACAGTGCCTGAGCCACTCAACCCCAAAAGGGGTTGGATAAGCGGGGGCAAACAGCGTAGCTTGCTCTTTTTTTTTTATACCCCCTTTCAGGCGAGAATTGGATGTCCCGGGCTCTGAGATTACAGTGCTTTTATTTTTCCCCGCACGTTTTCCGTTGCAACTTTTTATTTACGTCTGTAATGTGAAGTGGAAAATTGCTGAATATGTGACAGACTATACAAAAAATCAGTACAAGTGTTACACACTTTGTGGGAAACACTGTGCGTGCCAGTTAATAAAACTTAAACGAGAACAAGCTCTGTTGAAACGTATAAAAATAAAATATTCACCAAGTATTCACATCTTCAAATAATAAGTAAAAGTAAAAGTAAAGTAAAAAACAAAACACATAAAAACCTTCAGATTGAATCAACTACACCCCCAAGTCAGCCGTAGCTTGTTCATTTTCATTTTATGTAAGGGCTGCAACACCTCGATAAATGCTCGAGCAACAATCTGCGAATGGAAGTTGCATGTCCAAAAAGGGACATGGCTATTTAGCACCTGTGAGCCGCACTTAATTAGAAATGCAATTTTGTGTTGTTTTTTCGGCCACACGCCAACACCTTGAAGCAAACCGAGACTTTGATGCGAAGTAGCGTGTCCGCGGACTGTGCCTCGTTTTGTTGCACTCACTGTACTTGGCATTTTGCTCCACTGACTAATTCAATTGTGCGGGCAAGCAAACCCCTCGATTGCTGTGTTTCCCTTGTCTTTAACCCATGGAATAGCTTTGTTTATCAACAACTTTTCACTAGCTCACTCGTCTGCCACTTCCGTTTCTTTTGTTTTTGTGGAAAGGGGCAAGTAGAGGGGTTGCCCAGGTGCCAAATGCAATTTGTGTTGCATTTTTAATTCATGGAAGACTCCCCTCCAAAACTTGTCTCGCAAAGTGCTGAACTGGGTAAAGTTGAATGAGGATGTGATATAAGGATTAGTTAGTGCATGGATATGTGTTAATAGATGGGCATTAAACAAATAAAATTGTATTTTATTTCTTAGTAGTTTCCTTTTTTATTGGACACCAAATAATGTGCGTATAGTTAATAAATTACATTTTTTGAATCTTGGAAAAATATGAGTAGTAAAAGAAATACGAAAAGTTAGGGAAAATATTGCTCGCCATGAAAATGAATTTATCTTATTCACTGAAATGTCAAAAAAGGTCAGTGCTCTCGCCGAGAATTCCCCCATCTTGTGAGTGCAGGCAATGCATTTGCATTGGCGCCAGTTGCAAAATATATATGGACCGGGGGACTTGGAGTTGGGAATCGGCAATTTTTCGGACACACGCATTTTGCAGAGAGGAGTTCGAGTCCTCAGGTTCGAGTCCTCGGACCAGGACCGGGCCATAAATTAAACGCATTTTCCGCACACAGAAATGCACAGGGGCAGCGGGAAAAGCAGAGCGGCGTGAAGTGAACTGCACAAAATTTCCATTCTCGTTTTATTTTCTGTTAATTTGGCCGTGGCAAGAAAAAAACAGCCTGTGGAAAATGAGGAAATGCAGAGTGCAGGAGTGCAGAGTGCAGAGTGCAGAAATGTATGAAAAATTAATTTTAAAAATCGTTAATTGAGTGTTTATGGCACTGCACACACAAGCGAAAATATGCATTTGATATGGCATTTTTAAGCGCATAAATATGAAAGCATATTAAATGTGAGAGATTTACGACTGCCGCCAAAGCCTTTAATTATTTTTAAAATCATAATTACTTTTTGAAAAGGCAAATGCGTCGCACAACTCAACCACAAATAATAAACTGTTTGAATCAAATGTCAGTCAGCCAGTTGACTTCAATTTGCATAGGCAGCTAAATCATTTTGTCGTGTCTTTCGAGTGTTAGTGCAAATGTGCGCAAACAAGAGCAAACAATATTTCTCACATAAATTCACACTTTAACCAATTTGCATGCAATCTGCGGGGGTGCAACAACTTTTCCCAACTGCCACCGAACTACCACCGAACTACCACCCAACGCCCCTGTCTGGGGGGTGAAAATACGGAGAGCTCTCCGTATTTTGCGCATGATTGTCGAGGAAATGGGGAGTCCTGCGGGGGTGGCCGACTCATTTCTGCTGCATTCAGTGCGAACTTTTTGCATATTTAAATGGCTCTGGTCTGGCAGCCAGA
The DNA here is from genome assembly GCF_016746245.2 of Drosophila santomea. Taxonomy (NCBI): domain Eukaryota; kingdom Metazoa; phylum Arthropoda; class Insecta; order Diptera; family Drosophilidae; genus Drosophila; species Drosophila santomea. The sequence continues at coordinate 7,546,525 of NC_053019.2, read as the reverse complement.
AAACTGCACGAGTGACTGAATGAGTTTGAATGAACTCGCTGCACGGAAAAAATACAAAACCAAAACACCAGCAACCCAACACAACACAACACAGCACAAACCAAAACAAAACAAAACTCTTTGGGACTGGGGCCCACGTTGCGGCAGAGTTTTTCACTTCCCTCTTCTCTGGACATCGTCACCAGCAACAAAATCGAGAACATTTCATTTTCAACGCAACCGAAACAGAGGAGGTTTTCAGGAGGAATTGGAAAATAAATGGGGGGTTTACAAAAATATACATGCCTGGGTGTATTTTTGAAAATATATGCACCCGAATGGAAAGAAACAGAGGGCCACAGTGCCATAAAAATAGTTAATTTCTTGTAAAAGAAAGCTAATATCTTTGATTGCCAATACAGTATTGAAAAAAATGTAGAAAAAAGGTACAATTCCAAATAGATACTAGAGAAAATCATGACTGTGAAAATATTTTTACTGGTGCTTACTTCTACAAAAGACAAAACAAACTCATGCTAATTCAATGCATTTATGAATTATTTTATGACAACCTCTTTTTATTTAATATATCATAAGCCAAAGTCTTCAATTACTGTGCATACCAAGAGCAAAAACGTTAAATTCACCCGTTAGCTTTAGGACTTTCCCGTTTCATTCGCATATGCATATATATCCTTTTTAGCGAGGACAACCTACTAGCCAAGCTATAAAGCCCCTTCCTTTTCACCCCTTTTAAGCCTTCCAGGTGCAACTGCACTTTGCCATTGTACGAACTTAAATCAAAAGGTGACTAAACGAGAATTTCCTTTTTAAATTAATAAACTCGGTCGGTCGGCTGACGTTCGCTTTGGCCTAAGAACAAGTTGGTTTGCCTTAGTTTGCCGTTGGCTTTTGGCTTCTGCCCAGTCGCTTTTGCTGTTTGCCCAAAGGCGGCTCAAACTTACCCATTAACTGCGTTCATAAATTCATTTTTGATGGCAAAGTTTTCTGACGTGCACTTTTTTTGTTGGGTCGCAAAAAACTTTTTCTTCTCAGCCTGCATTCGTTTTTTATTTATTTCTAAATATATATATATTTTGATAATTGCTTGGCAAATCATTAGTGGCAGATACTTGTGAACAGAACTCACCTGAAACGAGAGCAGATAAAAGCAGTGATTTATTAATTATAATTTTTAACCAAACTATTGATTTATGCAAAAATAATAAACTACCTAATTTACGACTCTGGTTGTTCAATTAATCAAATACAATCTATGGGTAATTAAAATTCTACCAATATTCGTGTATTTCGTATATTAATAATAATCGAGTGTGTATTATTAAAGTGACATTATTTAACGAATTAATAAATTCAAATATTAAAAATTTGTTTTCTTTCCTTATCGAAAGAGGAATATTTTGAAGCGCCTACCTTCAAACAATAAATCTATAAGTTTCATATTTTTTTTTCTTATTTATTCTTTTAAACTAATATATTTGTTTAATGTATATATGTATATATTTGTTGTTTAAAAATTACAATTAGGAAGTATTTATTTAAAAATTAAGCATTTTCTCAAGGACAATTCGCATTGTATGTATTCCTTGTCTTTCGACGCAACATTTGCAGTTCGGTTCAACTACCCCAATCAGATGGTCGTAGATTGTTGGCCAGGATACCAGGATACGGGCCAGCAGGACCACACACTCGCCTGCCAGCTGATAAATATCACCCTCGGCGAAAGAGACGGCCAAATGGGGCAGAAAGAGAGAGCGCCTTGGCTTCGGTAGGGCGCTTCCAAGGAATGCCAAACGGAATGCTTCTGAAGTGAACCCGAGGGCAGTGCACATGTCCTGGGCCCAAGTGTTTTAATTATAAAAATGAGATATCGCAGGACTGCTGCGCAGACATCTTCGATATAGCTGGGTGTCCTCCAACCCTCGGCATTGTTGGCCAAACTATGCGAAACGCGTGTCAGTTGCACGAGCCTTCTGTTTGCCCCCGAGGGCAGCAAAAAACCAGCCGCGAAAACAGCCGGAAGGAAGCGCATGTTGACTGAGTCCTCGTTCTCGTCTCTCGTCCTCATTTTCTGACTCGTTACTACTATCACCATTCCCTGACTTATCGGACCCAAATACAGGCAATCTTATCACAGACAGTTTGAATGCAAAGCCCGCCAAGGAGCAACCCTGGGGTTAGGGTTCCAAATAGAAGGACTGCTCACGGAACTTCTAACTTCATCCAGCACATGGTTTTACTCACTTATGCGCTGCATTCAGGCATGGAACTGGCGATGGGTCGTTGATAGCACCCAGCAGATAATAGTACACGCAGAAAATACTTTAAAAATTTTATATTTAAAAAATGATATATTATATTTCACACAATTCGCTGACTGCACATGGCATGAATTTAAGTCCTTTTCAAAGACCTCATCTCGGAAACCTTATTAATTATAGCCAAGAAACTCATCGCTTTGTAAACTACAAAGCTACTACTACGGAAAATAAATTTAAATGAAGTTCCCAACTTTAGGCTGACGCCATTTGAATAACGACGAAAATCACAAAAGCTGAATCGCAGGACTCGGGCGAAAAGTCACCGAAAAGTAGGCAAAACGGAAGCCATAAATGAAATTAAAACAAAGAGTGGGGCCGCTAGGGTGGACCCAAAGTTCAGGGTGGGTTCGCTGGTTCTTCGGATGGATTTGGCCGTGGCCGTGGTATTTGCTGGTTCTCTAAGGACTGAAAATTAGGGTCACTGGGTGTGTGTCGCTCATTTTTTCCAAGAAGGTTTTTCGGGAAAAACATTGCGTAACACAATCGGACAAACGAGGATGGGAAGATAGCGCTGAAAGGAGGGGGGTGTGGGGATATAGCCAGAGATACGGAAAAAGCCAAAATATCTAGACCGAAAATTGGTTAGCAAGTGGAAAATGTTGCTTTGCTCGTTGGTCTTATTTTCCCTCTTATTTTGCTTGTTTTTAGTCTGCGGCGCCCATTTTTCCATTTTCTGCCGCGGCGTTGACCAAAAAAGTTGAAAAAAGTTTCCGCCTTTTTGCCAGCCCGACTTATATACATATGTATATACTCGTACATACATAAATATATATATTCTTTGTTCGGACCCATTCCGTTGGCCATATTTATATATATGTCATTCTCTGAACAACTTTTGTTGTTTGTTTTTGGTTTTTGTTTTATTTGACTGCCCGCTGTTTTTGCCATTTTTTATATTACCACGCCGTTTATCATTTCCCACTGCCAAAACACACTTCCCCAGCAACAGTCCCGCTCGCACAAAGGCTCCCACTCTGTTCGCTATGTATTTGCATATTTGGAACATTTTTGGCATTAGTTACCCAGACTTCAGCAGGTAAATAAGACGATTCTCATGCGACTTTAATTTAATTTATTAAAAGGACGCATAAGGTCGACTATGGCAGCGATTTTCCCGCTTATTTTCCCGATGGGTGGTGCGTGCCATCCTTCAGTTTGCCACTCCCCCAGAAACTCCGCCCCCGCAACCACCTAGCTAATGGAAAATCTAGCTGCCACTGAAAACGAATTCAAAGCAGGGGAAATGCCTCCAGACTGCGTTTTGTTTTCGTGTTGGGTTTACTTCGCTCTTGACATTTCCTGCTGCCAGAATCGGGCCTTCTGACTGCGAATCCGGCTCTGCTCCTTGGTTTTCCTTGGCTCCGACTTCTCTGCGTGTTTGCATTTGACACATTTAATTCCTGGCCCGGCACCACACCCCCCTAACCCACTCCCCCCTCTACTCGGCGCCTGACGCTGACATGATTTATTAATTATGAGCCAAAACATGAAACGAACTTGAGCTCTTAATATTCGACCTTTAAGCGAAGGTTTTTCGCAGAAGGTGCTGAATGGGAATGGGAGTATCTTGAATGAATATTCGGTTTCTTCAAAAATGTAAATAGCATTTTAGTCACATTACCTCGTAGTGGACCGATAGCAAGCATATACAAATCTTGTATAACTAAACCGTTTGAAATCACAATAAATAAATACTAATTCCCAAGACAGTTTTCCAACCAAAACTCATTAGGCAGCAGTGAAGAAAACAGACGTGTTTTTATTTTCACATTTTAACCAACTACTAAAAAGCGAGTGACCCGGCGGCCAAAAGTAGAGGCCAACAGAAGAGCCAGACGAGACGACAAAGAAGAATGTTTTATTTTCGAAAAATTTAATTTTGTAGAAAAACAACAAAGAGGCGAAGCCACGGAAAACGCGGGGATCAAACCGATTCAGCATAGAAAACAACTTTTTGGCGCTGCACGCGGAACGCGCCAAGCGAGATAGATGGATGGCTGTGGGGCCAAGATTTATGGTTGATCAAGAATTTCCCGTACGCTGCATGCGTTCGCGTTTTCCAACCCAAAAACTCCACCTTCCCCTTATTTTTAGATTTCCTTTTCAATTTCGTTTCGGCTTTCAGTGCGATGCACCCATCTCAGTCAGCATCTTCGTGTGTTTTCCCATTTCCCGAATTGCATCTAAGCCGGGTGCGAAGAAGAGAAATGTCTCTTGGGTGTATTCATAATATGGCCGCACCATAAATATGCCGCTTTTCCTACAAGACATCCGATGTCGGTGCAACGGGCTGCGGCCAATCGAAAATGGGAAAACAGGAGCGTTGGAGCGGAGGAGCTGAGGAGCGGAGGAAAATCAGAAAACTGGGCGTACGCCCGTCGACGCCTTGACGGATTGGACGGATGTAGCCGGCAGAGGCAGATGTAGTGGCCGTAGCTTGTAGATTCCAAGATGCAGATGGGGACGCACTGCATCAAGTGGCGATCGCTGGCAATCTGATTGCAGGCGAGTGTGCGCCTGGTTAATTGAGAAACTTGTTTCACTTGGCCGCAGCCGTTTCACGGCCTGCACGTGGCCAACGAAAATAGCAAAACTCGTTGTCACCAAAGTTGGGAGGCAGTGGATAGGGCCATTATAGTTTTTGGTACATGATATTTCAAAAGAAAGTAATAAGCTAGGGAGTCCTGGTGAACATATCTTGGTTACACACTCAAATGGCTATGTTTTAATCTTTCAACCACTCCATTTTAATCATTTATATTTTATTTATTTATTTATTCCATGTTTTATTTATTAAGTTGAATTAAACTTTTTCAACTTAACATGGAACTTTTGTAAATTATATATTTTACCATAGAGCCAGACCTTGCTCTTTGCGTTCTATGAAATGCATACAAATAAAATATTGATAATAAGTTCACTTAACTGCATTTATCGTGTTTATTACAAACTACCTTTAAGTGGTTATATTTTCTACCGATATGCCATTTATTTTAATTTCGATACTTTATAATGCTCTAAAGAGAAAAGAGTTTAACCAGTGGATAATTCAAAAATCACATATTAAAAGTCCCGAAACTGACGGGAAATGAACTCTGATATTTTTCGAGTTTAAGAAGTACATTACATCGAGTTATTTATTTTCTAGTACAAGTGCACTTTTTGGCCCATGGTGCCAATGCATTGCAATAATCTTGGTGCTTGTCTTGTGTCGCAGGAAGTGCTAAGCGGAATGTCTTAATAGTCGCGCAGGCATTGAGGGCTCTTCGAGTCCTTTGGCACACACACGTATGCAAATTACAAGAACTAAGCTAATAACACGTTCCCCAGACATCTGAAGTGGGACGAAGAAGGGCGGAGGAGCTGAGATATTTTAGTTCTCAAGAGCCGAGAAAACGGGTTCGATGCAATGTCACAATTTGAGCCCATTGGGTTGGGGATTGGCGACTGGGGATTGTGATTGGGGATCACCACCTACAGATTCGAGATCCTCCTTTTTTTTGTGGCGCAGTGAAATTCATAAAAATGCAAATAAATAAAATTGAAATTAAAAGTTGTTGTGCAACAAAGTCGAAAGGTGATAAATCAGGTGACAGAAATTAATTGAGTTATTCAACATTGGAAGCATCGGATATCAGACACCTGCAAGAGTGTGTAGATACTTGTCGTCGATGTTGTTATTGGTGGAGTCCCCAGATCCGGCTGAAGCCGCACCTCACACAAGAAATAAATAAAAGGCCGGAGAATCGGCCAGAAGAAACCGAAGCCGAGGCCGAAGACACTTTGCCAAGATTTGCTTTACTTTTTTCGTTACTTATTCACGTCCTTTTCCCATTTCCGTGGCTTGTCGCTGGCTGATTTTGGATTAATTTGTTCTGCAGCCAAGTAAATCCCCCACGCCCGTCTGCATTGCAGTCCCATTGCGTCACAAAAGGTATAAACGCCGAGGGCACGGAACCAAATCCTCGAAAAAGTGAAGTATATTTGGTGAAGTAAAGACGACAGTCACCTCTACCTGGTCGTTCTCGTTGCGATTTTGCGACTGTGCGGCAGGTTTTCGCCTTACGTTTTTTGGTTTTTTTTGGTTATTTTGGCTTTTTGCAACGGAATGATATATGAAGTATCTCATGGTATGACATTAACAGCACACACGAACATGTAGTTTTGTAATTTATTGAGTTTTCAGATATTTTGAAGGCATTAACATTGAAACAAATTATTATGATTATAAGATTTATTGCCGCCAGCCAGCGAAAACACACGAATAATCATCTCAGATGCAGATACCAGAAACCGCGGAAAGAGACGACACCGCCGAATGGACAGAGAGAAGGAACAAAACATATCTCATTTGAATGAAATGCATCGCCGTCCCCACCCGAAAACACCTTTGCCCGGCCCTCCTTGATGTCACATGCAGTTCTATCTTATCTGCAACATTCTGTCGCCTGCCCATCGTTTTTGCAATTTGATGGATTGAAGAGCATTTCGTTGGTTGTGAGAGTATTTCACACTTCTCCCTCCTCCTTTGCGAGATAATTTCAACCGAAAGTCGTTGCGAAAAAGGGTATACTAGATTCGTTGAAAACTATGTAACAGGTAGAAGAATACGTTTATTATGGATGTTTCCACAAGCATTGTATATGTTTTTTATGTTACAGTAAACCAAATCGTATATCCAAATATATAGACCATCAGGGCCATCAGACCATTTTGTACTTTTTTCTTTTGTTATCGAATTTATTTACCATGAAATAATTCTGTGTATAAGCAGAATATAAAAGAAGCATTAGCAAGTTAAACATAATCATCTTAATGAATATCAACTAAATACTTCCCTCATTCCCATAAGAACTAAATAAATGGAATAGAAGACTTCTTGGCATCCTTTTTTCATATCCATGCAAAATCAGGGCATTTCATAGATGATTTAAATGATGTCCGATTGCAGGCACTTACCACAGAACTTCTTCCCAGAACCAAGAGCCCCAGCAGACCCATTTGTTATTGCCTTATTAACATTGATAATCTCTGGACAGTGGCCAGCTAACCAAATGGCATTACCCAGACTCAACTTGGCCAACTTTGTCTGCTGGTGACCCACGCATGCGGCGAAATCAGAATTTGCCATCGAAGCGTAGACGCGACACTTTTGGCCAATTGCGATTGCAGCCCGGCCGCCAATTGCATAATTGGCTAGTTGAAATGCGCAAGTGCGAGTGGTTTTTTATTGCGGATGCACTGGCAGACGATTCAGCGGCTTCGATAAGGTAAGCGCCCTGTCTGGTTCTTGGCCAAACACTTGCAAAACTGTTAGATGTATTCAACAAAAACCTCGAAAAATGAAAGACAACTCTTCAAGTATATGGAGCATTCAAGAACAAAGGATCTTTCTGATTTCATAACTGATAATAATTTTAACAGTGCCTAAGTTCCTGATTTAATTTTCTCATAATGTATTTAACACTATTTCATATTTGAAACACTGAGAGTATTTCAATTTGTTTGAGTGTAGCACTTGCTTTTCTAGGTTCTTGAGCTCTGAGGTTGGCGGCTTTCTAATCGCGTTTATTGATTCAAAGACAGGCTACGCGGACACCTGACCGCAAATGGCTTGGGCCTGGTTTTTCTCGGGATGATGTTTGGGTGCCAATGCCGGCGGCGTTGCAACTTTGCGCCGGACTTCATAATTGCCACAAGTTGACGCGCATCGCACGTGGGGCTATGTGTTGGCATTAGACTCTTTTTTATCACACTTTTATTGCTTTTTGCGCCAAACGTCTAATGCGATTCTTCATAATTTTTACAGCTTTTTTATCGCTATTTTTCCCTGTTGTCTTCCTCCAGCCAAAATGTCTTGGTCGTGGAGTGCTGTTTGTTATTATAGCCTCGAGTTTGTGTGTTGTTGTTCGTGGGACTTTGACTAATTGCAGTGCACTTGCCACATGGAGTTGTTGCCGTTGCTGTCGCTGCTGTCAGTCAGCTTGTCCAAACAATTTGTCATCTTCTGTGTCACGTCACAAATGGGTGGTGTTTGGGGTGTGTGTGTGTGCAGGTTAATTTTTATTAGATTTTCATGGAAACCCTACTTTATAGACAAGCCAGCCATCCAGTCGTTGTGTGTCTGTGGCACACCGTTTATCACTTCCTTTGACAATTTACATGCTAATCAGGCGCTGGCTCACTTTTGAAAACAACCAAGTCTCAGGGTAAAATTGAGTCCCATAGTTCCGTAATTAAGTCGTCAAATAGAATTGAAACCTCTTTATTTAGTATTATCTTGCAGAAATAATTCACAATATATATATATTTATAATTAGATATGTTAAGTTTAGGTAATGCATTTTCTAAAAGCTTGAAAACTTTCAATTTATTATGTCCTAGGAAACTTGCAGTAAGTAATAAATATTTCGCAATTCCTTAATCTCAGCGCGATTCCTGATTTTTTTCGCCAGCCAACCCGTGGCCAATCAACTTCAGTTTCGTTCAACATTTCTCATCCCTTTTCCTTAAAGCTCAGACATCCCATCCACCAAGTATCGACCCTTGGCTAGAGGACCTCATAAAGCTTTCGGCTCGAAGGAAACCAATTTGTTCTGCCGTTTGATTTAAACGGTTTTATGGCCCGTCCTGTTGTTTTCACTCCATGTCTCAGGACTCCCTTTCGGTCTGTCTGAATGTCGGGATGTCGGGATGTCTGAATGTCTGAATGTCGACGACCACGACGCGCCCTTAAGTATGCCACTCACAGGGCGCAGAGTCCCAGAAGAACCCCTCGAAACCACCCACCCACCCAACAACTCAACCACCCGAACGGCAACCGACTTCGACCACTTGGGACTTTGGCAAATTGCAGCATATGCACGGATGATAAGGACACAGGACAAGGGACATTTCGGTTTCGCAAGACATTTGGTCAGAATTCAAATATATTTGGGTATGTGTGGGGGCTTCCGAATCACCCCTCCGTCCTCATTTTTCCCCGTTCCTCTGCGTTGGGTGCAAATGGCAGCCGTAACGGATTAATCTGTTTTAAATTATTTTTCCTTTCGCAAATTCAGGGATTTCGGTTGAGCAGGGAGAGGTGAAAAAATACAATCTCTACTTGGGTTGGCACAGAATATGAAAATTAATATATATATATACTGTGAATGTATAAATAAATATCATTCATAAAAAGTATTATCTATGGAAAGTTTGAGTTGTGTTTTTAAAGTAAATTACAAATTGTTCTTGTTTTTAGCCCCTTGTTTAATTGCATCATCGAACTTTTTCAGTGTAAAATGTGATTTTAGTAAGAAATGAAAATGTCTGGAATGGCCAAATTTTTGGGCATCTGGTTTCGATCAATTTCTGTTAGAGTGCCCTGCCCCTTTAATCCTCCAACAATGAGCGCTGTCTTTGTCACGCCAAGCTCTTGCCTTCTCCCTCTCCCTCTCCCGCACACAACCTCACACACGACGGTGTAGAGTATCTGTGTGAGGGTCTCTCGTTGCCAGACAACGCTTTGCCATCAAGATTAATTTTAGACGAGAAAAAAGGAAAGAAATAAGTCAAAATGATTAATGGGCCTTAATTTTTGTTGCTGTTGCTGCTCTCTTCTTCTTTCCTCGGCACATGCATCTGTATGGGCAGCGGATTTGCCCTCTCTTTCGCTTTCGTTTTCCCTTTCCATTTCTATCTTCCCCCCCCTAAGTCACCACCGGCCGGAGGTTTAGTTTTCGGCTATCCGAAATAGTTCCGAAAGGTTAATGCATCATTTCTGTTGTTTGCAACCATCTCCGCCATCCATCCCTGTCCCCTTCTTACGCACCAGCTGTGCGGATGCCACCATCTCTTTCACACCCCTCCTCCATCTCGCTCGCACCCCTTCAAAGACGGCCATGCATGCTGTCGGATTTTGGGAATGGGATTCGGAATGGAATTGGGATTATGGCTGCTGTTTCTGCCGCCACCTTTTATGCTGATATCTCCGATCCAGAAAGGGTATGCATGGCGTCTACTACTTCGTGTCCTCGGAATGCATTTGCAGATACGGAAATTTGTGCGCCACATAACTAAAAACTATCAGCCAATATATGTTGTGCTATTTAAGAACGTACTATTTAACTATGCTAGTATCGAACTTAGCTCATGTCTATTGTTTTCTAAGGAGTACAGTAAGGAAGTGCTATGCTCTTAAACGTAGAAAAAGTTAAGAATATAAGCCTTAAGCGAACCCCCAAATGTAATTTTGTTGCTCTTATTTGAATTAAAAATTATTAATCATACAATATAGATAAATGTTTACCCTTAAAGTATTTTTAATGTTTTTTCTTTCTTTTCATCTTTGCAATGATTGAAACCGTTATCAAAACGAAAGCACAAATATTGCGAACGGATTTTGAGTTAACCCGATTGTGTATCTGTATGTTTGGCTTCATATTCCAGTTAAGTCTTTCCAAAGGTTGTTTTTTTTTTTGGTTTTGTTTTATTTTTTTTTTGTGTGCGCTTTTAATTGTGAAATTTCCACGAAATTTTGCGAAGCGACATTCAGTGAGCTGATTCGTGTTTTCGAGGCTGACACGATTCCGCCAAAAGACGACCTGGCGACGTGGAGTTGGAGTTAAGGTGGAAGTCGGATTTGGACTTGGATTTTTTCAGGGGTCTAAGTGGCAAGACCGAGATCGGGGTTGCGGTTTGGGTCAGTGAGCAATCCGGACCGCATTTGTGTCATTTGCGACAACTTTGACATGTGTGACATTGTTTTTTCTTGGCTCTTTCGCTACATTCGTTTCCTATATATATTTCGGTTTTTTTTGTGACATTTTCGTGTTGTTTGTCGACTTTGCTTTGCGGCTTGCAGCAAACAACAAACGAATTATTTCATGTATTTTATTTGGCTTTTTTTTTGTCTCGGGGCTTTTAGAGTTTTTTTGTAAGCGAAACTGAGGCAGACTTTTGCCCATGGCTAGTTAGTTTAGATACATACTCGTAGATAGAGATACGCGTATGGGTAGATGTGAGTTCCAGCTTTGTTTGACTTGAATTTGCCGCCCAGGTTTTGAACAACATATCGCAGTTCTCCGTTTTTTCTTGGACTTTCTTGACTCATTTTTCTGTATTCCGTTCGACAGCTCGTGCTGCTTTGAACAATGAGTCGTGTATGTGCGGCATAAAGCGTTTGAAATCCAAGATGCAGATCTAAGAACAGATTGAAATATAGCGGACTCGAAAGAACAGCTTGAGAGAAATACGAAAAATCTGTAGCGTTCCTAATTGTTGGCTAAAAAATTGAGGAAAATTCCCAATTTTCAAACTGCTATTTGTCATATTTGTTTGGACATCTTCGACTGCCGGCGGCACCGCCACCCGCAGCTGAAATATGCAAATATTTTCCACATATGTAAGCATGTTTACCTCCCACTTTCTTAGGTCCCAGGACGTTTCGCTCGACTTTTCTATTATATTCCCTACCTCTCGTCGAGTTCTCATCCTGGGGAATCTGCTCAAAAAATCAAGATTTATTTCGATTTTTTATGACTTATTGACTTCTTCACACAGATAAATCACAAAATTTTCTCCATTGTGATGTGTTTGTGAAAATATTGGAAGTGAATGTGATTTATGGTGGAAGTGCACACGTGGTGGAACAATTCTCACGGTGGGCATAATTGAAGTAGAGAAAAATAAAACATAAAACGAAAATGGGATATTGTGGGTGACCTGATAAATAGCGGAGGTCGCCAAGGCTAGGTAGACGTATAATTCTAATATTTTGTTGTTCTCTTAGGGTAGCTATTTCATTCCTTACGTAACTGTTATTAACTATACATTTATGTAATTATTAATTATACATTTTAAACTATTAAGATTATGTTAAGCCGCTGACCAACTTTTTACTGACCAACTACTTACATATGTAATTAGGAAAAGTTCAAAATATTAAAATTCATGAGTTCCCACTTGGAGAAGCCTGTTCCCGCCATTCCACACCTCTGAATCCCTTGGCGCAATGCACCGAAATCTAAGCAGAATCGCCTTTGATTTATATCCACACAAACAAGAAGGCAAACATGGAACTGAACTGCATCTCGAGCACACAAAAATGATTTGATTTATTATGAATTTCGTTTTCAGTTGAAAGTAAAAATCTTGAACTGCATTTGGGGCTGAAAGGCGAAGTAAGCCTATATACGAATCGCTGGACTGTTCGATTCCAGATCGACGACAACAATGCGAGCTCATAAATAATAATTTGAGAGAGTGCCGAGCAGAACGATGTTGGACATCTAAAAAGAAGGCCGTGCCCAGCCGAGTCGACCCGCTCTAAGCTGTAAAAACAGGTAACCTTCAAGGCACAGATACAATGGTTGCAGACAGCGGGACGTGGATAAAGCCAAAAGTCATGTACTGCGACTCCAGCGGCTTAGCGTCTCGAGTTCAAAGTCAGATAAATGGACTATGGAGATGCGTTTGCCGAGATATGCGCACCAAATTGCCACTGCGAAGGACGCATATTAATTTTTATGACCGTACAAAATGACGATTGCATAACCCGGAGCCAGTGCCAGGTGACTTCGACTTCGACTTCCTAATGACCGTATGATTTCTGCTGGAAAATCCTCGATTTTACGACCCCGTAACAAGTGACAAAAAGGAAAAGTATCATAAAAATCAGCAGGTTTTCACTTTCGGTTTCGGGCTTGTGGTTCCTAGTTGTTGTTGCGTTCTCAAGGACACTTTGAGCATTAAAAAATAACATTCTTTTGCGAATTTCTGGAAGGTGTTGCGAGTTTAGGTAGTTTGTTTTTCGGGAATTTCCCATAGTTTCGTGAGTTTTCATTTCGCTTCCTGCCGCTTTCCGAGAGCGTTTTGCTTTTTCGGTGTGCGATTGGTGTTTTTTAGTTTTCGAGTTTTGAGTTTTTGCGTTCCTTGTCGCGTATCTCTTGGCCATAAATCATTGTCACCCGCTTCGGCGCAATGTCACTGCGAGCGCTTCCCGCTGGGTTTCTGGCCCCCGACCCTGGACCCTCCCCGGTTCCCTGCTCCTCACCCCGATTTTCGACCCTGTTTTCCTACCACGAACCTACAAAAACAAGTATAAAAAAGTGTTTTAGTTTAAAATATAAAATACTTAGACTTTCTCCCATTCTTTCCCTTTTCCCGTGGCCAAAACGAATTGCAGTCACTGCAAATTGCCACCCCGCAAACATTTGACCTAACATTTTTGTTTTTCAAAAAGAATTTTTCGAAGTTGCAATGGGCTAGTATATTAAAATCTAGTATATTAAAATCCCGAAAATATAAATATATGTGAAATAATTTGTATAATATTATTATTTTTTCTTATTGTTTTAGAAATATATTGGAATTCTAATATCTTTTTTAATTCATTTTAAAAAGGGATTGTTAAACATAAAAAACATTTTTGTATCCTTAACTTAAAAACATTCAGAGAAAGCAATTAAAGCCAAGTTTGTGGTCCCATTGGTAAAGCGATAAACAAATTACCCAAGGTTCATCATTTCCGGCGGCTTATCAAAATTGAGTTCTCGAGGGTCTGAAAATGCTGTGGTCCCGACCAAAGCCGAAAATAGTTTTGGTGATTTAAAATAAAAAACGCTTATTTGCCGTTTCTGGGCTTTTGTTTTTCTAGAGACCATTGTGTGAAACTTTAGTTTTTATTTGGGCGGTTTTTGTTGTATTTAAATTTACTGGGCTTGCATATGATTAATTAGCCGTTTCATGTCGCCATCTATCAATGGGGGCTTAGATATATTTTTTAATTTCAAAAGCAAGTCAAACAAGTTTTCTTTGTGGTCGGCTGTTTTTGTTGAAGCTTTTTTTGGAACTGTTTTATTAACAACAATTTCGTTTACTTTTGTTGCTTAGTTTTGTGCTTTCGGATGAATCTCAGAGGTCATGATTAATGTTTTTACAAAAGAGTTGTCGCCATTGGAGTGCTGGTGTATAAATCTTTTTGCTGCTTTGCCATGAGTGTGAACTTGATTAAGAATCCGTTTAAAAGAAAGTTACTGCTCTCGTGTTTCGATATAGTAAAGTACATTGGTAAGTAAGGAATTTTAGGGTCTATAAAAAACTGGCCAAGGAAATTTGTATCTTTGAATTAGAAAAATACGACCTCTGATGTAATTGGGAATTTTCCATACAAACCGATTATTCAACCATTGCATCAGTTTATTTTTCTGCCTGACACTGGGCCATAAATCATAAAAGTTTTGCCGGGCAAACAGAAAGGAGTATATGATTTTGTCAGCTGTGTAACATTTCCAGCTGATTAAATCGATAAATTATGAGAAAATAATTTCATTTGATGCCAACAATTTGATTGCGCAAAAATCGAAGCTGGCAAAAATGCAAATAGAAATGTGTGAACAATAAGCCAGGATAAGTTCATTAAAGCCCATTGGACAGATCGGCAGGGATTCTTGCCAAATTATGGGACAGATTTTTAAATGTTTATTAAATTACGACTTAATTCTGCACTTCGGTGAGGCGCAAGTGCAATGAGAGAGCTGGAGTGGAGAATGAGAGAAAGGTAGGAGAGACAGACAGAGAGGACGACAAATATGCAAAGGCCAGACAACTAGGACAACAACAAATTCAGCAACAACAAGGACAATGCACTGCAACAATGGACGCATAAATTTTCTATGCGGAGAACCCGAAGTGTCCTGTTGGTGCAACTGTGTGTGTGTGTGTGTTTGCGTGTGTGTCTGAGAGAGAAATGGCTGCCCTTCCCCACCATTCGGAAGTGAAACTATGTTTCCCAGGATATGTGCAATAATTCAAAAACGAATTCCAAGTTCAAAGAGCCCATTACTCGTGGCCAGTTAAGTTCGTAGCTCCGTTTTCAGTTTTCCAGCTTCAACTCCCGGGATTCCTGAAAGCATCCCACCACCCCTCTCCCACTTTGCAAATTTATGCAAATGGCTAATAAGCCTGTCAACAGTTTGCAGTTTGCAGGCCAAATGAGTGATGACCTGGCTGTAGCTTCCGAAAAACGCCCTTTGAGTTATGAAGTGTTGAATCTGAGCATGGACAAAAAACTTATACCTTGCCCAATGCACAACGAAAAACAGATGTGGTATTCTTTGTACAGATACATTAATTTCTAAGCGGCGTATAACTTCAATAGATTAAGACAGGTTTATAGAACAGTAGGATCTTTCCGCCAGCATACATATATGCTGTTATTCTAAACGGATTAGCCCATATATTCTATTTCATTGAAAAATGTTAGATAGTAATGAAAATCAAATATATTAACCATTTATTGCAAAATAATGTTTAAGGAAACAAAATTTTACTGTTTTCAAAATGATAACATAATTTTTGTGGTTGCGATCAAATGTATTATAAACATTATATAATAATTTTTATAAATTTTTAGCATTCTTTTAATGAATTAGCTTGTGGTAATAGAGAATGCCTATCCAAAATCAGTCTTGAATATTATTTTGAATCAGAAAATGTATCGGTAATAATATATTTAGTATTTAAAAGGTGTTTGTCAGTTGTCTTGTATCCCCCTTTTGAATAAAGACATTATAATTCCAATTGGCGCATAAAATTGCTCCATTAATGAATAGGTTTTGATTTCAGTGAAGAAGGAGTGGAAATTGAAAAGTCGAGCCCTGGCACTTACCTCTTAAATCCAATAACGTGCGCTTATCCTTCAATCCTGCTGGCTTTGGGTTCTCAGCTAACGGTAGCTTGCACGTGCGCCAAAATAAAAACTTTGCCCGCAGTGGAATCGAAACTTTTTCTGCTCCTTATTCTTTTCCGTTTTATATATTTCGGTTTTTATAATTTATTTTTGTTTTCTCTTGTTGTTTTGGCTGTCTACGTTCTATTTCTGTTGAATTTGCTGTGGTTTGAGTTGTAAGCTACAGCTTTTGTTTGCTGCTGGTGTGTAGATATTGCTCGATTTACGGGGGACTAGAAAACGTTGTCGTACAGATTATAGTTTTCGATGCACGGTGCGTTTTTAAGAATAGTTAAACACTTAGGTAGTAGGATTTGGCTTGATAAATTTGAACTCTAGCTCTTCATTTGCAGCACAGTCAACCCAGATTCATGAGTAGTATTGCACAATATGTGGGTGAATTTGAATTTGAATCCAGACACCTGCCAGACACTCGAACATCATAAAAAGAAACGCGCGCGAAGTCCAATTCCAATTTTTCTGGCTGTTCGTTCGTTTGGTGTTTATGCGATGGCGCCTCCGATTACAATTACGATTACGGTTACGATTACGGTTATTATAATAATAATGGGTGTTTGACGATCTGCGCAGTGCGATGGACAGTGTGCGACTGATTGCGGTTCTAATTTTTTACGATTATTGTTATGATTATTTTTACGGCCTTTATGATCTTAGCGGGCTGACAATTGGGATAAGAGAGCGGTCGCGACGGCGGAGAGCGAGCGAATACGAATGCGAATAGTTCAGTTTAGTTCAGTTCAGTTCAGTTCAGCTCCGAGAGCCCAGCCCCAAGATATAGCCGCTATAACGACCACGGAATACGGGGCACCGAACACTGGGATCCCTCTCGCACACACACACACATACAGTCGCACGTGGGCTAAGTCAACGGTACACGGACGGGTCCTCGAGTGCTTTGTTGTGTGATGTTGATTTCTTTACGACTCCTATCAAACTAAACCCATAAAGCATTCAATTCAAAGCATATACATGTGAAAATCCCAGCGAGAACTCCATATTAATCCAGCGACGTCGGCGACGCGCAGTCGGCGGCGGCAGCGCAGTATATAAATAAAGTCTTATAAGAAACTTGTGAGCGAAAGAGAGCGTTTTATTTATGTCCTTGCGTCAGCGTCAGCGTCGGACGCGACTGCGGCGTCAGCACTAGCAGCGCCAGCGGCGGCAACTGCGACTGCGACCGCGGCTGCGACAGAGGTCCGTTTCTGCTCCGGCTATAAAGCATTTTGCAAAAGAACCGTTCTGCTCCCCATTTGAGTGACTGAGAGAGCAGAGCGAGTGGGCGCTGCGAATTGGAACCTGACCACATTCACATTCTCAGATTCTCGCATTCATTCGCCAGAGGTCCCGGCTTGAGTTGCCGGTTTGAGCTCGCCGAGCTCGCTGAGCTGTAACATAACTGTAGCCAGTCTTCAAAAGTCGATCTTATGAGGCACATACAGATTTTTAAGTTTTTTTAGTTCCCAGATTGAGTTTTGTTGGTATGCTTAATTTCATTATTTTTTAGAGATTTATATTAACATCTACTTTGATTTATTAAATAGAACATTTTTTAGGTTTCGATTTTAGGTACCTTCCTTTTAGGTTCTCTTTTCAGTTGGATGGACAACGATTTTTTGGGCATTACCAATTACTTCCTGCTTTTTTCGAAATGGGAATACTTTTACATTTTACTGTGGTATGTTTGCTTTCCCTCTTTTTATTATTTATTCATATGTGTAGTTTTAAATTATCTTCATAACTATTCTTGTGGACTATGTAGTTAAGCATCTTGAGTTTACAAGAATTCAAATGCTTGCTTTTTTCTTTTTGGGTTATCTTGTAAGCCACATTCTTTTTTAGAAATGCAATTTATAAAAAGAGTAAGATGTAGAAACATGGTATTCCAAAAACTTTGTGTCGACATTTTATTGTCTTATCATATTCTTTTGTAATGGAAACGACGAACCATTTATAGATTGGAAACGATTTAATTGATACCGTTGTATTGGCTTAGTTCCTTTAGGAGTATTAACCGTTTTATGACTTAGGTTTCCTTTGTTTTTGACTCTTATGTTCTTAACTAAGATTTATATTAACTAAATGCAATGTTTTATATATAAAATATAAACCTTTATTCATATTAAAAGAATGGTACATTTCTTTTAAATCATAGGCATGACAATTAAATTTTTTTTTTTAATATAATATTTATTGTTATACAAAAACAAACAATTTTGTTTAGCAAATGTTATTAGCCCGTTGCCGTCTCATCTCGTCGTTTTGATAGCTCATTATCGGCTAACATTCGATAATCGGGCGAATGATGGCCGCCGTGAAATATGGAACCCGGAATACGGTATTTGCCGACGGCAAAACAATCATGGCCGAGTTTATATCGAAGAGCGGCAACAACAAATCACATGCACGCACACAGCCACACACACATGCTCGCCATCACTCACACTCGCACGATTCAGCATCTCACACTCTCTTTCTCTTTCGTTCACGTTCTCGCTCTCCCACAGCTGTTGTGGAGAGGCCAAAAAAACAACAACAAGTTGGCCGACTTTTGCAGCCGCTGCCTCTGCTTGCGGCGCTGCCAGCGTCGTAAACAGGGAGGAGTCCGACACACGCACACTCATAAAGCATTCTCAGAGCCCGCACACACACCAACACACGACGCACAAGATGGATGGCGGCGCAGGCAGAGAGCGAGAGTGCGAGCGAGAGGGCCAGACGCGAGTGCGAAGGAGATGGCCAGATGCGGCCGCGTTAAGTGTGACGAATGTGCCATTATTTTGCTTTATGTGTGCTGCTCTTTTTTCAATTGCCATTTCTCACATAAATTTACGCAGTCGTCGGACGCCGGCTGCGCTGCTGACGACTCTGCCAGTGAGCGCCTTGGTTGAGAATTTTTGCCTTTCTGAGTGCGGATAATTCTCTTGGTGAAGCAACGCTGAGAATTCCAGTTGGAACTGAAAGTTTGCCAGCGGCAAAAATGCTACCGGATGTTGATGCAATTTTTGAAATTTCGTACTTGCTTTATGGGTGTGAAACATTTTTATAGGTGTTTTATGGCGTTTATTTTTTGGTAATATTCAGTTTTATTTTTTTTACTTAAACAAAAACTAAAAATGCATTGAATAGTTGTCACTTCCTAATAGATTTTTAATAGGTCTATTAAAAGTCCAAAAGTCTATTCTTGATTAAAATCACTTGGCGACTAGATCTGTTTATCCGTCTGTCCGTATGAACGTAGTGATCTCGGGAACTATAAAATCCAGATTCGTGCACATTTTGGAAATATTTAAAATTGATTTTCTCAAAAACGTCATGGCTAAAGTCAGTAAACATACTAGCGATAAAACTTCCAAGCCGAATTTCTGAACATAAATCCACAGAACATAAGAAGTCTGAATAGAAAAAAAAAACTTAAAATTTTCGATTAAATCAAACATACTACCTACGCTACTTAATAATTCACCAACGATGGCGAAGCTTAAATCGTATTAGTTCCTCCCATGATTTAACAACCACAAGTATTTAAATAAATAAAATTACGTTGTGGACACACCTTTGATATTTCAAAGTTAAGCCGACCCCCAAACAATTGTACACTCAATTATGTAGCAGCAATAAATATCATGAAAACGGATGAATCGGTTTTAAACGCCCGACCCCGGCACCACCCACTTCAATTGGGATGGGCAACAGTCCCGCTGTCTCTCCTGCCCTCCCCCCTCCCCCACAGAAGGAAAGGTCCCATGAATGCTGCCCAAACGCATCACTGCTCTTTGACAACTGTGCGACTCTAAATCATTCAATTCGGGTCCAGGATCAGGCCCCAAACCAGACCCGGTCTCAGCTGGAATCAAGTGCCTCCTTGCGCTTGGGTCCTTTTTCCGTCCCCGTGGCTCGGAGTCGTGTTTGTGTGTGGCGTTCACCTTGGAAAATATTTTCACATGCCGCCGCCACAGACAACTCGCCCCAAAGCCTGCATTTCCGCTCCAGCAAACTTCAGCAACAACTAAAAAAGAGTCTCTACCGACTACGATATGCCATGTACACTGGATCAGAAAAACAAAGGCCATCTTTAGTATTTTGCTGCTCGGAAAGAGCGACATTCTTTTTACAACAATTATAGGGTCATTAAAATCAAAATTTATAAATTCGTTGAGAAAGAAAGTTTATTTTAAATTACCCTTTATTTTCCTTATGAATAAATAAATTTATTAATAAAATTTCAACGTGTATATATAAATTAAAAAAGTATTTAAATCTCAATATTTGTCATTAGTAATTATTATTTTCTTTAAATGCATTGAGTATCTACCATAAATACATTTTCTTTGTACTTTAAATACCTCAGTGCCAAGCCACCTTTACACAACCCGTTTAAGGGGTACACATTCCCCTTACCAATAACTGGCGGAGCGCGCGTGCCGTTAAGCTGGATGGAAGACTTCAAAAACCAGGTTCCCGATAGCTCCCGATACCTCCCGACACAGCCCTGTTCTCAATTCCTGGTCCTCGCCCTCCAGCGACTCCAACAAATAAGTCAACCTGTGCCGGCAACAACAAGAGCGGTCCCCCAAAAGTGATCGATGAAGTTGCCCGCCAAATTTACGACGTGAAACTTTGAATTGTTTCGCATGTCGCTTCGATTTTGCCATCTGCCAAGAGGCACTTCCCCACTCCGATATTATACCCCTGCACCGCTTGTCCTTCATCTTCGAACTTAAGGCAAGTAAAAACAAGACACAACGCTATAGTCGAGTTCTCCGACTATCTGATACCCGTTACTCAGCTTGTGGAAGTGCGAAGAGAAATTTTACGTGGCAAAAATATTTTTGACAAATCGAGAGAAATTTACAAGACTAACAAAGATGTGAACAAATATCAAAACATTTTTCAAAAGTGTAGGCGTGGCAGTTTTAGGCGGTTTGCGTCTATGTCATGCTAAATCTAAATCTTTTTGGCTTTTATAGTTCCTGAGATCTCGACACTCATACGGACGGACAGACGGACGGACATGGCCAGATCGACTCGGCTATTGATCCTGATCAAGAATATATATACTTTTTATAGTCGGAAACGCTTCCTTCTACCAGTTATTATCATATAATTATATATACTTCTTCATAACAAAATTTTTAATATTTTCTTATAAATCATCATTGAAAGCAAAAACTGTGTACATTATAAGAAAGTAAAGCTTTTCTAAATGGAATCATCGTTGCATTTGATTTTTATGTAAATTTTAAATTTCTTTACAAAATGTACTCATAGAAATTACAACTAGCAAGAATTATTTCGTTAATCTCTGTAGCTGCACGAGCATCTAATGCGTCATTAAATTGTAATACGATTTAAATACACTGTCTAACATAGAGAGACTTATTTAAATGGCAATATATTGCTACTGCGATAATCCGAATGACGGATTGAATTCCGAACGTATAAAACAAGCTCTCCTCACTGCAATTTTTTCAATGTTATGTCAGAAGTCAATGTCGTTGAATTAGCATTTTGAGGGCATTTTCCGTTAGCTGGCATGCAAGTGGATAATCAGTCAAATCGATCAGGTGAGTCAATAAATAAAGTCGGGTTACAAACGCCCGTCCACCGCTGCCACCGCTCTCCACCCATCCCGGCTTGTTCTGCAGAGTAGTCCACAGAAGTCACGGAATAGACAATAGCAATGTGAGTCTCTAAACAGTCGGCAGAGCTGGGACATGTGTACATATGACAACATTTTACTGGTCGTTTATCATAATTTGTCTGCGGGCTGAAGCTAATGCTAACATCAATTGCTGACATTGTTGGGGGCGTTGTTTGGGATCCTTGACACCATGGTGTTTATACGTCAAAGAAATGTTGATTAAACTGCCTTTCTGGTCATATGTCGCGTATAGGCTTACATTCCCGTGTACAGCAGTCTTTGTAAAATATATTTAAAAAATTTAAATGAAGTGTAACAATAATTTTCTTATTGAAGTGATTGATTATAATGGGTTAAGAGCCCCAAAAGATGTCCTTGAATTGAGCAACAAAGTAAAGTTTGTGCCTTTCTGTAAAGTTAGTACCTTTCTGGCGTCTACTTTAGTGTGATCAATATGCTTCAATGCTTCACTTCGGCCAAAGCCTGTTCTCTTAATGTTTACTATTTATATTTATTTAGCTAGATATCAGCAAATAAGTCCACCAGCCCAAAGAACTAGGCCCATCTCGGGCTTAACTAATGATATGATTATGAAAAATACTAAAGACCCAAAGGAGAAAGACAGGCGGGCAAAATACGGCTGAGATACACAGACATATGTACATATAGGGGCCATGCAGATATATTTATGTATCTATGGGATCGAAAGCAAATGCGTGTGCGCCATTAAAATGAAAGAAGGCGGAACGCCTTTGCACAAGCTGTGTGCAAAAACGGGGGCGGTGGGTGGGAGGTGCCCTTGGCTGTGTTGGGGGTGGTGAAATACGATGTGGCAACACCCAGCGGCGCCACTAACATGCACACACTCACAGATACGCACGCACACTCCGTAGCACCCTCTTCCCCCAACTTGTATTTTATTTTTCCTTTCTGTTCTTTTCTTCTTTTCTGGTGCCTAGCACGCACGCACTCGACACATGGCGCTATCGTCGCTTCCGGTGCGTGCGTCCCCATCTGCCCAACCCCTCAACTGCCGCCCACCCCTCTTCGAATACCGCCCACCCCGCCCCCTTACGGTTTTCCAGCAGGCGTGGCAGGCAAGCCCAAGGCGCCTTAGGAAGCCGAAAGAGCCACACAAATAGCTGGGGAGCAAGAAGTAGCCGAGGAAAATAAGAATCTAAAACGCAATAACTTTGGGGTGAAAATAGCCGAAAATATCGATGAAGAAGGACACAACGGCGGTGGGAGAACAATAGACAACGTGTGAATAAACCGAATAGTAATTTCCCTAATAGATACAGGATAGGATTAGCAAACGAAATAATAACATTAAGTAACTAAATGATTTTAATATAATTTAAAGTGCTAAATAACAGCACACATTATCTTAAACGTGAACAGCACTCTAGACCTTTTTTTATATTTTAATTTATAATTATAATTATTTATAATTATAATTTATAATTAAATATTCAAATAAACATTTTTTAAATATGGTATACTTAATTATATTCAAATTTCTTGTTCAAATTTAAATGGTATTTCTAGCAGTTTTTTACAACCAGAAAGAGATAAAATATTCTATGCACACTAGATTTTAATTAAAAATTAAATAGTTAAAATTATATATTTAAAATATAATTATAAAAAATATACTGCTTGTGTAATCAAAACATTTCCTAGTGCATAGGACTTGGAAAAAATTCTAAGCAAAAACAGCGCCCGAAAAATTGCTCAAATAGAAATAAATTCCTTTGTGTGCTCTTATCTATATGATTTGTGATTCTGGGTGTCGTCAAGGAGTGGGCGAGTGGGTCAGTGGGCGGGACAGGTTCCACCCTCGCTAACAGCCCAGTGGAACTCTGCTTCAAGGAACTGCTGAGGACGCCAGACCGAGAAGGACTACTCAAAGAAGGACGCTCAAAACGCAAGCTTGTATCAACGATATTTCGCACATAAATTTAAAAGTCAAGACAATCTATCTTGCGCCACCCGCAAGTGAAATTCTTTTGTTCAACAGACAAAAAAAGACCAGAAACTGAAAATTGTCCAGGCCGCATTGAAGTCATAATGAAATATACATAAGTGAGAATTTAAACGGGGAAGAGACGGCGAGAATGCGGCGAAATATAAATAATATCTCATAATGTCGTGAAGTATCTGCCAAGGAATAGAAACCTAAGGAGCAAGGTGAAGGAAGCATCTGGGCGGAGATAAAAAACGGGCACCAGGCATTCGTATACGTATATTATAATAATGCGGATAAAGAGATACAATTTCATTGATATCGCCTAAAAGTCCAATATACCATAAGATTTATGGCGAACTTGAAGATGATCCCCCAGTACCCCGAAATTGAAATAACCACCGAAGAGGCTCAAACGTGGCTTGACTTTTTCGCTCGTTTTTTCCGCGTCTTTTCTCTTTTTTGTGTTGCCGTTGAAAAAGATTCATGTTCATGACCAAGATACAGCCAAAAATTATCAAATACTTGCACACACCGCATATACATACTCGTACTTTTATTGTGCCGCTGCAGATTCACAGATACAAGATACATATGCGAACATCTTGCGGCGAACAAACGATGTTTGATAAATGCCCGTCATTACACTTTTCATTATGGCGATCCATTTATCTCCGGCATTGTGAAAAGTTCTCATTCTTGGCTGGCACTCAATCTTCTGCTCATTCTTCACAGAAACATTAAGGGAAAAATGCTCAATTAGAATTGAGCTAGAATAAAATTAATTTTGGCACGTTACTGCTTAGGGGATACTTTGGAGATAATTGTCCAATTTGCTCCAGCTTGACGTATATAAAAAGAAATAAGAAAAATTATAAAGAAAATGTGTACAAGGGTGAAAGGCCATTACTAAAATTATTCGTGCAAAATACGGAAATGGATTTTTCGTTTGGTTGTCGTTCTATATGTGTTTTGAGATCATCAAGACCATGAAGAGGGCAGGCTGGCGACCATGAAAAGCAAAAGTGAGAGATCGGTTAAGACCACACCAACAGCAAGAACAATGGATCGAGAATAAATCAAGAGTACAATACGAGGGTCTGGAAATCATCAGGTGGTGCAAAGTCAGGGACGGACTAATTAACCCACCGCCGAATGCCGTCGTGTGTACGTAATAATGCGTAAGGAACTGTGCTGCAGTTGGCACCAATATTGGCACAATAATTGTGGCAATCGTAATCGCAATTGCACTTGCCAGTGTCCTTGGCCGATGTTTTGGCCCGAATTTAGTGGCGCAAGGTCACGGCGGTCTGAGCGGAAACTGTACGGAACGGAAAGCCGCCATGGCAGGAATCAAGGTTAATTGTCCATTAAGGCGGGAGAAAGTGCAAGTGTCTGGGAAATGCCATCAACACCACCACCACCACCGTCGAAATTGCCATTGCAACTTAACCGAACTGCATTGACCCTGTGTGTGTGAGTGTGTGCGTTCAAGGGTGTGTAATTTATGAGGTCGTTGCGCTCATACTCGTATCGGGGTCTCGACTTAGCCTTTGAGCGTTTTGGGCCAAGTGGCAAGCGTCCCGAGCATAGACGGTTAGACATAACTGAAAGGCTTAAAGTGATATCTGAATTGGTTATACTCAGTTGTAATGTAAGAGAGACTATTTGATAGCCCAACTGTGGAGAAATTAGAAAAATCTGAAATGTAAAAATATTGGATTTTCTTTTTTTGTTTAGTATAATGCTATTAAATTGTTCACCTTAAGTTATGGCTCTACGTTTCCGTCAAAAAACCTTATTCCTTGGTATATGTATACTATAATTTTCCACATTGCCAATAAAAACGGGATATCCTTTTCCTGTACCAAGTCCAAGCTCTGTGTACATAAGAAATAAGGAAGCAACTTAGTTATTGGTCTTAAAGGCTTAAGAGAACGTCCATCCTCCCTCGACACAACACTATAATGAATTCAAAATCACTTCCGATTTGTCGATTGAATAAAATGACAACAATAAATTTGCACACACACTCTCAAAGACCAAGGAAAACTGACAGTCTTGGGTAATCCCCAACGAACTGGGGGCAGGACAAGTGAAAAAAGATTGGCACCACTTAAAAGAAATTGCCAATGATAATGATAAAATAAACAACAAAAACAAACTCGGCCGGAAGCACTGAAAGAGGAAGAACGCATGGGCAGGCACTAGAACTTGTTTCGTTCTTTGTCGATTTCCCCAACTCAAATCAACGAAATGCCTACGAAAAGTTTTCATTACGTTTCCAAAAAAAACACAAAAACAAGAAAGCCCAAATAGGCAGGGAGGAAAACAAGTTTTCTGCGGATTTGCGGATGGTGGGACGTTGAATGAAACAGAGAAAAACCGTAACCGAAACCACATTTTCTCCGTTTCAGCGATTGTGGGTGGGTCTGGGTCCTCTAGTTCGGCTCCTTTTCTGACGTGGTTTTGGGTTTTTGGTTGCCTGATTTCGATTCCGAGTTCGAGTCCGACTCGTTGAGTTTTAAGGCAAGATAAGGCAAAACAAACATGGATGGGAGTGGTTTTCCTGGGGGAAATCGGTTTCACTCAATTTCGAAAATAGCACAACACCCTCGAACAAGTGGCCAAGAAATACGGAAAAGTTGTACCCAAGTTTTTTTCTCGTCCCAGGGGATCAACAAAACCTAATCGCTTATGGCGTCGAGCTGAAGAGCCAACCGGGAATCGTTCTCCAAGTGGATTTGGCCCTGCCTCCTTTCCTATCATCTGTATTCCTAGATGCAAATCGGCCAGATGTCAATCTGCAGTTGTAACTGATTGCCACATTGATTTCGCTCAACCCCTAGAAAAACACAGAACAGAGGAACTGAAGCTGGCTGCCTTGCATTCCTCAATTAAGGGCGATTGCTTTGTATTCTGCAGGGTCATTTGAGTTGCACTTGGTGCAGGTAAAACAAAGTCCAGGAGGAAATGCCTTATTCGCGGGAAAATAAAATAAAATGTTAAATTTAATGATTTTCTTACAAATTGCGTGATATGAATTAGAGCTTTCCCATACTTCTAGTAGTAGGAATTTTAGATGATTTAAATGTAATATTAAGTAATAGAAATAAAAGCTATACCTGTTCTTTTAAAAATTGAGTAAGCAGGTGAAAATAGAACTGCTGATAGCCGTTATATATTCCAATTCATAATGCTCAACTTGATCAGCATTATTAACAAAGGGTTATGTCATATTCGAGTACACATTTGCATTAGATGGGCGGAACGTGCCAGGTACCAAAAATACATTTTTGAATTTAATTCCCGAAATGAGCATTTGAAGTGAGGCAGGCCACGTCCCCCAGTAATTGGCCGGCAAACGCGGAACGTCTCTGCGTCCGACGATGATATCTTTATTTATAAATTATAATTTAGCTAGAAGATCAAAGCTCTATAAAGATGTGTGCGGTAGGTCTAGCCTCGTAGACACTCGAGCTGCGATGACTATATTTTCCTTAGTGCGCAAAATAGATACATGGACTATAAAAATTCCAAAGCATTTGTGCAATTGGCAGCAACAAAAACACAGTGAACAAAGCCAAAACAAAACGTGTTAACACTGACCAAGCACCGGACGATGTTTCCAGTGAAAATCCATAAAAAGTCCAACAATCCAACAAAGACTGCAACTCGGAGATGTCCCGACTGCAAATCGCATTCATTTGCTCGGATTGGCTGGGTGGTGGGCTTTCGGTTGGGTGGTGCAGGAGTAATATCCCATCAACGATGATGAGCAGATTTACATGCAAGTGCCAAGCACCGTGCTGCAATGACTTTTAGCTTCTGCCTTCGCATCTGCTTCTTTTGCACTGGCAGTTGCAGTGGCAGTTGCAGTTGCAGTGGCATTTCTGCTGCGTTTTGTGTCTCCGCTGCAGTTAAAACGGAACCCGTCGTCGTCGATGGTGACTCTACTTCGGCGACGACGAAAACGACAACGACTTAATTAAAACGTGAGCTAAATGCAGCATGAAAATAATGAAAAACTGACCGAGTTGCAGGTGGAAATGCTGGCAACCCAATGATGTCAGAGGTGTGGAGCAAAGGGGTTCTAAAGATCCTCGAGTGTGTGCAAGGGGCTTTTTAGTTTTGAAGGAAATAAAATCGACAGGATACATTTAGACGAACTCACTTACTTACTATTTTAGGAAGTAATTTTTTTTTAAATTATGTTAATATGTGTCCTTAAGAAAAAAAGTTAGTATATGGATATTTCTATACAGTTGTATAAAATGTTTAGCTATGGCTGGTTCTATTTAACTTGTATTTTTAGCTAAAAAAATTAATATTAAGGGAATCATCGCTTGTGGACGACTAAAATTGCTCAGTTAAATATATTGTTTTGATTTTATATAAATGGCTTGTGGTTTAATTGTGTACAACTTTTATGATATGTTATACTAAGCCCCCTTTGCTACTTCTGCAGAGCCGTACGGCCATTGAAGCTATCCGTCCCGACCAATTCCAGCTATAATTAGTGTCAACAACCACATTACAATGCCGGCCCCGGTCTCCACCCCCTGGCCATGTGTCTATCCACCTTTCCATCTCTTTCCATCCACCCATCTGTGCAATCAAAACAGAAACTGTCGAAACTGTCATTAACTGGAGGAGCCGTAGACCCCATATGGAAAGCGGGTCCGGCCAAAATTGGTCGACGGCTGTGAGGACACCACTTTGATTAGCCAAGAACTGCAGTGGGGCAATAATAACAACAACCATTGCTTTTGGGCCAAATGCAAATGCACCAATTTGCACACTTGTCGCCGCTCGCAGTGCGATCCCATGCAATTGAAAATTCGCATCACGATCTACATCGCTTTCGCTGTATTAATAAGGCAGTCGGCGGCAAAAACACGAATTTGATTCTTTTTATTGCACCTCCGATCGAAGGCAAGGCCCTACATACAAATTAGTTCCTTCCAAATGCATAGCAATTGTGTCAGGAATACGAGTTTTAAAATTTATTAAAACTATATCATAATAGATTAAATAACCGAGAAAAATCGTTGATTATAAATGTAACATATTGTTTGTACAGATGGGCAATTGTGTCAGGAATAAGAGTTTTAAAATTTATTAGAACTATATCATAATAGATTAAATAACCGAGAAAAATCGTTGATTATAAATGTAACATATTGTTTTTGTACAGATGGGTTATTACAATTTTTTTCTTATATTAGCACAAATTATGATAAACCGAATTTAAAAATCGATATTTATTTTAGGGCTGTAAATATCAATTGTAGTTGTGGGTAAATGAGTGGTAAACTACATTGTACTTGAAGTTAACAGGGGCATTAAATATTGATTATTGTATTAAAAATCGAGTTGTATGTTCGGCTATTCATGTAGCTACATACTTCTATGGGGCGACAATATTCATAAACCATATGTTCCGTAATAAAGCCAATAAGCCCATTAAGATATTGTCTTGATGCGGATTGAGGACCGGAGAAGAGTTCGAGTTCCTTCTAAGTACATTCATTATGGGCAGCACCCAATTACTTTCATTCGTTGCTCCCGGCATTACTTTATCTGCTTTCGTATTCAAGTGTGAAGTGCCCGGCAAATGCACACGCAATTTAAATGAGCAAAAACTCAGCTCCATGCCCCGCCCCCTTGGGAGGAAGAGGTCTCCGTACCGCCCTCTGCGTCCCATCCTTCCGCCCTCCTCCCTGCCACATCTCAAGTTGAAGCGGCAAATGAGTTTTCTCTAACCTTCTGTGTGTCCGTGTGCCTGTACGCCCAGGCAACCCGAACTCCCCCTCTTCTTCTTGCCACCACCCACCCAGCCAGCCACCTCCTCCACTTTTCCCGAACCGCACACCTTTAATCAGCATCTGCTCTCGCATCTTCAAGTTGCCACAAAATGCTTTATTGCATTTTGTTGTGTTATATTACCCTCGTGTACCCACAGCTAAAGAGGAGGGTTACGTGGTGGAACACTGAAAAAATCTGAAGGGTAAAAAACAAAAAATGTAATAAAATAAGGTTTATATAATTTAATTTGATGTATCTTCTAATATATGTAGTATAATAAAATATATTATATAATAAATGTTAATTTGTTAATATATGTTCTGGCGTAGGAATTTGGTTCAATAACACTTGGAATTGCTTATATATTTATGCGGAAGGATGAACCAACTTTTTTATTTTTAGACATATTCCAACTAATTTCAATGAAAAGGTTTATAGTACTTAATTAAAGATTTATCCCCTTCTATATAATTAATCCTTTAAAATTGTTAAATTGTATTTAAATCGACAAATCAAATATTTCATCTCCCAAATCAATAGTTTATTAGGTAAAAAGAAACTAAAAAATTCTTTTAAATAAGTTTTTATTTCGATATAATTTGTATGTTGTTTTGTAGATTTAGCTAGCGTTTTCCTTAGTGTTCTCACAATAAGGAGACTAGAATGAAGGCAATAGCAGGAGGAGCAGCTTGCGACCCGGACGCGGACACGGATACGGACACGGATCCGGACACGGGCACGAAGCCGGGATGGGCTGTCAGTCTGTTGTGGGGCCCGGGAGCTCCACCACATTCCTTCCTTGGCGAACCAGTCGGAGAACAACCTCCTCGCAACCCCGCACCCCTGCTGCCGAGAAAGTCGCAGAGCCAGCACAAATGTCCTTTTCTTCTTTCTGGCCTCCCAAACGCTGCCCTGTTGTTGTTTTTCTTTTATTTTCGTTTTGCTGCGTTTTCTTTTGGCATTTTTCGAAATTAGTTTTTGCTCTGTGCGAGTCGAGATGTCGGAGATGGAGACGCAGTCGAGTCGGTTTTAATATATAGCATCCCATACATATTTATAGAGCTGCGGCACATTCATCTTCAGACCCTCGACCAGAACTCCCCCGAATCCCCATTTCTCCATTTCACCCGCTCAGCTGTCACCCACTTAAGTTGGCGTAAAGTAGGAAAAATGGTTGTTACTTTCTGCCATTGGCAACATCATCACCAGCCATGATTCCAGCATCTATACGGCGTCAAAGTGAAAACGGTAACATTAAAGATGCTCGCTAATTTACTGGAAAAGAGGCGAGAAGACAATGGCCAGGATAAGAATGAATGGGATGCTGATGAGTCTTGGCCACTTAAAAATTCTACTTGGCCACATCTGGTGCTCCCCCCAGTTACAATTTATTTTGGTCCTCGTCTATGGTGAGTGGCACGAGGAGATGCCTAAGCTCGATCCGGACTGACCTCCTCTGACAGCTGGTGCACAGTGCGGACATAGTTGAAATCAGTCCCCAACTATTTCAGAACTTGGGAAGAATTAATGTTTTGCTCACTTTGTTTTCTAGCACAACTCACAATGGATAAAAAAAACTAAGTATGTACTTTAAGATATCTTATATTTTGGCATAAAGTGAGAAGTAATGATTAGGAGTAATAAAACTCTATCTCATAGGGAGAATAGAGTACTTGCGATTTGCCATTTTAAGAATATCAGCATTGAGTTTATTTACGTAAATTTAACTTACTTAAGTTATTTCGCAGATCTACTAAACTTTTAGCCCCACCAATTGCCCAACGGAGTGGCAAACAGAAGGATCCTTTGTGGAATTTGGATGAGGCCAAGAAATAATTCATTCGCTTGATGCGGGATAAAGTTGGTTGGGTTGGGTTGAAAGTGGTGGGAGCAGGGTTTTAGATTGGTAGGGTGCTCGCCATATACACCTAATATCCTTTTTTCGCACTTTTCACCCAATGGCCCGGCTCACGCAATTTGCTTGCCAGAGATGAGAAACAAGAAAAAAAGGACGAAAGACGAAACAAGAGGGGAGGAAACAGTGAGGCAAGAAGAACAAATAAAACATTTTATATAATCTTGGCAAATATATCACACTTAGCCGGGACTTCAGCTGCCCCAGAAAACTCCACCCAAGGATATTTTCCGTTTCTTTCGAGCTCTTCTACACTCTTCTTCTGCTCTGTTCTGTTCTGTTCTGTTCTGTTCTGTTCTGTTCTGTTCTGTTTCTGTCCTTTTGCCCGTCCGAATGTCCTTCTGTCTGCTGTTCCTTCAGGCACCATCTTGCTTCTGGTGGTGGTGCCTTTAATTTTCGGTGGTAGCTGGGTGGCTGTGTGGCATGGTGGCTTGATAGCTTCGGGTGGGTGGTGGGGTTCATCTTCGCTACGTGCGAGAAAAATACCCTCGAACATATTAAATTGCGAATGCTGAAAATGCTTTATGGCTTTTCAGTTAGATTTATTTCCATTTTGTATGTTTTATTTATTTATATTCGGCTTGCCAGCCGTTCCACCAAATGCGCCTCGCATCCCCTTCGCTTTTCTCGGTTTGTGGGGGTGAGTTTTCCCATCGCCGTCTGTGCGATGGACGATGGGTTCGTTTTCAGTTTCAGATACACATATATCTCGTTGTTATTGTTGCTGCTGAGGAATGATAGCGAAACTAATCGAAAAATAATTGGATGTTTGCCCCGTTTTTGCCTTTCGCCCTGCTTCACTCTTCTTCTTGTGCCGCTGCCTTTGCTTTCCTTTTCTTTTTTTGAGTTTCGAAATGGAAGAGTTTTTTTGTCTTACATTGGCTATTCCCAAATGCATCGTAATGTTTAAACAATTTAAAATGGACAACATTTGGCTTTTATTTTGACAGCACCAGTTGCGAAATGGTCAAAGTCTGCTGGTGAGTTTTTAAATGAAAAAGACTGTTTTTTTAAATTTATTTTTGCCAAAACTTAAGATGTTTGTGTGAGATTTATTGAAGTTTTTAGTATAGTTTTTACATATAAAATGCTATTTATTTACAAATTTACGTCGTATTAATTAGTTTAATTAAATAAAGTTTTATTCAAATTTAAATTGGCTTTATCTAAGCGGTACAATAAAGCTATATGTTATGTTATCTTATTAACCAAAACAATGTCCTTTTTTTACTAACTTTAACTTTTAGTAATCGAATGTAGCAAAAAGCACCAAGAAAACTCCGTTCATAAACCCAACAAACATAAACCACAGAAGTGCCATAAAGTAGAACTACATCAATGACCAAAACTACATCGACGACATCAATTACATCAACAACATCAACAAACCCGCAGCCGATGCAAAATAATCAAAATTTATCATGGCCACGAAAATGTCCTGCAGAGAATTTATGCATTAAGTGCAGCCAGTGGCGTCGACGATTCATTCTCCGATTTCCATCCGCAGTTTCTCTGGAATTCGCGCAGTTTCCCCCACTTTTAATTGAATAGGAGCAGTAGATACACTGAAATAAACTCGGAACTGTTTGGTTCGCACGCTGAAAGTATGTCCCCATTTAAGCTGGCGAGTTTTGCTTGTTTTTGGATCATACACAATTAGGTAGGTGCTCTGTTTTGAAATGACTTTGTATGGCTCCCAGTGCATCGAGTAACATCAGACACATAGGACGGCAGACCCAGCTTAGAGATGTATGCCGAAATGTTCAACATAATCATGTCCTGGCCAGGACAAAGGGACTGCAGCAAACTGCTGGACACCAAATTAATTTGGAAGACAAAACGCTTCAATGCAAGTTTTCCGATGCGCGAGGGCCATTAGTGGAAGGGTGGTGAGCTTGCAAAATCGGGGCTTAGTTGCAGCAGGACACGCGCGAACCGCAAGCTGTGCCAGGATATGTGTGTGACAGCCACGGCCACAGATCCTGCTGCCTATTTCCTCTTCGGAAACGCCAACTGCCACTGCTGCCGAGGAACGTGACTCGAAAGCGGGGCATTGGCAAATGCGTACTGTCCATTTGGTATTAGGGATTCGGCTGGTATGGTTTCGGTCTTTAAATGTTGAAAATGGACATTTTTAGGAACGAAAATCCTACCTTACTAAACATTTAACTGATGTATTTGTAATTTGAAGGTTTTGGATTTTAATGTATGCTACACATTATTTAACAAGGTAGATACCTATGTACAAGAAATATTTTTTAAAAATGCAAAACAGTGTTGAACTGTTAATAGCTTATGTTATATGGAAAATTCGTTTATGTAATAAATAACTGTGCTCCCCCAAGTGATAAGTATCACCAAGTGGAACGTAGCCAATCATTCTAAAATTAAACTATTTTCTGTCTGCTTCGAAAGTGGCAGTTCCTATTTTAAGGACTAGAGACATTCCGAGGCCCAGCAAATATTACTGTGATCAGGGACAGCCACATAGAAGGCGGCACATGGAACGATAAAACCCCAAAAAATAAGATTTATGCCGCTCACAATTTGTTTTAGGCTGGGCTAGTGCGAGAAGGGGAGTGGCATGCCACTTACAAGCGCCATAATCATTTCAACAAGAATAATTTTAATAATTATTAAAAGCGATTCAGGCGCGTTGATGGTCGCGTCGACAATTACAAACGACTTTGGCTCGACATTTCTCTGGCAACAGGCCGCCAATTGTTTGTCCTCAACATCCTGCCCCTGCCATCCCGGTTCACCCAACCAGCCTTGACTTTATGATTGCCTCAGATTTTGTGCTGTCTCCCTTTCACATATTTTCTGATTATTTTTTTATTTTTGGCATGATGCGGTTAAAAATTAATACGCGGAAGGATATGGCAGGCAATTCGTTTTCAGCAAACGCCTCCCAAAACAAAGCCACAGCCCAAAATCCAACTGACATTCGAACGCATTTCACTGCTCGTGAAAAATTTACATTTGAATAGACGCCTGAAATGGCTGAATTCAGTATCAGAGGCTGGGACGGCGGGGATAAAAGACAGCGGATTGGTAGCCGCAGGATGCAGGATGCAGGACAATGACATCGCAGCTGGGAAGTTCGCCTCCGTGAGCATTTATGTGGCGTATTGTTTTAATTATTTGAATTATATAAATCTCATTGTGAGTGCACTGAAATGGCTTCTGGTTTGAGGTTACCGTCGACGAAAGGCATTGCAATTGGAATTAAAATACGAGATTAAATTGTTTAAGGCATTCGAAATAAAATTGTCGGGGACGAAATAATACAGCTTAGCTGCGAAAAGTAATCCTTTTACAAAGAAAAGCTGGTTTGCTACGAATACTTCTAAATAATACGGAATTTAATACAAGGTTTTCATTGCCGAAATGAAATCAAGACGAAAAACTTTAGTATTGTTCCATGACTAACAGATAGGTTTTTTATACCCGTTACTCGTAGAGTAAAAGGGTATACTAGATTCGATGAAAAGTATGTAACAGGCAGAAGAAAGCGTTTCAGTCCATATAAAGTATATATATTCTTGATCAGGATCAATAGTCGAGTCGATCTGGCCATGTCCGTCTGTCCGTCCATCTGTCTGTCCGTCCATCTGTCTGTCCGTCTGTCTGTCTGTCTGTCTGTCCATCCGTATGAACGCTGAGATCTCAGGAACTACAAAAGCTAGAAAGTTTAGATTAGGAATACAGACTCCAGAGACATAGACGCAGCGCAAGTTTGTCGATTCATGTTGCCACGCCCACTCTAACGCCCACAAACCGCCAAAAACTGTCAGTGTTGAACCCTCTCCTTCGCACTTCCACTAGCTGAGTAACGGGTATCAGATAGTCGGGGAACTCGACTATAGCGTTCTCTCTTGTTTTCCATTTAAATTCGGTAGCTTTAAAAACCAAATTAGAAACATAAATTACCATTCATCTCACTGTCAATAACGTCAACTAACATCTTTTAAATAATAATATAACGATTAAAATATCAATTATCTTCTTTTCAAAAAAAAGTCGAAGTAAAATATAAATTAAGGTTATGCTATCATAAAGTAGTTTAAAGCAAACATACAAACATAGCTGAACATACCACGATGGTACCAATATTAATACATTCATATAATTAAACGCCAAGTATGTCCCTCCATGAGTAGCTTACATATTTTTAAACAGTCTTATCTGTGTTATATGCCACAAGTGAAAGCAAATATCCAACTAATTTAAAAAAAACAATACCTCAGACTCTAAACTCCTAAACTGTGATTTTTTCAAGTCTACACCTAATAGTCAGCGCAAACGCTAAAGTCTTTAATGGACTCACAAGCACAAACAATTCACAGACGCCCATGTGTGCACTTGTGTGTAGGGGGATCTCACGAGTCGCTCGTAATGGAATCCTTCGCTTTATTACCATGCAATATTCATAAATTTCATTTCTGCACAACAACATCGAGTAGTGCACCAGCACCAGCAGCAGCAACATTGCACTACACCAGCAGCAACACCCTGGTGCAACAATGGCCAGAATTCAGGCAGATTCGCAGCTAAACCAACTCCCAAACTGAGAGTTCGCAGCTCCCCACTCCCAGCTCCCAGCTCCCTGGCATCGCCCGACTCGCTTACTTGTTGAGAGGTGTTGAAAGTGTTGGAATATAATAAATAATAGCGCTAAGTACTACTTTAAGAATTTACATGCGGCAATTGCAGCCAGCGGCAACGGCGGCGTAAACTACTGCAAACGGAGAATCGGGACGGGGGAGCTAGCATAGTGAGCCACCAAGTCCAAATCTACAAGCATGACACCCGAAAGCAGGGCTACACTGAAAGAATCAGCTGACTCCAAATGCATACCCCAACTCACCTTTTATAACAACTTTTTTAAATGAAGTCTTCGGTTTACAAGCATTTAATTAGCTTCGTAAATTAGTTAGTAAATGTGTTATATCATAACAAGCAAAGTATCACCAAATACAACCATAAGTTAAGCATAGTAGGGAGAATTCTATGTTAACAGTAGTTTAGCTGAACAAAAGCTGTCTGTTCTTCTGTAAGTATGCACGAAAATAGACAAAGTTTGTTTAACCAAGTATTATTCTTAATGTTATTAAATATAAGTATCCCATTGTTGTCAAAATCTACGAGTTCTTACTTTCTTTTCTCTTAGTGCCCACAATTTTGACGCCAACATGGCTGCAGGGATTTTCGCACACTCACACTGCCACAACAGGGCTCACACACACATGACTTTGTGACTTGCATTTTGAATAATCGTTGCACAATGCAAAAGCCGTGGTAAAGGAAGGTGGGGGATGCATGTGAAAGCAGCTTTTGCATTTTGCGACGGCTGTGAATCTTTTCGAGCAGCCTTTTGTTCCGCCACCCCATCAGATGCCCTATTGAGTTAATCCTTTTGAGTTTTGCCGCAAAAGGAGGCGGTAGTCAGTAGCCAGACCCGCATTAATAGAGTCACTAACCAGGCCAGGATGTGCCTCCTCTCCCACCTCAAGCGTCCGTCCTCCGCAGATCGACGCTCCATAAATAAACCGTCATCAATAATGGCTAAAATAAATGTTGGCTTATTAAATCCCATTTGCCTGCGCCAACTTACAGTTAAATTAAATGAAAAATGTGCCCAGCCATTTGGCCAGTACGGTTGGCCCAACCCAAGCTCACTTGCCACCTCCTAAACATCCCGATGTCCTCGAGAAAAGTGAGGCAACATCATCAGCAGCAAAAGCCGCAAAAGAGGCAGCAGCAGATAAAAAATCCATTAAAATAAGAAGGCGATAAGGTTTGGGCCTTGTAGTGGAAGCGTGAAAAAAATCGTCTAAATTTATGCGGCTTTCCCATAAATTTACCAGGCTATAAGGATATCATTAAAGCGCAACCACACACCCACACCCTCAAGCAACCACACACACACACACATTGACAGCATCTTGGCATGCTTTCACTTTCATACAATCCACTAAGCTTGCGATTGTCCACAGACATTTTGCACAATGGCTTACATACTAATTTAAAAATGTAAAATTATTACCATAGTACCATATTGAAAATGTTGATATTTTCGTGTTCTGTATAATAATATCCACTTCAAACAGCACTAAGCACTAGAGCCCTACATGTATATATCTTTTTTAACGAAGTTAAAAGCAAAATCATTTCATTTTGACATCATATTATGTTAGTCTTAATTTAAATAGTAATTTAATTATTTAAAAAAGAATTTGTTTTTGTCCCATTGTGGCTTTAGGAAAAACTTACAAAGGCCCACGCAAAGGACACCAACATCATGACTTCACAGAATATTATATCTATATACATGTATTTTGGTGAACATTAATAATAATTTTCGATATTTATTGCGGGAAACATCGACAAGGCATAGGAGTGCCGTTGACTATGGAAACGTGAAATGTGATTACAAGGCAGGCAACCAACAATCAACCCCCTCAAGGTATTCATCTTACATTGATCTCTCTTTCGACGGTGGAGAGGGTGTCGAAAGTTCGCCATTTGCATTGGCTAGCCCCGTTCAATTACTTCTCTGTGAGCCGAAAAAAATGAGGAATATACAATTTTCGTACATTTTTGGGGCAGAAAGTTTTCTATTTCATCTTAGTGGCCGAAAATAAGCGCAGAGTGAAAGAAAGAAAGAAAGAAAGAAAGAGGAATTTCATTTATATCGAAATAAACAACCACTGGAAACCCTCTGTTTGGGCGCACTCCAACGTTATTTATGATGTCA
Source organism: Drosophila santomea (assembly GCF_016746245.2). Taxonomy (NCBI): domain Eukaryota; kingdom Metazoa; phylum Arthropoda; class Insecta; order Diptera; family Drosophilidae; genus Drosophila; species Drosophila santomea. Next base: position 7,508,382 of record NC_053019.2, on the reverse strand, counting down.
TCCATCATTTTTATCGTGAAAAAACATTTTCCTGTCTCAGCCTGCCACTGAGCCAGTGCCAGTGCCAGTGAGACTGTGAGCCTGTGAGCCAGCTCCTTCTGCTGGCTCCTGCCGCTGTCATTGGCCAAGGACTTTTTGTGTCGCTCGTCGCTGATGCGAACCAAACCAAACCGAACCAAGACCAAAACCAAAACCAAACAAACCCCAACCAAAAGGGAACCCCTGCCCCACACATGGGCGATTCCTCCAAGAAATTAGAGAGAAGGTCTCTGCCAAAAGGGACGTAAATTTCCAAGGGACCCGGCTCTAATGATGCAGCCACCCACTTCGCCTTTTCAGCCTCCACAATCCGCAAGCCATTCAAGCGCACCGAAGCCAACTCTTCCCCCAGCTCTTGATGTTAATGAAGTGTATGCGAATGAAATACGGAAAATTACAAATTGCCTGGCCAAATCGAAAGAATGGTGGAGCGGAGTAAAGAAAAACTGCAAATGTTGTTTACGATGTTCACGGTTTCCTTTCGATTTCGTTTGCAATTTATGGTGAAAAGCAATTCAGATTCGTTGAGGGATTCGCCCAGCTCAAGTGCCGCAATATTGGTCAATGACTCACACTTTCTGCGAGTCCCCGGTCGATCATTAATTAGCGCCTTGAGAGTACAGGCTTAATGATTTAATTCGTTTTGGTACTGCATTCCGATTACACTCTTTCATATACATACATTAATAGTTTTGCGTTTCCCTGTGCGTTCAGCTTAAATTCACCAACGATATTCAAGACAACCTATAGCATTTCGCTTTGCCAGAGGAAAGACATCCTTAGTGCTCAAGAGTTCTTCTTACATATCCTGTCTGATGCCTGCCAAGTGCATGTAGAACTCACAAGTTTCATACGAATAATGGACCCCGCGCAGAGTCATAAATTAAAACGTATTTCATTTGGAAGAAAAAAATCTGCGGCATATAAAACAAATAGCATTCAAAATTGCAAGACGCACATACGATCCGACAACGTAATTCAAATTGGAGACAGAAACAAGCAAGCCAAAAAAATAAATAAAGAAAAATATTATAATACTCTGTCTCGCTGCCAGTGCCCGAAATGCTTGACATCCATTTAAGCAGACTGAGACAGTTCCCGTGGATGGAGGATCTGCTAGATTGGTCAAAGAACCGAATTCGTAGACAGGCAGCTAGACATTCACTTGGGGCGTTTGTAATTAGAAGGGCTAACGAATATAAGAGCTTGTCTAAGAGAATCAACTTTCAAACACCTCAAGTGTCTTTCTTAAAGTTAAGTATAAAAGTTAAGTATATAAAGTTAAGGATACACAAAACATACTTGTTATGTTTTAGATGAAGTTTTAATATGCAGATAGACAGAACTACTATATAGATAGATAGATAGGACTACTGCTGACAAATAAACTTAAATTTAAATGTATATGTTTATTTAAATATATACAAATATATACGTAAATATATACAAATACCAAATACCATACAATCGGAGCAAAATCCCTTAGACTTTAGGTTTTATATATATTTTTTAGTCCTACTAACTAGAGATCTATAACATAAAAGGTCAAAAATAGGTAATAGATAAATAAGTCACTAAGCAGTTTGAATTTCATTTTAAAGCTAAAGTTTATTGTATCTGCTCGCAATCTGCATTTGTTTTGTTGTTGAATATTTGTCGTGTTCACATCTGCAATTTATTTGCCATCATCAGGCATCGAAGTTGTTTATTCATTTGCTTCTGTGGGTTTGTTTGTTTGTCCGAGTGTGTGTGTTTGCCATCGCCATAACTCAAGTTGCGGCACAATGTGATCATTGGATCGCATGATTTGGATTTATTCCCAACGCGCCATTGGACATATTGCCGGCATGTGTGCCACACTCGCTTCCAATCCCAATCCCAATCCCAATCCAAATACAAATCTGCATCTGAATCCACACGGACATCCCCATGTTATTGGTACTCCTCCTAGTCTTGGGAAATGGCAGTGGGAAATTAACATAATCGAAAAGCGATTCCAAGCCTGTGCACTTTTGTCGCTTAATTTATTTATTCATTCTGCCAATTCCTGCGGCAGCGCATTCTCGCTGACAGAATTAATTATTTCGCCACATAAATTCTTTGGTTTCCATTTTTCGAACTTTGCCAGCCGACACAATATTGTACAGGATGTGTAAGATGGCTTCATTATACTCAAAGCTTAAAAAAGCAAAGAATTAGACAGACTACGTTAAAATAAATACATTTTTGGAATAATAGATAGATTTCGAATAAGAAAACCGTATGATAACATTCTTAGTTCTATGGATACCCACAATATATTATTAATCTAAACCAATACCAAATGTAATTTCAATTTCAGTTTCTAATAAACCCACGTGGTGGCCTGTAAGTGACTTATGAACCCCTAATGCCCAAGCACTCTCCCCACTTACCGCATCAATAAAACAATTGGAAAGTGGATACCCGAATTAGAGTGAACCTTATTGAAACCTTAATGCGCTGCACAATGCAAACAGTCCATGGAAAGGGGAGTCGTGGAGCAGGATGCTGGCTTAGTCATGCGGAACCACTTACAAATCCATAAATGTGAATATTATTACTAAAGTTGTTGTTGCTCGTGTCGCTTTTGGCATTGTGCTGGAGCTCTATTTGTTCTGCTCCCAGGGACTTAAAGTGGGCGGTGGGCGGTGTGCGGTGGGTGGTGTTTGTGGCTGGTGGGCGAGGGTGGTGCTGCTGAAGGGGAGTGGCGAACACCGCAATGACTTTAGCAAATAGTCAAGCACCAAGAGACAACAACAATAAGACCATGTTTGCACTTTGGTTTTGCCGATTTGCAGTTTTGGCCTTCTGTGTTTGTTGTTCGAACGAGAATAAATTCCAGTAGCCGGAAACAAACGATTTTATTGCAACTACTCGCTCCAAAAGGCATTGCTATTGCTATTGCTATTGCTGCTGTTTTTCTGCATTTATTGTTTTCGTTTTCGTTTTTGTCGTATTACATGTCGTATTATTTGCGCTTTTGGGCCGTTTGCCTTTTGTTTTGTCAGCACAGCACAGATCCAACCCTTCCCCGCTCAATTGATTTTATTTTATTTATTGTTTTGCTTTAAACTATTAAAATACTGTCTGATGTTTTTTCGACTGCAGTTCTTCGACCGACCCCCTTGTGGCATCGTTTTTGGTTGTTGACTCAAGTTTTGGCAAATAATTTGATTTGCAAAGCAATAAATTTTAGCAAATCTATAAATTACACTTATTCCGGCTTAAACCAACAGCTTCAAAGGATGGAATACATAAAAAAAATTGACCATCACTGGACTAAAAGGGCGTTATTTTTGGACAGCAATGAAAACTTCTTGAATTAAATTTATAAAACAATTCATAGTCTCGAGACTTAATATATTTTCAAAGGCGTAAGAATTAATATCGTTGCATACCTTAATATTGTTAAGTATATACCACATTTCGGTGATCGTTTTAAATATAATAAAATGCAATTAATTTTTTTTATTATTATTGCCTTTAAATTTTATATATGTATATATTTATTTTTCAAATATCGGGATGCCTTTAAATTCCCATTCATTTATACGAATTAGTGATTTAAAAATAAAATATCCTTCCATTATTTTGCTTTCTTCCTCCTTTCTCTAATTTATAAGGCTTCTTGTCCTCACCCAATAAAAATAAAGTAAATAAATTAGGAAAAATCCCTCAATTGAGTCCAATAATCTGGTAAGGCGGAACTTGTGCATAAATTAGCCGTTTGAATTTGAAAAGTCCAAACTTCCTTTTGGTGAAATCATTCGATACTTCTTCTGAACAAAAAAACTGAGAAAGACTTTTTGTATTTGTTCTGCTGTAAAGCCAAAAAGTTTGTTTTGCCATTTTTCATTGCTTACAACAGAAAGTTTTAAGCAAAAAATAAATTTCTGCCAAACCAAAACTAACAGAACAGAGAAAAACATGGAGGAAATCGAGAAAATGTCTGTATGTGCTTTTCCATATTATTTTGGCGCATTTAATTTTTGCGCCTTTCCATTACTTTGTATTCAATTCAACGCAAAGGCTGGGCAGACTGACAGTCAGTCCCAAGGGAAAATACTCGCATTATTTTCTACTTTCAGGGAAGAGAAAAGGAATCTTTTGGACGTCTTCCAAGTTATAAGTTCTGCCCTGATTTCCATTTATCCGCAACTGACTGGGGTGGAGCAATGACTATTTGTCCCAACTTGAATTTCGATGTGGTTGCCTTTTTGAGGATGGCCACAATCGTACTTTTTCTTATTCCTAGCTACTATGCTCCGTTTCTGCCCTGCTGAGTTAATGAAAGTGTTGTTTATGAGTATTATTTTTCAACGCCTTAAGTAAGGCTAATTCGTGGAAGTCTATTATTGAGAAGCAGAAGTAGGGCGAAGTAATTTATTTTGTCACTTATAATCTTGTATTTGTAGAGACATGGGTTTTTCAAAAGAACAAATGAAATTGTTATATACTGATTTAGATTATTTCGAACACAAATAAATGTAAAACATTTTTTATTTTCCCGTAGGTATAAATTCATTTTAAGGAAGTAAGAACATTCAGAATATTATATTACCGTTATATGTGGTAATTGCTGAATAGTAACTTCGCACTTGCCAAGCCATCTTTACTCAATGCGAACTACTCAATATACAAGCCAAATTTATGTCGCATTGTGCGCAGAAGTAGCGTCAGCAAAAAAAACTGGGCGGGAAAGTATTCCTTGCCAAAATCCTTTGCTGGCATCATGTTGCATGCCGCGGAGCAGCAGCGCAATGAAGCAATCAATCAAAGCGCAAATCGCTTTGGTGTCGCAAAGCACCGCTGGGCAAAGACTTTTCGCCTTAGGAATAATATCCATCATTGCAGTGGAGGTCTCCCCATTCACAGCCCCGAGCCCTGTCTCCGTCGTTCAAAGACTTACACTTAAAATATATGTAGTTATTTGTCAATTGCTGAAGCAACGGCGCCTTCACTCCCATTTACGACCTCATTGATTGAAGCGCCGAAAGGGCTCAAATTTATACATACCGCAGGGCCACAACGGACTTTTAATTCTTAACTTGGAGTAAAATATTCTCTGATATTGTAATCTAAACATTTCTCACAGTGCAGCAGTCGTCTTCATTTTGCAGCAGGCATGCCGCGGAGTCGGAGACGCCTTTGATGCCGGGGCCATGACTCAGATATCGATGGAACAGGATGGTATAGGGGTCTCCTAGTGGGGCTTGTCTGTGTACGAGTCTGGCAGTCTCCAGTCTCGAGTCTCGAGTCTCTGGCCCCCTTCAGACCCGTGCAATCTCGCGCTGGGTAATCACATTCAAGTGCCGTCTCCTCCAAACACCGCACATGTGAGACCGGCGGGGGGAGGTATCTGTACCTATAGGTACAGAACAGTGGGGCGGAGGGAATCTGGGGAGCAGCTGGGTTGGGTTGCCTGGTTTTGGGCTCCACATGGACAGGGGCAAGGCGAGGCAATGCCGAAGCTGTGCCGCATATAAATGTTTGATTTATGCATCCAAAATGCTTGACTCGCAGCCAAAAAGGCTTTGTCAGAGCACAGTGGGTTCCGAAGGATTAAACACAAGCCAAGAAAATAAAAAACATGAAATAACTTTTTAGAAATTGTAAAAATGATCATCATTTGACCTGTGTCCTGTGCCACTTAATATTTCATTTGTGCCTTCAAAATGGTAGAATGATCACGAATTTGCATATACTTCTATAAACATTAAGAAAAATAATAATTTATCTTTAATAATGCTAGTCCAGGTTTGTTACTTCTCAGGCCACTGTTCACCTCATTGTCATGGTGCAGCTGCTGTTCTTACCTCTTTGATTTTTGTAGCTGTTGTTGCCGCTTTTGCTGCAGTTGTTTCTCTCTGGGAAGTGGAACCGAGTGGAGTCTAGTGGACTGGCTGCGTCTGCGAGTTCTGACTATAAATGCAGTCATCGTTTCCCACCGTCAATGGCCCCATCAAAATGGCGGCACTTTGAGCTTATAGATCCCACCGACAACCAGCAACGCAGCCAGCTTATCCTGGCAATGCATCCTCGATCCCTACCTACCTTCAACCTACCCAATCCGAATCCCAATCCCATTCCCAACTCCAAATCCGAAGCTATCACTGCTGACGAGAGGAGCACATTATCATTATCAGCTAGGGGCCACCTAAAGCTTAGTCCCCTGTTGGCACTCGGTTATAAATCCCGGCACCGCGTATCTTGTGGTTGCACTTCAGCCATCTGCATTTGCCAATAAGCCTGGGCCTGGGCCTGGGTCTGGGACTCCTCCTTCCCACCCGAATCTCATGCAGTGACGATGGCCCATCTGGGCATTTATAACTCGTTAAACGCTCAATAACTTTATTCCCACTTGGACCCTAACCTGGCCCTGAGGGTCTGGCGGGTCAGCAAAGGTGTGAGCTGAACCTCTGAAATCAGGAAGCTTATTTAGCACTCGGTTTGAGGCACAGGAAAACGCCCACTTAAGCTGCTTTAGGGATGTTGGGTGCTGTAGAAGGTTGGGACAACTCATAAATTAATAAATATAGTTAACTAAGGAGTTTATTGTACTGAAATGTATACGTAATATTTGAAAATATTAATAAGTTTTTTCATGAAGCTATATTGTTAGTGCCTGAAACAACCGAGCCCATAACATTTACCCAAATAAACCAATTTATTAAGAGTCCATAAGGAACTTCCTAAATGATGTTTTCAATGGAGTTTCCACACATTTTTCGACTCTACAAATTTCCCCACATTCTCTGGAAACGTAACAAAGTTGGCGGATCCCGATCCCTAGGATAAGAACCCATGAATAATGCATAAAAGGACTTCATTGAATGAATACAATTACAAAACTTGCGTTTGCGCAGTCTGTCCAAAGTTGGACTTAAGTTTTTTGCTAATAAATTTACGACCGCAACTTTTAGTCTTCGTCTCTCCGGTCAGCAAAAACGTAATCACTTAAGTTTGCGAAATCCCCCACCTAAGGCTCCCACAGAATCGCTATCCAACTTAGTGGGCGCCTTAATCAACATTGGCTAATATGTAGAGCGAAAACAGTCAAGACATCCATGGGTCCGCAATAGACGCTCGTGAAATTAATTTGCCAACGGATTGGAGGCAGCTCGTTCCCATTTAGCTTTTTCTCATCCCAGCTCATATAGCCATAGCCACCCACGTGGAAAGCTATAAAACAGCAGCTACAGTAGCAGCAAAAATAAAGAAGAATAACAAAGTTAAATAAACAAAATGCAGTCATTATTTATATTTGCAACAGCCAACGGAAGAACTAGGAAAAATTCTCTAAAAACAAGCTGTGAGACCAAAAGTTCAGAAAAAGTGCAGGGTGTTTGACTGAACGAAATATAATCTAACATGATGTGTGACAATAGTTACACGGTATAAAATAACCCTGGAATTATCTTAAACATTGATATATTTACTTCAAGAAATCAAAAATTCCAAATTTCTCTGTGAAAAGGATGAATTCATGTATTATTGAGTATTTTATAACGTATTTTTGAACAATGGTAGCGAATAGGAAATTTGTTATGACAAAACTGAAATCCTCTTCAACTTATAAATGTAAAGCATTTTCCATTTGGCAAAGCACCCTGTGCTGAAGTGTGCTAAAACTTTCCTCAGACAATAGAAGCGCGTAGGAAAAGCGCATTAATTTCAGCGCCCTCCTCCCCTCCATGCAACCCCCTTCATCGGTGGTTCATCTTAAGCTCGCCGCTGTTCAGTCGGCGTCTTCGCCGACTTGCGTTCGCACTTAAAAATTAATTTAATATCCTAGCATATCCTTTTCCACGCAGCCAGCTCGCATGCTCCGTGGTCATAACGAGGAGATCCCAAGTCGAGGATATATAGACGAAGATGAGAGGGCATCCTGCCGGCAAATGCAGGTCCTTTTGTGCCGCCTTGCTGCTGCTTAGCTCGCATGGCGGCTGTAAATATAATTACGACGGCAAATCCGAACCAACAAGGATTAATTAGCGCGCATTACCCGAAGCCACCTCACGCAACCGGTTCGAGGAGCAATTCCCAGGCACCAGGGTGTCAACTAACTCGGAGAGGTGGATGGGGATGGTGTGATCCCACCGTGGGTCTCCGGTACGTGTCAAAAAAATGGGATACATTTGCTACTAATTAAGAATCCATGTTTTTAATATATGCATGTACCCGCTACTTGTTCATCTTGTCTGTGGTTTCGAGTGGCAAGGAGCAGCCATAAAAATATAAGTAGAACATGGCGCATAGATGTTGGATCCCTAATACCTCAACTACCTCTCACAGGGGGTTGCGGAGTCAACGGATTGAATGACAGCGCCCACTCAATTTCACCCTTAGCCGACGACAGCTTTTTGGAGTGAGGTATCATAAATTTGAATGCATATGGATATGGAAAGGTGTAAATGGCTGAAACACTAGCAAGAGCTTCTTCTCAAATATGGACATTAAAAAACAAAGTAAGATGTAAAGGGAAAGACTTAGTTTATATACACCAGCTTACCAAGACCTAAAAATATTATAATAATTATTCATTTACAGTACAGAAAATGCAAGTTACTAAAATAAAATAGCACTGATTTTTTAACATATTCAAATCAGGTTTACGGAAATCAATAAATTATTCGTCAAATATTACCTATGACACAAAAGACTTAAAATCGCTTTTAAGCCTGTGCTGACTAAAGCAAAATGGCACTCTGTCATTGGCTACTGCCAAAAAGATTCCGATTTGGGAAACTTTATGGGGAAACAAGTAACCGGGCTATGGAAATCACTGAAAACAATGAGTGGCCAATTAGAAGTGCTCCGAAATTGAGACACAACTCGTAAAACTCATAAATGTCGCCATAACAATAAAAATTCCGGTTGCAAATAAACTGAGCGAAATAAAGTTTCAAGCGCCGCTCCGAGAATTCGACTGAGATTCCGTAGCCGGTAACCTAAACGAAAACGAAAACAGGTCCAAAACCCAGACCCTGGCTCCCAAAGTGCCGCAACAGACATTGAACATGTTCATAAAATCATCGCCTGTTGCCCATGTTGATGGCTGCTATAAACCCTACTGCCACAAACAAGTCCGGACTCCGGAGTTACAGCCAACTGTTGAGCCGGGGACTTTACGAGCCGGGTAATGACGTCATAAAAATTAACAACTTTCAGGACTGGGTGGGATGCCAAAACAGTGTTTAACTGCGCCAATTATGAGCTGAAAATCATCGAGAATCACAATAAAAGCCAATAGAAATTTGGGATTCCTTAAGTGGGTAAGAAGAAGAGCAATTTTCTATATACATATATGTAAAACAAGGCGTGCAACATCCAAATGCTTTATTATAAAACTATGTTGCTTTTCTTTTTTTCATGAGTTTAAGAAAGGTGAACCGCCGTTTAATTTGTTTGAACTACTGGTTTGGAACTGCAGTGTGCAACCGCACACTCACTCGGAAGAATGGCGAAATTGCGTTGGAAAATTTACCGGCAAACGAGCCAAAGGACGCAGACAAAATGCACACGGAGCTCTCTGTGTCCTGCACTATCTCTCTTGTACTTCCGGTTGTCCTTTCCTACCTCCCTCCCTCCCATGTGTGTGTGTGTGCGTGTTGGGGCGAATATAATTTATTCGATCTGCGATAGCCGCAGCCTCTGTCCGGCATGTCTCATAAAAATTGCAGTTTAATTACTCCATCGACAGTATCAATTTAGCGAAATCTTTTATTAGCGCCGCAGATGGATTGCCATCCGTGTTAAAGCGCCATCTGTAGGCGGGTACACGTGGGGCCGTTTTTGTGCACGGCATTTGGATGTAGGTTTTTATTGTTCAAATTGAATGCAAACAAACCTGGTTAAAGGAATAAATCGTTGTTTATTTCTCGGATCAAATATAAACTCTGTCGTAATCGGTATTGGTTGGATAAGTAATTATGCGCTGATTCAAAAATATTTTTTTAGCAGATTTAATAAAATATTAAAGTGATTATTATATAAGTTGGGTGTAGTTTTTATCATAAATAGGTGATTTAAGCATTTTTGACTACTCTGCGTTTACCAACAAAACAAATCCGCTGTCGTAAACAGATTTGTCAGATTTAAGTTTTTATCCATTTTCTGTTAATCCAAACTTGTAAAGCCAAAATCCGAGCATGTGCCTTGAATATTCTACATTTTTTTTAGAAGCAAACTCAGTTACATATTTTCCTCATCTCCCTATGAATCGAAACGTTGCAATATCGGACTTTTGTCCAAGGCTCAGCTGCAGATCCTCCACTCCGGATTGCCCGACGCTCCTTCAGCCATTCCTGGCCCAAATCCCCGAGGCTGGCTCTACCAAAAAAGAACCCAGAGTGCCCACCAAATGCTGCACGCTCATCCGCAAGATTTATGTATCTCAAATATGTGCAGCTGTGTGTGAGTGTCGAGTTCGAGTCCGAATGCCTATGCAGCTCTGTGGTATCCAGCCTCCATTCCAGGGATGGTCCATCGCTTCTCCGACTCCTCCGTTTCCAGCACTGGGGCCATATCCAGCTCCGATTCCGAGTCCGTGCGACTTCAGCTGTACGAGTGTGCCAGTGTATCTGCATCTGTGAGCGGGCCTCCAACAATGTTTTGTTATTGTGCCGCGCTTTTTAAATTTACGTGCGGCAAATGCAACATACTTCACTTACGGAATTTGCGTTAATGTGTATTTGCAGACCACTCCACTTGGTTTGCCTTCCAGCCTCCCATCATTCTACACAGCGAAATAACTTGATTGTACTCCGGACAATTAAGTCAACTTTTCAAAATATATATTTTTTAATACGAAATGTTAGCATTATTTGAACCTCTAGACCTTAAATTTGTCCGTTTTCTATTGAAATTTAAGAAACGTCCAAAATGCTTGTCGTTTGGTAATAGCACATCTTCCAGAGAATCCATTCAAACTCTTTTTTCAGTGCTCCTCTCCACTCTTTGGCGGACTGCTTTCATTCCGTATTTGCATTCTGGACGCCGACGCATGGCTGTGAATGTGGATATGCGAAGGGGTGGATTGGGAAGGAAGAAAGGCAGGAGAGGGAAATGTACAGGGCACAAGTGCAGCGGCCTCGAGTTTATAAAAATGCACTATGAGTGCATGTTACTATTGTCAGCATCGGTATCTATTAAATTCGATAGGAATATAAGACCAACTCCATTCATATAAATATATATATACATAATATATTCCCTATTTTAACTTGTTGTTGAATCCTAGAAAATATCAAAATATCATCAACATTTTAACATACTTCTTCAAGTTATACAAATCACACGGAAAATTGTTAGTTAGTCTAGAAAACTGTTTCAATAACCAATGTGTGCATACTTTTAAATTATTTTACGTAAATGCTGTACGACTTCCATTGATTTTCAAATTAGTGAACAAAGTGAAGATTTTTCATTCGGAAAGGGGAATCTTCGGAAATCCGTAGCATACATATTTGAGCTTCCTATTACAGGATATCAACCAGGCGATTCCCGGATAGCTTGTGAAGCATACTTGTTGTTGCAGGGATTTGGCTTGGTGTTTTTCGCCGTCCGTTCTGCTGTTGTTGTCTTTCTGGCAGTCGGTGTTTGTTTTTGTTGCTTTTGCAGTGCCCGTGATGCATCCCAACTTTCAGCTACAAGGTACAACAACGTGCATTTGTCGGTGTCGGACCTCTCGCTTGCTCCCGGGGTGCATCTCACTCCCTCCCGCTGCAGCAGCTGCACTGACGCTGTGTGTGTGTGTTTGGAGTGTGTGTGTGTGTGTGTGCGAACGCAAATGCAGCCATGATTTATGATCTGAAACAATATTGAGCGCACGAAAATTTATGGAGTGCTCCGCTTTGCAAATAAAACGAAATAACATTTTTTGTCAGTTGTATTTTTCGTTTCAATATTTCTGCCTGTCTCCCGCTCGTTGACTGTTTTGGTTTTTTGTCCCCATGACTGACCATTCATCCTTTTGTGTCCATTCATTTCGCCCTCGATTTATTTCGTTTCCGTGTCCTCTGTGTGTGCGTGTGTGTGTGCGTTTCCAAATGTAATTCGTAGGCGTCGCCACTCCCCTTTCGTGGGGACAAGTCCAGGTCCCTGAGATGGTCAAAAATGCATTCCGGCTTAATATTTGTTCTTTATTGAAGCGATCGGGCATAATATATTTGAGATTCCTAGTGGAAATTTATGGCGGAATGGTGAAATGCTCACTCAACTTCAACTAAAGCGCATTTATGCTTTAATTGTTGAAACCTATTATGTTTTAATTTTTAAAACACCCTCTATTATTGTACAAAACGGTATCTTGGTTTCTAAACATTAGGAAACTAAAAGCCTCAGAAATTTGAGGTTTTTGGAAATGACCAATAAAGCTTCATTCAATTAGGAACGCAATATGTAGTAGGAATCGTTTTCGATCCTATAAAGTATATATGTATGTTCCTAAATATTTTGATTTGCTTTTCAGTTTTGCAAAAAATGTAATCGATAGATAGCAATCTCGAAAAAATTATTTTCTTTTTTTCTTACGTTCACTTATCCAATCTGAGTACTTCGACAGGAACTCGACAATAGGCTTCTCACTTGTTTTTTTTTTTTGGAACACGTTTAATTTTCAAAACAAGATCATGATAAATTTGTATTCTATAGTTTCCAGCCTTGTTATCTGGAGTAACCCCATAGTAAAAAAACAAAAACTTTGAACCCTTATCTTAGCTCAGCACTTCACTTACCTCTCAAAAGGAATTTCTCTCCGCCATTTAATTTACCAAAGAAAAGGGGATAGGGAATATATGGATTTTGGAAGTATTTCATTTGCAAGTGACATCTGTGAGGGGGCGCAAGGATAACTCGAACATTTATCATGTTCAATTTTTGGTCAACCGATTTGTGTTCGATTGAGGCTTATCAGCAACTGGCGAGGACTAAGAGGAATATGGGAGTGTGGCATGCCCAATTTAAAGGCGTCACGCTTTGCTGGGAAAATGGATTCCGCTACGAGAGACTTCCTGCCAAAAGAACCCAAGGATGCGACGCTTGTCTACTATTACAGAATCTCCAGCAGCCTAGAGCTAAAGACAAACAACCCCAATTAAAGTGGAGATGGTATTTCACCATTTGGCTGCTTCCAAGTCCACCATTAGAATGCAGATTAATGCGGGTGTGAAGGAGATGCATTCTCCGGGCTAAACATGGGTTGGATGGCTTTTCTCTTTTTGGGGGTTAGACAATCTATTTATGTTTGATTTCCAACAGCAAATGCATTTAGATGCCATTGCGCACGTGTCATTTCTGAATTTGTACTATCTCCTAGTTATATAAAACTATGCTGGGCTGAAACCCTCATTTTCTTAAATAAATGTACCGAGAATGTTTCAGTATATTAAAATGTTGAATTAATTATCGCAGAGTATGTATTGACAAAGGAATGCATGATAAAAAAAATTGAATACTTACTATTGTTATTTTAAAGTGTGTTCATCACGAAATATGGCTCACTTTATATTAAGTGTAAAAGTTGAGCGAAGACATTATGTCGTAGGGCTGTTAAAAATATCGAAGTTCATTAATGGATTTTCAGCATGAAAAGTTTTATAGTCTGTTCTTTTTTGAGACATCTAGAAACCGGCCCACATAAGCCCTAAAAAACTGATCCGATCCGTCAGTGCCTTACTACTTACATCCGTTGAAACACCAGTGCTTGCCGCAGTCTAAGTGTCTAAGTGTCCTGGCATCCTGCATAAGAAACCATAAATCAAAAGGACACAGGCCTCACGAAGAGAAGAAAAGAGGCAGCCACTGCGTAGATATCCTGCTCTAATTCTGCTGAGAGAACCAAAGAAACGCATTACTGTCGCAGGAAGCCGGCGGCGAAATTTGCAGCGTTGAGTCGAGTGCGTTAGTTTTGCATATGCAAAGGACCTAGGAGCCATAAAACAGCAAGGACGGCCCGAGATGTAGAAAAAATACAACAAAATTACGTTGAAACATATAATATTCTTTCCATATTTTGGTCGTATTTTTTGTGCCTCGGTGTTGCATGTGGTGCATATGATTTATGACGATGCGAGCGGAAAACGTCACGATGACAACGGCAGCGAGGAAGAAAATAAAACAGCAGGCTTAAGTATCTCTCAGATACTTTCGCATCCAAGGCGCTGCGGTAGGGCAATTAAAAGCCCATACGCAATGAACAAACCGTCTCGGCTGCATCGTTAAATGGAAATATTAATTTGTGATTTCTTCACGCCGCCACTTGCAGCTAATTTATTATTAATTGAATTTCAAGGGGCTCCATTGCGTTGGCTGTTGGATTGGCGTCGGTTAATGTCCCACAAAAAAACTAGCTGCAATATTTTTTCTGCTTTGTTAAACGTTCATTTACTAATAAAAATGAAAAAAACCACTTCAGTTAAAAAAAATTGAAATTCATTTAGTAATATAATTATAATAAAATCAGTTGCTTGCTACAAATATTTTTTAAATAAAGCAATTGTTAACTTAATATAAAGAATGATGATGATTTTCAATCCATTCAACAAATTCGTATATTATTTTCAAGTCGTATTTCGGAGGGGTAGAATTTTGAATTTGATATATTAGAAACCGATTTAATGGTATTTGTTTACCGTGCAGGAGCCGTGAGCACGCACCACAAGCCGCATACAGCTTCCTGTTCTCCCTTCTCATCATACACAAAGTTTTATGTTCTATTTATGTTGTGCAAACGATGCCCCATAATCGTAAAAATATCAAAACAAATCGTTAAAATCGATCTCCGCCGCATGGCAATCGATTTACAATCCCCGCTAACTCCCCCAAATGTGTCTTCATTTGTGGAGTTTTGTGTTCGCGGGACGCGTGTCAATCGGGTGAGTCTGGTTGCCATATTGGAAGTATCTGTGTATCTCCCATCTATATGTGTTTTGGGTCTCTATTTGTATCTTTATCGGGGCTCGTGTGTGTGCGTGCCAATGCCGGCAGCCCCAACCAGATGAAGCTCATAAATTTTGTAACTTAATTAAGTTGGCATCACTTGAAAATTGTTTGAATTTTTTGTTGTCTCTCCGGTTCTTGCTTTTTCCTGTTGTTTGGTGTAGAGCCATACAGATAATAATTGTAAGAGCCCATAATTGAATCAATATTGATTTATAATTATTGAACCGACTCAAGTGCAGCGCCCGCAGACAACACAGAGCAGATAATAGCTGCAACAAATTGTTAATTTAATTGGTCATTGAATACGAAGTAAGTAAGTAATCGTTAGCTAAGCAAATTACAAAAATTGATTTAGAATTTAGCAATTTGTTTATTATGATTTTTGATCATTTACCTTTGAAATAATATAAAATTAGAATACAGACATTTAAATTAATTTTTTTTAAGTAATGTGAGGTACAAATATATTAGGTTTTAGTAATAAGGAAATCTTTAATCCGTACATTGAAAACGAATGAGCTTAATTGATTTAAGAAAACCGAAATCATAAGGTTAACTATTAAGTCATCGCTCGATTTTAAAGTTTCCAAATCACAATTTTCAGCATTACTCAGCTGTTTACTAAACAAATAAATTGAAAGTCCACGAATCCAGCCTGAACAACAAAAAATGAAATAGAGTTGTTTGTTTATTTATCAAAGCGAGGGGAAGTGTTGGGGGAATCGTAGACATCCAGCGAGCTAGGAAAGGTGGAAAAGCGAATGAGGAAATTTTCGCAGCATGCCTCAGAGTCTCCTCGGCGTCTCCCACTGCTCCGCTGGGCGAAATGAGGTGCCACATGATATGGGGGCGCTCTGGCGTTCTGTTTATCCAACGGGGGTCGCCAAGCTGAGTGTTTGTTTTTATAGACTAATTTTTATGGGGCCACCGGCACCCCCAAAAACACTTCTGGTGTTTGTTTTTCTGTCCGGATTGCTCAACACTTGTTCCAGTAGCCGTGTGTTTACGAGTCCATTCCGCCGACTCGGCCTGCCGCACACATAATAATCATCATAACAAGGCATTAACTTGCTCATTAGCCAGCCCAGGCGCACAAAAAGGATTCGTTTGCGGGATCATAAAGCCATCACAGCTCACCGCCCGCTGCAGGGGCTGAAGTCCGTTCCGTAATTAAGAAGTTGGCTATGCAAAACCCACGGAAAAATTCGAACAAACTTGGCCGGAACCGGCTACCTGGCTAAATTAAAATCACCCTCTGTGCACGGCAAGTGCCAAGACATTGTCACACATTATCCGCCGGCAAACTTTCCAGAAACAAAGGGCCACAAAGGGTTGTTGGGCATTTTCGTCCCGGGCTCAAAGACAAAGTTTTACGGTGGCAAAAGGCGAAGGAGAAGGAAGGAGCGGTTAACAAAGTGCCAGCTGCTGACGCGCCCTCGGCTCAATTGCAATTACGGCAAATTGCTTTATTACATCCGTAATTGTGTGACCATCGAGCGTGCCATTTTTGGACCCTTGAATTAGTGCGAGCGCCACAAGTGGTTCGGCATTTTCCGGACCACTCCTTGCTAACGTCTTCGCTATATTGGCTCATCAGTACGCCCCTTTTACAGCTTACATCCTCGATGAAATTCATCTTGTGGCACAGTGTCGCAGTGATGCATCTGAACAGTCTTCACCGCCGACGGCAACTTACCATGTTCTCAAATCCGTCGGCACGTGATAAGAAGTTTGGTTCTAATTCAATAAAAAAATTGATAGTGAAACAGAAAGGCTATTCTCTCAACGACTTTTCAAATATTAAAAACCAGAGATACCGCTTTAGTTCAGTTTCTCGACTATCAGATACCCGCAACTTAGATAGTTAGTACATAGAACGGGGAAAAAAAATTATAAAATTAAAAAAAAAAATGCAAAGTGTATTTCCAAAAAGTTTGGGTGTAGGAGTTTTGGGCGGTTTGTGGGCGTTGGAAATACCGTGACCAAAATGGGTTTGGCATATCGATGGAAATTGGAAAAATAAAATAAAAAAATTACAAAAAAATGTAAGTTATGAGCGTGGCAGTTTGGGCGACCTTTATATTGAAACTACAGTAACAATTCTATAACATTAATATATAAATTAAGGATCATTAATGATCATAAATATCATAAGTAGCTGTATTGTGCTTTTGTAGCATTCATTTGAAAAGGTATTCTGCAGTAACCTAACAACGCTAAAAAGTGTTTTTAACAAGCGTAAAGCATTTTTTAATTAATAAATTTCAGAAGCATAATGTTAGGTAATGTTTCATTTATAGAGTGGTTTTCTATTCAGACCTAACTGGTCACTTTAATGTGTTTTCAATAATAAATTTCTTTTGCAGTTCGCCGCGTTTTTGTCTTCGCCACATTAGTGAGTCATCGAATGATTGTTAATTTGCGATCGGCCCGTGCCCGGCTAATTGTATATGATCTTGGTCACGATCGTGATCGGGATCATGTCTCAAATCTAGTGGAACTAGTGCTGACGTCACAGCGGAATCATTGAGGCTCTCTCACGAACTGAACCTGCGAAAATAATGGGGCAAACGCGCGCCAAAATTCGAGAGACGCTCTTCCACGCAAACTCTCTCTATCTCGCTCAGCCGCAGCTCAGCCATGTTTATTTATGATGTAAACAAACCATTAAAGTGAGAATTACGAGCGCAGTCGCAGTCGCTGCCATCATGGCAGCGGCGTTGACCGCGGCGCAGGCGGCGCAGCAGCGCTCGCTCGCTATCTCTCTCTCGCAGTGCAATGCTTTATGGCTGCCGGGAATGGTTTATTACCCACCCACCCACACACACACACAAACTCTGAGTCGGCGCTTTCTCTTCTCTCTCGTGAGCAGCTGTTTCTTTGTCAAGCATATGTGGTGGGAAAGAGACGGAGGCAGGGTGAGAGTTGGAGGGCGACACCAAGCTCCGCCCCGTTTTAGTGTTGCGTAACGTTTGCGTTCGTCTCCTTTTGAATTTCGCTCCTGGTTACACTCATTTTGGGACATTTTCCAACTTTATCCTAATGAGAAACCTGTTAGAGGAACCTCAAAGAAGCGAGATGGAGACAGGGCCAGAGCGAGACAGTAAATGCGAGAGAAATTTACGACTACACGTGGTCTCCGCTTTCATTGAGAAACATTATTGTTTATGGGCGTTTACTTTTCGAGGATCTGAATTTACGACCTCTCAAATGACTCGCATTCGAGTGAATTTTTCACTCACCACATTTCAATCTCACTCATCCTAATACCAGCTCCCTGTTTCTGCGAGTTTTATATCGGCGCTGAACTTGAAAATTACTTTATTAATCATTTAGCAATGAGCGCGTCTATTAGAAGGCATTTATCATCAGCCAGAAACTGAGAAACGAAAACGAAATTAGGCGAAATTTTTAATTAAATTAAAATACGGTATGGTGATTAATGATAGTATTAAATTGGAGCTCGGGATTTTCTTAGAAATGCATGTCAGCACGAATACAACTTTCCAGATCTTACATTTTATATAAAAAGCCTTAAAATTTTTTATATTTTAACAAATATATTTAAAAAAAAACTCCGAATAAAAATTAAATTGATGGTTTGAACTTTTTTTGCAATCAATTCAACATACTATATTTCGTTTTGCCAAACAAATGCCAAACTTTCTCGTTCCCCGCAAGCTGAGTAACGGGAAAATCGCGAAAATCACTTATGGCGTTTTCTCATTTTAGTTCTAACACCTATATATTTTCAAATTGTTTTAAATGATTTTCACTGATCCTCTCATGCAATTTTTTAGCCCCAACTGCATTTCGGCAATATAAAATGATCAAATTCAGCGCCATTTTGCCAAAAAAAAAGGAGCGAACTCGCAGGGTGTAAAGTGGTGTGGGCAGCTGGAGGCCCAAAGCGTAACTTGCGATGGTCATCAATTAAATCCATCGCAGCAGCCAGCGCCCAACACCTCGCAGCGTCCCACCTTGCTGTGCTTTCCCGTGGCGAGTGGATGTGGCCAGCTCTACGGGTCCGCCAATTAATCAAAATCGTCGCCGTGTGCAGTCGCCGGACTACGGAATCGGAGTCGGAATCGCAATCGGAGTAGGAGTAGGAGGTGAGGCTGGGTGGCATGGCGTGGGGCTAAAGAAATGTCGTTAACTTAAGTGTCCAATTAATTAAAATCGCATTTAACAGCCGCCAAGCTGCGAAAAGCCATTAAGATAGTTTGTCACAAAACACATGAATGCCCTCAACCAAACTCCTTCTGTATATTTTCCCCATCGTCTCCAACCTCAGGCAACTCAAGCAAAATGGAAACTTTGCTCTTGAGGTTTCTGGAGCTCATTTTGTCCCTCTTCTCAGTTTCGAGCCTTTCGAAACTTCATTTTGCCACGGTCTTCTTATTATTTTTTCTATATCCTTCTTAAAGTGTGTGTTCCTTATAAACCAGCACGGGTTGTAGCCATTGTGGCTTTCATTTTTGGCCGTTTCAAGTTTAGTTTGGGCAAGTTTATAAATTTGAGCTGCTTGCTCACGTGGTTGTCTGGTTCTTCGTTGTGGGTTTTGGTTTTTGGTTTTTGGTTGTCTGCCCAGGGGATTTCACACTCAACTTCTCCGTAATAAGATTAATTTTGTGGGCATTTCCACTATATAACTGCGTGTCTTTTAAGAGTCTTTTAAATCTTTAAAGTCCAACCAGAGTGGCATCCTTAGGACTTAAAATTCATTGCTAATTATTTTTATTTGAAAGGAGATGATTCATCTTCGGCATTAAAATCAATTACAAAAAAAAACAGGTTGCCACAAAAATGCTTTGTCTGAGTTTTGTTTACTATAAGGCTAATAAAAATAAAATAGCCAGTGATGCCAGCAGTCAGTTAAACAAAGTCAAATAACATCAAATAAATTTTCTAAAAAACCGATGTGTGCTTCTATAGTACCATTAATTATAAGGAATACTTCAAATATCAAATAATTAACTTACTGGGAATACAGGAACCAAGAAATATGTCTTATGGCTATAGTAGCATTTTGTGTTTCAGTTGGAAATTTAGCCATTGGGTGTTCACCAGGGATTCCTGACTAAACAGCCTCAACAACTCATCATTGGACGAAGAGAGAACCGATTTCAAGCAGTTATGGCTAGATAAGAAATGAGTAATTTATAACTTAATAATTTCCGGCTGCATTCATGTACTTTAAATCCAAAAATGATCATTGCTCTGAATGTTTTCAAAATATACAAGGTTTATATTACAAGATTATAGAGATTATATGTACATTTCGGTTCCCAATCAAACATTTTTATATTAACTACTGGAAGTCTTTTGTGGCTTCAAACGTTTTTATCTGGGCCATACACTGTTTTCATTAAGAAAAATATTAAGTCATTGGATTGCAGTTTGGAAAGCAGAAAAAAAAACGATCTATCCGAAGACAAACAAAACGGCAGCACGAATCAGAATTTTCCATATTACATGAAGAAGGTATTTCTACTTATTTTCTATCATTAAAAATGTTGTAAACAACAAAAGTTTTGTAAAATTAAAAACTATTATATCATTTTATTTTTCAGAATTTAAATATATAATGCTCCAAGCCGTTAAAACCCCTTTTCTTTAAGATGAGTACGCATAGCATATCTTAAAGAAAGAGAAACCTTCATTAATTTACTGCACTTTTCGAGTTTCCCTGGGGGGCTAGCAAAATTTTGTGAATTGTTTTGTTTTTGCTTTTGTTTTATGTGGGTCCGCAGTGAAAATTTATGAACTCAGGAAGCTGAAATTTCTTCTTCTTCAACTTGGTTTTCTTTTTTGGTGGCTCAGTGCACAAGTGTTTCCCAGAAGAGAGAAAACAAAAGTTTTAAAATTTTTTCAGTCCGTTTTTTTGTTGCAAGCTTGGCAGTAACTACTAAACATTTGCCAGTTCCTCATTCTATTTATTTTGTGGCCAGTAAATTTATTGCTTGAATGTAAGTCGTTGTCTTATCAAATAATTGCTGGGCAGCAAATGTTGCAACAATTAAGCGAATATCCCGAATATATCCACCTTAAGTGTAACAAAACATATTTGTTGTTTGCTGCGGTTTAAATCCATTTTTTATGTTTCGCCTGTTGATTCCAGGTCCTTTTCGGACTTATCTTTATAGCCTCGCTTAGGCCAGCGAAAGAATTATGTCGCACAAATCTTTTTATTTGCCATGTCATAATTTTGTTGGTCCACCCCAATGCCCGGCCAAGCAGTGCCAAGCAAGCAGTGTGTCGTGGTGTGAAATATTCGCATGAAATATACAAAAAATTACTCACGAATTAGTGCGAAACTTGTCTAGTTGATAAGGCCGTGTGATATATAGGGGCGAGCTTTTCCTACCTGTGAGGGTCAGCTCCAGCTCCAGCAACCCCCCCACCCTTACCACTGCGGGGACGCAAGCACCGGACAGCTGGCAGGGGCATAACATCGATCATTGTGTACGCGTGTGCTGCTCCGTGGAACCTGCAACCTGATGCCGTCGGCCAAGTTCACCGCAGCTTCGAAGAAACGATCGCAGGAAAGGGAGGGGGCAGGAAGCTGGGGAAGCACACACTTAAAAAAAATATATATATACATATAGTTGGATGATACGTATGCCAAGGTATTATGTATTGTGGGTTATCAAATGTTGGTTTATTTTGTAAGTAACCTTAGTAAAATATAAAGTGTATTGGTTCAATTTAATTTCATAAATTCAAATTTGATGGGAAACATAATCCCGAATAGCGTAGAAATTATTCGCAGATGATTTGTTATGTCCGAAAATGTTGTTACACTCAATAAATAAATTCAGTATAAAAATCATGGTGTTAATTTTGTTTTTATTCATCTGGAAAAATGATTAGGTAGTAAGTTGTAATTAATTCAGACAATCATTTTGAATTTCTAAAAATAGTTTTCCCATCTTAAAAATAATGACAATAACAAGTAAAACCATTGATAAAAGCAATGAGCAATTTTTCAAAAATAGATTTTTTTCTTTGTGTTTTTACCAAGCGGGGATTTGAAGAGAGCGAAATAAAATGGTGGTCAACTTTTTAGGAGTGTATGGTGGTGCTTGCATTCCAACCATCTTGTGGTCCAAGGTGTGTCACATCTCTTTTGTGTCGCACATTTGTCAGAAATTAATCATGTTCTTGTTGTCCCGCATGGCAGTGTGTGTTCCCGTGTGTGTGTGTGTGTCCATGATATATTGGTCGCCGGGAGAGGGAAAGAGATCCACGGAAAGGTTTGGGCTCGATCCGCTGTTGGGGATCGCTGGGGGAGGGGGATACGAGTGTACGAAATGCAATTAAATGCGATCGCAAACACACGACTTTGGTGGCGCAATTAATTTTCATTAAACAAAAAAGACGAAAAGACCCCATAGTCTAACCGGGTTTCGTCCTCTCAGCCCGAAACTTAAGCGTTGTGGGTTTTCGCTTTTAGTCCCAGGAAATTCAAAGGGTTTATTAGGTTTGTCCTTCCCACTGATTAATCCGTTTCTTAAACTACTTCGGTACAGTAACGGGCTTGCCAACTAGAACCCATAGGATCTTTATATACCCGATCCATTAGGGTCTACTATTTCGTTATACTATGACTACATTATATTTAGTTACCAGCTTTGCATATCTGCAAGTTCATTTGACTGCACCGCAATTGATCGCTGGCCATGCGACATTAATTGATATTCTTATCGGCGATCGATGACGATTACGCTTTGTGCGATTACTTACTTACTCATTGCTTACATTGCATTGCGTTCGGTTCAATCCACTTTCAATTTGACAGCTGCGACAGACAGGTGACAACCCATAACTCACGATCAGCAGAGCAGGTCCGATCCGATCCGACTGGATCCCATACCAACCATCCCATCCTCGGGCTCCATGTCCGCTTCTTTATTTATGCAACCGTCTTACGCTGGCGTGGGGCTGGGTGGGGCTGTGGGGATGTGGGGATGTGGGGTAGTGGCAGGGATTAATGCCAGACACGATTCATTGCGATGCCAAGTATTTTGGCTTCGATGGTCAATGGAACTTTGCGGCAAAAAAAGAGGATTCCCGAATTGAGTGAATGGTTGGATGGGGCAGGGGGCTGGGCACGAGGGCCTTGGGGCTCCTTTTGCCATAATATAATTGATGATATTGTCTTTTAATTCGCTGGATCTGTCGTGTCTGGCATGGCGAATCAATTGACTCTCTGAACATATCGATGAATGTTATCTTACCGTGTTAAACAGATGTTTGATGACAATGGGGAGATTGGATATCTAGGATATGTCCATTTAACTTTTGGTTTTTATATAGTGTTATAGAAGCAAAGATCAATTTTCGTGATACGGAAACTCATTTTAAATCATTTTTACTGCATATTATAGTAAGGCTAACATAATACATACCCCTGTTTTTACTTATATACATACATACATATATAAAAATACTAGTATCAAAAAAAAAAAAGGAAACCTGGTTTTAGATAATTATTATTTTTTTATTATTTATAAAGAGGCCATGCCAAGTTTTATATAGACGTCCACGCTCTCAATGATAAACGTGACTTCGATGCTCGGATACATATTCCATTTTGATTTCGGTTACCTAATCTCCATTCTGCGCTTGGAAAAAGGTTTTCCACCTTTCCTTCTTGTCGGGCAAAACAAATTAGAGATTTGAGCGAGTTATTTACGACCCGAAATGGTTGATCTATGACGGGAATTAGGGGTTCAGTTAGCCGCGCGATTGGGGATGATGTCTCAGAGGGGAAATGGAATGGGAAATAAAGGGATATGTGGATATGTTCGTACACGTTTATCGGGTATAGCAGCACTGTTTGTCTGAAGTTGGCCAGCTAGTTTTTGGTACCAAAATCACCGCATGGCCAAGAGTCGCCGGTCGTCATTTATCTTGTTTTGCCGTCTTCTTACGCTGCATCAAAAATTCAACTGCAAACCGGCCAAATAAATCAGTGCACTTGTCGCAATGGGCGGGAGAGAGAAGGACAGCTGGCGCGAGATAGAGACGGCGTGATGTGTCAAGTGTATTTTTGGACCTCGACAACTCTTTTGCTTTTTGGCATCTTGAGCATTTCTTTGGGAGATTTCCTTCTTCGCTGCTTAACAGGGCAATCCTTAGCGCCAAGATTTATGACATTTTATTTGGCAGCATCTTGGCGAAATCGTATCGAAATTTCAGCTTTTCTCTGGGCATCGGCCAGTTCTGCAGTGCATATTTTCAGCATGACCTCAGTCGAAATGAGCTGCGAACTGAAAATCTCTTGTGTCGGCACCAAAACGAAAACCTTCTCGTCCTTCTCCCCTTTTAATGGCCATATTAATCGTGTGCCTACCTATGCGTAGCCGGGGAAAAGTGAAAGGAAAGGTGACCCAATAACGCGCAGTGTCTCCGAAAAACAATGATAACAGCTTGGGCAATGGTTATTAGCATTGGTAAATGGCCGGTCCAAGGTCAGAGATTTCGACCATATTTCAACCTGCCAATTATTCGATGTTGTTCTATTTTGTTATCCTTGAACTAAGGCGGTGCCTCAACAGTTGCGCCTTGCACCTTTCTGTGACAATGGAATAATGGATCTGTCATGGTTATAATTTACACAATGGAAATAATAATTATGCATGCAGGACGACACTGGTTACGGAAAATTTCCGAGGAGTATCTCATATTAACGGTAATGAAGGTTACGAAACTAATTCCCCTTCTCAATATTATCGGAGCATATCTGAAAATGCGGACCTTATGTACATATGAATATACCTTTTCTAGAGTTTGTCAGTGTAATTTCAGTGAAAATTTCAGATCTTTAGAGATTGTGGGGCAAAACAGACTTAAGAATGTGAAGAGTTGCAAGTTGAGAATTTCAAGTTGCCATATTGTATACAAAATTCTATCATTTTAGCGTTCTGCCATATTACCTATCCACTCTGTCCAGGAAATTAAAATAGAGATATGCCAAAATTGTATATAAAACAAGAGAGAACGCTATAGTCGAGTTCCCCGACTATCTGATACCCGTTACTCAGCTAGTGGAAGGGAGAAGGAGAGTCTTAAACACAGTTTTTGGCGGTTTGTAGGCGTTATAGTGGGCGTGGCAGAAAGTTTTTTGGCAAATCGGTAGAAATTTACAAGAATAATACAAAAATGAAAAAATATCAAAACATTTTTCAAAAGTGTGGGCGTAGCAGCTTTGGGCAGTTTGTGGGCGTTATAGTGGGCGTGGCAGAAAGTTTTTTGGCAAATCGATAGAAATTTAGAAGACTAATACAAAAATGAAAAAATATCAAAACATTTTTCAAAAGTGTGGGCGTGGCAGCTTTGGGCGGTTTGTGGGCGTTAGAGTAGGCGTGGCAAAATTTTTTTTGACAAATCGATAGAAATTTACAACACCAATACAAAAATGAAAAAATATCAAAACATTTTTCAAAAGTGTGGGCGTGGCAGTTTTGGGCGGTTTGTGGGCGTTAGAGTGGGCGTGGCAGCATGATTCGACAAACTTGCGCTGCGTCTATGTCCCTGGAGTCTGTATGCTTAATCTCAACTTTCTAGCTTTTGTAGTTCCTGAGATCTCGACGTTCATACGGACAGACAGACGGACAGACGGACAGACGGACAGACGGACAGACGGACAGACGGACGGACAGACGGACATGGCCAAATCGACTCGGCTATTGATCCTGATCAAGAATATATATACTTTATATGGTCGGAAACGCTTCCTTCTGCCTGTTACATACTTTTCAACGAATCTAGTATACCCTTTTACTCTACGAGTAACGGGTATAAATATAATCCTTTTTATTTTCACTTTAAAGCTATCCACGCTCCGGGCCATTCGAAAAGTGATAAGAACCAAACGACAATTGGGAAAAAGGGAAAGTGCCGGATTAGAAACCATTATGTGGTGCCCACTCCCAGAAGCACCCACACAAGGATACGGAAAGGTGCGTATTCTGGCGGAGAGAAGGTCTCGAGTGTGTGCGGTGGAACATCCATAAGTGTCATGTTCGGGTATCCTCATTCATCCTTGGCATGCACGCACGTTTTTTCGATCCGGCTCCTTTCTTTCCCTTTTCGGCAGACATGTTGTTGTTGCTTTTTGTTTTATTATGTGCACGAATTTCTATATACAACGTGTGAGTGTGTGCGAATGAAATAAATTCCGTAGCGCTAGAAGCAAAGATTTATTATCAAATTAAATTTCTGACAGAATTTATTGCTTTATCTCTCTCGCCAAACATAGTTCTTTTGCCTTTCGGCAGCCTCCACTTCCCACCACCGCGGTGGTGGGTGCACCGACCCAACCACCCAACAAACACCTCCACAACCACCCACTCAAATGAATCCGCTCGCAAATAAACCATCGAGGCAAACCCGGAATCCATCCGAGCCAAGTGGTGACCCCGACCTGAGCCTTCTGCTCTGGCTTCACCTTCGCAACACAATTTGCACTTTCCCCCACTTTGCACTCTGCTGCCTTATCCATTTCCCTTATATTTTTGGGTGTTTTTGTTTATAAAATTTATAGAGAACAAATTTGGACAATATGCGCACATTATTTTCGCGTGTTTCTAGAACGTTTCTGGGTAAGCGAGCCTCATGCGAGTGGCACATTAAGTCTGATGCTGCAACACTTTCCCCACTCCCATTAAAATGATGCATTGCCCCGGCCTTCCTACTTACAAGCAATTAACGCGAAGGAGCAACTCTAATATCTTTTTAATTTAATTAAAATTCACCTGCCTGAAATCTCCATTGCACAAAATTGTATAACACTTATTTTGTTACAGTGTTATATATCTTAAAAATGAAATGATTAATTCTTTTATACCCCGTCACATTTTGTTTTTATTCAATTTTAAAAATATATATAAAAAACGTAAAAAGACCGCTGTTGTATATTACACAAGAGCTGCTTATATTTATTAATTATATTTATTAATTAATTCTATTTTCTATCACTATAGACATTTTGAATTTCATGCCTACGGACATGGCTAGATCGACTGGTGAAAGATGGTTCTAAAATGTTTCTACGCCCACAAACCGTCCAAATTGGTCTCGCTTAGAACTTTGGAAATGGGTGTAATACTGTTTGTTCTTAGATATATCTCTGCCAATTTCTTTCGATATGCAACCAAAGCTCAAACAGCCAATTTCTAAACCGACACTGTGTCCATTCGTACTTTTTGATAGAGGTAAAACATTTTAAACTTCCGTTAAAAAAAAAAGAGAGTCTTAAATGCTTAGCCCAGCAGCAGCCACATTTTTTGGCTGGATTGGAAACTAAGCTGTTCATTTGAATCGAGAATTCCGGGCATGTTTTGGTGCACCTATTGATTTATCTGGCCTGAGAACATATATTTTCCATTTACGTATGCGCCCCGGCCATGAATGAAACTTTTGCAATTTCAAATAATCGCCAGCGCCCAATAATGAGGCCGGAGAGTGCGCGTTTGTTGGCCAACACACGCACGCATGGCCAAATTGTGGGTGGAGCTGGGCGGTCCAAGTGGGGTGGCATTTGGGGGGTTTTTTGGGATTCTGTTTGGACCACCGAGGAACGGCACCACCGCCGAAGTAACCACACCACAAGGAGGGAAAAGAAAAACTTTCTTATTGCCAAACTGCCAAAGTCAGAAGGCTGGCACTCCCACAGCTCCTCCGCATCCAATTTTCCACCCTGCATCTTGGCTCTCGACAAGGGGCCTTGAGGAGAAGGCGTGGAGGAAGCGAAGACGACGCGGCGATAGCATGAGGGATTACAGCGCGTGATTTATATGGGATTCCGAAGAAATATGGGCGAAATGTGTCGGCAATTTTTATTGGACATTTTAAAAAGGCGAGTAAGATGTTCCTCCTAATGTTGTTGCTGCTGGCTCCTGGGAATACGGAATATAAGGAACTGCGGCAAAGTGGCTGCTAGATAGAGGGAAAGTGGGGTGTGGGGTGTGGGGTGTGGGGTGTGAGGGGTGGCCGCACACATTTTCCGCGGCAGCTGCTCCCTGAGAAATTTTCCCCACTTGATTTCGTGCGTAGTTAGTAAGGAAGTCGCGTTCATTCGCTCGCAGCTCTAACGAGCCCCAGCGAATATTTATGATCAGCCTGGGCTCACCGCCTCCACACACAACCACTTCCCCTCATCAGCCGCCTCCCCTCATCTGCCTAACGCAACAGCAACATCAAGCTGAGGAAGTTGGTCCGGCCAGAAGTTTACCCAACAGCTTTTTTGAATTTGGCATTTTCAGCGGTTTTGCATTAATTTAAATTTCGAATGCAAATGAGCCAATTTCACTGAGTGCCGAGTAGTGCTGCAAATGCCTCTTGCAACCCTTCAAAAAACGCAGACAAATTGCAAGAAGCTTACCAGGATATATTTAATACATGGACACATCTCCCACTGACTTCAGAGAGTGTGAATTGTGACGCGACAAAATGATTTAGTTTCGCGTGACTTAATTTAATCGCGGCACCAGGAACCCGAATATTTTACAATATACGTATATTTGGCCGCCCTTGAAAATCTGCAACCCATGGCACGTTGTAATGGAAATTAATTAGGCAAGTTCTCCGTCTGTCGGCTCCTCTGACAATTGCCGCGATGACTGTGCAAATTGCCTTCTCTATATCATTTTTAATTTAGTGGGCGCCCCCTCCTTGGGACCCATTATATAATTTATATCTGCGATGTGTGAATTAACGAGCTACAGTCACCATGCGTTTATGGCTGCAAATGAACTAAAGACTGGAACTGGCTGATTGCTTTAAAGAGTATTCTTATTAGTAGTCCATTATGCAGTGAGTTGCGTTGATGCTTAGGACAACAGCCGTCAAGAAGTATGCTACTTTTTAATCCGGTTTGTATGTATGAATGTAAAATGTATTGCAAAATATTCGCCAAAAATAATTGTATCATTTATTTTTTTTAATTAGCTGAATAGCATACGTTTTTTTTTGTTTACATACAATAATTATCTTTCTTACAGTACAAGTTATCAGCTTTCTTCGTGAAATATACTTCCTTTTGGTGTTCCGCTTCTGACAAATTCACAAATTATTTGAATACTTGAGAGAACTTCAGCAAAACCCAAATAGTTACGCACAAGAAACCCTTCGCTGCTCCTAAATCAAGAAAACTTGGAGACCACAAGCCAAACTGCACTCGGAAAAGCTAAACTCAGCTGAGACTGGGCTGAGAAAGGAAAAACTATTGGCGTCATCGTGTTGTCGTTGGCGAGGCATCCATCTTCCTCGCGCCGGAAACTCCAGTGGAAAACTCAGCAGCAGTGAAAAACTTGGGTGCAGTACAATGAAAATCAGCCAAATAACTAACAGAGTACACGGAGAAAAGAATATCATTATTATTTGTCTGTGAACTAATCTTTATATATTACAGTTTGACCCATTTATACATAAAATGCGTTCTTCAATGGAATTCCATTGCCTTACAAAACGTTTTAAAGTCCCTGGCATATCCCTTCCATAGATCTTTCTATTAAGAGTGTACAACGAGTGTAAGCATAATCCTGATTTCGCCTTAAAATTGTAATATTAAAGGAATATTTCATTTCGTTGCATTTGCAGCGTGTTTGCAGATGGATGAATGGAGCACTTCCTACATCCGGTTGCACTTTTTTGCGATTGCTGCACTTTCGTCCTGAGAGATGCAGCAGCATCGGCTGCGTATAACTTGACTTACCAATCTTCTCCCTGTCTCGGTTACTTTGACTCACATGTGACCCGGCCAAGTTTACACCATTCCTTAACTTTGTGTGTGCAGTTTTTCTTTTTCCCGACCGGCAAGCAGTGGGGAAAAGCGCAGTTTGCCACCGAGATGGGATGGACGATACACAAAGGCCGAAGGATTCGCCTTGAAGGCTCTGACCGAACCGCAGACACTTTGTCTGGCTCCCGGCCATAAATCTAAAGCCCGCGTGCTGTCCCCTTCCTTCCCGTCGAATGTCCTGCTCCTTTTTCCGCTGCAGCTGGAGTGGAGGATATGGAAAATGAAATAATTTTTGAAACATCAAAGTGTTGCGAGTTTACAGCACACCAGCTGAGAGTAATGACTTTGTATCTCCTGTTGTTTTGGTAGCTCCGCTGTTTCATTCATCACCAGCTGCCGGGTGTTTAAGAATTAAAGCTGAGTCCTGGCGGAAGTGTATTAGCAGACGAAACGGAAACGTATTTACTGATCGCATATCTTTTCCTCCATTGGTCAACACCTTTACCCTTCGCCAGCTTCCAACTCCAACTTCCAATGCCCCCGTGCGGCAGTTGGCGCCTGGCATCCTTCGCATCCTTCGTATCCTTCGCATCCTTGGCCCGGGGCCATGGACATGGCGCAGGATGCGCTCTTAATTTATGGCATCGAACTTTTATTGGGCAAATTTCGGTTCATCTCCATGCGTGTATTAAGACTAATGGCCGAAAGCTGCCGGAAGTTCTTCATTGACAAAGACAGTAACGGGGAATATTCCGAAGACAACATCTTTGGAATATTTACTTATCTCTAGTTGTAGGAATGTGCTGCAGAATCGCGACAACGTAGCCTATTTTTGGGCTACCGACGAAATTAAGCCCAAAGATCACATTCCTGTCTACAAAAGAGCACACGTCTGTATGAATTTTAAATTATAATTTAATAATAACCATAACCCAATATATTGACTATTATTAATACATATGTACATATGTATGTTATAACTTTTGCCGGTTAAACCATTTAATATAAAAACATTTAGCCAAATTCGAAATACATTTAAAGTTTATGTTTTTAAAACGAATAAAACGAAAATGGCATAGCAGTTAACACTATTTAAGATCATATTTTAAAAATTATGCAACTTCATAAAATTGGCGCATTTGTCATTGCAGTTTTCGAAAATATTAAACGGAAATGAAGTTGCGCCAGCCCAGTGGATAAAAACAGTGGAGTGACTCGACTTCCTAAGTTCCTCGCTTTTTAAGAACTAAATTTTCCTTTGAACATAAAAAATAAAAACATGTATATGTACATTTAAATTAGTTATAACGCAAACCGGTTAATAGAACAAGAGAGAACGCTATAGTCGAGTTCCCCGACTATCTGATACCCGTTACTCAGCTAGACTCAGTTTTAGATGGACATGGCCAAATCGACTCGGCTATTGATCCTGATCAAGAATATAGATACTTTATATGGTCGGAAACGCTTCCTTCTGCCAGTTATATACTTTTCAACGAATCTAGTATACCCTTTTACTCTACGAGCAACGGGTATAATTATACATTAAATCCGCATTCTAATTTCTAGTTTCAAAAATACATGAAATGGTATATTTTTTCCAGTGCTGGACCCCAAATGGAAAGAGAACAAAAGGTCGAGAGGATCGGTGCATATAGTGGCCGCTTGGTGTTGGCGTTGCAAGTGCGTTTATGGTTTGATGATTTACAGTCCCGCCCATAAATATTTGCACGGCCAGTGTGCACATTATTCGCGATTTATGCCATTTCGTGCATAACTCATGCCACAGCACATGTAAAATTTATGCAATTATTAATTTAACACTCCTGCAACACTGCCACTACCGCCTTCCTACCCACTGATCCCCACCCTTCTCACACATGTTATTTGAATCCGATTCCGTATATTCCGATATATTCTAAAGTAAGAAGTAAATAGAGCGCAAATATTATGGAAAGTGCATTTGATAAAGGTAAATAGTTATTCATGCACGGGTTCTATAGTTTATGAACTTTGTTTATGTAAAGAACTATTCTGCTTAAAAACCAATTGACGTTGTATTCTTACTCAAAAACTACAAAAGCCAGATATACAAAATTATGAATTTTTGATACTAATAATAATGTATAAATGTTATATCGTACCTGAACACATAGAAAGAAGTACTACCCATCTCTGATAGAAGCTACAGATTTGGTCCACATCCACCCGCATTGGACCGCCATAATTTACTCGACGAGCAAAAACACTCACGAAAAATAATAAATGTCCAATATGTTAGCCCGTCCTGGCAACACATAGCGAAGCCAAAGGAAAGCAACACCCAACATACAACATACTGCCGGCACAGAATCGACATCAGTGACAGCAGCAGCAGCAACTAAAGCAAAAAGAACAGCAGTGCTCTCGGTCTGAAGACCTTGAATACGCTTTAATGGGGTATTTTAAAACTTCGAATCGGTTAAATCTGTTATAAATTATGGTATGGAAACGATCATATTTGAAACTTTCACAAAAAAACGGAAATATGTAATATATATGCATCCTTTTTTTTTAATTTTTAAATTGTTAGGATCTACTTTGTTTGATTATTACAATCTTGCAAGCCTAAAAAAATGCCCTTCTAAAACTAAACCTTAAAATGCTAAATGTTTTCTTTGTAAGCAAGAATTGTAGAAAGCCTCGATTAGTGTGCGCCATAAACCATGTTTATTCGGCATGTGTAGGTCAAAGGTTGATAAGAACGAAGAAGAAGGGGGGAGAATGAATGGGGGCGTGGCCGGATGCTGGGGCCACCTGCTAGGCTGGAGTGCATGGAGTGAAGTTCCATTGCGAACATGGGCC
Source organism: Drosophila santomea (assembly GCF_016746245.2). Taxonomy (NCBI): domain Eukaryota; kingdom Metazoa; phylum Arthropoda; class Insecta; order Diptera; family Drosophilidae; genus Drosophila; species Drosophila santomea. The sequence continues at coordinate 7,475,786 of NC_053019.2, read as the reverse complement.
AGCATGTCGCTCCATTAATTTGCCATAAAACAGAAGTGGATTAAAATTTGTTTGCCGTTGTTATTGCCCCAGCAAAAAATTACAAATGGTCCAGTTCCAGGAGAGGTGGGGCTGCTCCACCTTGCTTGGAGGTGGTTGTGTACTAGTGGTGGGCCCAAAGCTAGGGTCTTCTTATTTATGGCGCAACCAATTTTGATGTTCTGTTAAATGTCCGCAATGACACATTGAGGATATTCCCTTTTTGTACTTAAAGCATACATGACTTATAAGGACTTAAGATGTGGATCTGCTATTTATTCCATTAGGAAGGTGCAGGGACATGAAAACTGTGGCCTATATTTATCTTATATATAATTTTAAGCTTATAGGCAGCCTTACACTTGTTGCCTGAATAAACAAAACTTTATTATACTAAGCTTGATAATTTCATGGTATTTTCATGTGCAACAGCTTACTCCAGCTTAAGGTTGCCATTTGTATTAAATGTTTTAACTATGTGGGAAAGCCAAACAATATGCAACTCAAACACACCTTATAAATGTAAACGAGCTTATCAAAACAGCTGTACTCAAGTAGTGATAAGGATGATAACATTTGACCACAAATGCGAGTGGGCGTGGTGCCTATTAAATTCCTATCGCTGTCCGTGTCTCCTACGTCACACCAACTGATAACCACGAATTCAGAAGTCCCCTAGTGTAAGGTTTAAAATATTTGAATCAGTTGCGAATCGGCTTTCCGAGCGTGTGGTTTTCGAGCTCTCAAATAATTTAATTAACACATAGAAATGGCCAAGGATAATCTGACAGCAGTGCTGCACGGCATTGAGGACCTCCGATTGGTAAGGACAAAAATATCTTGCATCTAATATTTACTGACCATGTCTATTTGGTTAACAGGAGCAAGTTCCTATCCCAGAGATTGCCGATAACGGTAAGTAATCAATAAAAAAATTTTTATAAGTATCAACACAAAGTTCTGAAAGCAGTTAAAAATTATATACTTATTGGTTTTTTACATTATATGGTACTTGCCCTATATACATATATACGTATATAATCTTTCACTCGTACACTGTGTAGTTCAACCCCTTTTTTATATTACTTCTTATCACGTTGATAACCTACTGCCTCTAACCAACCTTCCCAAGGTTAAATGTACATGATCTATAACTGATATGAATTTTTGTCAGTCTGATAGTTGCAAAGTGACTGATCCTAGCATTATCAACCATTAACTATATTTAGTCAATTATAGTAGTTTCCTATTTCGTATTTCATAGTTTTGGTTTTGTTTTCTCTCTCTTAGAGGTTCTCCTAGCCATGGATAGTGTCGGCATTTGCGGCTCTGATGTACACTACCTTGCACACGGACGAATTGGCGACTTTGTGCTCACTAAGCCCATGATTATTGGCCACGAGTCCGCCGGAGTGGTGGCTAAGCTGGGCAAGAAGGTGACCACACTGAAGGTCGGCGACCGCGTGGCCATCGAGCCGGGAGTACCCTGCCGTACATGCGACCAGTGCAAGCTGGGCAAGTACAACCTGTGCCCCGGAATGGTCTTCTGTGCCACGCCCCCCTACGACGGCAACCTCACCCGCTACTACAAGCACGCGGCGGACTTCTGCTTCAAGCTGCCCGACCACGTCACCATGGAGGAGGGCGCCTTGCTCGAGCCTCTGTCCGTGGGCGTGCATGCTTGCAAGCGGGCGGAGGTCACCCTGGGCTCCAAAGTTCTCATCCTGGGAGCTGGACCCATCGGCCTGGTCACTCTGATGGTATGTTAATTATAAAAGAAATCATTTTCTTATCCATAAAGGGTAACAAAAATGTAAGCTAAAAAAAGGATGCTAGGTCCATACAAAAACACTTTGGATAGTGGCTTTAATTAAAAGGTTAACAAAGTATATTTTTCAAAGTTCTCTCCTCAAAAAAAAACCCAAAATGTTGTCAAGATTAGTTATCTCACAATATAGGGTAAATTGCGTTCGTAATATACCTATTATTTGTTGAGAATAAAGACTCATTTTAAAAAGACTGTCAAGGTCGAGATCGTGATATTCCAAGCTAATTACCAAAATCACATTCTATTTATATTTTTTTAGGTGTGCTTAATATTGTTTAGGTAAAAGCCAAGTGTTTACATTTTTCTAATGCACGTACCTTTAAAACCTTTTTAAAAAAAAAAGATTTTTTAGTAACTCAAATTGGTTTTATTCATTTTACCCTACAGGCTGCTCAGGCCATGGGTGCGTCGGAGATCCTGATTACGGATCTAGTGCAGCAACGCCTCGACGTAGCTAAAGAACTAGGTGCAACTCACACGCTCCTCCTGAAGCGGGAACAGACCGCCGAGGAGACGGCGGTGCTCGTCCAAAAAACAATGGGCGGTCAGCCGGACAAGTCCATTGACTGCTGTGGAGCAGAGAGCAGTGCCCGCCTGGCCATCTTCGTAAGTAATCAAAAAGGCCCTAGTTGAAATAAAAAGCTATAGCGGCGATTCTTTTCAGGCAACTCGATCTGGTGGTATTGTGGTGGTGGTGGGCATGGGAGCAGCTGAGGTCAAGTTGCCTCTTATCAATGCCCTGGCCCGGGAAGTGGACATCCGCGGCGTGTTCCGCTACTGCAATGAGTAAGTTTGAGCTTCCTAAAAGATATCAATTGATTACCCAAGAGTTCTTTTAGCTATGCCGCCGCCCTGGCCTTTGTCGCCTCCGGAAAGGTGAATGTTAAGCGGCTGGTGACCCACCACTTCGACATCAAGGATACGGCAAAGGCGTTTGAAACGTCGCGAAAGGGACTGGGTGGCGCCATCAAGGTCATGATCCACGTGCAGCCCAGAGACACCAACAATCCTCGCAAATTCTAATCACTTGTATAAGCCGATAAAAATATAGTATATAGAACACAGTACACTACTCCTCGACTATCAATCGGCACCTTTCCAAATCTAAAGTTTCAAGTTTCGACACACAATCTATTCGAAAACCCAAATTTGTTGAGCTTCCAGTAGTGTATCAGTCGACCCCCTTCTTTTAGCAGCCAGATGGCCGGCATCCTTTTTGGCAGTATCGAGGCATGTCGCCGAACCACCCACTGCTTGGGTATCCTGCGGTCCTCCTGCCGCCCTCTTGTGGCTTATTCGTCTATTAAGCCACTGCACCACCGACGACGTCGATACACCAGTTCATCGAAGTCCGGGGAATCGGCTGAGAAGAAGGGCCCAGGTCGGTTGAATCAGGAAGTGAGCCAAGCCAAAAAGCCAGATAAGAGTACAGTTGGGTTGGAGATGGCAGCAGCGCCCCCCGATCCTCCGAAAGTTCCTGGAGAGCAAAGACCGGAGTTGCCGTACGAGGTCAGGCCGGAGATCCTGCCCCTCCAAGATCAGCCAAACCGCTCCCAGCCTGCGCCTACAGAAGTCAAGCCCCCAAACCCACAAACTATTGTCTGCAGGTCAGACAACAGAGGTTCCTCGGGCTCTTCAAATAATCTTTTGGGATCCAATGATAAAATGGTAGGGAAGGTGGTTGAGTTTGAGTCTTCGGTTAGGACTACAGAAAAGAAAGGTGAGCAAAGTTGGGATGAAATTTTCGAGTTAAAAAAAACTCTTCCCTACAGATGTTGGTCAGTCAATTTCAATTCAGTCTACCAAGTCGAAAGATGAGCCCAAACTAGATAACTTATTTTCAATCGAATCCGAGCTAAAGACGCTGGCAGCTTCTGTGTCTGATTTTATTGATAACCCTATTCAGAAAGACTTCTCTCTAATTAAAGCGGAGCGTAGATCTACCGACTCGACCTCAAAAGAATCTAAAGCAGAAATAAGTTTGCCAGGATTATCCAAGTCGATTACCGATACGCCTCAAAAAACCTCTCTAAACACTCATGAATCAAAAAATTTAATCACAGCCAATGACAGTTCTAAGCCTCAAATTAGCAATACGACATCTTTGAATCCAAATCCGGACAATTCCAAACCAAATTCATCTTCCAAGACTAATCCACATGAAAACTTAAATCTTAAAGTTATATCCAGCACATTACAAAAGACTACTACTAAAAATATTAAAGACTTAGAAGAAAGCTCTACTCTAAAAACCAGAGAGGCAAAATCTTCGCAAGAAAGTAAGAGTTCCAGCTTTAACATGCCTCGGGAAGGTAAGATATCGGGAATTAAAGTCAATTCGAAGACACTCGTCGACAGAAGTATGGAGTTTAGTAAAATGCTAGATAAAGCTCATGAAAAGAGATTCTACAATGTGGACACACACAACGAGAACCAAGAAGATCGGGATAGGATCCATAAATGGGTGGAACATTTTAAATCGGTTAGTAAAAAGGCAGCATGTGCCTCCGAAACCAAAAGCACAGCGAAAAGTCCGACCCCTATAAAGTATAAAATTGAAAAGCCTTATTTCATTGAAACGTTGGTAAAAAAAGAAAATTGTTGGGTTCCCAAAGATAAGACATTGTCAAATAATATTTCCCATTCGGATGGTCAGAACTCTACTTCAACAAATACCTCTAAGATTGTCTCTCAACTGGAATTGCCATTAAAAATTGTGGCCAAGCACGAAGCACCAACTGAGTTTAGACAAAAGTTTAAGCCTATCCCGTCGTCTGAACTACGGTCGAATAAGGACACCATGTTAGATTCCAAAACTGAAGCAACTAAGCACACAGAATTTATTTTTAATCAGCCACTATCAAATAAAAGTTTACAGTCTCCGGCAGTCGATTCCGTAAAACAAAATGCGTTTATAGCCGTTGACAACGATAAAATAGTTAGAATTGGTCATAACGAAACGAAGAGGAACCAGTCCACAGAGGAAATAGTGGCCTTGTTTAAGGACGACTACGATGGTGAGCCAAACAAAAACGAGGAAGGCAAAGTCAATGAACTATTTGAGACACTTGAAAAATTTAATAATAATCCAGGATCTTGGTGGTCACTGCCAGAACTGTCTGCAGCAACTAAAAGCAGTCAAACGGAAGTTCTAGCAATGCTCTCATTGACATCGGATAAAAAAGGAGAACCAATCGGAATTAATAAAAAAGGCCGCCTTAATACCACTGACTCTGGTAATAAATCTGAAGATCACTTTACCAAACTTGGCGACTTGGACTCAACCATCCGAGAAGAGGAAGAGGAAAAAGATCAGGGAAAAAAAGACAAGCCCAACGAAGACTACTTTGTAAAACTCAGTAACTTAGACTCGACTATCCGAGAAGACAAAAGTGTCAAGCTGGACAAGAATGTGGAGTATGCAACGAGTGAAAAGAATGCCGAAAAGCATGTAGAACTGAAAAGCTTTGATCTAGCACAGAAGGTTTCGTCGTTCATGAAGTCCGCCGAGAAGGGTGTGATTAAAGACGATGCTACACAAAAATCGCGAAGACTTGAGAAAGGAGAGTCAAGGAGCAGTAGTAGCAAAGTTACAACTACATCGGAGCTAACACCTGGCGATCTTTATGATCCAGTGTCTCCAGAAATTTCCTCGCCATCCCCTTTAGAAACAGGCAAAACTGAACTTAAGGAAGATGCTGAAGAATCCACTCCTAGCCTAGAGGCTCCAGAGGTGAAGCCTAAAAAGGAGGAGACCACAGTCAAGGCACCTACCTCAATGGATGAGACCACAACCAAGGCTGACCAAAAGCCTCCGGTCGAAGTAAATCAGCCAAAGAAAGAAAAGCCCCAGTTGGATGATGGGGAGCTAGCCCTGAAGCTCCGGGACAAAGCTACGGGTGAGCAGCCAGTACTCCAGACTGCAGTACCACTGAAACCACAAGTGGAAAAGAGCCTCATTCAACACTTGTTTGACAAGATCTTGGGCAGAGGAAAGAACGACGAAGGCAAACGGCGAATGTCTTCCTTTACTGGTCAACGTCACATGAGCACATTTTCAATGAATACTTTGCCTTATGGTATTGCCCCAGGGCCTCAGAATCGGGATAGGGTGCTCGTCAATAGGGAGTTAGATCTGTTCGCCAACAATGATGACACTGAGATAAAGGGAGGCTCGCCGGAGTGCTCGTCACCCAAAAAGTCACCGCGTGAGCTACTCCGGGAAAAGCAGCAGACCAGGAAGATCAAGATCCTTGGTGGTTCCAGGGAGTGTGCCAAGAAGATGAAACGGCTGAAAGAGCTTGAAAAGGACAACGACGACGATGACTGCGGCAGGCGATGCTGTTCTAACAGTCTATCGCCCTTTTTACGTCAGCTTTACGTCAGACTGTACCTTCATACTAGCTAATGGGCTCTTGAATGTTGTTTTTTCTCACCTAAATAATGATATTTTAGCTTTAATGTAACTCGGAATATTATCGACCATTTTTAATTGTCGCAGGAATCATTTTTCGATAAAGATGACAAGTTCAAAAATCGGTAAAAAAAAAGTACCTTTTTTAGTGATAGATTTCAATTAACCCACTCTTTGGCTAAATTTTGGGGGCAAATTGAACGGAAATATAATATACTATTATCAGAGACCTTTTTGAATGTCATATCGAGGTGACGGACCGTAGTATATAGATTAGCTTCATTTCACACGAGAACGAGGGAAGTATTCAGAGTCAATTAAAATTTTATACCACCCCGGGGTCTGATAAGGTGTCGCAAATCAGCGTCGGTTCAACTTTGAAAGTCTGGCGACTACACAACCGCACAATGAACACATTTAGAAATATAAATAAAACTCTGGGAGGCAATCTAGGTTGTTTGTAGGTCAAGACTGTATGCTTAAACCAATGGGGACACAGTTCTCTATAATTTCAGATGCGGCAAACGCCTCGAACAAAACTAAATAAGCTGCTCATCTACCCGACAACACGAGACCAGAGATGTTAATATGATTGAAATTGGATACTAGGCTGGATTAAATAATGCCTAGACGAATATGCCCAAAAAAGGATCGAACTGATGACATTCTGGAGCCCAAAAAAGTGTATTTCTAGGGAGCTTACGATTTGGCTTTCGAACTATTTTCATCCACAATAAAATTTTAATTATAGAGCTATAAAAAAGGTTTTTTATACCCGTTACTCGTAGAGTAAAAGGGTATACTAGATTCGTTGAAAAGTATGTAACAGGCAGAAGGAAGCGTTTCCGACCATATAAAGTATATATATTCTTGATCAGGACCAATAGCCGAGTCGATATGACCATGTCCGTCTGTCCGTCCGTCTGTCCGTCCGTATGAACGCTGTGATCTCAGGAACTACAAAAGCGAGAAAGTTGAGATTAAGCATACAGACTCCAGAGACATAGACGCAGCGCAAGTTTGTCGATTCATGTTGCCACGCCCACTCTAACGCCCACAAACCGCCCAAAACTGCCACGCCCACACTTTTGAAAAATGTTTTGATATTTTTCCATTTTCGATTTTCGATTTGCCAAAATACTTTTGGCCACGCCCACTATAACGCCTACAAACCGCCAAAAACTGTGTTTAAGACTCTCCTCCCTTCCACTAGCTGAGTAACGGGTATCAGATAGTCGGGGAACTCGACTATAGCGTTCTCTCTTGTTTTCTTTTTTAATAGATCCAGGTCACAAATTAATTAATCTTGTCTCTAAATGTACTTACAAGAAACTTTTGCTTAGTTCCGACATATATTTATGCTTATGTGTATAAAAAAAATATATTCAAAATCCTCGATAACCAAAGATTTTAAGTAAATAAATGAGATGTAATCATTTTTTTGTGCAGAGCGCAACTGGGGACTTAATTACGCAAATTACGTCGGTATACAGGGCCCTTGTTGGGCCGAGGGAGAGACATCGATGTTCAGGCACCAGGTTGCCAGCGTAAGCTCCTCGTATTCGGGTCGTGGGATCTTGGTAAGCCTCTCAACTCTCCAACAGAACGAGAATAAATATTAGAAGAGCTGTAATATTTGGATTCCTACCGTTTGTCAGTCATCGGTCGTCACTGCCCCACAAGCTAAGCTGTACCTTGATCGTAAAACGATCGGAGCTTCATGCTTTATCTTAACATTCTAGTTTTTATAGTTCCTGAGATCGAGGCGTTCATACGGACAGACGGACATAGCCAGTTTGAGGCGGCTATTGATAGTTATCAAGAAAATATATACTTTATATGGTCGGAAACGCTTCCTTCTGTCTGTTACATAGTTTTCAACGAATCTAGTACACCATATTACTTCACGACGGGTATAATAAAAAAATCTCTCTCTAATCATGGGCCTGTATAAACGCAAACATGTCTCCATCAGTTAGTTCAGTACTGAGAACGCTATAAATTGCGATAGCCCTGCTAAGCGAACTTCAATTTCGAAGTCCATTATCCAACCCAGTGATAATCCAAAGGCTCTGGTTTTTTGCCACGCCCACTGTAACGCCCACAAACCGCCCAAAGCTGCCACGCCAAACTTTTGAAAAATGTTTTGATATTTTTTCATTTTTTTATTAGTCTTGTAAATTTCTATCAATTTGCAAAAAAACTTTTTCCCACGTCCACTCTAACGCCCACAAACCGCCAAAAACTGTCAGTGTTGAAGACTCTCCTTCTCTCTTGTTTGTAGTTTAATTTGCTGCACTGCCCTTGTAAGTTTAGCGGACTCCGTCTTTTAGTTCGGCTTAGACGTCAGAGACTTATTGTCAATGTGAAATGTTGGATACGATCCTTTCCAATCCACCAACGACGCTGATCGCGTGTAAGTCCTTATTAGATTCAGCAACGCAAGAATCAATAGCACTATTAGCTGCCTAAGATCTAGTCCTTGTGGTTTATTACTTCCATGGTGGTGGTGGCGGCTTCGGACTCCTTGTTGCCCATATTGGAACTACTTCTATGACGAGGTGTGTTATTCTAGTCTAGGATTCTTAAGTCCCAAAATTTCATTCAGGATCGGAGCAAAGATGTCCTATCTGAACTAAAAATCTTCCATTTGTCTTGGACATGAAAAATCTATTTTCACGAGACTATCCCCTCCCTATCCCTGTGCTGTCGTAAAGTGGGCTGAAGTCTTTTATACTGGACTAGAGCTTCTTCATGTCTACTCACATATTAATTATTGCCACTCTTTTATTGTCGAACTGCATTTTCTTTGTTGCATTTAGTCTGACTCAACTAGATAGGAATACCCCTCCCCCTGCTTTAGGTTCTGGCTGTTATGTAAGAATCTTGAACGTCTTATGATCTTTAAAACAGGGTATACGTAACATCTACTCTAAAACTAAAACAAAGAGGAAACCATTTCAAATTTTTGGCATATAGCATGATCGTTTTGGACGTTTTGGAATCAAACGTGAGCGTCTTAGAATCCCGAGTTCTCAACTGTCATACGAACGTCTGACCGATGGACGGACAGGTATAACCTTTAAATATTCTAGTAACGGGTAAATTAAAAAATTTACCATATGGTTTAATAAAGTATATGTATATTGCATTACACTTCGATTTAAGTAAACGGTATATCTGTGTCATTAAGGATTGTCGGTAATTAACTAAGTTCTTTTGGCTCTAAACTCTTAGATGGGTGACATTCAATTTCTTATAGACTTATAGAAATTTTTTAAATTTGTTATCTGAGATAATAATGTCAGTGAAACTTGTATAATTTTAGAAATGAGGTACATCTTGGATTCAGTTTAGGCCCTGATTCCACAGACGAATCAACAAATATTCTCCAGTTGGGGTTTTTCAAAATTCGTTGTAAAATTTTTGGTACAAAATTTCCAACTTTTTCTTGAAATGTTTAAGAGAACCGCCTTCATTTTAAGTCGGTGCTTACGGCCCACTATTATACGGCCGCACCACATCAATGTCCTTGCAAAGTTGAAGGAAGGTATGTAGTAAAATCTTATTCCTGTCTTCAATGTTATTAATACTACTTCGCTGCCGCAGACGTTACTAGTCCCGATGAAGTTCCAAATCAGTGGCAAAAAAGACTTGTCGACGGCTCTACTCACATTCAGGAGCACATTAGTTTTGCATTCGTTAACCCAATGCAACGAAAGTTCTTGCAAGACCTAGAGCAGCATCAGGCTCTTAAAATCAAGAAAGAGAATCAGAATGAACTTGAAAAAATGAAAAATGATTGCCGGAGGATGGCGTTAGAAATCACCATGGCTGCAAAAGGTGGCGACATTAAAAAAGCCTGCAAGAAACTGGCTCAAAAAGAAAAGTGCAAAAAGAAAGAACTGAAAAAGAAATGCAAGGACCTGGCTCAAAAAGAAAAATGCAAGAAAAAAGATCCTTGCAAAAAGAAAGACCCTTGCAAAAAGAAAGACCCTTGCAAAAAGAAAGACCCTTGCAAAAAGAAAGATCCCTGCAAAAAGAAAGATCCCTGCAAAAAGAAAGATCCCTGCAAAAAGAAAGACCCCTGCAAAAAGAAAGACCCCTGCAAGAAAAAGGACGGCGATTTAAAAAAGAAGTGCAAGAAATTGGCCGACAAGGAAAAGTGCAAAAAACTGGCCAAGAAAGAAAAGGCGAAAAAGTTGCAGAAAAAGTGTAAGAAAATGGCTCAGAAGGAAAAATGCAAGAAGCTGGCCAAAAAAGACAAATGCAAGAAAAAGTAATAAACTAAAGCTTACGCGGAATATTCAATAAAATACCCATTTTAAATTAATCTATCACTGTACCTACTGCTTTACTTATTTACCGAAAATTAGAATTTTTCATTTGCTCTATTTTTGAGGGCATAGCAATCTTCTTAATCAAACGTGGTCAGCGCAGGCGTCACTAGAACCTTCATGCTTGATACTTCTTATGTACATATATGTACATACATACATACACTGACGAGCAAAACTGTAAAACGAGTTGCATATTCTAACTTCAACGGACGGTATCTTCTCTCCTATTTTATGTACGATAATAATTTTAGTCTTGTTTTGTTGCTACTATATTTAACAGTATTTAAACATTTTACAACAACATTTCGGAGCCATGTAAAATCCTCACTGGCAAAATGTGCAGTTCCTCCAAGAGGAATATTGGAGCTGTGGGGAAGAACAAAGGACGTCTGGTACGCTGTTCCTTCTGAAATGGTGCTACGCTATACCCAAAATATGTCAAATCGCATAATGAAGATAAAAAATCAAATGGGCTGTGGACTCATTATTAAAATAATCGCAAATAAAATTGTCGTTTAATATATAACTCCAGTGCATAACTGTAACAATTAGCTTTTTTTTACATTTTGCTTCGGCATACTTGTTCCAAGTGTTCAAATCGCTTCATATTTTCACAAGCGATAGTCAAATATAGTAGCAACAAAACAAGACTAAGATTATTATCGTACATAAAATTGGCTCGTCAGTGTATGTACAAGTAGTTGCCGAGACGTTTATACGGACAGACAAAGAGAAAAATAGGCGGACGGACATGATATATTATATGATATATATACATTGCTTTTACAATAAGGTAGGTAAAAGCTCAGATTATTTGCGACTTAAATATGTAATCCAAAATCACATTTGTTAATTTCCATCACCTTCACGAGTTGTCTTTGACGATAACGTCATGACGTTTGGGAAAATTTAACAAATTATACATTTTAGCCATTCCTTTGGATGAGCTTTTCGTTAACAATTCGTTGTGACATTTGCACAAGAAAAATTCAAAATTTGCCGTTATAATGCTGAAAAGACCTGTGTTAGTTCATAGGTGCCTTCAGACATCTGTTAAAAGGTTCTACCACCTGAATGTCCTTGAACACTTAGGAAATAAAGGTAAAAGCTCATACTAAGACCTCAATAAATGTAACTGATACTTGTTTGGTTTAGTAATTTACAAGCCGTTAAGCCAGCCCAGTCAAAAGCCTAAGAAAATTGAAGACGGCTCTATCGGAGTGATTCAAATCATCAAGAACGAATACAATGCACTCACCAACCCCATGCACCGAAGATTCCTGGACGATCTGGAGGAGCAGAAAGACCAGAGGAATAATTTAAACCGGTCGTTAAAGGAAAAAAAGGGTGACGATCTCCAAAAGATGGCAAAAGGTTGCCAGAAGCTAGTCAAAGAGATCACAATGAAAGGTAATGATGGCGATGCTAAGAAGCTTTGCAAGGAACTAGCCCAAAAAGAGAAGAGCGACAAGGAAAAAATAAAGAAAAGGTGTCGGGAACTAGCAGCAAAAGAAAAATGTGAAAAGGATAAGCTGAAAAAGCAGTGCAAGGAGTTGCTGGAAAAAGGGAAGTGCAAGAAAAAAGAGACTTGCGAAGAAGAAGAGGAAGAAGAGGAAGAAGATCCTTGCGTGAAATGCTGTTGCCCAAAAAAACGCAAGAAAGTTGACCCCTGCAAGAAAAAAGATCCTTGCAAAAAAGAGGATCCGTGCAAGAAGAAGACTGTGGACTGGAAGAAAAAGTGCATGGAAGTAGCCAAGAGGGAACAATGCAAAAAACTGGCCGAGAAGAAAAAGTTCAAGAAAATGATAAAGATGTGCAAAATGCAAGCCGAAAAGGACAAATGCAGAAAAATGGCCGAGAAAGAGAAATGCAGGAAAAAGGCCAAAAAGGGAAAAAAGGACAAGTGAATTAAAAATTAAATGACCGATTGAAACTGGCGCGGACTCATAACCAAAATGATCAATTTTAAACCTTTTTAATTAAAATTGAAGTACGATATTTGTAAATAAAAACATTGCCAATCTGGCTTTTCAGCTCTTTAAGTGTTAGAGAATTCTTATTCGCACGGAATAACGATACAATCATGTATAATATTAAATTATACCTAATACTAGCCTTCAGCAATTGAAAAACTAGATCGTCACTATCTGACGTAATGTCAAAATCTCAACTTTTCTTAGAATATCAAACTACACTAATTTTACTCTCTTTTTACTCTTACTTTGATACTGACATTGTTACTGTTCAGCCTTCAAGTCGAATATTGATCACAACCTTTGGAAAAATGCACATGACTAGACTGACTAGTGCTCCAGACACAGACGTAATGTCAAAATCTCAACTTTTCTTAGAATATCAAACTACACTAATTTTACTCTCTTTTTACTCTTACTTTGATACTGACATTGTTACTGTTCAGCCTTCAAGTCGAATATTGATCACAACCTTTGGAAAAATGCACATGACTAGACTGACTAGTGCTCCAGACACAGAATAGTACATTATATATTATATTCTTTGAATATACCCCAGTTATATGTTTAAAATATTTATCATATTTTCCTCTCTCATACACTGTGATAATTACGTCATTGCATGCCCATTTATTTTCCAGTTTTAGGAATATCATGGCGCAGATCGGGTCAAAATCATACTAATTTTTGCATTTCAACCCGATTTGTTTTTTAAATTATCTGTAAAATTTTGGAACCAATACCTTAAAAAAAACATGTTGAAAAGAGCCTCGTTGGCGTTGAGCTACTACCCTGATGCCTGTTTCCGTGTCTGCAGTTGTAGCACGTGTCTCCGAATGTATCACGTGGTAAAATGCAGGGAGGATCTGAATGTTGTTCAGAAGTCAAATCAGGACTATAGGAGAACGCCGAAAGAGCTGCACAGCGTGCTGACTTGCCAGAAGGGTAGGTTTTCTAATTTTAGTCACTCTGGTGCAAATAAAATTTGATCTTCAAAAATGTTGCCTTTAGGTACTTACGATATCCTAAGTCATCGACCCGATCAGCCGCTGCGAAGTGCGTTCCTGAAAGATCTGGAGAAACACCTGAACCAGAGAATCCTGAGAAAAGAGTTTTTGGGTCGTGAGATGACGTCCTTTAAGCGAGAAATTTTCTGCGAAACAGCCAGTTCCGCCGATGGGTGTGGGGAGGAAAAGTGCGGGACAGGGTCGAGTAGGGGTAAGAAAAAACGTGGAAAGTGTGGAAAGGGTGGTGGAAAGAAAGGGGATGATGGAGAAGATGACATGGAAAGGCTGAAAAAGCGGTGCAAGGAGTTTCGGTCCGAGAAAAAGTTAAACAAGTGCAGGGAAAAGGTTGCAATGAATAAGTGCAAGAAAATGGCAAAGGCGAAAAAATGTCAGAAAAAGAACAAAATAGAGCAATGCATGAAGTGTGTCAAAAAAGAAAGAGGAGATGAGGATGAGGAATGTGAGGTAGAGAAAAAATGCCCCGACGAGGAGGAAGAGTTGGAAAAGCTGAACAAGGAAATCCAGAAATTGGCCGATCAAATGAACTGCGAAAAGTTGGCAAAAATAGAAGCCATCAAACAAGCCTGTCGAGAAGAAAAAGAAAAGGAAGAGTGCGCCCGGTTAGCTGCAGAAGCCCGGAGAAGAGCCGAAGAAGAAAGAAAACGCGCAGAAGAGGAGGCCAGGAGAATGGCCGAAGAGGAAGCCAGGAAAGGGCCTGAAGAAGATCTGTGCGAAATCAAGAGACAGTGCACCCTGCTGGCCAAGGAGGCGAGAAAGAAGGCGAAGGCCAAGCAGAAAAAACTAAAGGCCCTAGCCGCGAAAGCCAGGGCCAAGAAAATGAAGGAGCAGTGTAAGAAAATAGCCGCAATTCAAAAGTGCCGCCAACAGGCGAAAAAGGATCAGGCCGACAAGGATAAGGCGGAATGCGAAAAGGCCGCCAAGGAGGAGGCTGACAGACTTAAAGCCTTGCAAGAGGCTGAGCTGGCCAGAAAAAGAGCCGAAAGCGCAGATAAGGCCAAAAAAGCAATGTGCCAGAAAATCAATAAACAGAAAAAACCAAAAGAAGATGTATGCGCTAAATACAAGTTCAAAGAAGCAGTCCAAGTTAAAAAGGAAGCGAGCAAATCTGCACAAGTATCGGATGTAAAAGAGAATAGCAAAAAGGAGATCGCCAAAACGCCACCCCCGCCTCCTCCCCAACCACCAAAAGCTGCTAATCCATCCCCTACACCTCCACCACCCTCACCACCCAAACCCAAACCCAAACCCAAAGCCAAGCCCAATCCCGACGGACTGTTCCAGATATGCAAAAAAATAGCCGAAAAGAAGCTTAGACAAAGGAAAAAGAAAATCAAGGTCCTTAAGGCCAAATGCAAAAAAATAGCTCTTAAGGAACAGTGCAAGTGTGAGAGGAAAGCAAGAAAGGCCAAGGAACTGGATGAATACTGCAAGAAAAAGAAGTAAACATGGAACAATAACACCCCTCGAAGTTCATTGATCTTCCAATGCTCCATATAAAACAAGTTCCTATAAACTCAACGCATTTGGCTCGCAGGTTTGGCTAGGCCCATCAATTCTTCATTCTTTTGTGTTTTATTACGATAACAGTCGTACATCAGTTTTAGGCACTATTGCTGGCTTATAAAATTAAAAAAAAACAAATTAAATTTGAGCATTAAAAATCGGAATTGACAATTGTGCGTATTTATACGATTATTAAATTCAACACATATGCAGTCATAAGTACTGTTATAAGTAACAGAACTTACGTAACAATCTAGTGCTTTATATTTCAAAAAAAGGTGTATAGGTTTTTTTTTTTTTGACTGCAGCTGTTTATGCTTCCTATTTGGACGGAAGTCTTTTAATCAATAAATGCAAGCCGATAAAAATTGCAAAAGGGAGGATACCCCCAGAGACAGCAAGAAAAAAAGAATAAATATCATTGTGGGACCAGTTTAGAGATTCGATGGCGGTGCTGTGGCATTATTAAACTGGAAGGTCGGATAGCGTGGTGCGAAGGCTCCGTCCCCGATTATCTGCGTATGCTCGGAGTCGTCCCTGCCGGCGATCGTTGGTGCCCGGTACTGTGTCTCCACAAACTGCGGTGGAGCTGCAAAATTAGATATGAGTAATTAAATAGCTATTCTGTGTATATCTTGCTAAAAAGCTAATGAATTGTAGTAAATGTAGTAAAAGTACGCAACAGAGACATATCTAAAATTCATACTTACGTATATTAGGATACAGAGCACCGCCACCAGTGCTGTCAGCCACATTCCAGCCTAGAGCACCACCCACGCCATCGCCGCCAGGAGGGCTGGCTGGACTCACTGGCTGTGTGGGCGCCAAGGATGGATCCTCGGACTGAACCGCCGACGGACCATCCGTCAATTGAGGAGGTGGCCGTACGCCAGCCAATGGAATAGTGCCTAAGGTGATTGGCACCTTGCCGGTGAGATTGCGGTGCGGACCGCTGACATCGCATTCTACATGCAAGTCATAGTCCAAAGCGATAATGCCGCAGTTGAGAAGGTTAGTCGGTGGCAGCGCCGGAATTTCCATTTGCTGCGTAAACGTGCGAGACTCGCCGCCATTAACTGGGCCAACACTTAACGTGGCTATGATCACCTTGGACTCGCGCTTCTCGCTCCGGGGCTGGTTCGTGTGGAAGGTGACCAACTTTCGCAGTTCAAATTTTACTGCTGTGAGATTTACGTTGCTGGTGTTGTCCACCTCGCAAGTGATGGGCAACACCTGCCCCGAAACGAATCCTGTTTGCGGGATGCTCGTAATTACTGCCAACGGTCCTGAGCGACAGCAAAAACAGCAGAAGGACTTTTCCAGCTCGAGCTTGCTTGGTTCCTTGACTCGAGGATTGAGATTCAGGTCAACGGGTGCTATCACAGTGAACGCCATCTTCATGTCCTGATCGAATTTCCAAGGACGATCAAGCGTCACCTTGATGGTAAAGCGCACGTGTCCGAATTCGCCCTCAAAAGAAGAGGGCAGATTAGGCGGCAGGGCACAGGTGAATGGATAAGTGTGTGTGCCAGGCGGCAATTCCGTCTCAGAGCCTGAAAATTAGAGGAAGGATATATTATATTAAATACATACTAAATAAAACTATAAATAAAGCTTCAAAAGGAAAGGTTATAAATGTTGTAAGGCTATTAAGGTTATTAAATCTCGTAAGGCTTATTAATTTTCATAAACCTTACAAGATTTAATTTGAATAGTAGAGTAAAAGGGTCCGCCTTTCTTTGGATGTCTGTATAATAATCAAGCTTTACTACCATACTTTGGTTGGTTAATAAGAACCATTCAATTTTTATAATCAAAAATGAACATTTTATAAATTTCTAATAGCATAGAACGTTTTTATACAAAAGGGTATACTATATTTCTTGAAAAGTATGTCATATAAATATTATTCATCAGGTTTACTAGCTGAATCGATCTTGGTATGAGCGTCAAGGTCTGGGAAACAATAAAAGCTATAAAGTCAATCACGCAGGTTCTAATGCCTTTAAAAATTTGATTTGTATTGGGGCTACGTAGGTTTTAATATACACTTCTTATTAATAAATTAACTAAAAAGTCGTTAACAAACTTTTCTATTAATGCCATTATTTCGAATTTTTAAGGATCAACCAAATTCTCAAATCTTTTTTGTACTTACTGTTTTTGCCGCCCAGCAGATAGTACTGGATTTTGAAGTACTCCTCATGCCCCTTCAGTTGAGTCACCTCGTTCTCGGTCTTGCCCTCGCTGGTGGTCACGCTCTTCTCCTCTGTCCACTCGGTGTTGGCTTCTCCCAGAAACCGAATGATAATGCCTACGAGGAACAAGTGACTGTATTTACTGAATGAAATCGACAACGTCACTGTCGCGCTTTAATTTTAGCTATAAATAATATGAAAAGCACTCTACGGCATATTCTACGGATGACATCATCGCTACCAGGCAGCATCTGTCTCCCGTGTTTGATGACATCAAAATGTAATTATTGTGGAATGTTTGCCACCATAGGTTACATGCACTCCTCAGATCTACATATTTACTTACTTTCTTTTGTATTCATACTTAAAGCTATTTATAGTTGTTATCACCCTACTGAAAAGAGGAGAAAGTGCATGTCTTTGGAGGGTTTAACAACCGCCAGCATGCTGAAACAAGGTCGTTTAGGAACCGAAGGACAAACCCACATTTGTGGGTGGTGCACCGGCTTTTTATGACAGGATAAGGAAGTTAGTAACGAATGACAGCAACTGCACATATTTGTACTTGAATCGCACTTACCTCGAACTTTCTTGGGCGAATCAAACGTGAACTTCACCTGGCCGTTGACCGTCTGACCAGCGTAGTATGTGTTCCACGGGTTGTCCAATTGCACTTCACAACCTTTAAGGCCCATGTTTGAGATTCTTTGGCTCTAGGCACCAATAAGTTAACGACTTCTCGGTCTGTTTTTAAACGCCCTGCGGTCGCTGAATTCAGAGGTTAGAGATGGGCGTTGTCGGTATCTAGGGATGAAAACAAACAAGATATCTGCCGATATTTTAATATGACCTGTTTTAAATAAGCTTGCCTGGGTATACGAATAAATTTCCTTATCACTACTACAACTACTTACTAAAACTATAAATAGCTAGACTGTGAACTATAAAGTGTAAAATTAGCGAAGTCTTGCATTTAAAAACTAGATTTTTCAAAACAGTAAGAAATTTGTGTATATTATCACATACAGAGAAGTTTTTGTGAGTGCTTTACTATTGACGTTCCAGCCCTGCTCGTGACTCACGTGGACACGAAGACGCCATCGAACAATTTTCATCTCTATTACAATACGACAGCAAGAAGAAGAGATTTTGTGAAAATTTGCTTTCCTTCCGAGTTTTCATTGATTAAACAAATCTCGCCAAACAAATAATAGTATCGTGGAAAATGTCGCTTTTCCGCAAACCGAAGAAAATCCAGCGACGTGTGTTCTCCAGCAACGCTGACGAAGAGGAGGACGGTGCATCCTTGGATCCGGACGCCGAAATGGAGGCGCCTCCGCCACCCATAATTTCCGGCAAGAGGGAGAAAGAGAAGAGCCGGAAGGCCATAAAGCCGCAGGAGGACAACAGCAAACCAAAGGCGCTACTCAGCTTCGCAGATGACGGTGAGTGATGCCGGGATATACGAATCAGGATTTAAAATTCCCCATTCCTTTCAAGAGGACGAAGGCGAGGTCTTTCAGGTGCGAAAGTCGTCGCACAGCAAGAAAGTGATGCGCATGCTGGACAAGGAACGCCGCAAGAAGAAGCGCGAGGAACGGGCGGAAAACAGCGGACTTCCCGGGGGCGAAAATGGTAGTACACAGCATTTAGAGTCATCCGGTGGCCCATCATCGGGTCCCCCGAATTCCAACTCGAATCCTGCCAATGCTGGCAGATATAAAAGTGCCAGCGATCAGAGTAAAAGTAAAAAAAGTGATAATCATATGATCCAAACCGAAATACGCACAGACGACTTTGTGGTAAGGTTATTATTATTCAATTTCTTCTACAATAATACCGTTTAACGAAATTTTAGTAGAGCACTTAGCAGCAAATATTAGGTTGAATGAGTTTATATGTGAAATTAAACATTTGTTGGATTTTCTGGTCCTTAAATGCCATTCCTAAATACTCGTAGCTTAGACGTTGATTCACTTGGCGTTTCAACCGGCCAGTGATGGGAAGTGTCCAGGATCTGCGATCCAACTATTGCTTAACATAGAATTTCGAATTTAAAACTTGAACCTGACCAGAGGAAAACAAATTAAATATTTTTTAGCATTCATTGACCTATTTTTAAAATTACCGAAAATCAAAACCATTGCTTACACCTAGTTATTTCCCCGCCATTGATAAGGAGGATGAATACCAATGCCTCTCCCTAAATGAAGTCCTTGAGAGATCCTCTATAACATAAATCGTATTCCTTGTCCCCAGCTAGTGGTTAAGAAATCGGAAACTCCCGAGGCAATTCTGAACGGTAGAGCTGCCCTCTGCGCTGGACGGGAGGACATGAGCGATGAAGACGACCAGCAATCCGAGGATGGTGGCCATGACAAAACGCGCCACCGCTTCTCCAAGCCAGAACATCTAAAGCAGATGCTCGAAAGTGGTTCCATTCCGGATGCAGCAATGATACACGCTGCCCGAAAACGTCGGCAAAGGGCTAGAGAACAGGGTAAGATTAGAGACGTTCCCACCATAGCAATGACTTACGCCTTGTCCTAAATTCCAGGTGCAGGCGACTACATACCTGTTGAGGAGCCCAAGGAGCCGACCAAGCTAAGCAGTCGCCTACCGTGCGAAGATGTTGAGGGCGATCAGTCGGATGACGAAGAACGCATGGACATGAACGATATTACGGGACGCAAAGAGCGTGAGGAGCGACGCGAGCAGTTTTATGCTGTCGAGAATGATTGTATGTAGAGGGAACAAGTCTGATTTGCGGCCAGAGCCAGGCTAATTACAGGTGAAGTTTTTAGACAATTGTTAATCTTTGCTTAATCCCCTGCAGCCACCGACGGAGATTCCGATCGGGAGATGAACGAGTGGGAGAACCAGCAGATCCGCAAAGGTGTTACGGCAGCCCAATTGGTCCATTCTCAGCATGAATCCGTGCTATCCCGTTTTATGATCAAGCCTGCCACGGTGGGCATCGGAACCGGCATGGACGACGGAGATTCATCAGTGGCCCAGTCAACGTCCACTTTGCTGGAGCAGGCATATGCTAAGAATGCCCTCGACCGCACCAACTTAGCAGCAGCAGTTCGATCAACCGTCAAAAGCAAAAAGGAGAAGGCCAAGGCTACAGCTTTGCGAACGCCTCAGGAGATCTTATCCGCCATTCAATCGCGCCTAAGCGAACTCAAAGAACGTTCGGCTGATCACAGCGCCAGTATAGCTAGGATTAGTACAGAACTAAAGGCATTAAAGCTCCAGCAGTTGCAGTGCCAGCAGAACGCACCGACAGCGGCAGCAAAGTACAAGTTTTACCAAGAAATAAAATGCTATGTGAATGACCTTGTAGACTGTCTCTCTGAAAAAGCGCCAGTGATATACGACCTAGAAAAGCGTGCACTGCAACAGTATGGCAAAAACCAACGTTATTTGGTAAACAGACGGAGGCAGGATGTCCGTGATCAGGCCAAAGAAATCGCGGAATCAGCAAGTATGAGAATTTTGTTTCGTTATATAAAGGGATAGGGAAATAGTTTGATTATACGATAAACTGCATACATGGTAATTTTTAATCTTCTGTTTTTAGAACCTGTACCAGCTGCCTCCCGCCGAACACCTGAATATGAAGAACAAGTTCGCCGTGCAGCGGAAAGGGAGGGTCGAAGGACACGTCGGCGATGCGAGCGCGAGCGTAATGATCTGCTTTCTTCTCACCTGGATGGCATGTCGAGCGACGATGAGATTGCCGATCAACAGCAGGAACTAAGTGTGGCTTCAATGGCGCAAATAGAATCCCTGTCCACGATTGCCGTTGAAGACGTTACTGATGACTTCAGCAAGATCGAGCTAATACTAATGAAGTTTTTTGCCTGGCGAAAGACTGACATGTCGTCATACCAGGACGCATTTGTTAGCCTGTGCCTTCCGAAACTCTTGGCTCCGCTGGTGCGCCACGAACTTGTTCTTTGGTCGCCACTGCTGGATGAGTACGCGGATATAGAAAATATGCGATGGTATCAGGCGTGCATGCTTTATGCGTCTCAGGCAGATGAAACTGTGGAGCAGCTCAAGAACGATCCGGATATTAATCTAGTGCCGGCGCTGATTGAGAAAATTGTGCTTCCTAAAGTGACTGGTGAGTCCTACACAAATTAAAAAAAAAAAGGGTTGTGGGGTAATAAATTAATATATTTTTTAGCTTTAGTCACGGAATGCTGGGACCCATTGTCTACCACACAGACCCTGAGATTGGTTGGGTTCATTAATAGATTAGGTCGCGAGTTTCCCTTGAGCGGCACAAATAAGCAGCTTAACAAACTGTTTGAATCCATCATGGAACGCATGCGGTTGGCTCTAGAAAACGATGTCTTTATACCCATTTTTCCAAAGCAGTAAGCAGTTACTCTTTTAAAATATAGATCACTGTTTTCATTTTCCCTTCTATAAACTTCAGAGTGCAAGAGGCAAAAACGTCGTTCTTTCAGAGACAGTTTTGCAGTGGTCTAAAGCTGTTTCGCAATTTCCTAAGCTGGCAGGGCATCCTGGCTGATAAGCTACTGCGCGAGCTGGCGATTGGAGCGCTTCTAAATCGTTACCTGTTGTTAGCTATGCGAGTCTGCACGCCAAACGATGCCATAAACAAAGCTTACATCATTGTAAATACCCTGCCTACAGTCTGGTTGTTGCCCAATAGCGAGACCATCAAGAACTTGGAGCTTTTTATAGGGTATATTAAGCAAACAATAGAGAGCTGTGATGCAAGCAATCCAATCTTTATGTAAGTAATGAAACTTTGCTTTTAACTTTAGCAGCTATAATTGTTCTATATTTTGCAGGCAATCCAGCGAAAAAGCCAAGCAAATACTTCAAAGACTACATAGTTTATAAAGTGCAGGGACAAACATTGCAGTGACCGCTCACATCGTTCCTAACAGTCAAATACTCGTTGTAAAAATCATAAAATGCACAACATATATCGGTCTTGTAAGAAAATCTTAAAACCATGTATATAAATAGCTCCGTAAGAGATTTATTAAATCCAAGCTTGAGCTTACCAAACTAAATAGAAAACAGCCCTTCCAACATAATCAATTTTAAATCGTTTTTCCAAAAACAAAAACCCTCAAAAGTGATAAATATAGGAACTTTGTTTAAGGCTCATCGTTTTGTATTTTCATGCATAGCAGTAATAAAAACCATTTAAAAATATGAAAATTTAACAATTTCTAAATCTATTGCAGACCAGAACAAATTTACATAGACGCAATTTAATGCTTTGGAAGATTGGAATAGGAGGATTAACAATCAGCCTTAGAAACCGATGCGCGTGAAAAGTTTTGGGCTAGCTCCACAACTTGTACCTGCATTGCCTGCAGATGTTCGTTGGCCACTTTCGATTCACTGCTATCAGGAGTTGCCTGCAGAACTTGCAGGACCAAATCTAAAATGTATGTAGGAATTAGTTAAACGTAAAATGTGGATGCAAAAACTGACCGTGATACCGGAGCAGCAAAGCGTTCTGCTCATCGTTTAGTGAGCCGCGAATGTGCTGCAGAATGGCAGAAACGAATTTTCCAGACGCGTGCAAAATGCTTCCAGTGATCGTGGTGAACAAGATCAGTGCAGCCAGGTGCAGCAGCAGTGCCGGCTCTTGGCACTCTAGTAGCTGGTTCTGCAGCTTCTTTTTGTGGTCTGCGATTAATAGGCGGTCTTTTTTCTTGTCCACCTTTTTAATGATCATGCTGCAGGCCTTTAGAACCGTTTCCGTAGCCAGTTCAAATTCGTCAATGCTCTTATTCAGGGCTTTGTTTTGCTCAAGCAACGAGGCACGGTATTGAACCTCGCATTCTTGAGCCAACTTAATACGCTGGTCCACATTCAGGTTGGTATTTTTTACAGTCAGATTGCATTCGCCTGCCACGTAAAGGGAAAGTTCGTTGCAAATGTCATTCCCCAATGACTTCAGCAAGTATTTAACCAACTGAGTTTGCGTGTCCTGCGGAAAAAGTTTCAGGCCCTTTTCATAGAGCCTTATGTCTATCAAAAACGTATTGATGCGATCCTGGATAGCAGCATGGGTCTGGCGGCGATTTGTCTGCGGTGTAGCCTCGAACAATTCCTGAGCACGTGCCAGGGCCGTCTGATTAAATTGGCTATAATAAAATGGTTACCAAAATTTTAATTAGCACCACACCTTTTGTTTTGATATATTTTGTTCATAAAACGTACTTTGTATAAAGCGCAGAAATGGGTTTCGCCAAATGCTCCAGTCCCTCCTCTTCTAGGCTCGCAGTAATCAGTTTAACAATGTCTGCTGTCTTGACCAGCTCCAATGGCTTCACTGCCTTTTTGTTTCCCGCACCACCGCCTCGAGAGCTTTGCTGTACATCGTCCTCATCATCACTGTCGTTATGAGCCGCCGCCTTTCCGCGTTGATGCTTCTTTGTGGACTTGGTCTTAGTTTCACGCCCTTGAGCTCCTCCTCCTGCTTTGCCAGAGGACGCCTTTTTTCTCCGCTCGTCGCGCTTATCCACCTTGCCATCGTCCTCTAGCTCTTGAGTCGACACGCTTCCCTTCTGCGCTAGAGTCTTCTCCACAATGTACTGCTGGTATACACCGCCGTCGACGGCCGCCTTTGCCTGAGACTCTGCCAACGCTTGACAGGGCTGAACCAATTGTGCGAGGTATGGTTGCGAGAATACTAAAATTATAATTTGTTGATGTATATGACATGAAATATACATTTCATGAAATTAGTATCTCACAAGGGGTGAGATTACATTAAACATATTAGGCCTCGAACTGGAGTCAAATACGTACCGATGCTGTCAAGATACACGAAGTTGTTAGGATTACTATGCTTTTGTCCCATAATGGTGCTGAATACCTCCTCGATATCCTCCTCGGACAGATTGGATGGAAGTATGGTGGTCAGATCCAGATACTGCTTGGTGGCACTGCACTCATTAAGCGCCGTGACCACCGTGAGCTCTACAAGTCGAGCGCCAAGGGCCACACGCTTGAGAAAGAGAAACTCTTCGTTAGGGAACTGCTTGCGAATGTAGGACTTGGCATCCGAAATTCCCAGCTTTTGGATGGCGTCGTACTCAAGGAAGCTGTTCTGCTTGTAAAACGAGTTCACCCAGTCGGCCTGCGTCTTGGCATAGATGAGCGGCACGTATTGGGAGTTGGCCAGCTTGGACGTCACCTGACCAGCTGGCGCAATTTCGTCCAGCAGCGAATGGAAGATCTTCTCTTGTACCCCGATTTGCTGCAGAATCACAGCCACATTTATGGGCCTGGTAATGGCTGCCAGGGCTCCCCGAATCTTCGCTTTGCAACGTTGGATGTAGGCCTGGGTAAAGAACACCCGCGGGTTTGAGGCATCCTGGCGACCCTTAATGATCTTACCGAGATGCTTTTCGACCACGTCGTGTTGCAAGAAGTCTGATGGCAAATCAAACTGGGAAGCCAACTCCGAAATCGAAATCTCTCCTCGCAGAACCAGTTTCTCGTTGATCTCCTGGGCAATATGACTGATGTAATCCTCGTCGATAAGCTGTCCCAGTACCAGGTGTACGCTTGGATTCTCCGCAGCTATTCGCTCAGCTAGGACCTCGATTCGTGACAAATCCACATTTAGGGTTTTGCTGACCTCCACCAAGTTGGCACGACCTCCGTTCACGTACAACTCGTCCTGGATCTCGCGCTCCAGGTGATCCGGCGTAATGTACTCCTTGCCATCGTTGGTGAACACTACTTCCAGCATCTGCTTCTCTAGCAGCAGCGTGACAATCTCCACGCAGTTTCGCTCCGAGAGCCTTTAAAAATTGGTAATGTAACCACGTTCAAGCAGGAAAATAGGAAAGCTTAGCTTACTTCTGCAGCGTGGACGTGAGCTGCGCCTTTTGAAAGTCGGCGGCCAAGCGCTTTATCTCATCCCAGTCACCACTACCCATATTGTTATGATTCGGTGAGAAAGTAGAGATACAGATATTAGACTCTGCTCAGATGCAATCTGAAAAACCTAAAATGAAACGTCAACAAAAGTGAAGTGTGACCAAACCGCTAAAAAGTAATTTTACTGGTTTTCATGGCACCGGTTGAACACTGGGCTAATGTTTTGAGTCTGTCATCGATCTTCTCGACTATCAGATACCCGTTACTCAACTACCGGGCGTTACTAGAAACAAGTATCAATAAAAAAAAATATAGATATATATAAAAATATATATATATATATATAAAAAATATAAAAAATT
The DNA here is from genome assembly GCF_016746245.2 of Drosophila santomea. Lineage (NCBI taxonomy): Eukaryota > Metazoa > Arthropoda > Insecta > Diptera > Drosophilidae > Drosophila > Drosophila santomea. The sequence goes on along the minus strand of NC_053019.2, from coordinate 7,450,223 downwards.
AAATATTTTTATAAACTGTCGTTTGGAAACCAGTTAAGTAACCCAACTACTTTAAAGGTCTAAATTCGTGAACACTCTTCCTCATTTTGAGTTTTAATACCCTCGCAAGAATAATAATAATGATGCAGTCAGAAGATTCCCACGCAGTGAGGGAGACATTTGTGGGGAAATAAAGTATAAATAATCTCAATCAGTATAAATGGGGAAGATAAAGCCATGGCCGTCTTTGATCGTTGATCAAGTTTTTTTTATAAATACAGTTCCCAATTGAATGAATTAATTTATTTAAAAGTAGCAATTCGTTCTTATAGGTGGCGTGTTCGTCAACATAGATACTTAACAGAGCCGGATACGATGCTGTAAAATTGAATGTGACCAGACTTAAAAGACTTCCCCTACGAACGGAGCGCAGATTTTCGGTATAATCCCAATACTCTACCGCGGTCGCTCTACACCATTTTTGAAATCAACGTTCGTTGGCAAGTGCGCGTCGTTTTCCGCATTTCTTATTCGCAAATTTATAGCCTGACTGCTTCGAGTGAAGCCGCGTTCCGAAGTCTTTCCAAGGTAAGCGTGACTTGGGTGACAAAAGGCTAGGCCCATAGATATTTTGCCGACAGCGGCACTGGCGGCATCAATCAATAATTTTCGCAGACCAGCACTTTTCACTTGTGTCATGGAATTTTATACACCGAGCGCAAGCGCTGTCTGTGTGTTCGTGTGTGTATGTGCAGCTGCTTTTCAATTTTATTTAGCACAGCTGCCATATGCATTATAAATAACACGTCCTCCGTGGAAGTGGAAGATTCCCGGTTTCTGCTTCGGTGATTTGGGCTCTGGTCCCCGATAGGGGAGTCGCCGGTTGCCTCTCTTTTTTTGGCGGCCATATTGGTCGCGTTTTGTGTGTTTCGCTTTAGTCGGGCGATTATTGCATGCACCTAGGCACAGAAAACTAGCCGAAAGCAGTTTGAACCGAACCTCAGCAGCCTGCTCTTGGAGTGGTTTTTGTTTACCTCGCTTTCTGGTCGGCCAGTTTCCGTGTGCATCGCCGTTTAAGTCTAATCGATGATACATTTTAAGTAGGTCTGCCGAAACTGGATTTGCGTCTAATGTGTTCGGGCCATACATATTAACTTGGTCAACAAGTCGGTGAGGCAGCCAGCCCTCAATTTCGAGTTTTATCCAGATTGCTCATTACTCATAATTTCAGCACTACTACCAGCACAAAGCACAGTTAATGTGGTTTTCGTATGCACGCAGATGTGTGTGTGAGAGCCGGCAATCGCCCTAGGGAAGCAAAAACAACAAGTACATTGGAAAGGGAACACGGCAATCAGTCGCTGTTATTGCCTTTCTGCACAGAGAGAAAATACTGTCTTGATGCGTCATTTCTTACAAACGAATTTAATTTGTTTTCGGTGTTGTGATGGTCTTGTAAATGACATGTTTGATATCACTCCTATTCAACATTTTAAAATATACATACATATGTATGTAGATGACGAAAATGTACAATGATCACCATTTTGTGCTGTGCACTGCGGTACTTTTGTTTTTTGCCCAGGCTGAAAGCGTCCTACTATGGGAATCGGAATCGCTTGTGAGCCGTCTAATCTTGAGATCTTTGACTCGCTGCGGTCATTCACATTGCTTTGTTTTCCCATGTCCCAACAAAATTGTCAGTGTGTGTGGCCTCTGCTTGTTGTTGTCGCCAACAGCCACCCCAAATGGGATACACCATGAGCGGGAGTTGGGCTGAAAGTGCCTTCCCAGTGGATGACGCATCATTACAAATGCTTTACAGCACTTGCCTCAGATGTCATCGCTTAGGAGGCGACCTCTTTTCGCCATAATCGAGGCATAAATAGATGGAGAAAAACACTTATACATATGAATGGGATACCTCCCAAGTAATATTACGAAACTTAACTTTGTTATTTGCATCTTGGTTACTTGGAAGTGTGCTTTCTAGATGGGGAATATGAAAAGCAGGACGGTACATACACATATGTATGAGTCACAAGTTAATAACTTGATAACTAGCTAACTAGTCATAACATAACTAGTCAATAAACTAGATAATTATTGCATTGCTTTCCACTCTGATTGTTGGCTCTTATCATCGCCGACAGACTTTTTAGTTTAAAGTGGAGTCAATGGGTGCTCAAACGCACTTTTTGAGCCCATTGTGCGAATGCTTGACACAAAAACGGAGAAATGAAAAATGCCGAACACAACAAAAAAAATGCGACAGCCACACAAAGCCCAATTACAGTTAACGGCAAAATTAAAAATTAAAAAAAAATAAAATATAGACAAGTGCCAATGAGTTTCTATGTTCATGGTGACCGTTGAAAAGGTGGCAGAAAGACAAAACAAATAGGTCTCGTTTTCACTCCACTTCACAAAGTGTTTCCTGTGAGGCGAAGTCGGGTGACTGGCGTCACATCCGCAAATGGCGTGACTGAATTTGTAGTCTAGGGCACTCGTATTTCCGACCGCATCTGATTCACTTTTCATTGTTATACATTGCAGCCACTGAAACCACAACCAGCATGACATCCACCGAGCTGAAAATCGGCCTGACCACCAGTGCCCGTCCCTCCAGCCGAGTGCTAAAGCCTCCAGGCGGCGGACACACCAATATCTTCTCGGAGCCCGACGTGGCTGTTCCCGCCCCTCGTGCCAAGTACAACCAACAAAACTCCTCAAACCTCAACGCCTGCATGGGCTCCACGGATCCCAATAAGGTGGTGGAGAAAATTCGCGAAGAGGTCTCCACCCAGAAGGAGGAGGCCAAGTCCGCCCCACCCAGCCAGCCCAAGGAGCCGGCGAACAAAGCAGCGGCCACGAATGGAGAGGCTCGCGGTCGAGTTCCACCCGGCGGGTTCTCGTCGGGCGGATTCTGGTAGGGGGAGTGTGCCCGGATGCAGAAGCAGCTGACAAGCATTTGATGACTCACCATCACATCCTCAGACCGACAAGAATCATAAACCTATAAATATAACTCGCTTATAACATACGTATACACCTACATTTAGAGGCGCATTACCTACCTATACTAACATGCTGATCAGCCGAAGAAGAAAGAAATCTGATTATATTTTGCAAAGCAGCACTCCAAGTCGTTCTTCCTTTCATCGTTTCATTTTCATGTCCCACATTTGTTCTATTGTCTAAGTAAAAGGTATAACATGTCTAACGAAATTGTTGAAATTAAGTAAATCGTGATTCCGCCCCACAAATATGGATGATATGGATTGACTTTAATAAAATCTACCACCTACTAAGCCTAATTTAGCATTTGTACTTAAAGTGTCCAAGCGAAACTTCTTATAGTCTGTACAATTTGTCCAAACGAATACCATAATAACCATCGATGTATTACTCCAAATAAAACATTTAATTATAAATTATGGCTCTTTTATTTGTGCAAGTTGGCGGAGATTCTTGGAGATTCTGAATACTCCTATACGCCTGCTGAGTCAGTAAAGACAATTCGATTTGGTCACGAAATTAATTCTAGTATTTATTACACTTCAGTTTAGAATTACAAGTGTCCATTAATTAATCGTCGAACTTTGTAAAGCGTATTTCTATATATAATAAATACAGCATCAAATGTATTTCAGTTAGTTGACTTATCCCAACATCCGCTGCGTTGACAGAATTAACAATAAGTGGATACATGCGCAAGTGGGATTTAGGTATTGATGTCTGATGTTCTTAAAGTGAACAATATTTAGATCTGCTCCTGGGCGCGGCGTTGTCGATCCGGATGCATTCATGTACCAAGCGGGGGTGTCCATATGGTAGACTTAAAACTAGGGATTGTGTTTCTTTTTTGTTCTTGTAAGACTAATTCAGACTATTGACTATTTAGATCTTCATGTCGTTGATGTACGAGTCCAGTTCGGCGTCCAGCTCCTCGGCAGTGGGGGGTGCCTTGCGCTCCCGTCGTTGGCCGCCTGCCGCCGGCTTGCCTCCGACTGGACGTTTGAAGCCACGACGCGGCGAGCCACCAGCTTGGCCACCTAAAGAAAAACAGTTCGGAATGGAAGTGTAAGGATTGGAGCAAGGGTTTACCTTCAGGGACCGTAATCATAGTCATTATTAAAACTAAACTAACGTATTTTACCCAACTAATATCGTACTGAATCGAAACAAAAGGTCGAATAATTACAGAAACACTTGCCAAAACATCGCTATAAAATATCTTTTATCAAGATGTCAATGACTCACTTAAGTCCATTCATTAAAATAAAAACATAAAATCCACTTATAAAAATTGAAAACTAAGAAATAGGTTTTTATCGAAATAAATAAGCATTTAAAAATCTTTGTGGGAGTGCATAGATCCAAAATTGATCTGAAATGGTTTTTAATGAACGATGTTTGAGGTAAAAAAAAAACAAATATGGGCATTATTCACGGTCCCTGCTTAAATATTTGGATACGCACCACCACGCTTGAATGGAGCTGATGCAGCACCACCAACGCGACGCTTGACATCGGTGGCGGCTACAGGACGGGTCAACACGGCCACATCTGAGACGGCCAGCTGAATGGTCATAGGGCGTCCGTCCAAAGGCACGCCATGGTACTGCTTAATGGCCTTCAACGCGTCGGCGCGACGTTCAAAAATCACGTCAGCGGTGCCTGCAAAGAAACGGGAATAATTAAAATACATTGCAATAGTTTTAATAGTAAGGTTATGCTTTTGTTAACTCTGAAAGAATTCAAATTAGCTTGCTCATAATAAAGTTTATACTGCGACCTTATATGGTTAGCAAATTTCGGCAAAAATCAATTTACTAAAGCTTTATTTTAACAAATGAAATCCGCTTTGTCTCTGGATAATCAGATCTGCTTTCAATCGAAATTTATATATATTATTTGGTATGTTTGTTTCTTAACCTTAATGCCGCCATTTTATGAACAGCATCTACCGAAACTTTTTACGAAGCGACATGTAGTTGGAGAAGAAATAAAACTTACCCAACGAGCGACCAGAGCGATCGTAGTGCACTGCCGCCTTCTTCATCGGCCCAAAGTCGTTGAAGAGCTCCTTGATGTCCGTGTTGGATACGCCGTAGTCCAGGTTGCCGACGATGAGACGGGTGGGCCCGGATCCTCCACCTACGGCTCCCCTCTTTGGTCCGTCATACATATCGTGTTTCCAAGCGCTGTTCACATCGCCCTAGAGGTGGGGGTAGTATTAGGTAGAAGGTAGATGGGTATTTCTTCGAACGCTGGGCGTATCAACTATATGTATGTGGCGGGAGTAGCCGTTGCAGTAGCAGTTGCATCGTATCCTAGCCCCAAGAGGACAGCCATATTGAGCGGAGACACTAGAAATGCTTGTTAACTGGGTAGGGTTCACGTGGAAACGTGAAGCGTGAGACGTGGGGGAAAGTTAGTTAAGACACAGGTGCGGTCTGTTTGGTATTCTGTAAAAACGGGGTTAAAGGAACTTGAACTTAAGGCTTTGCTCGGGCTCGAAGATTTGTTCCCTCCGTTGGAAGGCGCATGGTGGCCATTTTGATTTTGATTTTGAATCTGAGTCTGCGTCGCGTCCAAGCACTGTTGTGCGGGTCATGGGCCGCAAGACACTTGCTTGGATGCTCTGTCCTGGTGAACTGAGCACGGGGATGATCTGCTCCGGCTGCTCCGTTTGGCCATTGAAACGCAATGAATTACCCGTGGGAACTTGGCCTTCTGAACGGCTCCGCCGGCCACCCCTCCTCGCGGACCTTTGAGCGCGCTTCCTGGCTTCCTGGGCGACCCGCCGGCACTGGCGCCGCCACGGCGGGCATTACTGGCAGTACGCTGCTGGCCGCCCGGCTTTCGGGCGCCACCTGGTCCGCCTCGGGCGGCTTGCGGCTTTTTTTGCGAGCGAGTGGACTTGATGATGTCGTCAAGGCTCATTTCAATTTTGTCCACCATCTTGTTTATTTCGTGCGTTATGACTACTTGGAGATCTTTTGAAGTATGTGGAAAGGTTTGCTTTCTGCTTGCAACCGAAGGACGTGTAAAAAATGTTTTTTTTCTAAGGGAGCGCGTGGAATTTCACAAAACTCTGCAAAAACGACGCACGAAGAACTACACAATCGCCATCTTGGTTCTCGGGAAAAAAGTGTTAAGTAACGGTGTGCGTCAAAATAGCGACGACCAGCTGGCATTCAAAATGGAACGGTGAAATAGGGGAAGTATGGAAAAATATTTCATTAATTGTTTCACATAAATCAGGAATATACACTTTTGAAAATGTTTTAAACCATTTTTAAATATATTGCGATAAAAACGACGATGTTCGTTTTTAGCATGAGTATTTTGGAGTTATACACGCCCAAGATAGGATATTAGATTTTGATTTATGAAGTTTTAATTAAATACACCAATTAAAAAAATATAAAGTCATATTTCTTCTTCTTATTATTAACTTAATATATAAGTGTGAAACTAATCCTGAAAAACCAAAATTGAAAAATAAATTTTTTTTCGGGACACAGACAAATCTTTATTATACATACTAATCATTTATAAATACTCTTAAATTTTTTAACAAATGATTTTTAAGAACAGTTTTGCCGAATTGACCTACTGTGCTCGCGAGTTTCAGTATTCTAGCAAAGGTATTTATTCGGGAATGACTTGGTCACACTGTACGTTCAGTTCTCAAAAAAAAAACGAACAATACGATAAAAAACATTCCTACCATAGAATTAAAGTATTTTAACTGTATTTGAATAATGTTTATTGTGGCGATAACTGGTGGCATCGCCACGGGAAAGAGTACCATCAGCAAAGTGTTCGAACGCCAGGGTATTCAAGTCATCGACGCCGATAAAATCGCCAGGGAAAGTATGTTCAGAAAGTGGAGCACATCCGCTTTGTGCCCCGTAATTAACGACCATTTACGCTAATTGCCTGTTTTTATTCGCATAGTTGTGGAACCAGGTCAGCCGTGCTGGCGGAAGATTCGGGAAGTCTTTGGAGATGAGGTCCTCCTGCCGAGCAAGGAGATCAACCGCGCCGTTCTGGGGAAGATGATTTTCGAGGACAAAGAGCTTCGCGGAAAGCTAAACAAGATTACCCATCCAACCATCCATCGCAAGATCTTTTGGCAGGTGTGCAAACTGCTGGTCTCGGGGCACGCGTGGATCGTCTTGGATCTGCCACTGCTCTTTGAGACCGGTGTCCTGATGGACTTTATACACAAGATCGTCTGTGTAACTTGGTAGGCTGGGTTTATAGCTTTAGTATGCTAGGGCTCAACTGTATCCCCTCTTTTTGCAGCGACACGGACAAGCAGCTGGAGCGATTAATAGCCCGCAATGAGCTATCCGAATCGGAAGCGCGGCATCGCGTCGATTCGCAAATGCCGCTGGACAAAAAGTGCGAAAAGTCCCACTTCGTCATAGATAATAACGGAACCGTGGAGGAGGCGGAAAACTCGGCCATGAGCATTTATAACCTGATGAAAGACTCCAAGCAGCACTGGCTGAACCGCATCAGCTTCCTGGGGCTTTTCCTAATCGTGGGCTTTACAATATATATGCTTTTGAAGGTGTTCAATCGGTTGCCCGAGTCCTGGCAAATGTAGTCTGTTTCTGTGCGTGCCATACGACGCTATTTTACGTGTTAATGCAAATGAAACCAAACCAATTATACAATTTAAACGCTTGTTAGTGAAATATACAAAAGTCACTTATACTTTGTGTGTTGTATATTGTCGAGACGTGCCAACCGCCTTTAATTAACAGTCTGAACAAACCTACATGGGTATGCCACGCTCACAAGGTAAAAGGCTAACAGACCAACGACGAAGGTGCCTTGAGATTGGATGGAGGAACCGCTTGATCAGGGGGAACTTCTGGATTATGTATGGCGCTGACGCCAATTGGTGGAAGGGTCCTCAAGCAGCTCCGCCGTCTGCAGGCAGTAGTCTACAAACGTCTGCAGTCCAAATTTGGTCACAGCTTTCGTCACATTGTGGTTAAGTTGTATGGGATCCTGTACCACCATCGGTTTTTTCAGCTGGAGCGAGCAGTCAGGGTTCTCCGACACATATGCTGAATACCTAGTAACGGAGATAATGCTTTTTGTCATTTCTATACTATCAATTATTTTAAAATATTTTTAAACATATCTTTACTTTACGGCTTAAAATCAATTTTTGATCTTTAAACTCATATCCTCACCTAGCATGCAGCATCTGCTCGAACTTCTGGATCTCGACATTAGGCTGACCGAAATATGGGCAGACCAAGAAATGCTCGTAGTCGAATTTGGCAAAATACACAAAGAAGTTTCGAAGGAAGCCCTTTACGACGGGGACAGTCGCCTGTAATTGCTGTAGTCCGAGCTCGCTAAACGATTTTTGTGCAAAGTTGACAACCCACGCTGAAAGAGACGACTAACTTAGTGAATCCCCTAAAAAGGCAACGATGTACTTACGTCCCACAAGCACGCCCTGATTGGCCGGTTCCTCCATCTGCAGCATGGCGATGGGAGGCAGCAGGTTCTGGAGCTGCAGGAAGTAAATCACCATCAGTGTAATGCTGTACGTCGATATTTGTTCAGTAAGCTTGCAGCGCTCCAGCCAGTTCTTTACATATATGCACATATATTGAGCTGCATGGAAGCGAAACCAAAAAGATTACGTGGACTTTGTTTGGGCGTTTCTGCTTACTCAGTGGTTGGGACTCGAATATGTATTTGAGCAGATTTGTATTGCAAAAGCCCAAGCTGTTCAAGCAAATGTCGCACTCGATGCCTGTGGGCAAATGGCAGGTCTTGATTATGGGCACGCGAGCCTGTTCGATAAACTGTTCAGAAAAGTACACTGTTAATTACAGATTTATTTTTTAAGGCACTCCTCACATTGATAAGGCGCCAATCGTTGCTGACGCAGAAGAACTTCCTCATAGCCCGCAGCTTGGCGATGGTAGCATTGGAAGCTCTATGCTCGAACGTGTGAAATGTGTTGCCTGCCAATCCAAAAGCCAGTAGAAATTAGGAGAAACGGGATTCAGGGGCTCGACTTACCGATGTCAACAAAGACGTCCAAGTCGGAGGACCGATTTCCAATGCCGGTGATGCGGGAGCCAAACTTATAGACTCGCAGTGATTGTTTGGGAAAGCCCGGCGACAAAAGCTTGCACAGGTCCTGTTCGATAATGTCGTACTCGGGAATCACCTTTAGCTTGTCCGCTATTGGGTATTTGTCCTTAAACACATTCGTGATCTCTCCCACAATCATTGCCTTGGCCTCTGCAATAAACAATTCGATTATTATATAGTAATAGTATTTGTATACATGAAATGGTGACCTACTCTTGGGCAGCTGCACTGTCATATGCTGACGAGCCTTCACCTGCGCCTGCTTTCTCTCCTGTTTGGCCTGATGCGCCGGTTGCGATTGGATTGGCTGATTGTTGGGATTGGGGTTTGGATGCTGTTCCGAAAGGTGGGCCACAGCCTTTGCGATGGTGGTGCCCACAAGCCGGTTGCAGCAAGCACTACAGTTGAATGTGCGCTTAATTGTCTGCAGTTCCTTGGGCTGAACAAAGGCCACGCCCTCACCCGATGCGGCCATTTCCTGGGGCATAACGTATGTGGGATTCCTGTCCATGTAGTTCTCGATGCCCACCATTATACGCTCCAGCAGCTTGGCCAGGTGCGGATCCAGCTGAGGCGGATTGGCCTTCTGGTTCACTGCGTTAAGGGTTTCCAGAAAGAAGTTTGCCTCCATGGTAAGGGGATTCATCTGCAAGATCAGCGGGCTTTAGTCCAGAAATGGCAATGGCATTGCAGTGTACTCACGTAAAGCAGTTTGTTTGGCTCCTTCTCGGCCATCGTCTTATTTTTCTTTTTGGCCTTCTTTGCCGGGGCGGCTATGTTGGTCGCGCAGACGGGTTCTTTCGTGGCGGCGGGATCAGGAAGCTGAAAGGTGAACTGAATGCGTGAGCTTCTCTGCAACTCGACTGTTTGCCGCCTTTGTTTGACTGCCAATAAATGTTGATTCGAAAATTCAAGTCAGCTGAATTTTGTTAGGTTGCCAACTACTTCAAAGTTCGCCGGCTGGTTGTGCTTGTGTATGAGTGTGGGTGTGCGTGTGCTTATAAGCGACAAAATCATACCGCTATGTGGATATGTTTACGAAAATGTGTGTGCCTTTGTCGCCCGGATCAGGTCCCCATAAAATAATTCATATGAGAGCGCTCAGGGATTTACGGGAAGAAATTAACGCTTCCATTTGAACGCTACTTGTGAAATGAAATCGCCTTCGAAGGTCAGCTCTTACTCACACTGGTTTTCCGCCGACTGATCGTCTCATAGTACTGCCTTTCTGCGCTGGAAAACACCTCTTTTTCCAGCCAAAACGAATCCCCAGGTTCAATTCGCATGGTGCTAAAGACTTCGGGCCTTTCTTTTCAAATTATTACGGCTGTAAGCTTGCGTGCGTTAAATACAGCGTTAAGATGGAAACACGTAAACTGCGGCCTGCGATTAGAGTGACCACAAGTAGGTTAATTAAGCACACCCACCGAACGAGAAGAAATTCCAAATTTCCCGACTGGCATTTCCTAAAAACTTTATTTATTTGTTGTAGAACAATTCGTATTTATTTTAAAATACTTTTATAAAATATGGGCCAAAAATATTATTTAAACTGACCAATTAAGCAACCGGTTATGCCTACCGATTGGGATAGCAAAGTTACTCGCCCTGATTCGAGTCCTAGCTAGTGGAAAAACGCTGCAACAAAAGTTAGAGTGACCAAGTGTCATCGCCTCTTCCTTGCCAGTTATCGGTTATGCGGCATTTAAGTCGACAGCTTGCCGTCTCTAGCTCCGGCGCCTATATAAAGCAGCCCGCGTCCGAGATTTCATATCCGTTTTACGTTTGTCAAGCCTCATAGCCGGCAGTTCGAACGTATACGCTCTCTGAGTCAAACCTCGAAATCGTAGATCTACACATTTCTGTGAATTTTCCTTGTCGCGTGTGAAACACCTCCATTAAAACTCAATATGGTGAGTAATCCAAAAAATATCGATTGAAATAATGTGTAGAAGAAATTTGTGTGGGCAAAATTCAATGGGCGAACGCTACGCTTCTTTTTGTCAAAATGGCGGCCGGCCTGCGTTTTTCTCGAAAAGTGATGACGTCATGGCTTCTTTTATTGTTCGCAAAGAGAAAACGCTATTAAAAGCTAGGGAAAAAACGGGAAAAAAGGGAGAAAAGAAGCAAGAAATATTAGTGCATTGCCGGCGAAACGCTTCTGCAATAAATTATTTTCCATTACATGTGCTAAATTTTGTATAGTTCGGCGCATTTTAGGTGAAATTACAGAAAAAAATGGCGAAAATAAAATTCCGGCGTCGCCGAAGTAGAGCAAAAAAAAATATGTATACCATATAACTATCTGTCTCACTCGCACCCACGGCCGGCTTATGTTGGGTGCGGCTCTGCAATTATCGATTTTCTCGGGGTGTGGAACTAATCCCTTTTCCCTTTCTCCTTCTTCACAGCGTGAATGTATCTCTATCCATGTTGGCCAGGCTGGTGTCCAGATTGGAAACGCCTGCTGGGAGCTGTACTGCTTGGAGCACGGTATCCAGCCTGATGGCCAGATGCCCTCTGACAAGACCGTGGGCGGAGGTGATGACTCGTTCAACACCTTCTTCAGCGAGACTGGAGCTGGCAAGCACGTGCCCCGCGCCGTGTTTGTGGATCTGGAGCCCACTGTGGTCGATGAGGTCCGTACCGGAACCTACCGTCAGCTGTTCCACCCCGAGCAACTGATCACCGGTAAGGAGGATGCGGCTAACAACTACGCCCGTGGCCACTACACCATTGGCAAGGAGATCGTCGATCTGGTTCTGGACAGGATCCGTAAGCTGGCCGATCAGTGCACCGGTCTGCAGGGCTTCCTCATCTTCCACTCGTTCGGTGGAGGTACCGGCTCTGGCTTTACCTCGCTGCTGATGGAGCGTCTCTCTGTGGACTACGGCAAGAAGTCCAAGCTGGAGTTCGCCATTTACCCAGCCCCCCAGGTGTCCACTGCCGTGGTTGAGCCCTACAACTCCATCCTGACCACCCACACCACCCTGGAGCATTCCGACTGCGCCTTCATGGTCGATAACGAGGCTATCTACGATATCTGCCGCCGCAACCTGGACATTGAGCGCCCCACGTACACCAACCTGAACCGTCTGATTGGCCAGATCGTGTCATCGATTACCGCCTCTCTGCGATTCGATGGTGCCCTTAACGTGGATCTGACTGAGTTCCAGACCAACTTGGTGCCCTACCCACGTATTCACTTCCCCCTGGTGACCTACGCCCCAGTCATCTCCGCCGAGAAGGCCTACCACGAGCAGCTGTCGGTGGCTGAGATCACCAACGCCTGCTTTGAGCCAGCTAACCAGATGGTGAAGTGCGATCCTCGTCACGGCAAGTACATGGCCTGCTGCATGCTGTACCGCGGTGATGTGGTGCCCAAGGACGTTAACGCCGCTATTGCCACCATCAAGACCAAGCGCACCATTCAATTCGTCGACTGGTGCCCCACTGGCTTCAAGGTCGGCATCAACTACCAGCCACCCACCGTGGTGCCTGGAGGAGATTTGGCCAAGGTGCAGCGTGCTGTGTGCATGTTGTCCAACACCACGGCTATTGCCGAGGCCTGGGCCCGTCTGGACCACAAGTTCGATCTGATGTACGCCAAGCGTGCCTTCGTTCACTGGTACGTCGGTGAGGGTATGGAGGAGGGAGAGTTCTCCGAGGCTCGTGAGGATCTTGCTGCCCTCGAGAAGGACTACGAGGAGGTCGGCATGGACTCTGGTGACGGTGAGGGCGAGGGTGCTGAGGAGTACTAAGCGTGCCGCCACTCCAACGCTCGATGGGAGCGTCATTGGTGGGCGGGAAAACCGTCGAAATCAGTGTTTACGCTTCCAATCGCAACAAAAAATTCACTGCAACACTGTAAAGCGTATGAAAACGAAACTTGTAAGAAAAACTAGATAGTATTTTATCCACAAAGACACGTATAGCAGAAAAGCCAAGCTAACTCGGCGATAAGTTGTGTACAAGAATAAAATCGGCCAGATTCAGTGTTGTCAGCAAAAAGAAAACCCTGTTCGTTTATCTTTGCCTTCTACTTTCCCAGCGATCATACATTTCGGAATGAAAGAATGGGGTCATTGGACGCGGTTTTTACTGCGGGAAAGCAGAGCTGCCGTTCACTTGGTTTATAATTAGCGCTTTCTATTTTCCCCCGATTCGGGCCGCTGCTGCGCTTTTCGGCCTGCTGCTTGTGGCAATTGTAGCACGCTGTAAGAGGCAGTGTGGCATGCACTAGGCTTTCCACTTGCTGGTATCGATCCTGTGGGACGATGAGTCATTCCTTTCGGTGCCACAGCATAATCGTTGCCAGCTCAGCGAAATGATGACTTCATTTCTTAACTGCCGACAAGCATGCGAGTGTACGTACACACTTACAGAATTGTTTCTGTACATGTATATGTATGTGACTATGGTGGAGGCCGAAATAATAGCAACACAGGAATGATTCCACATACATACATACATAGATCGGGAAACGTACACAATTCTTTTACATACATATGTATGTATCATTCTAGCTTAGTCATTTTCGTTGCATGAAGTAAGTATGTAACTCCGAAATACCTGAAATAATAAGGAAAAGAAATAAAGCCTTAGCTTCAGCGAACTTCCGAAGTTTGCAATCAGTCTAGAGCTAAATACATACATATGTACATATTTAAGTGACCGCGTTTGTAGTTACATATTATGTATGTATGTACTTTGTGCATGATGTATGTATATGTACTTTTATGGGGGTTGATTTCCTAAAACGAAATTGAAGCCTAGGTAAACCGGCTGGTTGTTGTGTTGTACGTTTATGTGGGTATATAATCTACATATGTATGTAAGCCGCCTTCTCCGTTTGCGCCCAATGCGGAATTTTCAAGAAACAGACCGAGGAGGCAGCTGGTATCGAATTTCCAAAAATAGCCATGTAAACGCGCAGGAAATGCAGCACAGGAGGCAGATGTGTACATATGTATGAAAATACATTTACTGCATGGATAAGAAATGCAGAGACCGGCGCCTTCATTGAGGTTATGTCTGACGTCATTTAGTACAAATATGCAAAGAAATGTGATTATCTTTGCCGTTTAAGTAGGTTGCAAGAATAGTTTACCCAATAGAAGACTTTTAAGACTAGTTAAGAATAGTTTCAGCATTAAAACACACCTTTTCAGCTATAAATGAAAACAGTTGGCTTCGTGAAATCAGAGCCAGCTGCAAACACAGATTTGCTTTGGCGTTATGACTATATTTGTACATGGATGGTGTCAAGCCAACGCATTTTTATAATGACGACACTTCGAAACCGGCTGACAGATATTCGTTCAGACAGATGTGGGTGGACTAGATGATGCCCACATTGAAGCTCTCATTCACGACTGATAAAAAAAAGTAATGTTCGGAAATAGAGAAACAAATGTACGGGCAAATCTGCTTCAGTGTACAAAATCAAAACCAATAACAAAATTCAGTACACATTTGAATTCCTTGAGTTCATAAGAATAGCATACAATAGGTTCGATTTTGTTGGTCAGCCTTTACTAGGATTAAGTTAAGGGATAGACCCCTCCCAGAGTTGTATAATACACATGCCACAAATTCATTTGTAGAAATTTATTCTACATTTGTTTGACATGCATATTTTGGGCTGCCAACCTATTTTACACTAGAGTTGCCTGGTTACAAGAATATGTACCGCTTATTTCAATACTCAAAAAACAGAATGGGCTTATAGAAATTTTTAAATGTGATTGTTTTTAAACGCATAGCCTTTCATTAAGACAAATAACAAATAACTTCTTTTCTATGTTGGAGATAAGCAATATTTCAAATATTAAAAAAAAATCGCTGGGGGTGCTTTACAAATGTATGCAGAAATGTTTCCAATTCCTTTTTGTCCTATGGGCATTCTTATTTAAATTATAATATATAATATCGTATCTAATATCGTATCTAATATCTAATATAATATTTAATATCTTCCCAGTGTCGTTTTGGCTGGGTTGGACCGCTGCTTCCTCAGCTACGACATCTGAACATAGTTTTCGAAGCTTGCGTAAATGCGGAATCACCAAGTGCAGTGTTGGTTCTTTGAGGGCTCCAACTCCCTTGCAGAGTTCTTGAAGTTCGACAAGAACTGAATTACGGCCATTACATTAACGTATGGCATTCAAATTGCAGCTGTGGTTTCCGACTGAAAAATCCTTGTCAATCGCCCGGTTCAACTGTGTGCTGATGCACATGACGTGCTCTTGGTCTTCAATCAGTAGAACAGTATAGGAGTTTAGATATATGTTTATAACGGGTGTTTTTTTTAGAGGTATAGAACTTTAAGTTGGCATTACTGTTCAAGATGGCGACCGATTTAACAGCTGTCAAGTGATTTATTCTCAGTTTGGTTTGGCAATTCGTCATGAATAGACTCACGCCTGAACAACGCTTGCAAATAGTGCAATTTTATTTCGAAAATAATGGTTCTGTGCGGAATACGTATCGCGCACTACGTCCATTTTATCGTCGACAAAATCGTCCATCAGAGCAGTTAATTCGATTAACCATGGACCGTTTTCGCACCGCGTTTACTCTTATTGATAACTCGCATTCCCAGAGACGCCGTACGGTGCGTACAGAAGAAGCTATTGCTGCTGTAGAGCGTAGCATTGAGGAAGACCCGAATGAGTCCATCCGCCATCGAGCACAGGAATTGGATCTGTGTCCATCCACTTTATGGAAGATTTTGCGGAAGGATCTTGGTTTGCGTGATTACAAAATCCAACTCGTGCAAGAATTGAAACCAAACGATCATCAAGCAAGGCGTAGATTCGTCGAATGGGCCCAAAACGAGATTGCTGTTGTTCCCGATTTTCATAAGCGAATTTTGTTTAGCGATGAAGCGCACTTCTGGTTGAATGGCTACGTCAACAAACAAAACTGCCGCATTTGGAGTGAAGCTAATCCTCAAGTGTATGTCGAAACACCGTTACATCCAGAAAAACTGACTGTTTGGTGCGCTGTATGGGCTGGTGGAATCATTGGTCCGTACTTCTTCAAAAACGATGATGGCCAGAACGTTACAGTCAATGGTGATCGGTATAGAGCCATGATTACTAACTTTTTCATTCCTGAATTGAACGACCATAATGTCCAGGAGCTGTGGTTCCAACAAGACGGCGCAAAGTGTCACACAGCTCGTGCCACAATCGATTTATTGAAAGACACGTTTGGTGACCGCCTAATTTCACGTTTTGGACCTGTGAATTGGCCTCCAAGATCTTGTGATTTAACACCGCTAGACTACTTTTTGTGGGGCTATGTAAAGTCATTGGTCTATGCGGATAAGCCACAAACGCTAAACCATTTGGAAGACAACATTCGCCGTGTTATTGCCGATATACGGCCAAATATGTTGGAAAAAGTCATTGCAAATTGGACGTCCAGATTGGACTACATCCGAGCCAGCCGTGGCGGTCATATGCCAGAAATCATATTTAAAATGTAATGCCACGATTATCTTTCATGTCAATAAAATTCATGTCAATCGAATAATCCATCGTTGTTTTATTGCAATTTAAAGTTCTATACCTCTAAAAAAAACACCCGTTACATATATGTATAGGATTTGTTTCAGCTTAGAAGGATGCCCATAAGATTTACCACGCCGTTAGTGCTTCCAGGACTTTCCTTATGGTCCATTATCCATTCATCACCCACTTTTTCGATTTCAAGGCCATCAAAGCTATGCTCATGCTTTAAATTCCATTATCTCAGCAAATCCATAGCGGAAAGGTTTTCAAATCAAAACAAAAACATACACTTGTAGAGATGTCACTTGGATACGGTATACAGTTTGCACGAATAGTTCTCAGTCACAAGCACACGACACGCTATATTTCAAAATCATGTCACGTTATGTTAAAAAAATTTTGGTAAATCATGTTCAGATTTATAGGGATATATAGGGATTTTTTTATATGTTAATATATATAATTTTCTTTGTTACTATAGAAGAACGAAATATCAGTACATATTTTTAGTACGATTCAGTACAAGAAAGGGTGTTGTATATATAGGGTGTTTTTTTTAGAGGTATAGAACTTTAAATTGCAATAAAACAACGATGGATTATTCGATTGACATGAATTTTATTGACATGAAAGATAATCTTGTGGCATTACATTTTAAATATGATTTCTGGCATATGACCGCCACGGCTGGCTCGGATGTAGTCCAATCTGGACGTCCAATTTGCAATGACTTTTTCCAACATTTGGCCGTATATCGGCAATAACACGGCGAATGTTGTCTTCCAAATGGTTTAGCGTTTGTGGCTTATCCGCATAGACCAATGACTTTACATAGCCCCACAAAAAGTAGTCTAGCGGTGTTAAATCACAAGATCTTGGAGGCTTATGAAAAATCGGGAACAACAGCAATCTCGTTTTGGGCCCATTCGACGAATCTACGCCTTGCTTGATGATCGTTTGGTTTCAATTCTTGCACGAGTTGGATTTTGTAAGCACGCATGACGAATTGCCAAACCAAACTGAGAATAAATCACTTGACAGCTGTTAAATCGGTCGCCATCTTGAACAGTAATGCCAACTTAAAGTTCTATACCTCTAAAAAAAACACCCGTTATAATTAAATTTAAAATATCTCACGCTTGATCAATTTTATACAAATTCAATGAGTAGTTTATATGTTTGAATTTGATCTTAAAGTCGTGACAATGGGATCGTGAGGAAAATCAAGTCCGCTGCTGCATTTGAAACTAGTTCCACTAGAGTTCCCTAGAATTAGTTTATTGTCAAAACACTGCGTTCAGTTTGTATACGAAATCCAATGTCCCGGAATAAAATATATTTTTTAAACTATAGGAGACAATCGAACTGTTGAAAAACACAATCTTAAACCATGCCAAACAGCAAGGAAACTGGAACCGATCCCGATCCTGTGGATGATCTTAAGTTAAGCGGTCGCGATAGCGTCGCGTAAGTATTTCTTACGAGCATTCGGTTGCCATTACTCCTGGATGTGCTTGGTACCCTAACAGCTTGAAGGATCTGCTGCAGAAGCGACTTTTGGAGTGCGGATGGCGCAAGGACATTGAGGAAATGATACGCCACACCATCGAGGAGCGCGGAGTGGCCAACTTGAGCCGCGACCAACTGGCTGCCGAAATAGTCCCCCATGTAGGTTTATGAGCACTATTTTCGCGATTTCTAAATCAATTAAGAACTAAATAGGCTCGCGCTCTGGTGCCTGATGTAATCAAAAAGGAGATGCTGATGCGCGTGCGCGCCGCCCTGGAATCCTCGCTTCCTCCGGAGAAGAACTGACTGCCCATCAAGTCCCTTTCCGAAGACCAGAAGGTTCAGCTGAGCATTTAACGGATTAAAACTGCATGTCTTAAATTCTAGCACACGTGTTTGTGTTTTATTATCGTATTTCGGTAGATATTTACATACTTATGCTAGTTATGAGTTTCGCCATTAGTTATACAATATGCATGTAATAAATAAACAACCTAATTGTAGTTAATTGTAGTTAGAATACGTTGTCGCTATGTTCATGGTATGGGTACTCGATTGGCTAAACAAAATTTGTGGTGGTTATGTGGGAAAATTAGGAACGCGGTTGGGCTCTGCTTGCATTTCTTCTATTATGCTACAAATAATAAGGCTAAACTGTAGGTGCTACTCCGTAAATGTTTTACGTTTACTTATTCAATAACGAGTCGATTGAAAAGTCTTTGAATTTGGCGTTGGAATCATCGTTGAACGTCTGCGGCTGCTCCTCCATTAGCTCGTTTTGCTTGAAGTCAGTCGCCGCGGAAGTTGCCGTTGTTGTCGGCAGCATTTTCAGCAGTTTGTTGCGTGGTTTGCGCAAAAACTTTGTGTTTATTTGAAACTTGGTTGGTTTGTGGCTTGAACTGGACTGGGCTTGAAACATGGCAGTAATTGTGGTTGTGGTTGTGTTTTCCGCTACGGCTGTCGGCTGTCGGTTGTCCGCCTGTGATGGTACTATTGAGGTTTCTGGCTGAACTGCATTAACATTAACTGGAGAGCTATAATTCTGGCACCACGAGGCACGCAGTTGGCCTCCGGCAGGGGATTTTACAAAGGCTAAAGGTTTTGACGCGAGCGCTGGAGTGGGTGGTTTTGTCGATGCACAAGCATTGGGTCCAAAGCACTTGAGGAAATTTTGAACATGCAGCAAACTGTCGTTGTCGTTTTTATGCAACGGCCTGCGCTGCTTGTCCTCGTTCTCGTCCTCTGCCTCGTAGTCCACCGAGGATTGCTGCTGGGAGGAGGATGAAAAGGTCGAAGAGCTGCTATTGCTGCTGAGCTGTAATTACAGATTTGTCTTAATAAGGTGGTCTTAAAAAGTGTGAGCTAAATGTCTAGCACCTACATCATCTTCATTATTTTCGATTAGCTGCTGACTGCTAGACACGGCCGGACTCAGCTTGCTGTATTTGCTGTGCTGAGGCAGTTTTTTGCTGCCGTGATTGCTGCTACTGCTGCTGGTACTGCTATGACGGACTCCTCGTTTGGCCTGGGACTGCTTTCTCTTTATCGTTATCTGTTGCTGCGGCTGCTGAAGGACTTGCTCACTGTGCGACTTTCAGCTGGTTTTGGCGAGGTTATCGTCGCGCCTTAGTTGGGACTGAAAGTAGAAGATCATGGATGAGTAAGACATTCACAGGCTTGCACTAAAGATTTTAGACTAGTCTTTGAATTATTCTTGAACAATTTTGTTTTGATGGAAACATATCTTAATCTTTTCTTTCAGCCTGGCACACAAAACAACAAACAATTTCGGGTTAGCTGCCAATAGCAATGGTATTAACAATGAATTCTATGGGCATATAAGCGGATGAATTCAAAATAGTGGCGTGTGTGTGTTTTGTAATTTCTTGCGATTTTCCGATTGATTGACTGATCGATTTATTGACTGACTGTGGGTGAATAATGCGTAGATGATCATGGAGCTGACGCAAAATTAAAAGGTGAGGAGAATGCACGAATGACAGGCACGTGCTTATGATTATGGATTCTCATGTGACAAGAACATGCACCCACAATCACACTGACACACACACAGGAACTCGTTCGCACGCACTCTACTACCTGATGATGCGTGCTGTACAGAGCCGCGTGGTGCACCGCATAGGAGGAGGAGGTGCTACTTAAACCGTCAACGCCAACGCCGCCGCCACCCACTTGAATCTGAATGCTAGGATGTTGGTGTGGGTGTGGGTGGTGGTGCTGCTGACCCATGCCCGTGCCCGCTGTGGTCGTAAAAGTAGTTGTGGTTGTTGCTGCTGTTGCAACCATGGCTGTCGCTGACCCACCTCGTCCAATTCCACCGGCAGCACCACCTCCAGCGCCTAGGCTCATTCCCACGCCAAGCATATGGGCGGCTGCCACAGCAGCGCTGGTGTGGTGCGACTGATGCAGATGATGTTGCACTTGTTGCTGCTGCTGCTGCAAAGGATGCGTCTGGTGTTGCGCCTGATGCTGCTGCTGCTGCGATGAATGCTGGTGATGCAAGCTGTTGCTGTTCATGGCGCTACTGGCATTCAAGCTCCCAACGTTGCTGTTGCTGTTGCTGCTGTTGCCAGCATTGTTGTACGCATGGGCCGTAGACACGTGTCTATACAAATTGTGTCAAAAAATGTTTTTGGATTAGGCACATACTACATTTTCTTTATTCGGTAATTCAAGGTGTGTGTGCTTGAACTATTGAACTTTTAAGTTCAATAAGGCAAATCTCACCTCATTCCCAAATTAGTTGCACTGGACATGTTTATGCCGGAGATGGACATCGATGAAGCAGGCGGTCCGCTGGCACTCGAAGAGCTTGTAGGATTACTGCTGCTGTTGCTCACACTATTGCTAATTGTATTGCTACTGTTGTTGCTATTGCTGCTGTTGCTGGTGGCACCTGGTCCGCGATAGTCGAGCACTCCGCTGGAACTCGCAGCAGCAACTGTAGGCCGACTATTAGCCATGGTGGGGATGGTGGTACTGATGGCCGTTGTTGCCAGTGAGACGGCTGCTGCGATTGTTGTGGCCGCAGTAAGGGCACTGATGTTGCTGCCGAGTCCGATGTTGCTGCTGCCGCTGGAAGCTATTGTGGAAATGACAGAAGTTGTACAAGTTGATGTTGCTGTTGTTGTTGAGGTTGTTGATGTGGTTGTTGGAGCTGCCGTTGTTGATATGGCGGCTGTAAGCATTTTGGTTAGATTGTGAGAACCCCGTTGTTGCTGTTCCATTTCCACGAAATTTGTATATTTGTGCGGTATTAGTTTGAAATTGGTATGTGCGTGTGGTAGGGGAGTATTGAACTTAGTATGCGGATGTGAGGCTTTCCTCACTGCATGCAACAGACAGCAACACAACGAACTTAAGTGTAACTAAAAGTAACAGCTTTTGATCTGAAGTTAACCATCAACCCAGCGTGTTAATATTTGGCTAAGCAAAATCTGAAAACTATGGGTACAGATAACGACAACTTAAGTAAATAAATTTAGAATTTGTGTTGGTTTTGTGTTTAATATATTAAACATTTTATTCATTTTGTAAATAAATAAAATCAAAAAATATTAGCTTTTAGATATCGAAAGAACTTAACATTTAACTTGGCCAAGGAAATCATATCTCGTCACAAGATTAAGTATAATTAGATCTGTATTTTTTTTGTAAATACATATAACTAACTTAAAAGTATAAATAAAAGTTATCTAGTCGTGGTATGGTTCGATGATAAGGGTTGAGAAGCATTCCGTATTAAAGTGGTGACGAGTTGTCAATGTGGTCGATAAATGCAATAGCTAATATCTCAATCACTAATTTTGTGCGACAATCTGTAATTTCATTTACAGCATGTGGCTGTGTATATATGTATGTACATAATTTGCTTATAAGGATGACCATTTGTAACCAGATTAGTTGTTAACTTAATATAAGTTACTTAAGACTACAACGCGAAGTAGACTCGAATTAATTTGTATGTACAAGGAATACCAAACAAAAAAATGGATGTACAGATAACTAAACGTAAAATTTGGTATGTGAGCAGTGGCTGTGTAAGTGGGATGTGGGCTCCTCCAGTGCCACATAGTTGGAGCGAGCAAGTGCCGACACCAAGTACAAGAGAGAATAGGCGCCTTCCCTACTTACCATGCGCCTCGGCCTTCGTGTTGCTTGCGATGGTATTCAGGGGGATCTGCAGGCGCGCATTGACCGCCAGCAGGTGATCACGTCGCGCTATAAGGCTGGTCACATGTTCTTCCAGCCGGAGGTTTTCGCTCTGCAGCTGGTGCAAGCAATTTAGCAGCGAGGCAACTGCGATTGATACATTTAGTGTTAATTTCCAAAAACTAGCATTTAGCTCCCGATATTCGACTCATACTCACTGTCAAAGTGCTGCGCTTGCTCCATGAGAAACTGGGAGCCCTGTTCCCACTGCCGCTCCAGCAGTTGCTCCAGACTTTGCGGAATGGGCATGTTACCGTTCATACCACCACCACTGAACATCGACTGCAGCGGATTCGGAGCTGGTGTGGCGTTGCTGGGCACGGCCGTCGAGTTGCGCTGGGAGAAAAGGAAACATTATTTTTGATTTTTGTGTCATATAAAAGTCTGTATAGTGATTCTTACCTGCTTGCCGGGAAACGGAACTCCGGCGTACTGCGAGTTTATTGAATCGGGAGTGTAGATCGAGTGATCCTGAACCTCCATATGTAGCTGCTCGGACAGCTTCTGGGCAACGCTGCTGTTTGGGTTGATCTGGTTGCCCAGCATATGGGCGGCCGTATGTGTAATGATCGAACTGGCTGAGGTGACAGCATTGGACGAAGCCGGAGTCGCAGGAGGCGTTGGTGTGCTGCTAGATGGATTGCCCGAAGCATTCGGCGCTCCATTTTGCAGTAAGCGCACATCCTTGAGATCCTGTTGAGCATTGCTGAGAGCAGCTGCTGCTGCTGCTGCCGCCGCTGCTGCAGCTATTGTGGCGTCCTTGGCCTTGCGTCCACGCTTCCGTACATTTCCAGTTTGAGCAGCCGCCGCTGATGGAGCTCCAGCCAGGCAACCGGCTGCTGCAGTTGCGGAGTGCATGTTCGATCCTATCTCCGAGCCGGGCGAACTGGGCGGGGAGTCCTTTATGGCGCTCACAGGCATCATGGGCACGTCCATCTGGGTCTGACTCTCGTAGGTAAACTTAAGACCACTACTACTACTAGAACTACTAGCTGCCACCGAGTTAAGTGGCAATTGGTTGTTCAGTACGACCAAGGGAGACGTTGTCGCGGGCACTGCAGTTGCCGATGACGATGAAGTGCTGGCCGTGCTCAGATCAGGCGTTCTGTTGTTGGGTTTTGACGTGGGCGTATTGGAAGAGGCAGTTGTATTAGTGTTAGTGAATTGCAAAATCTCTAGATCTTCATGTTGCTGCTGTGACTGTTGCTGTTGTTGCAAGTGCGTAAAGCTAGCTGAGTTGGAAGCTGAGGCTGAGCTAAGATTAGGGGAAATGGATCTAGCGGGGGGTGCATATTGCTGATGCTGCTGTTGTTGCTGATGCTGCTGTTGCTGATACAGCTGCGTTTGCTGTGCACGTAACATTTTCTTGTTCAGAGGCTTGGCTTGGTTGGCGTTGCTGCCAGTCGGCAAGGCATTTCCTGTGGAATTGCTGCTGCTGCGATAGTTTCCTGAAGCTGACATATTAACCGGAGAGTCTAGCAGATTTACCACATTAACCGCACCACTGGTGCCCCCACCCGAACACGAGGACGAAGAGGACGAACTGGACGAGGATGTCTGCTCGCCATTGTGATTGCAATTGCTACTGTTATTGCGCGTGTTGCGGCTATTTGAAGTCGCCCCAACAAATGCTGTTGCTGGCGGGGAATCTACCGAGGACGAGGACAGAGATTGCAGCATCACCACCGGCGAGGATACAACTGGTGGTAACGCAGATGTTGGTGGAGGGGTCGGGGTTGCACTGTAGTGAGGCGAGCTTTGGCGACTCTGCTTCTCGACTGGTGTGGCAGCAACAGTTGCTGGTATTGCCGTTGTTGCCACCGTCGCACCTTCGCTCTTATTTATCGCAGCCCCACGCTTTTTGCCCGATCTCGAGGGACCCTTGGAGTTGGAGGACGATATGGCTGGTGCAGCTCCACCCGATAACGAGGACGAGGACGAGGAGGTGGAAGTGGTGGAGGATGAGGATGAGTTGGTGGAGGAGTGCGGCTGTGATGACGCGTTTTGCTGCTGCTGTTGGTGTAACTGTTGCTGCTGCTGTGGATTTTGTTGGTGATGGCTGTTGTGATGGGTGGGGTGATGGTGGTGGTGATGGGCATGGGCATGGACATGGTGGTGACTACTGCCACTCTCACCGGAGCGCGATCTACGTGGGGGGTTGGTTGGGTGATTGAAAAGTGTATAGTGTAGGAAGACATTAAGCAAACGAGAGAGAGAGAGACAAAGACAAAAATTGTGATTTTTATAGATCGCACATTCGGGCTTTTCGTTCTTCAACTTTGGGTGGACATAAACACAAGTGAACGAAATATTGAAATGAAAAGTATTGCTGCAGAAAATAAGTTGCAACTGAAGAAAAACAAAGTGTTTTTGAAGTAAGTTCTGAATCTTTTGTGGGAAAAGGAAAAAGAAACAAATAATTGATAAATTAGGAAGTTCTTAGTACTTTCTTTTTTTTTTTTTTAAATCTGTCACAAAATTTAAATTCTCCCTAAGATTTGTTTCATTTTGTTGTTTAATTTGTCTCCTCCTTTGATCCTCACATCATTTTCGATTCCATTAAAACGGAACGTAACCAAGTCTTACAAACAATCTTACAGGACATTAAACAATCTGCACACTTCCAGCAACACAACAAAAAAAGGCAAAGAAAGGCTCCCAAAAGATATATCTACGATCTAATATAAACTAAAAGAACTAGCAAGCACAGGCAACAAAAAGCAATGGATAATGCCACTAATGGAGAAGACTTCTTGTAGAGCACACATACCTGCTGCGTCTGGCCGGTGGCGCCTCCTGCTCCTGCAATTGTTGCACTCGTGTCGTCTGCTTCTCATAGCTAATCTTCAAGTTGCCGCTCTCCGTGGTCGTGGCAGTGAGGTTACCACTGGGTAGTGAAAGGCCACTGGCGGAGATTATACTGCCACCACTGTTGCCGCTGACTAGAGTGCCCAGAGCCGGCGATGACTTTCCGCTCTGGTGCTGGATGACCGACGAGGACCCACTGCTGAGTGTTCCGCCGTGAAAAGCCCCAGCGGCTCCTCCCATTGACGGACCAACCAAAGCATTGCTTAGCTGCTGCTGATGCTGGGTTTGTGCGCCACTGCTGCGCGAGGACGCTGAATGGGATTCTGCAAAAAAAACACAAGAATTTTAAGAACATTTTTAAAATGTTTCTTTATTTACAAACAATTTTATATGTCTGCACTATTAAACTTACCGCTGTTGGTATTAGTGCTAGTGCTGCTAGTCGGCAGATTGACTCCAGGTACGTTGGCCGTGGACAGTGGCACGGAGACATAAAGGCTGGGTGCACTATTGCTGCTCGCAGTCGATGGCGGCTGATTGCCACTGCTGCTAATGTCCTTGATGCTGCTGCCGTGCTTTGTGCTACTCGTGTTACTACTGTTGCCACTGCCTGCGCTTGCGGCGCCACTCGACTTGCTTGATTCTGTTTTTGGATAGCCGCCAGACCCCACTGCGGATTGTGATCCTCCAGTCGCCGAAACTCCGGAACTGTTACCGCTGGAGGTTGAGCCCGCATTGCCGCTAATGCTGCCTGAGGTAGTGGTGCCCGTTGCCGGAGTGGCAGATGCCGCTGTCGCACTCGCCGTTACCGCAATGGATGCACTCGTCGAGCTGGCCAGCGGTGCATTAACTTCGGCGGTTGCGGATGTTTGGTGGGTCGGCGGGCTGAGTTCGGTACGTTGCTGCAGGCGAAAAGAAGGCAGGAAGTGGTGAATTAGTATGTGAATGCTTGGTTTGTGATTCACAAGTAAATAAAACTAGCTGATGAAAACCTAAAACCCACGATAACGTTCTCGAATCTGACAACTAAAAATTCTATTTCCTTAGTTGTAATTCGTAATGCACAACGAAAGGGAGACTTTATAAAAGAGGTGAAGGTTATTATGGTTTTGCATCAAAAAACTCCGTACTTACGACAAGTACTTATGATTCAAATATAAACGCCATAGTTGGTATTTCCGGCATAGCTTTGCGATAATGTTAATGGGATTACGACATCATTATTCGCTATCACACGCTTTAAAAGGAGGTTTTAATATTGATAAGTGTAACTACTTGGGAAATTTTTTATTTTAAGACGTATCGAGCTGCCAAACATTTCGATTACAGCATAGGTAAAAATTAATATATTTTATTTATAGAAAGTCTCTCTTAGTGTATTTCTTGACTATACAAATTTTAGCCAAACTCCGATAGCTGAGCGTTTCAAAAATAATTCGTCAAAACTTTTTCCAAAGTTTCTCAAGAGGGAATCCATATCGGTGTCAATAATGGTGTTTGCTCCTCGGCCGATTTGCTTTTTAGCTTTGCGGTCATTAGCCACATCCGGTTGGTGGTGAGCCATGTAAACACATGTTTACAACACCATCACCAACGGAGGCAGAGGAATAACAATCGCACAAGACACTGGGAAACACCAGAGCACAGCTTGATTAACAGGCCCATAACAGGCTGTTAAACTATTCTGCTGAGCCAGCAATCACGGCAATCAATTGCTGTTGCTGCAGCAAATGCATTCGGGTGGATGACAGAAAGAGAAGGCTGTATTCACAACCTACTGATGTGTTCTATATAGATAAAAGAAAAAAGGGCTGCCACATTAATGCAACTCAAAGCTCTTATCGGTGATGTTACTGCACACACAAAAAAGGAGAAAAATATAAAAACAAAAAACGAACGGAACAAGTAAATGAGTCAGAGTTTCAAAAAGAATGCAAGACATCCAGGCTGCAGCTGCAGCAAATGTGGCCGCAATGCTGGGCGAGTTTTTCTTGTTGTTCTTGCTGTTGTAAGTTTGTGTTTTTGTGGTTTTGCCTCGACATATGTTGCCACATGCAGCTCAATTATATACTATATGTATATTAATATGTCGGTTTGTGTGGGGCAACAAATGTTACATGCAGCGAATGCACAAAAAACAATAAAGAGCAAAGCCTACCGAGAGAGTAACTCGGCTCATTTCGATTTCGCCCAACCCCTCTCACGCTCTTTCTTTGTTACTAGCTGCTTCTACGTCTCTCTCGCTGTGCCGTCAGACTTCCTCTCTATTGTTGTTGTTGTTTAATATCGGGGTTGGCAGTGCAACATGACACACACACACATCCACATGCAATGAAGTTTGGTCACGTAGACAAAAAAGAAAAGCCTATGAACGGCGTTGCCACCTGATGGATGGTTTTTCCAATAGGAAATCCCGTTTAATTGGGATCTCTCAACAACAAGGTGGCAGCGCATGTCTGTTGCTTCGAAAAACTCCGGTGTCAAATTTCCAAAAACCGACAAAAACACCTTCATGCCTCATTAGTTCAAGGTCAAGAAATGAAGGAACGACTCAAACCACCATCTGTTACATAAAAACATCAAGTAACAATCAAAAATAATAATTTCTAATGGGAAAAGTATTGCAAAACAATTTAAATGTTCTACCGTAGACCAAAGTTTAGATGCGATATGTTTTATAATTGAAAATCGAGTTAATCCTTTTTCATGGTCAAGTTGTGTACGCTTGTCAAGCTTTTCGAATTGTTTTCTAACCCTCCGCTTTTTGAGGTTCTCCTGCTTGCCAGCTGCCGCAATTGTGATTATCCTGTTGCTGCAGCTAATGGCCTGAAGTCGAAGCGGAATCAGGATAGCGAAGCAACCCCTATTCTATACAGAAATATTTTTTTCGACAACTTGAGCGTGCTTTGCATTCGGAAATCGCTTCCTGGACACATTTCAATTTTATTTCCATTGTGCGACAAATTCAATTCAATAAAAGGAGCCAAGCTAAGCTGAGGCAGCCGGAAGCAAAACACCAACTATAAATATTATATTAGCGTGTCTGCGCTCGAATGACTGCTTGCTCACTCCTACCCCTTCGCGATTCTCCCTCGCTTTTTGGCAAACAATGCTGTGGGTTAATGGTCGCATAAAAGGGTTGTCCTTGTGCCCTTCGCGGACAGAATTCGCAAAGGCGATAAAATATCCGAGAACACAACAAACAAGTCACCAAATAAACGATAGAATTATTCAAATTGAATTTAGCGTTATTTTTTGTAAATGCCTGAGGAAACATAGTCGTTTGCTGACAAAAAACAAAATCAAAAGGAAATGCTTAGATTTCAACAAATAAACAAAACGTCTCGTGTATCCTTTATTGAATTAAGGCCTTAAGTGGAGAAAGGCATGTCAAGCAAAAGGGCAACTAAAACCCTCCTGGGCGATCAAAGGGAATACAGGAAAGGATTTTGATAAGTGCCTTCTGGGTAATTGGAAATCACTTAATCACTTAGATGGTTTGTATATTAAATTAAATAAGCCTTTTTTTTAAAGCCTAAAAGCTTAAAAATATAATAAACTTTAGTCCACAAAGGTAACGTAAGCTAAACATAATTTAAGAAGAAATCTAAAATTGTGTATAAAAGACCTTTATGATAAAATTACTGAATCCTTACATGTCCATATAAATATCATGTTTGGATGGATGTCCGGCAAAAGGAAAGAAATAGGACAGGTACAAGCACTTTCATAGAATTATTCAGCAAATTTTTTTTCCGTGAATCCGACCATGTTTATAAAGTGCCCAAAATAAATATTAAAGGAATTCCCAGAAAGCATTGCTTAAAAAAATGTTTTCTTTATTCTACTATTGAACAAAAAAAAATTTACCGCGCTTGCCAATTAAAATAACAATTAGAGCAAGAGTTGGAACAAGCGAAAAACAACAAGATGACAGCCGAAATGAAAGGTGAGCAAATAAAGATCCCAAGACAGGACAACGGCCCTTTTACCTGGGAGCTAAGAATCGGCAGCTGTAACAAGATCGAAGCGAGGATCAATCAGCTGCCAGGAAGCAACAGCCAGCTCAGGCAACAAAATGTAAGGGTAGCTCCGAGGAACGAGCTCAAGATGTTGCCACGAGGGAGCGAGGAAGATGCTCGGCAGCTGTCGTAAACTAGGCGCAAATGTGCCATGCTCACTGTATTGGACAAGGCCAGAAGAAGGAAACGACCCGGGCCAGGATACAATGCGATATCCCAGCCAGCGAAGCCGTCCTGTTTTCGGGATAAGTTTTTACCCTCTAAGGATAAGGCGAACAGCTGTCTGCCCGGAATCCCCTCTGCTGGTCCGTCACGTAGTCCTGGATAAAGCAGCAGAAGGAGGACTAGTACGATTAAAGTCCGCCCTTAATGGCACTTACACTAATCAATAATCGAGCACCATGTGTCACAACTCTGATATATGCGTTTAAAGGCCAATTGGAGTGGAAGGAAGGCAGGGAAAGTCGATGCGGGCGAGGGGCGAAGCCCGGCGTAATTGAAGGTGTCTTCCCTCTGAGCGCTCCTTTTGTTTTCCAGCATTCATGGCAGGTGGCTCATTCCCACAGTTGCAGGTGCATGTTGCACGTTGAGCGCTGCATGGTGAAAATGCGGTTAAATTATTGATGGAGTGTCAAATACATTTGCAATCGAACCGCCACGCAATGGGGTTGCTTTAACATAAAGGACCCATAAGGAAACACATTGCCGATGAAAGGAATTTAAATAAGAGTATCCCGGCATCTTGGCAAACAAAGGACAATCAATCCCGTTCGGAGATATGAGAAAAAGAAATAAAACGAAATAAGACAAATAAAAAACGGATAGATTTCTAAGCGAAAATAAAAGGGTTGAGATCAAATATCACGTTTGGAAAAATTCGTAAGCCACAAAGTTTGCTGTTAATACCGAAAAAAAAGAAGACACTGAGAACTTTGGATGCTGATGTTAAACTATTTTTTCCAAAGGCATGAAAAGGGAAAACCGAAAAGATTCGTAATACAATATTTTTGTTCTCGGAATCGTCCCTTGCAAGTGTGGAATGTCCGTAAAGTAGCATCACAAATATTTTGTAGTGTTCAGATTTAGCCAAGTTTGGTACTTGGAATTTAATGATCATTGAATAAATGGCAATAATTAATAAATAAATTTCAACAGGATCACCATTATTTCCATAGAATGCTAGAAGACTAGCTAAAATGGGAATAACACAAACGTTTAGAACTTCTCCTTTAGATCTGCTTTCGTTTGCAACCATTTCCTAGTTGACAGACTATACTGCTTCCATGGAGTTCCGAAAATAGATTCAAGGGATTGGCAGGGACAGATGCTTGGATGCACGAATATGCTGGGCGCCGTGTTTTTGGGCCAGGGGATATGGTAAAGTGTCTTGTGGACCGAGGCAACGTCCAATTCTTACCCCGGAAAGCAGGAAGCGTATTTTTAAGTTGTGCGGATATGTAGTTGTGGCTCCTACAGCTCCACCCGTTCCCGTCGCTCCACCACCCAAATAAGAGGGCGAGGCGGATGCCGAGCCGCCCACGTATTCGATGGTCGCAGAGGGCGTGGTGGAGGCGGACGAAGGCGACGACGAGGCGGAGGTCGAGTGCTGGCTGTTGTTGGGGTGGTGATGGGTTGGATGGTGGTGATGTCCCTCCCGATCCCGCTCCTTGTCCCGTTCGCGGTCTCGATGTCGTCGATGCTCGCGATGCTCCCGATCGCGGTGTTTGTGATGCCGGTGCTCCTTGCCCTCGCGCTCCCTCTTCTCGCGCTTCTTCTTTTTGTTCTTGCGGTGCTCTTTGTACTCGGCCATGTCGATGTGGTTGTTGTTGCTCTCGGCGGACTCAGCCTCGGCGGTGGCCGCCATGCTCACCATGGCAGCGGTAAAATCCACCAGAGCGCCGCCAGATGTGGCTGCTACTGCAACGGCCGGAGCAACGTCCATCGGCTGCGACTGCGAGGTGTCCATGGTGTCCATCATCATCATTTTGGCCGCTCCTCGCCCCCGTCTTCTTTGCGAGAGAGCCAGGTTGACCCCTATCTGCCTCCCTTTTTCTATCTCTGTTGCTGTTCGATTCTACTTTGTGCTCCGTAATTAACTGGACAGGGTCTCCAAATCTTCCGTCTTTAGTCTTTTTGGTCGTTTCTTCTTCGACGGTACTGCCTTTGTTGTTGTATCGCTTTCAATATTATTATTTTGTATGCTGCCTGTATTTTGTATACACTCACGCACACAAACACTCGCGAACACAATCACAAAATCACAGCGCATACGTGAGAACCACCTCCGCCGCTCTCTCCCGTTTTTGTTGTTGCTATTGCTATTGCTTTTCTTGTTGTTGTTGGGGTGAATAACTTTTTATGTGGCGGCGACTGGGCTGGCTCTCGCTCTCTGTCACTTCTTGTTTCGTATTGCCTTCTCTCTCGCGCGCTCACACAGCACAGTCGACGTTAAACTTTTTTCCTCAACAAAACTTAATATTCCATTTTAAATGGAAACGACATTATTTCTTGTTAGAAAAACATGTGGAGAGCCAGCAGCGGCCACGTGATTATTTTTTCCACATAAAACACATGCAGAACTACACTTAATTGAAGGTGTCACACACACACACGCTCGTGCTCGCTTAACCGAAAATCAACAAATTATCTACTGTTTTTTGGTTCACATGCACGGAGGCTGCAGCGTCGGCGAAGCTGCATGGCCAAAAAGTAAGCTACGAAGCTATAGTTGCTGCATGGCCGCACGGAGTTCGAAATTCGAATAAACTGGCCAGTTTTCATCCGAGCGCTTAGAAGCTATACAGCACAGGAGCGACTGGGAGAGAGGAGAGCGCAGAGAGTAGAAGCGCTCTCAGAGAGCGCTCTGCATTGTTGTTGTTGGTTTGGTTGGCAGCCGGTTTTCCGTGGGGGATTATTGCGACGTCTGTATGTATTGTTGTTGCTCTTGCGCCTGTATGAGTGCATGTCTGCACGTACGCCAGACGCACAATCACACGCACACACCGGTCTGCAGACGGTAAAAAAAACAGAAGAACACACGGCGGCAGCATAAAAATAAACATACATTCGTAGGTTCAAACATACATGAAAAAGTTGAGTAGCAAACGGAGGCACATAAGTTAACTGGAAAAACGTTTCCCAGTATAGATTTCGGAGTGGGATTAAGGTACTTGAGAATAATTAGCAAGGTGCAAATTTATTCGAATTCAGGACTTGGCACAAAACATGCATCAGAAGTGATGCACTACGTACACAGAAAGAAATAATATGCTTAAAATTTTTTTACATAAAAAGAATATTTGAAATTTTATCAAAATATAATATTTACAAAATATCATGGTCATGAAATGATATCCATTAACATCCACAAAAATTCGGATTATTTTAATACTACATTTAAAATAACTCGTATTCTTGGATGTAAAAGTGTAAAAGTGAGTTTTTCTCATACGCAGTGTACTCTCTTTCTCTCTCTCTCTCTTCTCTCACAGTCTCTCACTTTGAGCACCAAAGATTCGGATTCAAATGCAGCCGAACTACAATAACAAAAAGTGCATGTCGTAATACTGTTGATGTAATAAAAAAAACAGCAGCAGAAGCAAAAACAATACTGCAATGACCAGGAAGAGTGAAGGCTACAGAAAAGCTTAGCAAAACAGAAATGTGACAAAGAACAATAAAAGGAGACTGACCAAGCGGAGACTCAAAATTCTAACTGGAATTCCTGGACCAAGAAATACCTGCACTAATAGTTATTTTATTTATTTATAAAAGATACAAATCTGACTAAAGAGTAACAATTATATAATTATGGTGCCTCGATGTTTATGGGCTAAGAAGTTTATAAATAAAAGCTTATAAATAAATATGTAAAAAAATTTTTAGATCGGTCAGCAAAGGTGCTTCGATAATTCTTAAGGTATTAAGATTATTATTTATTATTATTCATTATTATACTCACAAGTATTGTTAAAATAGAATAAAACTATTATTAACGCAAAAACTCCTTGAGGTTGTATAGTTAATGCTTTAGCTTGGACCTTTAATATAAAAAAACTGTTCCCAGCCAGCCTAAGAACAGTTTCGGAGAGCAACTTTTTCAGAGAAAGAGATATAGGGAGAGCAATGCGAGAGACCGTTGCAACATGAAAACAAACGAAGATGTAGATATTTCGTTATGTGTGCTTTATGCGATGCCCATCAGCGAGCGAGCGAGAGAGATAGACCGATGAGGGTGGGGGTGGGTGGCAGTTGCTACATGCAGGTTAATTCTACTCTCACTGCTGTTGTTGTAGTTGCCAGACAGCGATTTAAGAAGACAAAACAGGAAAAGGAAAAATAATTGAATTGTAAGGCAATGTTTACAGGAGAGGAAAAAGAGAAAGAGAGCAGACACCGCCACCGCAGACATTTACAATTCGCAATAAATAAAAGAAGTGCAAGACGAAGAAGAAGCATATTGTTTGCAGCTGGAGTAGTAAGTAGAAGAAGCAAAAGGAGCATAATTTGCGATGCAAATAAAAACCCAAAAAATCATTGTGCAGAAAGGCAAAAATGAACGTTAAGTGGCATTTACCTGGCGACGGAGCAGCGGTGGAGGGGCATGGGCGGGGTCAGGTGAACGTGCCTGTTTTACAAAACAAACAAACCCACCAAAAGTCATGGGGAGTCTTTGGGTTGGTCGGTGTTGGGGCACAACTGTTGGCGTTGCAACATCGCGACCGTAATCGAATCACCACAAAGGTGGCAAAGGAACAATGGCGCCGTCTTCGTTGCCGCTTGGAAAATTAATTTTACTACAGGCAAAACTCCGTATCACGGACATAATTAACCTGACCATGTTTATTGTTTAAGACTTATACATTGTTTACAACATATTACAACTTTAAGTGCCGCCTTCGGTGTTTTTGAAGGATTTAATATGCAGCCCAACATTCGTGTTCCCGTTGCTGTTGTAATTTATCTGTAGACAGGATCTCTTTATAATAGTGTTGGTTCATAATTAATAGGAACTCGTCCATAAATTACCTAAATAAGCATTAATTAGGGCAATCCCTGCACTCAGACAGGTAATGCTTTAGTTCTCGACAGAACGGGTCGTTCAACTCAACAAACAAATCTTAAAAAGAGGCGTTTCAAAAAGCAGTAAGTGCAGCACTCAATGAATCAAATGAATTGTGCAAATATTTCTCCAGGCAACGTTTTTAACTTTGCACACGCCACTGAACAAACCCATTAAGGACGTACTATTGATCATCAAACGACATGAGGGTAAGCGCAAGCGTTCCAAAAATCCTATTAAAGCATAAGTGTCACACTCAAATATTTACACAAGTGTCAGTTCAGCGATTTTATTCAGCGTATGAGTTTTATTTTGGTGGTGAAACCTAGCACAAAATATATCGGATATGAAACATGATGATTATTATTTGCATACCAGTAAGAAAAATAATAATAGGTTGGCTTGTTCATGTCAAAGGAGTTCAATCCGCTATCCTAACCAGTAGAATTCAATTTAGAGAAGACCAGTCTTTATCTTGACCAAACTATCCACATATTCATTTTTTTATTAGCATCAACAGTACGGTAACTGTACCACACGGGAAATCTAAAGGCATTCACAAAAAAGTCCGAAAAGGGACACGTGTCGCCTTTGTAAATTTGTCAAGTTCAGGCAGCACGCGACCTGGAAATTCGATTAAACCTGAACGACACCCACACCCAACGATTGTGTTGTCGCTCTGGTGACCCGACTTTTTCAGGAAGGGAACTAAATTAATTGCCACGCCGAGCGGCTGACTTTCGGAGACAAGATCATAAAACAAACTCTCATCATCGAGTGAGGGCGTCATAAAAAGTAGTTTTATTGTAAGTACACCGAGTAGTCAGCACATGTAATTCCCAGTTCTTTTTCCCTGACATTTGACAACCGCCTATGATCGACACAGTCAGGAGGAATACAAATTATAAATTATCACCCTGCCGTCAGCGGGTGGATTGTGAAACTGTGCACCACTATCGCTATCGAAGAACAGGGCACCCGAACCACCGGAAAAACATCGCACAAAACCCGCTTGAGTTCCTTCCGGTTCCTGATTTTTTGGTTCTCAGGCCACCCCCCACAGTTTTATGCGGTAGTTGCAATTTGGTCCTCACAATTGGTGGTCAAAATGACGCAGCAGTGAGCGGCTCAAAACTATCAGTCTGTGGCAAAATGATTTGATTCGATGCGGTTCCATTCTAACCCCCGCCAAACAGTGGGACATTTTACTTTGTAATGCGAAATCAATAAGTTGGCCATTAAATGCACGCTAGTCACGTAAGGCAATTGATATCATGTACATTTGATTGCACATTGTGTCATTACCGGAGCAATCGAATGTGTCGTTTCCTGATCTAATCAATCAATCGCCTTTTCTGTAACATCTCAAAGCCGGCGGTGGGTAAACAAGCCCCCCTGGAAAACCTTGCACTCGTCTTCCGCAAACCGAAAATCAGCACAACCACATGTTCTCTATCTCAGTCATTATTATGTTCGATCCGGTATACAAATAGTCGCGGACTTCAACAAGGCATAAATCTATTCGCGCCATTGAAAGCCAGAAATTAAACATTAATAACATACTAGAAAAGCCATATCGAATAGAATACATCTTCAAGTATATTTAGAGATCATCCCAATCACCGCAGTCAGCAAAAAATATTCTCACTGTTGTGGCGCGTCAATTCGTGTGTTTTTGAAGTGCCGTGTGTCATATGCGAAACAATTTCAAAACCGAATCTCTCGAAAATAGACGCTGACTCGGAAGGTCTATAAATATTCTCGCCAATGGGATACCAAAACTAACGTAAACACACCTGGCTAAAGGCGATTTATTTAATATTTATGTCTGAAAAAAATTATATTAAAACAAAAAATAATTTATTTAGTTTGGCCAACCCCATGGCAACGTATATTCGTGGTCAACGTCACGGAGCATAAAACTATACCATACCTATACGTCTCTGCTTGGGATGTAGAAAATGAATAGAAATGTGAATAATGCCCACAAGTGGGTGTGGGACGAGTCATTAAAATTTAGTTCCCAAGAGCTTATTTCGGGTGGTGTGGTTATAAAAGTGCATTAGCAATAAAAACTTTGCTCTAGGTGGATGAGCCATCTCTTGAGTAACTCACTTATTACCCAACATTCTCAGCAGGCACGTGTTATAATTTTTCAAAAGTATATGCGAATAAAAACAATCTATTAAGTTATTTCATTGAGTGAGAGTTTTGAGTGCTGTAAAAAGCTTTCGCGTCAGCTGTGTGAGCCATATTGGCATCATATTTATATTTAGAAATCATTTCAGTACGGTTATGGAACATTTCGATGTTTTTCTCGACACAGCCAAGGATTTATTCCTGTACGTATATATGTATGTAGAGAACTTTTTGTGCGTATGTTGAGCAATTATTTTTCACGATGGTTGTCGGCCGAACAAGCTATATATAGACCAGATGAGCTGGCTCAATCAGAACAAAATATTCCGAAACAAACATAATTGAACTCAACCTAAACAATCAACCACCCACCGGTCAGGTCATTCCAATCAGATTGCCACTCAACCATTTAAATGCAGAAATCTTAGGTATTCGCACCCAATTAAATCAATTAAAACTACGAAAAGCATTTTAAAATCATTTTGTTTTCATGGAACCCACTAGGGCATATATATTATTGGATGTTATGTGTGTGTATGTATGCAGAACATGTACGATGACATATATAAATATTTTATATTTGCCATGGCTTGCTTCCCAATCAGAATGCAAGAGATTAGATGGGTGAGAAATCAATAAAACATCATTAAAAATAATCAGATTTCATAAGTATATCGTAAGAACTAAATCAGCTAAATATACAACATCATATCTTTCATCATTGTTCGTCGTAAGAGTAAGTGTATAAAATTTGTCAATTTGCACAAAGTATGCTTTTGGATATTTCGGTTTGGAGCATAAGACATACTAGGCTGGTCTTCGAAAATAGTTTAAGATACAAAAAGGTAATAACTAACGACTTTGGCTCGCAATAGTTGCTTCCTTCGTTAGTGCGGTTACAGTACCTGCAGAAATTTAGGCTGTTCTCGGTGTGGTCAATGTCGTTTAATTCGTTAGTCTGTGATCGATGGTTAGTTTCGCTTTGAGTCGTAAGTTTTATGTTTTCAAGATTTTTTTGCATTTATTCTTTTTTCTTGTTTTTTTTTTATATTAAGCTTAATCTCAAATAACCTAAAGAAAATTGAATTGCATTCAGTGCATCGTTGATCAAAAATCGTTGGAAGCAAAACGAAGACTAAGTTAGCTAATTTCAGGGATAGTTAGTTAAAACAGATAGGTCATTGGACAGAAGTATCGGAACGATTCACAGACATGGTTTTGGATTTCGATTGGATATACATAAACTCGTTTAGAAGGTTGTCAAAGCGCCTGCGCCCAGACCGTAGCCCACTCCCTTGGGTCCAAAATTGCGGCCGTAGCAGGCTCGGCAGTAGATGTCGCCGTCGGGTCCATCGTTCAGGTTCGTCGAGTCCAGTGATTTGCGGCAATCCGAGCAGTAGAAGCACCTCTTGTGCCAGATCCTGGTCTTGCTGATCATCTGTTCGGCGGCGAACACAGCGAAACCGCATCGCGGGCAGCCGCCCGAGGTCTTGGGTCCGGCCAGAGGACGGCCATCTGGGAACTGGATCGTGCTCTCGCCACTGGTGGACACCAGAGTGGGGGCGTGGCCGTAGCCAAAGCCCTTGGGTCCGAAGAGCTTGCCGTAGCAGGCACGGCAGTGGATGTCGCCATCGGGTCCATCGCAGGCCAAGACTGAGTCCAATGGCCGGTGGCAGTCGGCGCAGTTGTAGCACTTCTTGTGCCACACCTTACCCTTAGACAGCTGTTGCTCTGCGGCAAAGACGGCTCCTCCGCATCGGGGGCAGCCCTCGCCATCACGGGCCTTGATCGACGTGGTGTCCGGGTTATAGAAGGGCCTGTTGGCGCTAATCTGATCCTCGGTCAAGCCATCGGTCTGCAGGAAACCAGAGCCGCAGGCGAATCCATAGCCATGGGGTCCCCACTTTTTGCCGTAGCAGGTCCGACAGTACACATCCCGATCGGGACCATCGCTGGCATTGATCGAGTCCAGAGTCTTGTGGCAATCCTTGCAGTTGAAGCACTTCTTGTGCCACTCTCGGCCCTTGGATAGCTTCTGCTCCGCTGCGTAGACTACGCCACCGCAACGCGGGCAACCCTCACCCGGACGGGCCTGGATCTTGTCCACATCAATGGCGGCACGGATTTGGGGTGCTCCGTCGTCATGAGCATAGCAGTCGGACTGGAGAGCACCACCTCCCTGGCCATAACCATAGCCCTTGGGTCCAAACTTCTTGGCATAGCAGCCCTTGCAGTAGATGTTCTTGTCCGGAGCCTCGCAGCACAGGATCGAGTCCAGACCCTTCTTGCAGGTTCCGCACTTAAAGCACTCCTTGTGCCAGCTGCGTCCGCGGGCAAGCATCTGTTCGGCGGCGTACACATAGCCACCGCAACGAGGGCACCCCTCACCTTCGGGGGCACGAGCAATGGCCCTGGGTTCCAGGCGTGCTCCATTTCTTACAGACGGAACATCGCCGTTCTCGCGCAGGAACTGTGACCCGTTGTCCATGGAAAGGGTGCCCGCTCCAGTGCCGAAACCGTAACCTTTCGGCCCGAACTTGCGACCGTGGCACGTCTTGCAATAGAGCTCACGCTCGTGCTCTGTGCAGTTGGTGGAGTCCAGGGATTTGTTGCACATTCCGCACTTGAAGCAGTTCTTGTGGAATACATAGCCGCCAGCCAGACGCTCTTCGGCAGCGTAGACACTCTTGCCGCAGCGCGGGCACTTGGGGGCCTCGATCGGTTGGAAGGAAGGCATTCTGTCTGTGTTTAGGTTTTTAACTCTATCGAAATGATCTACGCGAGTACAATTACTATACTTAATAAGTTTATTATCTGAAATTGCAAAACAAGAACACATAGAGTCGATGGGATCGTGGTATTATCCCTGCTGGGAAATGCAGGAAAGTGGAAGCTTCGGTGGTGATGGAAGCGATGAGGTAAGCATCTGCCATTTTTGAATGTGATATGGTATGCAAATTATTCAAGGCCCTACTAGTTATTCAAGCTAATGTAATAACTACAATAACTACAAATTGTGAGGACATGTACATGATATGTAAACATATTAGGAAGGTTAAGACGTTAGATTTATCTTCAGTTTGCAGTGAACTATTTAAAATTACACTTAACAGTCGAGATTTTCTCCTTAATTTGCAATATGTAGATCATCTATCAAGATTCTTATCTGTCAGTCGGAACCTCATCGCCCGTTCAAGAAAATTTCATAACCGGACGTATGTATATGTAATTCATATTGAAGATTCCTATGCTTATGATCAGAAAATAACATCTTTCTCATGACAACAAAAAATAAAGGAGGAATTTTTCGAATCACAGAAAACAGAGAAAAACATGAGCAATAAATGTGTATCTATACTGAAAATGTTGTATAAAAATAACGCAGACAGGTAGATAGATTTGGGAAAGCACACACAAAAAATGACTTTGGCAGATACATATGTATATACATATCTGGGTGTTCTAAAACTGAGTCACAGCTAAAGCAACACCAACAGAGGATCGTCCCTGGTCGGTAATCTGGTTATCTAGCGGTTGCGATGGATTAGTCAGGTGTTTTGCAATGCTGGCTGCGTGCAATATCGGTTAAGAGCTGGCGATATCAACCCGTTGGGGGTGGTGGTATATAGCTGCACCTATATGCCAAGATAGAACGGAACCTACATCGCACTAAAACCACACACGGAAGCGCCGAGTACTGAACTGGAAGATTGCTCAAAGCAAACTAGTCTATATAATTGTGAGTGCACACGGCACGGCAACGCGGTCAACTTTTCGCTGCTGCCACTGAGTTTTCCTGCTCAGCACCGAGTTGAGAAACTTAAGATGCGGCAACAGGGAGCAGTTTTCCTTCGTTTTATTTCAGTTTTCATTAAATAATGCCAGAGAGTGGGATGGAAACATATAAGAATTCGTTGAGTCTGCGGTTTTAAAACTTTTTCGATTCTTAGAAAAAGTTTTTTATTTCATGTTCGTATCTCATTTTTTATGTTCGCAAACTTTGATGTAAATTATATGCACATTTATCCCAGGATCAGCTTATCACAGAAAATCGAAAAGTTGCAGTGTCATTGAGTACCTCATTTGGGAATCAGGTATCTGGGAATTTTATTTAATTTGTTTTACTTATTAATTTAAGCAAAACATTTTAAC
This sequence comes from Drosophila santomea, assembly GCF_016746245.2. NCBI lineage: Eukaryota > Metazoa > Arthropoda > Insecta > Diptera > Drosophilidae > Drosophila > Drosophila santomea. The sequence goes on along the minus strand of NC_053019.2, from coordinate 7,409,652 downwards.
TTAATTGCAAGCATATATTTAGCTTGCAATAATATTAAAAGACTCATTAAAATCGATGTGTTGTTTAGGGATTTAAAAGAGTTGTGTGAAAGGGCTGCATCTTTTATTTTTCTACAGATAGTGACGTAAAAACGGCTATTCGATTTAATCCGCTGAAACGATCAGTCTTTTAATCATTGATTTGTACTTGAATGAAACTCGATTAAAACAAAACTCCTCGCAAAAAACTCTCAGTGGCGGAAAAGTTTTTCCACACACAAAAAACGAAATCTATAAATAATAGTGTGTGGGAAAAATACTTCCTCTGTGGAGCCATACATTTCACTCATTTGTGGGTCAAATTATGTTCCAAATTACACATAAGTTCTAAAATTAAACGATCGCTTGACAAGCTATATTTTCATCGCTTCGCGTTTGTAGCAGCTATAACCGATATTTTTTAGACAAACACAATACTATTTATTGGATTACTGGGTTATGCGTGGTTGATGATTGTAGTTCCCTTTTACGGAAAATTGATAATTACTTTTCGTTCGTAATAAAAAGATTCGCAAGAGAATCTTAGTTTTAGTTTAGCTTCGATTAACAACGATTTTCGACTGATCGCGCTGAAAATTTGTCAAGCGCTTTGAGTCTTTGTCTGCACACGGCACGAAGGCAACGGTGTCGCCAGAGAAAACGATAGGGATGACTATATTGTAGCCCCGACAATAAATACATTAGCAACAAATCACAAAGTATCTGCTCTCACGTATATGCTAGTATAAAATGTGCTTTCATAAATTGTATATACATGCATTTTCTAGCAGAATATTCCAGGTGAAGGTGCTCATGACAAGGCGAAAAAGATGATGTTGATGTTTTATTGGACCAACAACATGAACTGTCTTGTTCAAAGTCACTGCCTGTCTGTCTTTGGGAACTTTGGCACTTCAGCATCAATAAATTAACATGCGCATTTGCATTTAATTAAAATTCGATAACATTTTGCCATGCATTTTTGGTTCAAAAGGAAATTAATGGGGCATGGATACATCGTTCAGCATCAATCAGATCGGAAAAATAGAACCAGACATGGGGAGGCCCAACTCGGCGAGAAAATACCTCTTAATATCATTACAAAGGGAAAGCATTGGGATATTAGTTCTAATGGTACGTTTTTAAATTCTTTTTGATTCATAAACATAAACCTCTTATAACGGGTGTTTTTTTTAGAGGTATAGAACTTTAAGTTGGCATTACTGTTCAAGATGGCGACCGATTTAACAGCTGTCAAGTGATTTATTCTCAGTTTGGTTTGGCAATTCGTCATGCGTGCTTACAAAATCCAACTCGTGCAAGAATTGAAACCAAACGATCATCAAGCAAGGCGTAGATTCGTCGAATGGGCCCAAAACGAGATTGCTGTTGTTCCCGATTTTTCATAAGCCTCCAAGATCTTGTGATTTAACACCGCTAGACTACTTTTTGTGGGGCTATGTAAAGTCATTGGTCTATGCGGATAAGCCACAAACGCTAAACCATTTGGAAGACAACATTCGCCGTGTTATTGCCGATATACGGCCAAATATTGGAAAAAGTCATTGCTAATTGGACGTCCAGATTGGACTACATCCGAGCCAGCCGTGGCGGTCATATGCCAGAAATCATATTTAAAATGTAATGCCACTAGATTATCTTTCATGTCAATAAAATTCATGTCAATCGAATAATCCATCGTTGTTTTATTGCAATTTAAAGTTCTATACCTCTAAAAAAAACACCCTATACAAGTACAACGGTATAAGTTTTGAAAACAAAGTACGATGTCCATTCTAGAAAATTTCTTGCAGAATTATATCATACATAAAATGTATCCAAACAAACTTATTTCATTTTTTGATATTTTTGTTTGAAACACGCCCCTTTTAAAAATGGATCAATTGAAAATCTCACAGCGCACCTTCTCAAAAGAATTTCTCAGAACATTTTTAACATGCATTTGCAATTGCATTTCCACTTATAAGTATGAAACAAAAATTGGCAAAGCGCCTGCGTTCAAATCTTTTACAGAGTGAAACGAATATAGTAGAACTTTCGTCCTATTCTGTAGGTTGAATCAGAGAAAAACTATATGACAAGATGTATAATGGGAACAATCATTAAAAGGCTACATTGTAAAAAGAGTGAGAACACTTTATGAGAAACTTTCGAAAAAGAACTCAAGAGATCAGAAACATGTTCCTTGCGAAGTCAAAAGCTCATCAAAAACTCAATATTATGGAACGATTATTGAATTGTTTATCAGCCTATTAATAGTATGCTAAAAGGTAAACAATGAAAACTTGAACTTACCCTCTTGGAGCTCTTCTCAATTTCCTTCTCAAAATCTGTTAGGGGCGTCAGTGCAACATGAACATCTTTGATATCATATCGGGATATTAAGCTATAGATACAAATAAAGAATTAAATTAGTCTCATTTTTTCTATACATAATTTTTAGTAGAAAAAGGTCTCGTACGGGTTATTTTATTAGTCTATTCTACAACAAACGAAACGGATTCCAAAAGTTGTCTTTTGTTCAAGCGAAGTTACAAAAACATATTTAAATTTTCTGATTTCTCAGTAACTTTGGGAACTACTTAATTACATAGCACAATGTATGTTCTAATTATTACAAATAATTTAGAAATAAAAAATGTATATAAGAGTACTTTGCACCGGCTATTCGATAAACTAACAACTTACAAAATTATATATGTGCAACTTCAGTCCCTTAGTTTCTTTGAAATCAGGCGTAATCTATTAATCTACTAAATTTTGAAATGTAATATTGTAAAAGACCTTTTCTTTGCGTTTCTCGTTCCCCACCTATTGTTATCTTCCAGAGCGGAGACGGAGGTGGAAATACTGCTACTGGACTTAGCAGAATCTGCTTTTCGTTTTTTTGATGTCGAGTTAGAGGAGCTGCCCGAGGAACTGCTCGTAGATGTAAGACTATTCGCCGCCGATGACGAAGAGCTTCCCTTATTAGTGCTTAGATTAGTGGCAGCACTTGAAGATACGACACCCGTTCCAGGTGCTATGGTTCCTGGTATGTTGCTTGCCGACGATCCAGCGCCTGATAAATTCTCTCTTTCTGAATTTAAATTACTTCCGAATCCGGTGGAGTCGTTCAAAGTGGAGCTTGAGGATGTGCTGACGGATCGCAGATCCGATCCAAAAGCAGAACTACTGGTGCTCAGATTGCTCGCCGATTGCAATTTTCCCGTTGCGCTTCCGGCTCCTGCTCCATTCGTACTGAGGTTGTGGGCATGATTTGAATGCTCATTGGTTGTTGAAGGAGCAGTGTTGATTCCACTGGTAGCCGAACTGCTCACATGAGTCCCAGGCCCGCCCAATCCACTCGTAGCAGTTGAAGTCGACGAACTGGGCTGGGTGTTGATACTGCTGGTTGTGCTTGTGCTGCTTGTGGCATTCGATATTTGATTGGAGTCTTTGTTTTTCGAAAGCTTTGATGAGGATTTCTCTCGTGTCGAAGAGGAGTTGGAAGATGATGATGATGCAGATAAATTAGTGAAATTGTTATTTGCCGAGTTGCTAGCACTATCTTTTCCGTCCTTGTCCTTGCTGGATGCGGATTTGCTTAAGCTTTTGCTATGTTTCTCCTTGTAGCTGTTGCTACTACTGCTCGAACTGCTGGCTGAAGATTTTGTGGTCCCTGGTGCTGTTGACGATTGACTGCTCGTCGATTGCGTAGCGCTACCGCTTAAAGCTGATGGATTTCCCCCACTTCCACCAGATATGTTTCCAGCACTGCTGGTGGACGTACTGCCTCCGGGCAGATTATTGTTTAAATTATTGCTGATATTGCCGATGTTACTACTGCCTGGTAGTAAAGTTCCTCCGCCTGTCATACTGCTAGCACTTCCCGAATGCGCAGAACTCGAGGAGGGGTTGGGAGTCACTCCTGTTGAGGATGACGAGCTGCTGCTACTGCTGTTAGATGATTTACTGGATGCATTGCTCTTTCGCTGCTTTGAGGAAGATGAGACACCACTCCCACTGGCGCCAGCCCCAGAGATTCCAGCACTGGAGCTTGCATTCAAAACGCTGCTGCTGCTCCCACCACTGCCACTGCTGCTGGTAATCTTTATGCTTGTGGCCGAGGTCGTTGCGGAGTTCATGGTAGAATCGATCTCCTTCTCGGGCGACGAGCATGAATCGGAAGAGGTGTCATGTTGAATGGGTTTATATGGAGGTATGGTTTTGACGTTGCCGCCCTTTTTCTGCAAAGTATCAAGAATTTGAACGGAAAAATCATGAATGCTATACGTCACATACGCACCAGTTTGCTGTAATGGTGCTGACAGTAGCCGCAGTACTTCACGTTATCCAAATAGTTACCAGCCTCCTCGCAGAGCAATCCAAGGCTCTGCGCGCAGGTGACATGGAACTGCTGCTTGCAATTCGATTTATTGCACTGCATACAGGCGCCGACATTGGCCCGATTTGGTTTGCCAATCTCCTGGCAAATGTAGCAAGCTGAAAATGTTACAAATTCAATAAAAAGATTAATTTAGTAAACAGCCCTAAAATTGGCGACAATAAATATTTGGGGAAAATAAAATATATTTCTAACCGATTGTAATTTTGATTGCTAATTAGCTGAAGCTAGTTTAACTAACAGAGGCTATAGTTTCCCAATTTGTTATATTTTTCAACATAAAACGTTTAAAAATAGCTCACTTTTTGAGTACCGCTCCTGCGGTATTAATGACAATATGATGGGTTCCATGGTGGTCACATTCCCAAATCGCACCTCTGGGATGTACAAGGCGCAAACAACGTGCGCCCACCCGCTATTATCTGTCTTCTTAAGGGCGCCATCCCGGGAGGGACACAGTTCGCAACGGACCCGAGAGGTTCGCTCCTGGGACTCGCACTTGCGACAGTACCAGGGTCCAGTGGGAACCGTCACAATGCCATAGCACGCCTGGTGCACTGCCACAGTACAGTTCTGGCCGTCACAATAGACGAGCGGGTTCTCCGGCCACCCCCGCTCGTCTGAACAAACGCAACAACCGCCCACCATCTCCTTCATATCGTCCAACTTGAACTTTTTTATCTTGACCAGTTTCTTGTTCAAGCTTGTGGAGTGAATGGTGTCGTCTTTGCTGGAGTCTAGCTCCAGTTTAGCATTGATTGAAGACGGAATTTTGTTGACGCTGCATATATAAAGTAAATAAAATCAGAATTAGAATAGAATATTAAAGAAAGCTACATTAGAATGCTATCTAAGTAAACAGAAGATTTTTAAACTTCTTCTTCTTCTTCAGTATATTGAGTTATTAATTATATTGACTGATTAATATTTCTTAATGATATGAGCCATGATGGGTTATATACATAAATTATTAATACACGATGTAGTTTAATATTAAAAAAGTCTTCTAATGATATTTTAGACATCAACGATATTTCGGTAGCCCTTGGATATGCCGTAAAGAAGTTAAAGGCATTTTGGATCTTACGAAGAAAATGTGGTACGCAAACATTAGAAGTATTTTCATATGACAAGATTTGCAGTAAAGGATTTGACATGTATATATAGTACATCTACAGAAAACAACGACTATAGGTCAAACTTTTATGCAGTTAGAAGTTACGCATGTTCATTTTTGTAAGTTTTAAAAAAATAGAAATCGAATTCCAGCGGAGCTTACGGACGCGGGTAGTCACCGATCTTGAAATAGAGGTTCCGGGGTTTCTTATTATCGATAATAAACAGCTATCGAGGCAGGTGTCTATTGGCAAGGTCATTCGCACTCGGTTATTCCACAATAACATCAACAAAAGCAGTAGCCCTATAAAATATTTCTTAATTGTGCACTTGTATTTACAACTTGGCCTTTGCAGCGAGAGCGAGCGAGATGGCACATGGAGCTCCATTCGCAAACATTTACACGCACACACAAATAGTCATTCAATGTCAAGGTAATTTCGCCGCTGTTTAATAATTAATGCTAATTATGTAGAACCATTGAAATAAAAAAACAGCCGGAAACAAAATCAGTGATGCCAACGAATATTGATAGGAGCTTTTAGCACAGCAATATGAGCAACTCATTTTTTTAACTTTCACAATACGGACAACGCACAGACAAACACGATTTTAGACAACATTCCATGGGCTGGTTCATTGAACCTAAATAAAATGGGCTACCAAAAATAAAACAGGAAAATGGAGCCCTGCTCCGAATCCAATTGGACGACGATTTGGTCCCACTGTGCGAGCGAACGCTAATATGTGGGTCGCAGAGATTTCACAACAGCAACAACAATTACAATAATAATAATAATAATAACGGCATGCGGGTGTTGATTCTGTTTCATTCATGCATGCGCATCTGTGCGAGAGTCTAATTGTACTGTTATTGGGTCAGCGTGTTGCCAACTGCCGAAAAACGCAGCCAGCGTGTTGCCAACTGCGGGTTAGCTGGAGTTCTCTAACTTAACGGTGTAAAAGCACAAACACTTGGGCACATGAAACGAGGCCGCCCTGCACGTTGCTTTTGTAATGAAGAGCAATGCACTTTCGTCACAAGCACACACACTCACACTGTCAGGCAGAACAGATACATACACACGTACGCGGGGAGATGCTACAATAATGTTGACGAAATGCCGGAAAAGGAGCGCGCTTATGGGGGGTAGAATGCGGGTGGGTGTGTGTTCATGTATATACCCCATTTAAAACATCCTTCGGGGGAGTTTTTTGGGGACTGGAGGGTAGTTTCTCCCAGCTTTCGCAACTTGCCTCTTAAAGCACTGTTTAAATTTCGTTTAAATTGTGTGTATATACCCGTGGCTTGAATTTATTGATTTTTATGGGCAATTGCTTTAATTTCAGTGGCCAGCAGGGCTTTAAAACGTCATCAGCGGTGTGCCACCAAACAAAAAGAAACTAGTTTCACGGCAGGGAAAATGCGCGCGGTCAAAGTCGTCAAGCAACACACAACAAAAACAGAAAATATGTCTTTTTTTTCAGGGAGCGGTCTACCAAAAACTTGAAATTCTTTCGACTTTCTTGCTATTTTCACAAAGAGGTTTCTAATTGGCCGCTAGCACCCTTACAGAATATTGATTTTCTCTATTTCTTTACCCGTTTCGGCACTTGAAACAACCGATATCCAGGCCCCGCAGCTGTGGCTTAGCGTTTATCTAGCTTTCCGTAGCTTTTCTCAGCACTTTTCCGCGTCCCACAGACTTTACAGCCGCCCACGAGTAGCAAACGCACGCAAGTAAAATAATCAACACTCGAAAAAGGCGCTGAACAACACCATCCACCAGCGCAACAACAACACCGTGTGCGCGAGTATTTACAACTACAGCTACAAAACACCAGCAGCACACACCACTCCACGCACCTTGTAACTTGTTTGTTGTTGTTTCGCTCGCACATCGGGAGCGAGCAGTGCGGGCGCTAAAGGGAGACAACACCACCTTCTCTGTATACAAATGCAGCTTAGTGGGTACGATTTTGCTGTCTGCGCGGTTTTTCCTATTGCCCGAATATCGTGTAAAGCTTGCAAATCTGAGACGTTGCGCGATTTCCTTCTATGCAGAAGGGGTTTTGAGCATTTTGACGCCGAAACAAGAAAAACCTCGATTACCAGACGGATGGGCAAATTTCTAGCGATGGGCACTTTCTTAGAGACGGGTAAAATACTAAGAAATGGGATGGCACTTGAATGAATTTTACAGATTTTCTATATTCAAACGGAAGAGTCGATGTTGATTATTACTTTCTCCTTTAACCAATTCTACCAATTTTAGTGTCAATGAAGTTTGTAATATAAGTAATTTACATTCTACTGGTCTCGATAAAAACAAAGAGCATTGTATTGTTACTTTTAGAGCCGTAAACTTATGGTCACATTAATGCGCGCCATTCATATAATGGTGATGATTTAGTAAATATTTTATATTTACTAATACCCAAACCGTACAGTTTTTTTTTTTTGTTTTTATATTACATAAATATGTCTGGAAATAATTTGTAGTACATATAATGTATTTAGTAAACAAATAATTGATATCCGACGTTGCCAGACGTGTCATTATCTTTTCCACGATATAAGACGCGCAGTGTTGAATAACGTTTGAACCTTAACAGCTGTGGGAAAAATCAATTTTGCAACTCCCTCTCGCATTTCTGAAGAAACTTGTCCGCGAGAAAAGCACGGATAAAAATGACCAACGGAGACTGCTTTGTTGTTTTGCCCGAGAACTGTGCCGAAGGAACGTTGATCATTGGTCGCAATGCGGAGGACGAAAAAAACGTCAACATTGCCTCGGAGGTTTGCTTCTACGATGCCACCGAAGTGCTTGAGGGGAAGGTAAAGACAGACTCCTCCAAAAACGAAACTCGATCAATGACTCACCACCCGAACACCACCTCGCTTTTCAGACTGACGGTGGAGCTACTGCCGAGACGGGCGGCGATGTGTTGCGTGTCATACTGCAAAAACCGAAGCCGGGTCTCTGGGGTGGTGACTTCGGGGCCAACGAACGCGGAGTGGCCCTAGGTCTCACCTGGGCGGCAGGTGAAACCAAGGCCAGGGACAGCGACAGCCTGCTGGGGACGGATATAGTGCGGTACGTTATCCTTTAAAATTCAATATTTAGGGTATAATTACATTAGCGTATTAAAAAACTATGCACAGCGAAGCATATTATTTGAACTAAAAAAAAGTAATTTCTAAAACATTCTATGTATGTATATATGTACATATTTAGTATATTTGATGAAGAACGTGCAATGAAGTTTGTAATTTACTGTCCAATCATTTTATGTTCTTTAGAGTTTATTAATACTTGAGCCCTTAACTCGATAGTGCCCTAGTAATTTTTCTTAGATAATTACTTACACTGGTATTACATACGAATCAATCTGAAATTTAATGTTGAAGGGATATCTCTACTAATGCTGTTTAAATTACTATATACCATATAATAATTTAATCAATTTTTTGTAGCTTGACTTTGGCTGTGGCCAAAGACGTGGACGATGCTGTGGACCGGATTGGAGCTTTGGTGGCCAGTCACGGTCACGACAACTCCAAAATGAACTTCATCGCTTGTGATGCAGTTGCTGCCTGGTTTGTAAGCTGCTCTGGCAAGGTATGGGCCGCCGAGAAATTGGAGGCCAGCTTTTTGCGGTTGCCCTCCGGTGGACTGGCTGTAACAACTGTGGTGAACAAGTCAAGCGAGGGATTGGATGATGCCGCCAGTTTTGCCGCTGCTCATGATGCTGAGGCCCAGGCCCCGGCAGAGGATTGGTGTGGTCCCAAGCCAGCTGGCGATGGAACATACACCCAGCACGATATGTTTGAGACACTACGTGCCGCCAGTAATGCGAGCAGCTCAAGGGCGGCCACCGTTTCAGTGTTGTCGGCGAAGGGAATTTCGTGCCATTGGTTTACCGGCACGCCCAATGCCGCCGAGTCTGTGTTCAAGCCGTTCGTTTTTGCCCCAAAGCCGAGAATCTCGCCTCTCACCCAAGTGCAGGCGGATGCAGACTTGACGTTGCTGCACAAGCTACACTCTCAACGCAAGCCGGCCGCCTTGGAGCACTTGCGCAGCCTGGAGCGCTCCTGCGTGGACGAGCTAAATAACTATTTCTCTCTGCAGGATCACGCCAGCGACGAGCTGGACGAACTGCTCAAGGACTGCGTCGAGGCGGAAGTCAAGTTCTATCGCTAGACCAACGAATACTGTCTATATGGATACTCCAAAAACTAGCTTGCAAGCTCTATTGAGCATTGGGATTTGACGTTAGCATTCTTATGGCATTACCAAATAGGCTATAGTCGGCAAATTATTTTCTTGTGCAATCTCTACTGTTTTATTTCGTTTAGTTTGTATGCTTTTGCGTGATATTTAAATTATTATTTATTCTGTCTCAGTGGGCAATCTCCGACTTGAATTTAAAGTATTATTATGTGACATTCCAGGCTTAGTTTAACAATTTACATACTTGCATTAAAATATATATGAATACATATACAAATATAAAGTATATATGGCTCTCAAATAAACGCATAAAATCTGCATTTATACAAAAATTAAAGCGGTTTATCGTATTTGTATACTTACTTCATGATTATTATTTTTTTTTATTACAAAGTGATTTTAGAAGCGAAATGACAAGTTCTCTCAAATGATCATTTTAATTTAAGAATGACAAATATTAAGAAAATAATTTCATTTAGCCGCACTCTAATCATGTATTTACAAAATCGGACTAAGTCATACAGCCACAAAAGTCCTTTTAACACTGTCAATCTTCAGACGGATTCTACAGCCAAGTTGGTCTTAAAAATGGTGCTATCATTGTGCAAGGCCTCTAGTTTTGTAATTTCAAACGCCTGGTAAATCTCGCGGAAGTCCATAATGTTTCGCGGGTCGCTTTCCATCCAAAAGCGGTCAAATTCGAAGAATAAATAGCAGTACAACTTGTGGAAATCCTCTACGGTGCTAAAATCCTGTCTGTGCTGCACCACCAAATTGTAGAAGTGGGTTTTGGCGGAGCCTGTTTTTACTAGATTGAAGGCCATGGAGGTGAGGTTAATGCCCACAATGGCGTAGGTGTAACCCAGGGTGGGATGCATCGAGTGCAACAGCACATGTTTGGCTGCGTCGTTATAGGCAGTGGCAAAGTAGAGCAAATTCTCCAGGCCGAGCATGCCCATTCCACGAAAGTCCGTCTTTGGATCGTCGCCTTGGAAGCCAATGTCCTGCCACTGTTTGGTTACGCGACCGGTGAGGGGAGTCTCTGGCATCAGCAGTTGCCATAATCGCAACAGCTTTTCTTCGTGGTCGAGGTTATCCGAGTCGTATTTCTCCGCCCGAAGCTGTTCCACTTGATGCATCAGTCTACGGTAGCCCCAAATACTCGTCACGCATGTGCCCAAGAGCCGGGCAAAGTCTGGGTGCACATTGTGCTTGATGCGTTTCGCTTGCATCACAATACGAGCAGCGCGAGGAGCTGGAAGTGTAAATATGTATATATAATATGTATAAATATTAAAATGATTGTGGTGCTTGAATTACAAATATTAAGCAATGTCTTGGACTAACCAAATTCCAGAAGCTCCTCGTTGTTCACGTATGGCGCCGCCCCATCAAGGTCAAGTACAAGTCGCTGTATTTGTGGTCTTTTGGACAATGTAAGGGACCTTTCCACCTGACTAGTCCGACTGGCTCCCGCCCTCGCCCCATAGCAAATCCTCTGGAGCTCTGAGAGCCTGGTGAAGGCGTGCAGGAACCACTTTATAAACGGCCTTATATAGCTAAAAATAAAAGGCAGTATTCGGTCGAGAATAAACATTTTACTAAAGCGGTTAAGATAACTATTGAGATTTTCCGATTTCGTTTGTTTGGGCCCAGTTACCAGGGCAACACATCAGAATTGGCTTTTGATCACAGCCTTGCGTTTCTATCTACTATATTGCACTTTTGCGAGTTGTTGTTAAATAGATTTTATGATTGACCCTCAACAATAACAAAAAAATTATTTAAAAAAATTAAGCAGCTGATCAGGCAGTGCTGTAAATAGCGGAAAGTAGACGTCGTTGAAGGTATTCCTGAAAAAAATTCGCTTTGCTTTTAAGAGACATGTTAATAATGCTAAGTGCTGTTATCGTAATAAATACATTTATAGCTTAAATAACATAGCTTCCTTATGAAATGGAAAATACATTTTTGAAAAAAAAGCGGTCCCCTACATTTTATAGCAACTTTGACTTAATACGCTGTTCAATAAACGGTCACACTGCTGTATTTGTGCTGTACTTGTATTTATATTCATAAATTTAACGGAATCTAACAGATTGAGTAAAACTCCAATTACGTTCCTTAGTTCGATTTTGAAAATTTTTTTGCCCTGGGCCAAAAAAATACGATGGAGGACGAAATAAAACCCGACAGGTCACCACGTCCAGGAGGCCTCAAAAAACAATTTCATCCTATATTCGCCATAGACTTTTTGGTTGATTTTAATTTTGATGGCTTCCACAATAAAATATCTTTAAAAAAGTTTGGAAATTTTAACAACGCTTTGTTTTGTAGAGCATGCATCCTACTCTATTTATAAATTCGAATTTTTTAAATTGCAGAAGCTTAAAAGCAGGAAGGATATTTTTTAGAGACTACGTCAATAAAATTAAACTGGCGTTCCGAGCTTTTAAAAATCGCAGGCATAAAAGTGTATCAGAAACCAAGGCCCATATTGAGCCCGATGTAAAATTTGGAGAACCCGAAATTCAATTCGATTACCGATAATTATTTTTACAAAAGAGTTCATATTTACATATGGGGTTGTGTAGAAATAAACTAATTTGTAAATAAAGTAATTTATTTGTTAATCCAGCTTACAGCGTGCCACTTCAATGTAACGATTGCACTACTGAGACTAAATGGGCGTTGCATATTTCTGATCATTTTAAAATGCTCTATTAAGTTGATGGTATCATCCAAAATCATCGCGTGAGCATGCGATTAGATTAGATGGTTTACGTCTATGTGTTCGGTGGTCAAAGCTTCCATTTAAAATATACATATTGTTGCCTAGACGTAAGCCTATATCGCTCAGTTAGAGACTAACACTGGACGCGGTTGCTTCTATATTTCGCGGCTAGCTAGCTGACCGATAAGAGCTTCAGAATGCGGGCGGAAAATGGAAGACTCTGGGGAACCCTACACGACGGTAAGTGCCATGCACAAAAAATATTTCAGCCACCAATTCGAGCTTTAAATTTCTATACTCTCCAGGTAAATTTGAGGTTCGCAGTGTCACACAATCCGACCTGGAAGATGCGCTAGATGTGAGTATAATTCCATGGAACTCCGACAAATTTGCCTATCGGCCATAAAAAAGTTGTTGCTGAAAATAAGACGATCAAAAACTAAGCCTAAAGTTCACTCGCTTGGTAATGTTTGTATAAAGCAAAATATATTATCGTTAGCTTTTCCAAAGCATAAAACTAATTTTGTGCATTGGCACAAGCGTGGCGTCGGTGGTGTAATGGTTAGCATAGTTGCCTTCCAAGCAGTTGACCCGGGTTCGATTCCCGGCCGACGCAGTTAGCTTTTTTGTTTTTATATTCTCGTTTCTCCTAAAAATACAAATGGTATTTTGTGGTGGTTTTCAACAGACAAGTTTTTTAACAATTAAAATATGAGGGACCAGGGTAAAAAGCTTTCATTAAAGTTGTTCATGACTAAAATGCTAGTTCTGTGGTTTCCCGATGTTTTTGCTAATTGGATTTTTCATTGATCATTTCAGGTCCTTGAGTGCTCATTCTTTCTTAATGAATCGGTATGCATTGCCTGCGAAATTAATTTACCGGAAAATCGTCAAGCTCGGTTGGATTTGCGGAAGTTGTGCCAAAAAACCGCTCTGGATGGTGTTTCTTTGTTAGTTAAAGAGGTTGATACTGGACGTGTTGTGTCAGTGTCGTTTAATAAAATTCAGGTAAAACTCGTTATTTATTTAAACAATATTAATCCTAACGGGTCAAAAACACAGTTCGCACCCCCTCCTGGCGATGATCACTTCTTTCTTAAATTTCGGAATGAGGACGTTAAAAGTCCTCAGGCAAGGCGTCTAATGGACTTTATGATCGAAGTGGATGAAAGAATTGATGTATGTGCCATGTTCAACATGTCTTGCTTCTGTGAACTGATGTTTCTGGCTACTTTACCGAGCCACGAGCGATTGGGTTTGGCGCGCTCGTTGTCCCAGTTCACAATTGAACTGACTAAGGAGTTGGCTGAAGGAAAGGGCCTAGAGGATATTGATGAAAAGCTAAGATCAAAACGCCCAGCTGCTGTCACCGCACTCTGGACCTCTAGTTTCTCCCAAAAAGTTGGAAAAGCAACAGGCTTTAATGTAATTAACACTGTTTCCTATTCGGAGTTTATGTACAATGGGAAAAGATTTAACGACCGAATCAGCCCTATCCACCAGTCTTGCGAGCATGTCATCTATAACTTTTAAAATAAAATAATAAATTTGTATAAAAAGTTGGTTGTGCGTCGGCCGGGAATCGAACCCGGGTCAACTGCTTGGAAGGCAACTATGCTAACCATTACACCACCGACGCCATGCGTTCAGTAAGAATCGTTTTTCTTCTTGTCTGGTGTACAGCTTATACGTAAATCCTCGTTTGATATTATGTATTTTTTTTTATCGATAGTAGTTGCTATCAGCATGCGGTCACACTAACAATTTCAGTTAAATTTGAATTGCTTAGAGGAAACCAAGTGAAGATAGAGAATGGAAATTATGACCAACATTAAGACCCCAAGCTTATAAATATTATAGTTTTAACGAAAAGCCATATATATAAATATTATATGTTGAATATTACCAAGATTGATGAAGTAATCTATGGTTTGAAATGCTTTGTAAGTAATCTTTAAGTTCCGATTCTCCGGTAATGTTTAAGCGTAAAATGTTTTACTTTATTTAACAAGAAAGTTATATGCATTTGCATTATTGCATTTTTTGTATTGCTTGTAATATTTAGTTTGAGTGTATTATTTTTCCTAACAATTACGAAATGTATGTTGTTTGTTTTGTAAGTAAAACTGGCAGCTCAAAATAATAATCCATGCGTTACTTCACTTGCTGCTGCAAATCGTTACTTTTTGTTATCTTGTATTTACTAAGACTTGGTTACGAGTATATTCAACGCTAGGAAAATTGCAATTTTCCACATTAATAGGGGGATATGTATATGGTATTCACATATACATACATACATATATTAAAAGGCAAGCTGTACTTTGAAATAGATCATATTAGCAGTCCGCTTAAAAATCGGGCTAAACAATAAAACGAATACATAAATAAAACAATTGCTCTGGAATTCTAGCGATGAAGGACTGCGTCGGTATTTTTGATGGGGAGTTTGAGGTCCTGCGTGTGACCGCACAGTTTTATGATGAAGTTGAAGAGGTATGCATCCGCTTACGAGTAAACATTTACACTTATTATGTTGTCGCAGTTGCTTGTGAATATATCGGTGAACCATGAATTCGGATGTGTGATCTCTAACTTGAAAGACTGTCCGTTGGCCATTGCCGAGCTACGTAAATTGATAAGGTTCATCATATCCCAAGGAATATCATTCGCTATACGTCATGTGGAAAGTGACAGAATTGTGGCTGCAATCGCTAATACAATATTTGTAGGTATCTTCTGTGCACTTGGCTCTAACCACTTATATGTTATTAGTGCACCCTAACAGAACACAAAAAGAATGACCTCATACTACGCCGTTAGGTCCCAAGTCAAGAGTCCAAATATGATGAAATATATTGAACTTTGGGACGCTGTCGATGCAAGCTTTGATGTCAACGAGCACTGCCAGGTGGACAGCACTGCAGATGTGGAATACATGGGAACTTTGCCGGAATTCAGACGACGTGGCCTGGGCCACGTTTTATGCCAGCACTCCATCCAGATGGTGAAGCTCATGGCCCACGGCAAGCTGCCTCGCGAGGTACTAGTGCAGCTGGCTAAGGAGATCCAGATGGAAAGACCGCAGGCCGTTGTCGCAATATCCACATCCCAATCCTCGCAAATAATGGGCAGACAATTGGGAATGAGAACTATTCATAAGTGGCAATTTTCCGAGCTCAGGTCTTTAGGCGGTGCGATCGCGAAGTTCAGTGGCGAACAGGCCTTGAAATATGTAGAACTCCAAGTAGTAATGGTTTAATATAAACCTAAAACGCAAGCCGAATTAATTATACTGAGTTATTTAGTAAAAGAAGAAAATTACGCAAAATCAAATAATTTAATAAGTGGAGGGAATAGTTTTTATCTTAAAAAAAGGCATTTTATTTTTTTAATAACGAAAATGTTCGATCATTATTTTTTATTATTACCAGGGAATTATTAATGACTTTGAAGTTTAATTTTCATTTATCTAAAAAAACATATATAGTTCCTTTTAATGTACTGGACTCAATTTTAGTAAAGACACACTTTCCAATAATTAACAGAATAATTATATTGGTTAAGCTAAATTAGGTAAGTGACTTTTATCTTAGGTATATTTTAGACTTCTCGCCCTAGGATGAATGAATGCCTCATTTTAAATGACGAGTAACTTGAAGCTTATTAGACTTGATAATTTTAACTGCAGAAATACAAAAAGGATTCCCATTACCTTCGTAACATGTCCAGTTTAAAGTCTCAACGTGGTTAGATACTAATGGATCCCTTTGAGAACAGCTTTGATATGCACATACAAGAAAGGTATGATGGGCAGCATATGGACCTTGGCCTTTTTGATACTTGACCAGTCATGTCTTGGATACCCCAGGGTAAACTTCCACCTGAGGTGTTCGTCCAATAGTCCAAAAGGCTTGACGGCTGATAGAGAATATACGATTCTCTTATCGCCGTCACATGTGAGATATGCATAGTACTACAATATCTAATGTAGTATTCTCGAAAAACAAGTAAAACCTGGATAAAGTATAGGAAATTGTAGTCAAAATGTTATGTCTTGGTATGTATCTCTTAGCAGTTATCTGTTTTACATTCAGCGTGCGAAAATATTCACGGCTTATTCTGTTGGGGAATACAAAGCATTTGCACTGTCACTTATTCCTCAACGGAATTATGAGACTCAGACCTCACAAGGGCTATGTTGAGTTGTATTTCAGTTCAGTCACTGAACTAAAATTCGGTTCAGCCCACATGGGTCGTTAAAAATATAATTGAACAACTTTTCAGTACGATTCAAAAGTTTTAATCCTTGCAGAATCCCCTCAGCGCTGAACACACCCCTTTCTAAATGTCTATCCTCAGTGCTGATGTCAATTTTTGCACTTTCGAAAAAACTTTTCAAATGAGATTAAAATTTACACAATTCAGGACTCGGCGAGGCATGCACTCGAAGGGATTTCCCGGCGTTTCCCTAATGCCCGGTGTCAATACAGCGGATGGACTTGGACTGCAGGGCAGATTTGCTGTGTGAGCAGTGTGATAAGCATTTCGATCCTACTTTGGCTTCACCTCAACAATGCGCTGGGGTTTTTAATTAGAATTCGAATAAAAAAAAAATTAAAAGTACCTCGCCAGAAGAAAAGGGGGAGAGGCCAAGGGCAAATACCCTTGCGGCAGGGCAATTGCGTGTAATGATATCGCAGATCGTACAGGATATACATATATCTATATAGGGTTGTCTGCCAAAGAGGTGGTTACGCTTGATTGTGTTATATGACGTGTGCATAATTCGCCGAGCGCCGACCAGCTCGGCTAATTTAAGTTGTTTTTTAAATTACAGAGTGTATGTTTAATAGTTGTATAGAACCTGCTACAGCGGCTAAGAGTTCGAAAAATGGAATAACGAATTCAAAAACGTTTAATACGACGTTATTCAAATTATTAAAAGGCTAAAGGAGAAAATTATGGAGAAATTAGGAGAAATATTATGTTTTTATGAAATTTATGTTTTAATTTTAGGCGCTTACAAATTGAAATTAAGAATCTCCGTTTACAAACGACTTTAATTTTGGTAATTTTCGTTCCATTTTTTTATATCTTCTATAATTACTCTCACCATACTGTGTGGTAATTTAGACTAAAAGCATTAATTATACAGCGGGGTATTTGTTTTCTTAGGTGGGAATAAGGGAACACACTATTGTTACGGGAATATGGAAAATCCCAACTTTATGGGTAAAATATTGCTTTTACAAATATGGCGATAGGTATGGCGATGAATGAACTATCGTGGCCTGTGATCTCCCGCAAAAACCTCAAAGCTTTCCGCCCACAAATTGCCACTGCAAGACAACTTGATAAAATTGAAAACTAATTTGTTTATACAGCTGCACAAAACGAGCAACGCCGGCAACGATAACAACGCTGAAACAAAGAGGAAGGATTGGGGGTAGGAGGCAGGCTCCTGGCGAAGGCAAAACAATTTGTTTATCATGGTAGCCTTAGTGAGGTTGTCTGATGATGAGGCAACACACACAGGAAAGGCGCAGGAAAAAGGACAACAAACAAACAGAGTTTCACCGAGCAGCAGGACCAGGATGAGCACGGCAATCCATCGGGGGATGGCAGCATACTCGGGGATACACAGAAAAAATAAATTCAAAGGTTCAGTGTGCCGCTCAACTACATACATATGTATGTATATTCGCAGGGATAAGAGTGCCTTTCTCACAATTAAGTTTAAAAATGTTTGTTACAAATACTTTCGTCTTAGTCTCAAATAAGATAAAAAGATTTAAAGTAAGATACAACGCTTTGGTCGATTGCCTCGACCTCATATAGATAGATAGACAGTGCTAGGTAGAAATATCCAAATTTTGATGGCGTAACGCTAGAAATGGTAATATTCTGAATCTGCTTGCTCTCTAGCTTTTATAGTTCCCTAGATTACAGCGTTCATACGGACGGACAGACAGACGGGCATAGCCAGTACAACTCGACTAAGTATCCTGATGGAGGCTCCATATAATTTATAAAACCAAATATGAACGACCACATAATATTTTAAATTGCTAAATGTATCATAAACTATCATACATCATAAAATCATTTTAATTTTATTTGTGTATCAATTTATTTACATTGTTTTTTCGTCGAGTGTAGCATATTTTGACACCCTTGTCTCTGGAGAGCCCCGAAATATATGCAGTACATAGTGCGATCGGCTTTTAATGGAGTTGTTTCCGAAAAGGGGAAAAAGAAAATCCTAGACAGTGCAAATGTTTGAATTTTGGCTCTGCTATGCTAAAATATTATGCTGGTTGACAAATTCCGTCGGCAGTTTTTTGGTAGGCAAGCTATTCTGTGTACTTTTTACCATATTTGCTGAGCTCCTCTTGGTTGCAACAAATCATTAATTAGACTTAGGAGTGGTACCAAGTAATCCAGGCCATGGCCATGGAACAGCACAAGCGTAATCATTATTTCCAAACATCACTGCGGAACTTGTGCAGCTGCCAGCTCAACCCCCTTGGTGCAGCCCCCCTCCTCCTCCTGGCGAAACACTTGTCTACATCCAACATCAAACATCGACACCTTCCATTGTCAAGCACTTGGGCAATAATTCCGCTTAAACAGATAAACGAGCGCTCGAATCAAAAAACAATTGAATGCGCTCACCATGTGAAAGTGGTATAGAGCACGGCCTGAAAATCAAAATCTCTACCCAACCCCCCACCTCTGGGCAAACTTAATAAGCTTATCACACCCTGAAATGCAACCCTGCTTGGCAAAAACTTTCAGCTGGCCGAGCTCTGATTGGTGGAAGCTCGGAAACTTCGGCGCCGCCCCTTTGGCTGTACCTTTTGATGTGGCGCCGCCATTGCAGGATAGCACACTTCCACCCCTCGGCGCACTATTCTTATCAGACAGGTCCTGTGGAAGTTCCAGGCATTCGCTTCCCGGCAGTCAGAGAGTTCGCATCACGGTTCGCGTTTCGATGTCAGAGTGCGCGGTGCCGTTGCATCTGTAAGGATTACTTGGGTGTTGGCCACTGGGAAATTACTCTATTAATTGGATGTGGAATGTGAATGTGGAAATGTTTACTGCTTAGATGATGTGCAATTCGAAAGAGTACTGCAGTGAACTATTTTGTAGAAGTTCAAAAGTTATCGGTGTTATTGTATCTAAGTCTAGTCAGAGGATTATTGCAAACTCCTGAGTGTTTGGGTAAGTTAAGCAATAAGAACAGTCATTAAAAACATTAGAATTTTAAATAGAAAATAATCGTTTGCGTGGTAATAAATGCAAAAATATAAATATAATAAATAATAGCATAAATAGTAAAAATATATTATTCATAAAACCCTAAATAAAAGAATCGAATTATTTTTAAGTTTTTGTCAAAACTCAATTGAGACAAACTTTAACAATTAATTCGTTTTATGATTTTGTACTTTATATAAATGCTTTTTTTCAACAGACTTATTAAACCATATAGGAGCCTTTAATCCTATAATGAAACACGTTATTCATATCGTATCTTCTTTTATTCTGTTTACAAGTCGATTGTAAATTACATTCACATCCATGTAAATGATATACTTTATATCTATTAGCCCGTAAATCCTATCTTATCTAATCGAAATGTGTTGAACATATTTATTATCGGTATCACCCCGAAATATTAAATACTCTTTCACAGGGAGGCAAAAGTCAAGGACCAACAACACGCGTTTCACTTGTCCAGCTCGCTGTCCCCCCTCCAGGATCTCGAACCTTGTGACACGTGCTGGTCACGCGTCGCCAATCTGCGGATCGGAAGTGTTAGCTTTACCGTTATGCACTTAGCTGGCAATTAGGCAGACAAACAGAAGCGCAACAGATTTATCAACTACGAGCTCTCTGCTTTCCCGACCATGTTTTCCATGGACAATTTCGACTTGGAAGCCACGATGGCGCGCCATTTCTTTGAGGGATCACAGGCCACCAACGCCTCTACCTCCAGCTCCGACTACTTTTTCGGGGACGAGCACAGCTCGGAAAGCGATGACGAGGACGATGCCTATAGCAGTGGGTTCAACAGCGACCAGGAGAACACCGAGAAGACGTAAGTGTGACGTTCGTTTGCGTCCTGGAGCCCAACTAATCCACTCCAGCTTCTCCCCATTCAGCCGGAGAAGCCACAAGCCCCGGCGCTTAAAGTGCGCCTCCCAAATGGCCCAGCAACGACAGGCGGCCAATCTCCGCGAGCGCCGCAGGATGCAGAGCATCAACGAGGCGTTCGAGGGTCTGCGCACCCACATTCCCACGTTGCCCTACGAGAAGCGACTGAGCAAGGTAATGTGAAAAAGATAACCTATCATTCTTAAGTCGTATATCCCTGATGTGGAACTTCGCAAAGGGTTTTCAGTTTGATAGCCAATTAAAATTAAATGAAATATGTTTCATAGTATTCTCAGTATTCATCGGTGACAACAACGTCCTTGCAAGTTAAATTTGATAGAAAGTAGTCAAGTTATTATAACTTAAGTGTATTGAATGATATCATTCCGTTATTTTATTCATAATCTAATAACTAATAATGAAATCTCTTTAACGCAACCATTTAAATTCCGGTTCTCCCCAGGTCGACACACTCAAGCTGGCCATAAGCTACATAACCTTCCTCAGCGAGATGGTCAAGAAGGATAAGAACGGGAACGAGCCGGGCTTAAGTCTGCAGCGTAACTACCAGAAGGAGCCGCCCAAGAAAATTATCCTCAAGGATCGCAGTGAGTTGTCAATCAATCAAATGCCATGCAGCATTTAGGTGGGCGGATGGTCAGCGGGCCTGGTACACATCTAATAACATAATTCATCCGGGGCACTGGCTCATTCAAAGGTTATCGGTGGAATGGATGGGATTCGCTCTGAACCCCGTCCTGCACAGGGGATGCTGAGCTGCATCCTATCATCGATTCGGGGTCTGCCGTGTCTGCCTAAGTGTAACTAATTAGAATTTTCACACTTTTCGCGCGGCGTTCTGGGTTCGCATTGCGGGCTTTGCGTGACTGCCAGTCAAGGAAATTGTTTTGCTCATTGCCGTCGCATCGATCATCGAGGATGTGAGAGTGCGGATACGGATGTGGATGTGGATGTGGTCTGGCACCCTGGTTACAATGGCCTGGATTAGGGGTTTCCCATGAGCCGGCTCATAAAAGTTGCTTTGGTCATGGTTTTTTGGTTAATAATTTTCCTATTCAAAATGTATGACACTGCAGGCAGCGCCGAGTTTCTGGGCTTCGCGATCCTTGGAAAGCATCTGCATAGCTAATAGTTGGTCCACTTGGAAAGCCAAAAGGGTGTCGATTTGGGGTTTTGGGATGCGGAAGGGGTGACGTTACTTATTGAGTGTTATGTATAGCCCTTAAAAAATGTGATATTTTTTTTACAATTTTTTTTTTCATCCGTGTCACAACACGAATTTGAACTGGTTAAAGTTGAGTTGGAACTGGTTTTAGAATGATAAGAGTGAGGTGATTTGTATTACAATTTACTGCTGTGGAAATTCATTTTACGAATGAATTATGTTAAAAATATATATAGGTTAATTACAATAGGATAAAGTGTTTTTGGTAGCTGTATTCCAAATTATGGGACTTAAGAATGGAACATGATACTATTCCCCAAGAATTGAATATCAGACAAAGCACTTCCTATTGTCTATAGGCAAAACAGGGCCTGTATGTTCCTTCTAAGTTGATTCAACTCCCTCAAAAATTGTTAGTTTTAGTAGGTAACCGTATTATATGTACAATTCTCACTGCTACCTGATTGCTCTTTTAATAACCATCCAGATTTTGGTTATTTCTGGCCTCCCCTTACTGGCATTTATCACTTGTTTTCGATTTGATCCAGCAAAAAAGGAACATGCAAGCTCCCATTTGTAATTTGTGTCTACCTGATAAAAGAGCCGCATGCACTCCACACGTCACCATGCCACACCATGGCATACACCTTGCCCGATTCCATCTTCGCAACCCCGACAAGGGGAATCCAAGCGGGGGTGGGCCGAGGCCAGCCGATCCGATCCGAACCGAATAGTAACAATAACAGGAACAACAATGCCCAATCGACATAATCATAGCGTGGGAAATTCGTTACACTCCGGCAGATGGCGCTGTCGGCGTCCCCCGTAAAGGCCAAATGGAGGGCGACCAGGTCAGGGGGAACGGGGAGTGCGGAGTGGGGAGCGGGGAGATGGCCACGCTGATGGCGAAAGCGTTTTCATGCTTAACGGGCATTAAAAATGTTGCAGAAAAACACAACAAAAATCCAACAAAGTTTGGCGTGGGGAGGCGCCATCTCCACGAAACGCCCACTTAAATGGCTGGCAGGAAGATCCAGGAGCTGGGGATTGTTGGCACGCGCCTGGCATATGTTCACACCAACTTGCAAAGATGCGGAAACTGCGCCGGAAGTGGTCGGGGTTTGCATATTTGAGCAGCACCCGCATGAGACACTCGAGATCTGCGAGGGCTACAAATTGCCCGACTGGGTGGTATGTTGGTTCTGATTGGATGTGGTCGCAGGAGCAGGAGGAGCAGGGGGAGGGTGGCGGATAAGGATTCCGGCCGTGAGTTTATTTGTCCAAGGCAAATGGCGGGGCGCAGCGGGGTGGCAGCTGCAACAACAAGCCGGGCAACCCCGGGTATCAACCCTTTCCGTACATTTGCTTGCCCTGCTTCGATGATGGACCCGTAATGTGGTCGCTAATGGCATTTGCTCAGTTTTTGGCAACAGTTGTAATTGTTTGGGCGGCGCTTGACTTTGAATGGGTATAGTTTAAGGACCCGTGATTATTAATATTAACAATCGCAATGAGTTGAAAACGTTATGTCGAAGAAAATCGATCTTAAGAGTTTATTTAAAGGCTTTGAATAGTCAAGTGTTGTACGGACGCATAATGACGCATAATTAAACTAACTTCTAAAAAGATAGTGTGCTAATATATTTGGAGTAGCAATTGACGTTAAATAATTTACTTGGAGTCTTCATAATCGTATGACATGTTTAGGTCACTAGCGTGCCTATTAAGAATAAGAAAAAGGCCACTGTGGAGCTGGAAACATTTAATAAATACCGAGACTGGGGTTGTGAGCTGTTCATTTGTGTTCTAAGCTTTTTTATAAATTCAAGTATACGATAAAGCGCAATGTTTGCTAACCATATGTACCACTTTACCATTTACCTATCACTTGCAGCTGGCGGTGTGGCGCACTCGTTGTCCTGGTACCGCAAGGGGGACCGATATCCGGGCAGTAAGCTCTACGCCAGGACCTGGACACCGGAGGACCCACGGGGTCCCCACTCGCAGCCCCTGCCGCTGTACAACAACAGCAACTCGAATCAAAATCAAAACCAAAACAGCAACCAGAGCAGCGACGACTTCAGCGGAAGTGGTGCGGATATGTCGGATCCTGGAGCAGCGGCCAGTATTTTCAGCAGCGGCAGTGGAATGTGAGCATCAGGAACAAGTCCTGAAAAGTGTCAGAGAGAATGAGATTCATTGGAAATCGTACTAGTCAAGCCTTGCTAGTCCTGGCATCAAACACATATTAACCAACTTAATAATTATATGAAGAAAACATGTTCTGTGGTATTTAATTGCTCTAAGTTCGCTAATATCTAAATGTTATACATAGTGGTTTAGTTTAAATCGAATAAACATTTCACACAAATCTACCCAACAACATCTAATTGCAGTTCAAGCGCCCAGGGCAAAGGGAACAATTTGAGGATAAATTATATAGTTATCAGCACGAGTGTGTATCGAACACCTGGCCCTGGTTGTCCTCGTGGCCTCTGCACCCCGCGATTCTCGATATCGTTAAAAAAGAGGGACAACCGCCGAACAGACAGATATCATAAAGTACAAGTGCAGTTTATTTCCACCCGTGGGGGTGGGTAAAAATTGTACACTCCGCACAAAGTATTATTATTTTTATTTTTCAACAAAAGATGCCAACGTATGTTAAATTAAAGCAAAATGCGTTCTTTATACAAATTTTTATTAACGTCCATACAAATTTAATTGTATTCTTTGATAAATTGCTATATAAGAATGACTTGTTTTGTATTTATATTGTTAATTGCATACAAAAAAGAAGACTCAAGGCGTCTATCATTTTTATTTCTAAACTATCTACTTTGAGTTTTTAGCCTATTTTTGATTAATAGTTTCATCATTTTGTCAAGTGTACCCTGCAGCTTAGAGGGCATTGCAACTAGAAAATTATTTCCGGTCTTTTGACATGCATGCCCACACGCCGAACGGAATTCCGTTAAAAAATGGGAAATTATTATTTTTAAGCGTTTAGTTGGCGGTGTGAGCGTGCCATTTAAAACATCATTACGACTGTCAACCTTCGAGACGGACAGATGTTGTCCGTTTGGCTGAGCAATGGAGATGTTTATCTGCAATTAGGATTAGCTAGTGGCAGGGGTGTTTCTGTGATGACGTGATTGAACCGACTGGGATTGCGATTGGGAGCCAATCCAAGTTGATATATCAATTCGATCGTATGTAAATGTGTGCCTTTCGTTTGGGTTGCTGTGGTCAAAGATTTAATTAACCGTCGGCGGTGGCGACAGCTGTGCGGGGTTATCAAAATCTGATCAGTTGCCAGCTAAGGGTGAGTGTCCAGAACAATTGTGACAATTATTGCTGAATCGGGCTTTATAGATAAGGTATTTGATTATGACTTTACAGTAAACAATAAAAACACATTGCTTAAATTTTTGTTTGGTTTTAAAAACAAATATAAAAAAGTGTGAAAGATTTACAAGTCCTTACAACCTGAATCTAACAATTTTGTTACGTTTGAGTCGATAATTCCAGGAATTGTCTCAATAAGTTGTATACTTGAGAAATTGAAGATCAAACCAAAATATCATGAATCACCATACTTACCCGTATATAGGAGTACTGGGCTGGTTGACGAATATGTAATAGGTATAGGATGGCGTTCCGATCGTCAAAAGTACATATGAATATCCTAAGAGGTTGATGCCAAATAAATTAGAATAATCTAATGTCTTTCCTGATACTAAGCTGCCACGCCCAAACTTTAAAAAATTTTTCCAAATCATTTTGAACACCCCCACATAACCCCCGAAAATTATAAAACTTACTACTCTTTTTTGAATTAAGGATTTAAATAGATTTAAATTGAAATAATTGCAAAACTGTTTGTTTTTATTATTAAGTTAGAATTGGAAGACGTCAATGGTCTATAACGTCAGAAATATACATACATACATATGTATGTGCGCTTTTATCAACATTATTTATATATGAGTTTTGAAAAATTAAAAGCAAAAGTTTAAAAGAGTATGTGTCTCATACATCTTCTTATCGCTTTATATATTTGTTTCTTTTGTTTATCCTAGTGTCTTAAGTTTAAGATTCATTCGTACTGTTGTGATAGAGTCTTTGAAGTCGCGAAAACACTCGGCTACCTCACTGAGACATTCTGCCTGGATGTTTTTAAGGCACAGGCTGATTGAAATGGCATCACCTCTGTTTATTCGATAAAATAGACGCTGCTTCAGATGGGAGGGTAGTCCCAGTCGGGCCAGGATTTCACACTCGCAGGACTCGTAATTTGGGTGCTTCTCAAGGAACTCCGCGCACTTCTCATAAATGTCCACACACTGCACTGACCGTTTTTCGCTTCCCATGAAGTGTCTTAGGATTTTTCGAGCCTCCGAGTCATCCAGGATCTTTCCGACACTGTTCGAGAGCGCGTATATCCTTTCCGCCTCGACCAATTCCATGCTCTCTATTAGATCTCCAAAACTTTGCTATAGTTTTGTTAAAGTTGTATTTGTTTAATATGGTTTAGTAAATGCTTAATAATTTGTTTGCGAACCTTTTCCGAGCTGGTTGCCATATCTCGTGTATTTCAACAGAAATAGTTTTAAAATGAGAGCAGTGGAAATGTATGGGCAGCGCCTTTTATACTCTCGGTTGCTGCTTACTAATTTTTGGACCTTTATCTCTTATAACTCATAACTCATAAACATTTTAAAATTGAATCATCAAATGGTACCATTCCACGAAACACTTGATCATCTGTCTTAGAATTAGAAAATGTTGAGATTATTATTTTAAAAAAGTTATATAAATATTTAATTTTCAGCACTAATATACAAATATTTGTTTCAGCGTTTTTAAGGAGAAGAAATCTAAATAAATAAGTGCTTTGAAATATACTTGAGCATGCTGTAATTCGATTCCCTCATTGTTTTTTCTCTTTACTATGATTTTATTGTATTAAGCTTAGCTTAATAAAGTTTTGTCATGTTGTCACTTACTGAATGATGAATGAATTTTTGAATTTCGGCGGGCAAAATGAGGGGCTGCCAACCGACTTGCAGAAAATTTGCGTTGTACAGCACTGCCGCTGGCGCACGCTTTGCTTCGCATTAGAATTTGTTTTGTTGTGTTTAATTAAGGTAAAACCGTGCGTTTTATGACGGCCTGAAAATAACTTAATACGAGTCATTATCATGCGGTTCGCCCAAATAATAGTGGGTCCTGCAGGCAGTGGCAAGGTATGTCCTCAAAAACGGCACCCGGTGTTGATATCATTAATCTAACACAATACTTCCCAGTCGACGTACTGCAGCTTAATGCAGCAATATGCGATGGACTCCAAGCGAAATATCCAGGTGGTGAACCTCGATCCGGCGGCAGAGCACTTTACTTACAACCCGCTGACCGATATTCGCGAACTTATCCACCTGGACGATGCCATGGAGGACGAGGACCTGCACTACGGACCGAACGGCGGCCTCATCTTCTGCCTGGAGTTCTTGATCGAGAACCAGGAATGGCTGAAGGAACAGCTCTGCGGCGGCGAGAACGAGCTGATGGTGGGCGAGCCTGATGATGACTACATCCTGTTCGATATGCCTGGCCAGATCGAACTGTTCACGCACCTGAAGATGGGCAGGCAGCTGGTGCAACTGCTCGAGTCCTGGAACTTCCGCACGTGCGTCGTCTTCTGCTTGGACTCGCAGTTCATGGTGGACGGGGCCAAGTTCATTTCCGGCACCATGGCCGCACTCAGTGTTATGGCCAACATGGAGCAGCCGCACATCAACGTGCTGACCAAAGTGGATCTGCTGAGCAGCGATGCCCGGAAGCAGCTGGATATGTATTTGGAACCGGATGCCCACAGTCTGATGGGGGAACTTACCATTGGGACTGGCTTTGGCGAGAAATATGCAAAGCTTACGGAGGCTATAGGCTCGCTGATTGAGGATTTCAGGTGAGCTTGTTACTGAAATTACTGAATCTGAAATATTTCTTATTGATTGGGACAAATGTTGAAATAAAATTACTCATTATATAGAAGGCAATTTAATACTTGAGGAAAGACTTTTAGGATACCCCATCGTTAGTACGCTAATGGAAAAAAAAAACGAAGAGGAACAGAAAATACACAAAAGAGTCTACTACTTAATGGTTAATATTTTCGATTTAGAACTCTTACAACCATCAAGTTTTTATTAACGGTAGGGTTTCGATTTTTTTCAAAACAATTATATTACATGAAAAACATTTCAGGTTTTAGCCTTACGTTTTATTTTAAGTGATACGCATAGGTTGAGTAGTCTTCATAATATAAACTGATTTAAAGGGAGGTTTGCCAAAAAAATACTTTCTACTGTTAGCAGGAAATCATAAGTTCATCCTATAAGACAAAAGTAATGGAAACATGTATTCGGTTAAGATAAATTCAAGCTTGACCTCAGGGCGTGCAACTCCATTTCGAATATCAGCTCCAACCGTTTTATGTTACATTTTTGGGACGCATTTCATTCTATAATTAAATCTTCTTACATTTCTGGGTAACATTTTCTTTCACTTTTAGTCTAATTTTTGTTCAGGTCAATGTAAGAGCAAAACAAGCTATAAGTAATATATGCATTATATATTCATATTTTTATATATAGTGTATCAAATATTTCACAAGAATTAAAAGGAGAACGTTTTCACTTTCCATGCTGGAAGATTCTTAAATCTACTACTTCAGGCTTTTGCCTTGCGCGTCGGATGGAATGGGTGTTCCATGTTTGACAGGTCCGGTGGATTCTGCTCAAACGCGCTTATTTCCTGCATGCCGCTGTTGGCGATCTCCCACAGCTGCGGGTATTCCTCCTTGAAGGTTTCGAACCACTTGTGCACTAACGGATACTGCTGTAAGTCAAAATTAATTGCCTCCAAGCAGAGCGTGGCCGAAACGAGAGCAAAGTCTGCAATGGTTATGTTGTCGCCTGCCGCGTATTTAGTGCCCAGTCGCTCCAAATAGGTTTCGAACACCTCAAGTGCGTTCTGCACCTTCTTCAGCGACATGGGCGTACGTTTGTAGTCGAAGAAAATGGGCGCCATGCTGTGGGCGGATATGGGGGCGTAGTAGAATCCCATGTTAAAGCATAGCCGCTGATTTATTACCGCTCTCACATTGACGTCCTGCGGATACAGCGTTGAATCCGGCGCGTACTTGTCGCAGAGGTATTGCATAATAGCAATGCTCTCCGACAGATAGAAACCATCGTCGTCCAGCACGGGTATCTCCTTTTGCGGATTCATCTGCAATGATTTGAAAATTGAATAGCTTCAAGGTCTTTAGGGCTCCATATACACATACCTTAGAGTAATCCTCAGAGCGATGTTCCAAGGCGCAAAAGTCCACATTGATGAGTTGATATTGTATATCCAAGGCCTTCAGGGTCATGCGAACGGCCAGGGAAGGCGGTCCATCAGATACGGCGTAGAGTTTCATAGTGTATATGGGTCTGTGGGTATCAGCGAGCGTTAGTTTTGTATTTGTCTCTTGTTCGACCGGTTTGCTTGTAGCTTAAAAGTGAAAGCAATTTGCCTACAGTGTCTATTTAATTTATATGTATGTACCTATTTTTGGCTTGATTTTTGCTGAAACTATAGTCAGTGTGTGTGTTTTAGAAAAATTCTCTCAAAAGTTTTCTGGGCTTTTTAAGAAATATTTAAAATACTGAATAATAAACCAGCAATTAACGTTGTACGCTGGGTCAGCTTTCAAACTCTACTGATGTGCTGTATCAACTCGCCAGATATTGCAGGTGTTCATTTCAATGACAGTTCAAACTAGTTTTATGTTTGAGAGACAGTATGCTGACATAGGTTCCCAAATACCCTACCTACTTTGTTGACCTTTGGAAGTCAGCAAGTGGTACCAACAGATTTTTTGACAATATCTACAGATTTACTAGCAGTTGTGAATCGAGTTTGCGGATGTTAATTAAAATTCTTATTTGTATTTATGTATTTTTTTTTTAATGTATGGGTTTAATATTTTTTATTTATATTTGTGAATTAGAAATCTCGTTTACTGGTGAGAATACATACACAATAGAGCCGTAGCTTTCCATTTCATCAGCTACTTCCTCCACAACCTCAATGATGCCATCTGTGTTGTCCACCTCCATGTATTGATGATCGCCGTCCATAGACATTTCGACACCTTCCTCCTGCTCCTGGTACTCTTCCTCCTCAATAACAACATCCTCTTCCTCATGATGAGAATCCACCTTATTGGACACAGATAAAGAAGCGGATCTGCTATTATTACTGCTCGTAACTCGAGGCTTCTTGTGTACCACGATGTCGCTGCTTATGTTAGACACATTGAGTCGCTCGATGGCTAAATCACCATACTCCTGCTGAATCTGATCCAACGATTTGCCGATAAAGTGCAGCGGCCGAAACTTTAGATTCTTGTTATTCTTTTTGTTGATCTCGTTGTATAGTCTCCGCTTGATATCGTCCTCGCTGAATGGATGGCTGTGACTGTTGTAAACTCGGAGCACACGAATAGAGCCATCCTTTTGGGTGGCCGTCGAGATGCGGCTCTTACAATTGATGTCCGGATCGCGGCTTTTGATGCACACCCAATAATTGCGTGAGATGACGCCACGATTCTTGGCATGGTATATATAGCCATCGACACACAAAAGTTCGTGCCCCTTAGCAGATCTCAGGGTACAAATCTTGGAGAGGTCCATATCCGGTTGCGCGCCTTTTGTCGGCTCTGCTACATCGCGTCGCCTTCGAATATTTGTGATCTCCGGCTGTCGAACTTTCGGCAAAGGCGTAGATGCATAAGCAGCGTGTGATTGTGGGTCAAGTTCATCTAGTGCGTCGGGCAGTATCTCGATCTTGGCGCTGATGTTGTCCGCTCCGTCCTTTAGGTACTGTACTATCATGTTCGCTTTCGATTCTGGTTCCATTTTGATGGCACCATCGATGCTAATCACCTTCTTCATTACCACATTGCTCGTGTCAATGTGTTCGTAGCTTTCATCGACGCTGTGTTCAGGCTCGAAGGTATCTCCTCCCTGGCTGGCCGACCCCTCGTCGCTCTCGAAACTAATTTCTTCACCGTGCTCGCTCTTGGACAGCTTGTGGGAATTGTCCTGATCCAGCTTGGCCTGCTGCTTAAGCCGGCGAGCAATTTCTTTTATATCTGGATTGTGCGTGTGCTCCCCATTGATTCGTAGTACCACTGGTCCGTTTTCAACCGGGTCTAGGGTAATGCGGACGTGACAAGTGTTGGCCTTGTCGCGTCGGTTTATGCAAGTGAAGAACATGTGGCCGTTGGACCTGCTTTGGGAGTCGAAGTGGTACAAATGCTGACTCAAGCACAGCACCTTACGACCCTTTGCCGAAGGAAGAAATGTGAACTTGGTCAAGTCCGTTTCCGTGAGAGGATTGTGGCCCGGCGGTGGCAGATAGTTGGCAATCACGTCGAATGCCGCTGGCCACTTGGAGCTGTGATCCATTTTCGGGTCCACCAGAGAAGACTCGTCGTCCCCCTCCTGACTCTCGACTTCTTCGTTGCCTTGAATCTCTCCACCTTGGCTTTCGTCCGTCCTTACGTATACATCGTAGTTATCCTCGCACTCCTCGATTATTATGGATTCCAAGTCATCGCACCGCTGAGTTATGTCAAAGGTGTTTTCCGGATCAAAATACTCGAGATTAGGGCACTCTGCCAACACATCCGAGGTATTTTCGTCCTCCACCAAAACGATTTGGTGCTTGGAAAACATGTGCATCAGCTTGGTTGCCGAATAGTGCGGATGAATGTGTGCATCCGTGTCAACGGCATGCAGTCGATGTGCTCCCGCCAAGGTCGCTTCCGTGCAGATCCTGGCCGTGCACTCAATGTCACGCTTGCGCACACAGGTCCATCGAAATATGTCGCCTTTGAAGGACTTCCCGGCCAGGTAGTACAGATGCCCGTCGATGCAAACCATCACGCGCCCATCGCGGCGCCGTAGCATGTACACACGGTCCTTGTCCTGCCAGATAACAGATTGTGTTAGTCATTTGTGTGGCTTAAAATTGTTTCAGGACTAAAGATTATTATTAAATTTTTCTTCAAATTTTACTTGATGGGAGCCCTATTTAAAATATGTGTATTTTTATATACACACTGTAATATTAAAACGTTCAATAATATTTGTTAGTTCTAGCGCACTCATAATACCTTTTCACTCTTCAGCAAGGTGCATGTTATTAAAATGATGGGGCTACTTTTTTAAAAATCCCTAACATTTGTTTTCGATGTGGAGATTTATAGTATTTTTTAAATCTTAAATGATTAAGCTTTGGTATTTATTGTCCTTTTAACGGTATTGCTGTTTGGTTTGCAAATAGGAAAACGAAAACAATGACCAAATTGGCGGGAAAGAACTTTCCATTACTAAAGTGAGCAAATTGATAGTTCGGCTATGAAATGAAGTGAAGTATAGTTAATATTAGTATATATCGCAGTATTAGTTAATATTAATATCGAGGCTGTTTCTAAAAACGAAACGCAGCTACATTCTACATAAATAGTTGGATATTATTTCCGAATACAGGGCTCGGGGTTTCAGGGGCATGAGTCAAGTACAGTTGGGCTGCGGCCGTACCTCAAAGTCCAACTGGAATGAGGCCTCTACGGCGGAAGTGTCGATGCTTCCGTAGATGAACTCCGGCGGATTCATGCCGGCGTTGGCGCGCTCGTACTGGCGTGCTCTCTTTGGCTGGGTCGTGCTGTAGGCGTCGTTCATCATCATCACGGACAGCCGCTTGCGCTGGGCTACCTTGTTGACCTCGTGATCGCTGCAGCGCGGATGGATGTGGGCCAGAACGACGTCCACGACGACGTGGCGCGTCTTGTCCAGCGGATCGGGCAGCAAGGTACAGATGCGGGACTTGCAGGGAGTGGACTTGTCCTTGCGCCTGTTGCACAGCCATCGGTAGGTGTTGTTCCGCCCGATGCGATCGAAGTGGTACAGATAGTCGTCCACGCAGAGCATATCCACCCCCTTGGCGGAGCGCACCACGGACACCTTGGTCAGGTCCATGCCGTGCTCCTCGACAGGCGTCTCCATTTTTGAATTGCTTCGCTGTTTCGCCCGAGCCCGGAATTCAGCGTTTTTCGATTTGCCCCCGAAAAGTGTTTTGTATCGTAAATTAGGCGATTTTTTTAGTGGCTGACTGCCTGGGATTTGTTGGTTGGGATTTTTGGTGGTATTTCGTGAGCTCACTTTTGGCGCGCCTTTTTGCAAATGCCGACCATTTACCGCACCCGCACTGAACTATGGCAGTTTGATGCACTAAATAGGGTTTATTTTTGGGTTTTTCATTCGATTTTAATTACACAAGCACATTTTCTTTTGCGACGCGTCGAAAAATGCTATTGTGTGGGATACGAGGGTTGCGAGCTATGCGGTGGCGTTGGGGTTGCCACTTGTCAAAATCAGTTACTTTTGTAATGTTCAAAAATTGTAATTCTTGATGTTTATTATTTATTTACAGCTTGGTGAGATTTTTCCCGTTGGATTCCCAGGACGAGGAGAGCGTGGGCGATCTTCTGTTGCAAATTGATAATATTTTGCAGTACGGCGAGGATGCAGACGTAAACGTTAAGGACTTTGATGAACCGGAGGAAGCGGAACGGGATTAATATAGAATCAATTTATATTATTGCTTAACAAAATGTTCAATATTGTATTTTTATTTAAAACTTAAATCTAAGCAAACCACATAATTATCACCATCCCTGGTAACAGAGTTGCCACCAGAGCAGTGTTGGACAACTGCTGCCATAATTTTAAATTCCCCTACGCGTACGGCGTCTAAACAAAACTGCGACTCGAAGAGCGAATAAATAAGCATGCAGGAGGCTGGCGGAAGTCCTGTTGGAATGCCTCTTAGCCAGGAGGCCATTGCGCACCGTCTGGCGGCGCTTAGTCGTTGGCAGGACGAGCAGAAGCGACTGCTGCAAGAGCGTCAGTCCAATCAGCGCGTTATGCTTGGTTTGGAGCAGCGCAATATGTACAAAATGCTGGGACTACTTCACCAGGAGGCCGAAAGTCGGGAAAACAGTGTGCTGGAGGAGTCACAGTGGGACGAGGATCACTCTATACAAATGCCGCGACTCGCAGCGGAGCCGGACGAGCAGGAGCCGGAGATTCCAATGACTGCTCCCCAGCCAGCCAAGCCCAAACGACCTTATCTTCGTCGCGGCGAAGGTCTGAAGCAGAGGTTCAAGATCAATCCCGACCATCTGCGGCTGGAAAACCTGCCGCGATACAAGTTCGCTAATGCCCACCCACAGTTTCGCACGCCTCAAATGAAGAAGGGTATTCTCAAGAAGCGCAAGTCACCTCCCGATCCTGCTCCTGCATCAGCTCCCAAACCACCAGCACAACTCGATCTCAACGAGCGGCGCTTTCAGCAAATGCTAATCTCCAAGAACGCATGCAGCTCCACTCCAGATCTAAAGTCTTCCACTGCGTCCTCCATTACTGCCTCGACCATCTCGCCCAAAGTTCGTTTTGTAGAGCAGAAGAGCAAAGCCGGACATCATCAAGCAGATGATGAAGCCTCCTCGGAAGCTAGTCCGATGAAGGGAGTTTGCTGGGCCAAGGTGCTGGACACACAGAGTATAAAACCAACGCAAATCCAAAGACGTTCTGCCCAAATCCGAGTGGAAGATGACAGCAATGTAAGCATATTCGAGCTGCTCGAACAGAAGGCCACTGAGGGAAACATTGATATGAACTCAAGCTGCATTCGAACTTTTATGGCTCGCAAAGATCAGCGATGCCTAATAGCCGATGACTCCGATCACATTGTAGTCACACAGCAGGTGCGTCAGATGCGATTGCAACCGCAGATGGACCAGGTGCTGGTACAGGAGGAAGAAGAGGAGGACATCGAACAGTCCAGCGACCAGACCCTCACAATGACACCTATTCAGGTGGGGAATACCCAAGTGCGAGTGCGCTTCTCCGACTCCAATGACACCAACGAGTACTCCGATGGAACCAGCCTTAACGACGGTTCCAATATTCAGCTCTTTGAACAGTTTAAGTCGGCTCTCTTCCAGGCTTTGGAGCAGAAGAAAAAGTCAAGTCCCAGCCAGCAGTCAGAGGAACCCATAACCAAAAATCTTCAGGAGAAGGCCAATCTCGTTCGCACTCGCCTTGAAGAGCTTGAGACAGAAATAGCCGCCTTCAAGGAACAGAATGCCCAACTCCTCCGCCTCAGGCAGCAGCACGAATTGGAGAAGGCCAAGTGCATACAGGATCATATGGAGGCAATGGAACGCGTTCATGACGAAAAGATCCAAGCCGAAATTTATCTGCACGACGAGCGTATGAAGATCGATGAGGACCGCCGCAAGTTCGAGCAGCAGATGCGACTACAGAAGAGCAATGCAAGCAGCAAGGAAAAGAAGGAGATAGCCGCCTTGAAGCAAGAGGTGGAGGCACTGCAGCTTCACCTCAAACAAAAGGAGCAGGCGCACGTCTCAGCACAGGCGCGACTTCGCGCTCAACTGCGGGCCAGTGAGAAGGAGCAGCGGAACTACCGTGACGAGATCGAGCTGCTGAGCAAGGAAAACAAGCGCCTAGAGCACGAGCTGGTCAAGATTGGTCGTGAAAACAACAGCAAGATGCTGCAGGAAATCAATCGAAACATAGCTCGGCTTGCTCCCAAAGTGGTATGTATATTCTTGGGCTTCTTGTGTGTATATCTTAATGTAAGCAAGGTCTTCTTTTAGTTGCCTTCCGCTACGACGTCACAAATCCTCGATGAGAACGGTCGACGAACTCAGTCTCTGGATGGCAATGCTGGTAAGCCTGCCAAGCAGCGAGAGCCGCACAACCGTCGTCAGAGTAGCGGCAGTTCCCAAGTGAGAAGTCGGAGTCGCTCATTAGGCAGGAATAAAAAAAAACCAGAGGCTCTGGATGAGACCTACGCCTCTAGTAGCTCTGGAGAATCGGAGGAAGTTCAGACGCCCGTGATCGCTCCAAAAGCTGATACCCCACCGGCTGGAAACTCCAGCAGAGACTTTAAGAGAGAGATTATGAATGCGGATGGCAGCAAGGACATTTGGTACTCAAACGGAAATCTAAAAAAGATAAGCTCCGATGGCATGAACGTTCGCATGCTTTATTTCAATAAGGATATCAAGGAAACTGACATCAGGAAAGGCACAGTAAAGTATTACTACGCTGAGACCAACACTTGGCACACCTCTTACCTAGATGGTTTAGAAATCCTCGAGTTTCCCAATGGGCAGACTGAACATCGCCGCAGAGATGGCACTGTCGAGATCCACTTTCCCAACAACAGCATTAAGATTGTGGATCCCAGCGATACAGAGAAACTAGAGGAGTGGCGTTATGCGGATGGAACCCACCTAGTGCAGCTCCGGAATGGAGACAAGATTCTCAATCTGCCCAATGGTCAAAAAGAGATTCATACCAAACTAAACAAGCGAAGGGAGTATCCGGACGGCACTGTTAAGCTGGTGTATCCAGATGGCAGCCAAGAGACGCGCTATTCCAACGGCCGCGTTCGTTTAAAGGACAAGGATGGCAAGCTCATAATGGACACAGACTATGCAAAGTATTAGAGGCGGGTCTCTGCATCTGTTGTTAAGTTTAGATTTAAATAAATAGAAAAGCCGTGCTGTATTTATAAGATCAAGTAGATCATAATTTTCTTTTGTTGGTGATAAAGGGGGAATTGGCTCTATCTAAGGGATCTGATACACAGTATGTTTAATGACACACCTTAGTCATATACAAGCTACAAAACTTGGTATTGTTGCAGAAAATATTTTAAAATATCTTATATTTTTTTTTATATCCTATATTTTATGTTTTATCGTGAATCGCAAAATCCACTAGGTAGTATACAAATAATACATACATACATATATTAATTCGTTTTCAATTTGTTAAATAAAATTCTGAAACTTTATATAGAAACAAACTTATTTAGAAGTAGAAACTTGAAAGTTGAACTAAAACTACAAACTTTTTTAAACGGGGCTGTGCATTCTACTGCTCCGCGTTTAACCCTTCTTGGGCCATGGAGAGGTGATGCTCGAAGATCTTGGGATGCTGATTGAGCAGCCTGGAGGCAAATTGCACGATTTGCTCGAATGTAAACTCCGCCTTGGCACGTGGTCCCCAAAGGAAGAATGTCTTGGGATCGTCGTAAGCGCTTAGCTGGGAGCGTTCTCGCTTCAAATATTGCTGCTTCACAAACGTCTCCTCGATCTGCTTGCGCACACTGGCGCCAAAGTAGCCATGTTCCTCGTCTGGATGGATGTTGAGCAACTCTAGTATACCGTATAGTTTGGAGTCCTCGATGCGGTTGCCGCGCAGGAAGATGTACATGAGAATAATGCACAGCAGCGTAAACTGTGGGCGTTGAGCCGAGGTTAGCTCATGGATGGAGGCCACCGGCTCCTCCGCAGTGCAGATAAACGTCTTGGAGGTCGCATCCAGTGGGGTTAGCAATATACCGAATCTTTGGGACAGCAGTTCAGTGACCAGCGGCAGGCGTTCCTTCAGTTCGTTCTTGTTACCAGCCGCCGCCAGCAAATCCTTGTCCTTTATGGGAATCTTCTGGGCCGTATGATCAAGGATGTAGTTTAGAATGGCGCGAACCTTGGCGTCGACCTCTCGAACGGGTTGTTGAGTTGCCTGCGAGAGGTTGGCATTCTGGCTCCTAGCTGCGCGGGAAGTGCTGGCCATTTCCGGTTAAACTGATAAACAGCTCCTAGCTTCTTAAATTTGTTTGGTGATTTAAAATGCCGCTTACAAAGAATGCATTGAACATATGTTTTTCGGCACATTTAAAAGTGTACAAGCTTGGCGTTGCCAGATTAAATTTCAAAAAGAGATATCGAACGACGTACTTGTTTTCAGTATTAAAATACCAAATGGGCGCGTAAGTTAAATTTATTCGAAATTTATATTTCGACACTACAATCTGTAAACCCTTATTGTTGTCTCTTTTCAATCCTTTGCTCTCGTATCATTTTCCACTTGAGTGCCTGTAATATACACTTTCAAGTGCAATTGGCCACTTATTGGTGTCGCTTAAACGCACAAACTGGGGCAAGAGCGGCTGAAGTAGCTACTTTTGTGGGTTTGTATTGATTGATTTCCTTTTGCCGCCACCCTATTCATCTATTACATTTTGCTCTCAGTATGATTTTTGCGCTGCACCAAATCGTTTGCTAAATAAATATTCGATTTATCGAGCATCTAAAGGAAACTCACTCTACATAACAAATGTTATAACTGCCTCAAGAGGTGATGTGTTTTTAATTAATATGGCCAAACCGACGCGACGTGCAGAAGCAGGAAGCAAACAACTTTCAAAACTAAACGCGATTGACATGCACGGTCAACATTCCCCACGGAGACTCAAAATAAACAGAGACCGAGTCAAGCTAAACGAAATGGAAATGCAGTTGGCGCAGACACACGCACCGGAGTGCACTTCCAGACACTGCAGAATTACATGGCCAAACATATTTTATTGCCTTGAAATGTGTGTTTTAGGTGGCGGTGGCTGCGGTGAAAACTAGTTACCTGCGTCTGTGCAAAGTGCGCAATCCATAAGTGATAAATGCACAGGCGGAACTCAGACAAAAGTTGGCTCGTCTGTTGGCTAGCTTTAATTGATTCGCCATTGTTCCGGTTTCAACAAAAGCTGAATATTGGAGTTCAGATTATTAAGACAGCCTTTGTGCCCGCCTGAAATGGATATCCGCCGGGCTCTGCAATCTATTCTGTTATGGCTGTAATAGCCCCGAAATTTGCATGCCAGCTAGTGAAATGACTCCAGATAAGCAAACTCGCAGAAAACGCGATTGAGTGAGTCAACAAAAAGTACTGTCAACGCGAAGACTTAGACTTTCTACACACAGGCAAACAGTTTTGCTTTCAAAATGCGCATTGTAACGTTGAAGTTTGTCAACTACAGCCCTAACATGTTTATGGCCGACTAATTGTGTAGCCAGACGGAGTCAGAGAAATGTCTTATTTACTAAAAAGAAAGTCAAGGTCTTAGTTGACGACGTGAGCGGCGAACTTGCTTTGCAGCCCGGCTTTTAGAGGCCATAAAAAATTAGCAAATGACATGGGCATGCCATTTAGAATTTTCGTGATAAACAAAATCCCATGATCAGCCAATAGAGTAACGACAACGGGTTTTGCGGCTCACCGCGGTGGCAAAAACTATTAATAAATTAATAACAGAATCACAAAAGAAAAAAATGAGAGAACGCTATAGTCGATTTCCCCGACTATCTGATACCCGTTACTCAGCTAGTGGAAGTGCGAACTGTCATCACTGACAGTTTTTTGCGCTTTGTGGGCGTTAGAGTGGGCGTGGCAAACAGGTTTTCTGCAAATCTATAAAAATTTACAGGACTAACAAAAAAATAAAAAAATATTAAAACATTTTTCAAAACTGCGTGGCAGTTTTGGGCGGTTTGTGGGCGATAGAGTTGGCGTGGCCATATGGGTCAACCACCTTGCGCTGCGGCTATGTCTCGAGTCTGCATGCCTAATCTAAACTTTGTTTGCTTTTATATATCCTGAGATCTCAACGTTCATACGGACGGACAGACGGACGGACATGGCTATTGATGCTGATCAAGAATATAAATACTTTATATGGTCGGAAACGCTTCCTTCTGCCTGTTACATACTTTTCAACGAATCTAGTATACCCTTTTACTCTACAAGTAACGGGTATAAAAGTGTGTGTGCACAAAAAAGAAAGCCAATTCAGGAATGAGGAATGTGTACAGTTTAATGCTCTATATGATTGAAGTTAATCGTTTTTAAGTGAATCGCTTTTTGAGATTTATCAAGTTAATTATTGCAAAAGTATTGTAAATGAAAATAAATTATTACAACTAAAATGCAGAACTCACACATTAAATATAAATGAAATTATTATAAATTTATTACTTTAACTTGATATTCTACATGTTTTAAATTACCTTCAATATAAGGGGCCACGCGCTTTTGGTGGTGTCGTTTTCGCCATTCAATATCATTATATTATTTTTATTAATATATTTTTTATAACTTGATATTATTAAAGTTGTACTATATTGCACCCACGTAAGGTGTTATTTTTAGATAAGAAAACGATGAAAAGTTGTATAGTTGCTGTAAAATCAATCTCCTAATTGGTAGGCTTAGGACTCCTTATTATCATTTTCATAATTTAATTTATTCTTCAGCGAATTGAATGATTTATTTCCCTACAAGTTTGTTCTTACAACCTCTTTCGGTGAGCTGATAACCCCGTTTCGGTAGCAATGGAATGGAATCAAGAATATAGCAACGACAGCCGGCTGTTGTTGCCTCAGTCTGGTTGCGTGCCGTTCTTAAAAGTGGACTGCCTTCAGCGAAGCGGTTTGGCATTCTTCTTCATGCTGCCGCTCGTGGTCGATCTGCTTGATCAGTTTTGGCTCGAGACCGGCACTTCGATTAGATATGATTTGCGTCTCTCTTAGAACGACCAGCTATCCGCTAAATGTCAATGGGGCTAACAATTAAAAACTTGGCTATAACAGAGTGTAGCTGTGATCAGTTTAGGTCTTCTCAGTTAAAGTTCAGTTCTAAAACAAAAGACTTGGACAACAAACTTGTTCGGCAGATGTCGCAGGCTGCTTAATTAAGAGGTCATATTGGTACACCCAGGCCATGGCCCAAAATAAAGCTGCTATTCGACCTTTTACACTTAATAAATTTCGATGCAAACTAGACGCCGGCCCCTGATAATCAAATTAAACGGTTATCAGTTAGTTTGCCAAATGGCTGCAACAATCGTCGCAATTAAAGTCAGACAAATGATCAGTGAATCGACTTCATTTGGGGGCCAAGTTCACTCGTGCATGCCTAATCGCGTATACGCACCGTGTGACGACATCGAACTGCGGCGGTCTAGTACCCCATGTATATTCCAATCGTATAAAAATAACTGAGGTCTAAGCGGATCTACATTTTACGCGTATTCGTAGTGGGAAAATACGGGATTTTATTGCTAAATGACTGTGGATTTTTCGAATGCATTAGGAACTTGGGCGAAATTGAAATTCGCGTATTTAAGTTACTAATATGCATATGGTTTTATTTGAATAAAATATCCGCTGCTTAATATTTTGCAAGGCCATTTTTTTTTCGTGTATTGTATTTTTATTTCTTTGCATATTTCTTGGTCTTCAACTTGATCTTTTTACTGCGTTTGGGTTTCGCCTTCGTTTGTTTTTATTGCTCTCGAGATTCACAATCTCTCGTTCGGTCGGTCATTCTAAAGTGCTTATTAATTTTATAGCCCGTGATTCGATGACTTTGAAGTGGGCCAGCATATAAGCCACAAATGAAACCCACATCCCCATAACGCTTATATAAGCATTTAATAATTATTAATTATATTAAAATGGTCATGCCGTTTTGTAAACAATTAAACGTTAAGTTGAAGTTCAAGTCTGAGGCTGACAAGTTGGTCAAAATTAATGGTGTTTCGGCTGACGCTTGAAAATGCCCATCTAATGAGTCATTTCAGGTTCCCAAAATGATTGGGGTAATTCTCCACGCCCGCCGTATGCTGAATAGTTCACTCAGTATCCGGGCCCGACTTGAATTAATATTAGGTTTTTCTCGAACACGCGCTCTTGGTGACGTTTTCGCCTTGCAAAGGTCGACCAGCTGCTTTTTGCAACCGTATCACATGAGCCGAAATGTGAATCACATTTTCGGATTTTGTATGCAGTCGACGACTTTGTCGCAAAGGCCTTGAGCTCCGCGCAATTTGCATGAGAGAGTGCCAGAAACAACAATATCCAATAAATTGTTGCATAAATCGTGGCCAGCCTCCTGCGAAAACTTTCACAAGCCATTTGCCGAAAGGCAGAAATTTTTAATAATTATTATTGAGCTTGGTGTCATGTTACACATGCATCAATTTAATGGCTTGCTACGCCGAAAAGCTGCGATTGTCCAAGTCGAACGATCGTGAGAAGATCTGCACTCTGAAGTCATGGTCATGGTCATATGGGGCTGATTGACAAGTCAGTGAGACTTGGTTTATGTTAATTTATTTTTTAATTCAGACTTTCAAACGTTTGAAGTCCTCCACTAAAAAGAATGGCAAAAGTCCTGTGAGAAATTCACTCTTTTAAAGTTTTGAAGCAGTTTAGTTTATTCATTAAATACATAGTATAATATTTCACCTTATGGTAATATAAAAAAATTTTCAATTTTTATGTTTCACTTCATATAATTTGATTTTATTTATTTTGGTGTCAACCCCTCAATTCAACGAAAGAATATGCTTTTTACAAGTAAATAAAAGTGCGACAGATAAGATACTTTTTTTTATTGCCAATTTCAATAAATTTGTATTTAACAATAAAGGAATTTGTCCATAATACCTCTGTAGCCAACCGAAGGTCAAAGAAACAAATTCACTGTCGCTAAGAATTCCCAAAGCAACCATTTGAGTCACGAGTCGAAAATTCAAAGAAATTCTGTTTGGTCAATTTAAATCTCGATCAAGAGGAATATGCAGCATACACATATGATGTCATGTCTTCGAAATGAAGTTTCGGATATTTTTGAGCTTGAGCCTGGGTTGGCTTTCTGGTTATTTATCAGCATCTGGGTATCGTTTCGGCAGGCGCTGCGGCCTTTTTGAACGCATTTCATTAGTGGCCATATACATATATATTGGCTTATATGCAGCCTTAAACACATATACATAATATGGGTATAGTTGTCTGAGCGGTGTCTGCATTCACAACCGGTGTGGCTGTCTTCGCACCGGCTCGCCTTTTGTTTGTTTTGTGTATATATAAAACATATGAAATATATATTCCCATATGTATCTCTTCTGCGGCCTCAGCGAGTCTGCATTTAAATGCAGTTTGCGTATACATATATATTATACGCCGCATGTGCATGTACATGCGCATGAGCCTGTGGATTTGCTTTACTTTTACTTTCATATGCAACTGGTTGCAGGCTGCCAAAATGGGGAAGTGGTGTCCGAGTGTGGGCTTTGTTTCTCTCAGTGTGTGCGTTGTTTTTGTCGCAGTCCCCAACTGCAATGAAAACAGTTTGTAAAGTGATTGTCAATCATTTTTGGTGGCATGTCGCTTAACCGCTTTGACAATAAACGGCAACAGCCGCAGCAACAGCAATAGCAATAGCACCACAATGGCAGCTGCTACACTTTTTGTTGGGCTTGGGCCACGTTCGTTGGCCACACTGCATTTTGTACTTGTATTTAAACTAAACATTAAATTAAACTGCTTTAGAGTTTTACTTGAAATGTATATTATTTAATTGTGCAGTTCGGGTTAATAGGGTTAATTGAAATCACATTTAATTTTTTGAAAGACTAGTTTCAACAAGAGCACTTGTGAACTAAAGGAAAAATAAATCTGATTTTATAAAGGAAATTATCGAAAGGCCATTGATATCAATCCGCACACCTTTCAAATAAATAAGTTTGAGCAGCTTAAAAATAACTCCAATATCGCTTATTTATCATTCTCCCCGCCTTGATTTATTTGACTTAAATCATCCAATAATAAACAATAAAATGTAGACCAAACAAAGAAACCCGAAAATTAAGCCAAATATATTGACGTAATATCAAGCATCGGTGCAAAGCAAATTGGTTTAATGCTTTTTGTGAACAAATAAGGAAAAAAAAGCCAATTTAAAGCGCACCGACTTTTATTTACTATTTTACTCGTTGTCCGTAGCTTTTGAAACAGACCCAAATCGAGATTAACTT
Organism: Drosophila santomea; assembly: GCF_016746245.2. NCBI lineage: Eukaryota > Metazoa > Arthropoda > Insecta > Diptera > Drosophilidae > Drosophila > Drosophila santomea. The sequence continues at coordinate 7,365,922 of NC_053019.2, read as the reverse complement.
GAAAGAGATTTCGTCTGGTTCATGGTTTTAATTTGGCCAGCTCTCTTTGACTTTTATCATGAGATTTTTATGTGTAACACGAATGAAGACATTACCAGCAAAAAACAAGTGGAAAAACGAACTGTGAAAACTTGGGCCCCCTCATACAACCATGCAATGGCATCCAAAAACTTCATTTTTCGCGTTTTTATATAATGTGGAAATGGCTTTTCGCTAACTTCGAATTTAATTTCGAGTTTCTATGTAGATTGTACTCTTAATTAAGCCAATTATTATTGAACAGCTTTCGCTGCTCTTCGCCTGCTATCGCATTGCATGCGATTGGGTAAAGCAAATCACACAAGTATCAGGTATACCAGGTCCCATTCCAATGATGGAAGGAAGTCGGTGCTTAGGTTTGTGGCCATTTGGATACCTAATTAACTATCAGTGGAAGTCCCATTGGAAGTTCGTAATGTTAAGTTCATTAGAAGGGTAAACTGTCGTCTCATTTACTGATTTTTAGTTCCAAAAACAGAACCTTTCTTCAATTATTTATTTGCATTTTTGAATGTTCATTATGCATCGTGTTCCATTTAAAGCAAACATTATGAAATTCTCCATTCAAAAGATGAGTGCATAAAATGAAGTTGCATTATAATTATTATCTGTTTATGTTCGCTTGAATTTTATTCTTCGGCAGTAGCCGCTTCTCAATGACAGTGCGATAAGCCACAGACAAAAAATATATAAACAATGGAAGACAATACAGCTTTGGCTGCGTTTGTGCAACACAAAATGCATTTCTGCATTATTCTCTTATGTTTGCACTTAAATGTATGCAACCACAAGAAACTCTGTGCTCACTTAATAAATTTTGACATCTGCGAGCAGTGTTGAGTTGGATTTGATTTGATTTGATTGGATTTGAGTGCTTTGAGTTCTTCAGACACACATTTCCTTTCAATGACGGTTGGCCAACTTGCTGCCATTGATGTGTGGTGACGGTTTCTGGGCGCGTCTCCAATCCCAACTGGTGGATTGGTATTTGCATCGATGGCATTTGATGGCGGTGGATCAATGATCGGTAGATTTATGAATTGGGGAGCAGCTTCGCAGATAAGGCCTTGGAAATGCCGGTTATTTGGGTTTGCTAATAGAGACTGGAATTTCATGTACCTGGCTTGTTTTATTTCATGTTCTCGTTGGTGTCTTTAATATTTTGTGTATCGCAGTTAAAAAGGAATTTTATTGACTTACCTTTACCTTTAGTTCTCACGACATGTAACTATAACTTTACTTATCGTTAAAAAATAGAGAATATTATAAATTTTTTACATTAAATATTCTTTTTAAGCCAGGGAAATTATAATATAGAACTAGTATATTTTGAATATTTATAATTTTTTATCATGAGTGTGTGATTATCGGCACCAGTTCAAAAGGCACACAATAGGGTGATACCTTATACATATAACTTTTTCGAAATAGCTGAGAATTTCTTTATTTAATCAACTCTACGAAAACTATAAAGGGGGATTGATCTCTTAATGCCGCTGTGACCCCAGCATCCCTGGCTCATGAGAGCTATTCATCTAGATATGTAGATGCTGGGACAATAATCCGAATCTACGCTTGTGCTCTTTCAACGAATCATACAAAGAAGTCGAGGAAGAAAGAAACAAACCGTAGGCGTAATCGAAACAATGAATGCCAACGCGACTTGGCCCGGGTTTTTCAATGGGATTGAGTTTTTCGCTAACCAATTGGACAGTTCAAATAGATCGCTGAGTTCACTTGTCAAGGAATCGACTCTTGCAGTTGCCTTGCCAAATTGAAAAAAAACCCCGTCTTCGAGTCTTGTGTATGCATCATGGTCGTCTTGTCTCGAATCCAACGACTTCTAGAGAGGGCCTTTCGCACACTGCACCCACACTGCCAGACAGAAACAGCCTAGACACACCTGAGTGTGGGTGAGAGCGAGCGTTCAACCAGGGGTAATGGTAATGGTAATGGGTATTATGTATTACTTGAGCGCTCTCACCTGTTGCGCTCAGCTGACGCGGGAGAAAGAGCCAGTTGGCTCCCCAGTTGGCCGGAGAGGAAACCAGTTACCTGGTGGCCGCCTGCAGACCGTGGTGAGTTGGCAACGCACCAGCCAAGATCCGTGCCAGCAGAGAGATCAGTTGGTGGTCGTGCTTGAGACGGAGCGGTTGTGTGCCGTGTGCGATCGCATTACTTTCCTAACGATATATATACATATATATAAACCGCGCTGCCCACAAACGTGGCCAGATAAGAGGAGATATATACCTATTTCTCGCCGGGTTGGTGCTAATCTTCGATTTCAGTGTGCCTGCATGTGTGTGCGGTTGTGATTTATGCAAATCTTTGCTTTCTTATTAAACAAACACAAGATCTGGTAGTGAAATATACGATCCAGCCTAAAGAAAAGAGAACCACGAACGAAAACATTCCATTGGAAATACCGAAAACAAGTTTTCTCCCTCCAGCTCTGAATCGCTTATTCGCTGTTTGCTTTCTGCCATTTGCCATTTCTACATAAAAGGAGTGAGAGTGAAATGTGAAATGTCAGTGCAAAAAGCCATCAACTTTTACAATGACATCACTGAATATTAGCCAAAACAAATACTAACGGTTGCCAACAGATATGAAAAGAATAGAGCCGCATGCTGCCTAATTGCCTTCGTACTAACTTGGTCAAAATGCAGGCTTGCAGCGAATTTGGCTGTCTGCAGTCGTTTTCAGTTGCAGTTTCTGCTGCTGCCGTTGGAACCGGTTGAAATATTTCGCTGTCGCGATTTGGGTCTAGGGTTTTTGTTGCTGTTGCTGCATTGTAGCGAGTTGCATGAGCATCGACTGCCTTGCATATACACAGTATATCTATTCATAGAGCCCATTTGGCAGCCTTTGTTTTTTCGGCAAGCTGGTTTATTTGCCTAGTTTCTGATTTGAATTGTGAGAAGTAAAAATTGTGCTGGCGTTGCCTAAAAAATGAAAGATATTTATGAGCTGCTCTTGGGTTAGGTGCAGAAGTTGTAAATCCAAATTAAATATGCTAAACAGAGTTTACATATCGTAGGACTACACAGTGTTTCAAAAGCACATTAACATTAAAAACTCACCGAAACTTTATAAAATAAAAGACTTGGGAAACGAACTTGCGTGATTGGTATCGAAGAAGTTTACGCTTTCACACTAAAAATGGTCATTACTAAAATGTGAGACATAGGAACTGCTTTTGATATTCGGATATTTATTCCTCAGCAATATTAACACACATTAACTCTTTGATTGATTGAGGCTCGAGTAAGCCACCCCTATTTTTAAGCTAACGACTTTCCAAGCTACAAGTAGGGTAACCTAGCAAATTACTAACAAATAACTAACAAATCACTCAAAAAATTGGCTGGAAAAATATAGACTCGACTTGACACTTGAGAGATCGTTATTCAACCGACTTTCAACGGAAATGACAGCATTTGGGGTTACCAAGCCGAGTCAATGACAAATAACAGAAATTTCTGCCACAGATGTCGTGTGAACTTAAACAACCGCAAAAGAAAATCCCAGACCCCAAAAGAGAAAACTAAATAATAATAACGAATGAACAAAAGTCGGTAATGAGCTATCGAAACCCTTCGAAGATTTAAAAGTGCATGTAATTTATTTAATTCCATATTTATAGAAGATTACTATAAATTAACAATAACAAGTGCAAACGTGTGAGAAAAATCAAAGAGGAAAAGCCAAAAAGACGGAGCAGAATCATAAACCAAAATGCAAACGTGTAGAAGAAGAAAAGCCTCAGGCGACCCATCCACGATCATATGGAGTAGAATGTGCCTGGCCACTCTCTGCGGATTACTTCTGCTTGGCATTCAAATTGACCGTGCGGCGTCTGCGCCAGCAGGCGAAGATGCAGCCACCACAACGATGCCAGCTCTGGATACCACAACAGATGCCCCAGACGCCGCTGCAGCCACCACTCAAGCCACAATTGCCGTAGAACAAAGCAGCAGCATTACCACCGAGGCAGCGGATAGTTCAACGACTTCCACGACGACAACAACTGAGGCGGTCAACAAATCCAATGCCGCCGAAACTGGTGAGTCCAAGCCGAAAGCCATGAAAATTATAGATGCCGTATAAACGCGACGACGCTCGCATAGATGGGGCATCTCATCCCAGTCTATGGTCAGACACTTTAATCCCGCCTAGCCGCGCTCTCTGCGCCATAATCAAATCTCGTTCTCTGAGCCACCAATTAACGCCGTGCCGGTGCGTGACTTCTGGTCCGCCCTTTTTTACCCATTTCGTTTCGATTTGTAAGGCATTTCTCCATAATTATTTTCCGATCCGGTTAAATGGAGCGAACAAGAGAAATTGTTCGACTATTAATGGATGGAAGAATATTTGGAGATATAAGTGGTTTCCTGTTGAATTACTTAGTTAATTACGCGGCATGTTAAAGGGAAAATATTAAAATTTCGAGCCCTTAAGCTTAATCTCGGAAACCTAATCTACGAGAAATTATTACTCGTGTTAGAACTAGTTAATGAATATAATTAAATTTTAACATTTCGGATCTAAAGAACTAATTCGTTTTTCATAATATATTCTAGTATACTCAATATATTATATCAATTTATTGAAATATACTTATTTTTGATTGATATAAATAGTTACTATTATATAATTCAGATCACACGTTCAAATTTTTTATTTAAATTCGGTTGAATTTGGGTTACTAGGATAACTGAAAAAAAATGTTTTCAACCAAAACATTTAGATCATCTTAGATAGAATGAACTTTCACACACGTACCTTTTGTGTAAACTTCTGTAGTGCAAAAGTAAAAGGCTCCATTGTTCGGCGTTTTGTCAAATCAGGTCTTTGCCAATCAGGTTTTGACCGTTTAAGTTCTTGGCTGTAGCAGATTTAAATTTATCTTGAACGTTGTTTTGGGCTTTACGTTAGTTGCACACCAAACTTTTTAAGGGGCAAGCACGCCGTCGTAAAAACTTCAATTGGTTTTTCATTCTTTTGATAGAATTTCAGCTAGTTTCATTGATGACTCGAAAAAACGAGATCGATTGAGCATAGGTTGTTGCCATGGCGTGTGGTAATGCATTGTTATAAAGGGACTGGCCTTTTTTGGCTGGTATAAATGCCACGGGGAAGTTAATGAGATTTAACAGCAAACATTGAGCTGATGGTAAGGTAAGCCTTCACTACTTACTCAATTTAAATGCAAAGCAGCCAAGTGTCATGACTCATGCCCTTAACCTACGTAGTCCCCATACCACAAGCCTTCAGTGAGCTTCGGTAAATTTTGGGTGTTGACTTGTACAGCAACTCGGAATGTCTTTCGCGGGGGCTAATTATATAAGTATGTGCCCGGGAAATTAGCTGGTAGAGATAAATAGTAATTAATCATTGACAGATGTAACAAATGAAACACCTACAAACTTGAAGAAGAAACCGCACCTGATTACATTTTAAAATGGGTATTTTAAGTTACGCAAACTCTTATTCTGCTAGGCGTCGAGTGGGTAGATAGTGGACTGGGGATTTCGATTTTATAATTAAAACAAGCACATATATATTAGCAAATCAATTATTGGTCAAGACTTTAGACTGTTGATTAACTGGTTTTGTGTTATAGTTACAGCTACTACAACAGTAAATATAAAAATATCGCTAGAATAGCTTTGAACAAAATAACCAATCCAATTTTCATATTAATCTGCAATAAAAATCTCCCGTTTCATATATATATTTATATATATATAACGGGTGTTTTTTTTAGAGGTATAGAACTTTAAGTTGGCATTACTGTTCAAGATGGCGACCGATTTAACAGCTGTCAAGTGATTTATTCTCAGTTTGGTTTGGCAATTCGTCATGCGTGCTTACAAAATCCAACTCGTGCAAGAATTGAAACCAAACGATCATCAAGCAAGGCGTAGATTCGTCGAATGGGCCCAAAACGAGATTGCTGTTGTTCCCGATTTTTCATAAGCCTCCAAGATCTTGTGATTTAACACCGCTAGACTACTTTTTGTGGGGCTATGTAAAGTCATTGGTCTATGCGGATAAGCCACAAACGCTAAACCATTTGGAAGACAACATTCGCCGTGTTATTGCCGATATACGGCCAAATGTTGGAAAAAGTCATTGCAAATTGGACGTCCAGATTGGACTACATCCGAGCCAGCCGTGGCGGTCATATGCCAGAAATCATATTTAAAATGTAATGCCACAAGATTATCTTTCATGTCAATAAAATTCATGTCAATCGAATAATCCATCGTTGTTTTATTGCAATTTAAAGTTCTATACCTCTAAAAAAAACACCCTATATATATCAATCTACGAAAAAAAATCAGCAAAGTAATACTAATGATTTGAAAAATTGCACACCACAACTGACTGTAGTTAAGTACATATATCATTTATATTTATTTTCAGTTTAGCGGCTTGTTTTGGGTGCTAAATTATGGCCTTGATGTCTTAATATATCAGATATACAAAAATGCAAAAAAATCCTATTGAGCAATTTTCATGGTGTTGGCATTGCAAGTCAGGGACTGCACTGAAAATGGCTTGCCAAAAATAAATATATATAGGTATGCACGAGGACCCTTGAAAAACTACGTATCACGAAATTTACAAAATTCAATAACGACCTCAATCAACTGGCCAACTTTTCTGCGGCTCACTTTCTTCAAGGGAAAATGTACGGCGGGCAAAATGAGTATAGCTGAGTGACCTGCTGTTTTGTGGACTTGTTAATTGTTTATTATTTTTACAATTCATAGCAAAGTGAAATTTACATATTTCTGGCACGACTATTAACAGTTTTTGTATTGTAAACTATCCATATCGCATGCACTATGAAAAATGGTGTATCCTAAGATGAAAACACAAATTTTGCTAAATGGAATACAGCGAACTCCGAGGTGCAAAATCAAGTTCGTTTCCTAAGTCTTTAGTTTGCCGCGCCCATGTGAGCTTCTTCTTCACCTTCCCTTTCATGTTTATTTATACGCTGTTGTTTTTTCATAACTGAGAATTTCTGCAGAACAGGCAGTCTTATGTTTTCTCGGATTTTTCAAGGATACCTATTTCAGCGGAGTGTGAGAAACATATTTCTTTGAAGAGTGAGGCAATTCGGTTCGTGATTTCTGACTCGAACTGCTGTACCTTTCGCTTTGGGGTTCATACTCGATTAGCTGGCGAATTTCATGGGACCGCTATAATAAACCGATAAGTAAAAGTAGCTTAAAAGTGTTTTTCAACCGGCTAGTTCGAAAATACATACGTTGAGTATTATGTGTAGAGTGACAAATACCACAACACTGCGCGATTGTTAATTGTTTGCCGTTAGGAGGTGGGCTTTTTGCCGCTGTTATTAATATGGTCTTGTACATTGACACTCAATTCAGTTTCAGTTTGCGAGGGGTGCGCGTGAAAGTGCAGACAGCGGCAATAAACATTTTGGTCTTAAATATAGCTTTTGGGATGTTACGTATTCAACTGTACGTATTTGAACTGTAAGTGGGGTTTTCACAGCGGATTTGCGGGCTTTCTCCGCCAACATCCTCCCATTCAGCAGAACCAAACGGGTTAGGCAAGTGAAAACCCGGCCCAGCCAGGCTGTGAACTCAATCCCATTTATGTCAGGGGCGCAAATCAAAATACAGGCTAAAATGTAGCTCAATTGTAACTCGTTTGAAATATGCATTAAGCTATGGCATCAATTCACCTTACAGTATCATGCAATTCCCCCCTGGTCTAGACGTGCGTTAGGTTAGCTGGCTAGCATTTTTCAATTAGATAATTTTCATGTATCTTATTCTCCCATGTGAGCGCAGTAAGAAAAATGTAGCACAGAAAGGCAATATGCGGCTAATTAATGCATTTTAATTGCGAATGACTGGAGTTGAGTGTGTGCTGGGCAATTATCTGTGTCATTGAACGGTGCTGAGAGCGGCGAACGTAGTCAGGAAGTTGAGCTTAAGCGGAGCCTCAAATAAAAGAATGGAAATTAATTTAATTACAAGTTCTGAATACCTTATACTGTTGTTTGAGCTGAAAGATTAACTAAGGGGGTAATGGCAGATAAACAATTTCTCGCCACATAAATATGCGAAAGAATGAACTTCTTGTTAATTTGCAGATCAACCACCCATGTAACGCCATATAAGCTATGTAAAATCTTCAATATAAAGATTTTAAGTCTTGGTAATCGAATGTCCAAAACCCACTGTATAAAAAGCATATATATTTGGTAATATACCAATTTGTGTACTAAAACTGTAGATCAAGTAAATACACAATGGCCCAACGAACAAAGTATGAGTTGATATATTAAAATTGTGCGAATTATGCACTTTACTTTTAGGCGTTACATACCTTTGCTAAATACACAAGGAAGTGAAGCTCTCAATCAACGTGATTACTAAATCGAAATTCCGAACACGTTCAGTGTACATTGTAAATATATGTATACCCTAAGCGATCTTGTTTTCGCTGCTTGTGCCATTCGATTGGCCTTCAATTCGGAACGCACTTTGGCACTAGTTACAAGTCAGCTAGTTGACGGTACAAAATCCACAGGCATACGCGGCTTCAATTCCAATCCAAACTCCACTTCGAATTCGATTTCATGGCCGGCCAAACAACTCGCATTCACTTGGCTAAAAGTGTGTGGTGTCATTCCATTGAGATCGGGTACAGATACAACTTGAGCTGCAACTACGCCAGCTAAGTGGCGTTGTGTTTAGTCATATCGTGGCTTATTCTCATTTCTGCCAGAGGTCTTTGTCTCGGCTCCTTCAGCCCGAACACCAAACGGATAATGACACGCGCTCTTGGTAGTATTTGAAACTTGTTTTACCTCTGCATCGGGTCAGCCTTCTCCTCCCACGCCCGCCCATTCTGCCCCTTTTTAGCGGGTCAAACTGCATTCGTGTTGTTGTTAGATGCACATGAACTTTCGAGTTGAAAAAGGTCAAATGCTGGTTGGGAAATAATTTTGCTTTATTGTCGAATGGTTGCACTCGTCTTCCGCTTTGCTTGCTAATGATATTGTTGTGAACTGTTGTTTTTACGGTGTAGAGGTATTTTGGCCTATCGGAGATGCTCTTACATACCTGACTGACCACCAGCCATTTGTTTGAGTATATAAATTCTCTGTTTGCTTGGGTTTTCTCAATGGTCTGGCACATTTTTATATCATTAGCCAGATAGAAAGGCCGATAAGATGCCAAGAACTATTTGGGTTAAGAGCAAGTTCAGTTACCTGCAATTGAGATGAGTTCAGGATAGAGCTGTCTATTTCGTGATTTCTTTAATGAATCTCTGTGTATCTACTAGATCCGGAAGCAAATCATTCTTAAAATTATCACTTTAAGGTCTTTCCGTCAAAAAATGATTTCTTTATCCATGTACAATTTTCATTCAACGTGCGCCATTGAAAGTTAACACTTCGTTTCACAAATTTCCATATTCGTCTTTTGTGGAACGTAATCATTTCGAACAAAGGCCGCCCAAATTCATTAACATCAGCAAATTTCTAAAACAAATACAATTGAAAACCTCCAAAACATGGGCTTAATTAAAACGAAAATATAATCAAAATTAACACCCAAAAAGAAGAGAGTGAATTCGAATGCAGGCTACATCGTAGATTGCGTAATCCATTCAGATTTTAGTTTCGAATCATAAATAAAACCGACCACAGCCAACAACTGCATAATACCTACTTTATATATATATATTACGTGCGAGAGTATATACATTTCTGATTCATGTCACACTTTATGCATGACCGTTACATTACCCAAGCCACCAAAAAGGTAAAACCTTTCCTCTTCCCTATCCCTCCCCTTGATAGCTCTTGCCGGTTTCATTTTTGTTGACACTTTTTGCGCATTACTAAACTCGGCCAAAAAGGTGATAACGGGGCAGGGAGCGGTGACAGGTTAGTGGTGATCAGGGGCGTGGGCATGGTTATTAGGCAGGGATTGCTTTGAAGCTCTGCTTCCGGCTGGCCACGTTTAGAGCTTCCAGTACACTACTCGAAATAAATAAAAATCTAATAGGTGGAAATAATGTTATATATAATAACAATAATAATTTGGGTCTGTGAAGTGCAATTCATTTATTGAAATCCCGAATAAATTGTATTCTTTAAATAGTATACATCTACGGCTTAAGTATGGTCTGGATATTTTAAATTTTTTTTTCAGATCTTTTTATTTTTTTTCCGATGTACAAATGGCTTTGAACCAAATAAATTGACCATGAAACTCCTTCCCAATCGCATATGAAGCACATTTCCAGACATAATCAACTCTAGATCTATGGCACCCATAACCCAGAAGAATAACCACTACCCAATCTAACAAAGACATCCGGCTTGCATGCATCGCTTCATGGCAGCTTGTCAATTCTAAGCACATCACTTATGGGCTCTCCTTTGCCCCGTTCTACAGCCCCGACATTAAAAGTGATCTCCCACTCCTCCGAAGAACTGTCTTTTCATTTGTTTGCTTGCAAAGCCGCAGAACGTGCGGCGACTTAGAAAAACCACAGATGAGTTAAAACTACCGGACAGCAGTTTTGCATTTCTGCATAAGTGGCCTGTCCTCGGGTGATTGTTTGCGGTGCTGATGGTGGTTAGCTGGTGGTTTGATGTCGCATGCATATATATCATAATCAAGCTGGCTGACCGGCTTAGCGCTGAGTCATAAACTACGCTAAGCCAAACGTCCAGAAAGAACTGATACATAAACTCAAGTTTGTTGTCTGAGTCTTTCGTATGCAGTCGCAAAGGTTGCGGATAAAAACACAATGCAAAACTTCCATAACGCAAGGACAGACCACCAAACGAGTCCTATCTGTGCGCCATGTTCCAGCTGGGTATTTATTTATTTAGAGGACGCCTGGACTCGCTTAACGAAAAAGCCAGTAAAAAATGAAAATCAGTGACAGTAAGAGACAAATTGTGCGCCAAGTAAAATCGAACTAAACAAATGGAGTGGAAGCTCACTGCGGCAAAAGCCCTCGAACTGTTCGCGTATTATAAACGACTAACCGTGACAGCAAGCCCGTCGCACAACCAAGATTTAAGAATCAAGAACCTGAAGAAGAAACAGAGCTGCACCACAGCAATGGCAACCCTAGCTGGAGCTCGAGCTGGAGGCTGCCGGCAGCAGCATAACGAACTGAAATTCAAGGTTCATGTCAGTAACCCTAAGCTCCAGACCCGACACAACAATAAAAGCAACAGCTAAAACATAAAACATACACATAAAGGTGTTCTCCCTATATAAACTCGACTAGAGCCTCTTTCTCCCATTCACTCTGCTGGCTAACGAACCGAACTGTCTTTAGCTAGGTGGTACATACCCTGACTTTTAAGAGGTGTATGTGGTACTGTGGTACTGTGAATGTTTAAGTTTGACCGATTCCTTTAACAAATTTCTAAGCTAGAACCTTCTGTTGCAATTTAATCGGAAGTTGGGAATTTAAAAGTCTAATCTAAAATGTATGCTTAGTATATTCGGTATTTTTTCATTTTCTAGCGAATGAAGGGTATTCATCTTTCGTAGTTTGAATTCAAAAAAAAAAAGGTTTTTTAACGCTAAATTGGCGTTCGTTGCATGCCAGCTCTGACTGCAAGACAGCCTTTGAATCTGACTGACTGACTGCCTGGTTTCAGGTCTCCTTCTTCTTATTGGAGCGGCGACAACTGTTGCATCCGCACCATGTAACAGGAACAATAAGACCAGGACTAGGGAATAGGGATTAGGGACCCGGGGTCTGGGGCCACTTTTGTGGCTATTACGACGCACGCATGACAGTCGCACTCCCCCTCCACCCACACTTTACATGGGCCTGTCGAGACGGAGGACTTGACTGGGTAAATGCCGTCCCCATGGGGTCGCATTTACTCCATTCCATTTCCCCTTCTCAAAACCTTCCATGAGTCAGAGGCTCATTGAGTGTGCGAGGGTTATTTACCATTCCAACTGGATGATCGAGTGCTCGACTGCGTTGAAAATTGCAGCTAGACCATTTTAAAGTTATTACCGGAATGCGACTGAAGACAGAATTCAAATGGAGATTTTTGGAATTCCTTGACAGTCAAATAATTATGTCCCAGCTTAATGAATATCGATTGACTAACTTACGAGATAAGAACCTAGCGGTTGAGGAAAAAGGTTTCCCTGCTATTTTCTACTAGACTATTTCCTATTCGTGTGCAACAATTAGCAATCAGTTCAAGTTCCCATTAAGTTATTAAGTCTTAACTGAATGTTCCTGTGAATAGTCTGTGAGCTTGGCAGAAGCAATCTTGAATTTCTTGGGCATCCATGTGCAAGTCAAGTGTTTTGTGTCGGTTTATAAGAAGAACCCCTTAAAGACCGCTTACTAAGGTCGTCATTTATTTATGACAAGAGTTTTGCGCCCCGAAACTATGCCCGAAAACAAATGTAATTATATAACAGAGAGAAGAGAAAATCACAAAGAACAACAAGTTGCCGGGTCTGTCTGAGCCCACAAAAGAGCTTTACAAGCCAACATACTCAAGCCAAAAGAAGCAGAAAACCGAAGAGGAACTGGAATTATATCATAAAAGATGTGTCTTGCCAGATATTTTGGCCGGGGCTTGTCCGCCCAGGTCTTCCGAGAATGGTCCGACCTGCGGACGATGATTCAGCAGGCAGAAGATTCAGGCAGACGGGGCTTAATGAATACCTTGCAGATTTTTAGGAACTGATGCTGCGGCAAAAAAAAACCGAGCGAAAAACAGAAATTACGTTTCAATGATGGCGTATCCAAGCGAATTGCGGATGGCGATAATGATGACGAGACGCGTGAGATATTTCCAATACGATTTACGTGGTTTCCGCTAGAATTGCGAAAGAATTCTATTAGCCACTTACCGTAAATGTGGGACAAAGCCTTAGAGTTTGTTTACCCCAGAAATGACTTCATTCCGGAACGGAATCAATAAGAATTCTTCGTACACTTAATTTGTTACAGTGGCTAATAGTTATAACAATATCAAAGTGATGTTAATAAAACTGGGCACAGCCTTGCTGACCTACATTTTAATTTCACGCAATATTCATAATCTGGTAATCGCTATTTTGCAATAACAGAAATATTTACTTGTTTTGATGAGGACCGTTGGAGATACATAAAATATATAAGTAAAATCGAAAAGAAATGAATTCGTTTAAAAGCGAATTTCTTATAGATGGGTGTCCATCGATATAAACTAGGGATAATCAAAGAAGATCTTATATTTCCTATAGCTAATTTCAATGCAAAAAATCAAGTTGAAACATAAACAAATGTTTTCTTTTCAGAGTTCACGACAGTTGTGCCAGTGCCAAGCAGCCTGCCAGAAGACACCAGCATGCGATCGACGAGCATTGAACCCATCACCTCCACGGAGCCAACAACAACGCCCCGCCAGGAAACCGAGGGACCCGATCAGCACATGGTCTTCTCCAACACGGAACCAGATCAGAGCCACATTCAGCACATTCCGCTGCGGGATGAGCACGCCGAGAGCATTGGCGCCGACGATGCCACCACCGAGATGCAACGGCAGCGCGAGCAGGATCAGCAGCAGAATGAGCTCAATCAGATCTCCAACGAGCAGGACGATGTGGCCAAGGATCTCAACAATTTCCGACATCCGGCCACTCTCATAACAGCCAGCAACAGCAACAGCGAGGAGAACGTTGAAATCGAAAGTGACAAACAAGTTGAGACAACGACGGCGGCAGCCACATCCACAGCGGCAACAGCAACAGGTACACCAACAACAGGTACGCCAGCCACATCTACATCCACAGTCCCGAGCGAGCGCGAAGAAGATCCCTATCATGTGCATATACTGTCCGAGAATCATGATCGCCTGGCCGAACACGAAGATTATCAAATGCTCTCGACCAGCACCGAGGAATCGTCCACTACCACTTCGACTACTACCAGCAGCACAGAGTCGGGAATTGTGGCTGGTATTGTTGTCAGTCAGGAGAACAAGGCAACCGCTGAGCCATCAACTGCAACCGAGGCAACATACACGTCCACATCCACATCCACATCCACAACCACAACAACTGCAGCGACAGCGGCCACTTCAACCACATCGCGAGCACGCGCCATGCATATGAATGATCCAGAAAATGAAGCGGCCACCACAATAGTGCCGGACAGCGAGTCGGTGCCAGTGATTAACATTGTTGAAGGACAACACATGCTGCAGCAGGAGCAGGAGCAAGAGAGGGAGCAGGAGGAGCCGAAGAAGGAGGAGGTGACCAAGGAGTCGGAAAGCAGCTCCACCACCGAAGTCTCGACCACCACCACCGAGCCATCACCATTCGTTGCCTTTGCTGGCGAGGGACGATCGGCTGGTGGCGGCAATGATATCGAGCTGTTCCTGCACCACAATGCCTCTACCCACGAGCAGCTCATGGATCTCAGTGATGTCAGCATGGACGGAGATCAGAACGAGGGCAGCAGCAGCACAACACAAAGCAGCACTACCAGCTCCACCACGCCCACTGCTCAGCCGGAAACGGAAATGCCGAAAATCGTGGAAATCACCGCCAGCGGGGATACCATGCAGCGGGAATGTCTGGCCAACAACAAAAGCTATAAGGTTGGTATCAACGCAATCTTTTTGTTTGGACACAGAAAACCTTTAGAACTAATTTCCAACAACTCTTAACAATTCTTGAGGGTGCCAGAAACACAGAAAACCGAAATATTTTGAACAGTATTAAATAATTCGCAGGACTTAATAAATTAGCTTGAACTAATAAATGTTTCATTTTTCTCTGCCTAATGAATTTCAAAATTATATTTGGAATGACATCATTGTAATTATTTTCTTTATCGCATAACTAATTTATTTATATAAATTCTATTTAACGATCATAGAGGAAGTCCATTTTATATCCGTTGCTTGAAGCTTTTTAGTCGTTGACATTTTCAACCGACTGACGTCAATGCACAGATCTGGTTGTTGTTTCAAATTCTGTTATATTGATTGGAGAATTGCCAGCATTTGCTTAAGTCAAGTTTGACCAGACGCCAGGCCCTATGACAACCATCATAAAAACACAATAGAATATATGACAGATCCTGACAAGCAAGAGAGCTGCGGTCGACGTCACCATTTCCCAGTCGGCCTGCCCACTTCCTGGCACGCAACTCCAATTCGCCTTGTCGTCACCTAAATTGCATAATGGTAACGAGTTTGGTGCTCATAGTGAAACCGGTCAGAGCCCACTCAGCGTTCCAGCATCCAGCGCAGCTGTCTGCGCACTCCAAAAAGCGTCGAAAATCGAAAATATTTCGGTGAGCTTTCCCGGCTGCTGCTCGCCCAAGCAGCAATTATGCAAATATTTGCGCACCTTTATGTTGCAAAAAAAAAGGCACAAAAAAGACAGGCTGAGGAAGAAAATTCCAAGAAACTGCTCATTGTGATTAATGTTGACATCTCCTCTGTGGACGCGGATCAATCCATCCCAATCTCCGCGCCAATTCGCATACCCAATTTGCAGCAATCTTTACAGCAGTATAACAATTGCTGGCATTTTAAATAAGTAATAAGACAGTAATCAGTTAGAACGATTCGCTTGAACAGGGAAAATGGTGTGCCTTATGAATTCAAGTAATTGCTACACTCCTTTTTGCGTCTGTCCAAGTGTGACGTGTTCATCAAACGTTGCACTCGGTTCTCTCCAGCTCGGGTAATGGCGCCCAGTCATGTGAGCTCCACATCTTGGGCCGCATCGGGAGCTTGTAAATACATAGATGCAGATGGATACAGCTGCCACAACTTACTGACCAAGCCATTTTCCGCTGCGATGCCTGAATCATGGGATGTTTGGCTTTTCTTTTTAAATACTCTAACTATAGGTTATCCGCACACATTACTAAAGATAATTATACAGTTTTAAAATTTTAAGACTATTTATGACGTGAATTTCGCGATAGGCATTTCTCAATGTCCTAATCCTTATATAATTTTTTAGATACCTTAAAAGTTGTACCCTTTATAAAGAGCATATACTCTTCGAGATGGCTCACTCCTCATCTTTTATTAATAACGCTTTTCTTAGTCTTTTAAATTGCTTGTTTTGTAGTTTTCATAATCGAGTTTGCGGTCCACATCGATATGAAATAATTTTTGCTTTCACTTTTAATGAATTTTTGTCGGCGGCGATCGGTCCTCCCCTTCCACCCTTTTTTTTATAAATTGCCATCGATCGGTGGACACGTGCAACATGCCAAGCCGCATGCCGCAAATGTTTTTCAAGTGAGCACCGAATAACTTAGAAAATAATCAGTTTACCAAGCCAATTCGGTTTTTCTTTTCAGTAGTTTATTGTGCAAAGAGGGCGTTATGGGTTTTTTCCGACGCCAAGGCCTTTGAGCCTTCACAACAATTGTGCTCATTAGGTGCCATTAAGAAAAGGGGAAGTAATTCTTGAACCTGAAACCCCAATAAACCTTTGCTAAATATTTAAGAAAACTTACATCAGACAAAAGTTCATTTTCCACTCTATCAAAAACCTATTCCCTCAAACCTAGGCTTCGTCGAAATATGACATATTTGATTATTGGAGCACCACGCAGAGAGCAGGAAATCCAAGTCGGTAATTGCCTTCAATCAACAAGGCGGATGATTGATGAGCCCATCTACTCTCACCTACTTAGTTAGTTGTGCAAATTGACGTAATTTCTGCGCAAAAAGCTTTCACACAGCGAAATTTATGAAATGTAGTTTGACAAAAAATAAAAATGGCTCAGTAGGTCGATCTTTGGTCATTACCGGAATAAATTTGCGGTTGTTCTTGGAATTCAAATTCATGATAATCGGTGTAATTTAGTGGTCTTGAGATAGTAAAAGTAGAGGGTTATAGCTAATGGTAGCATTAAAAAAACATAGGTAAATCTAAAGCTGCAATGTTTATATAAGTTAAGCTTAAAGGGTTTTTTTAAACTTACAAAAAGTGGCTTATAATTGTGTACACTAAAGCATTTATAGTTTGCAATGATTTATAAGTAAGTGACATTAAACTGAAGATGTCTGGCTCTAACGTATTACCATAATTCACAGCACGGAGAGTTGATGGAGCGGGATTGCGACGAACGGTGCACCTGCAACCGCGGCGACTGGATGTGCGAGCCGAGGTGCAAGGGACTGAGTTATCCACGCGGTAGCCAACGCAGCATGGCCAATCCCAACTGCCTGGAGAAGATGGTGGAGGAGGATGAATGCTGTCGGGTGATGGAATGCAATGAGCCGTTGCTGGAGCCCACGGTGGTGGCCACAGAGGGTGCGGCAGCTTCCACCAATGGAACAGGAGAAGCTGCTGTGACCCTGCCCACGACCGATGATGAAGGTGAGTGAGTGTATATCTTAAGGGCAGCAGCAGATGAATTAGCTTTTTGTGGCTTTGCTGTAGTCGTAGCTTATATGCATTCCCAAGTCATCACTATTTGCCCAAGCATTTTAACATTTGCCGTGTTCTCTATGCCCTCCATAAACATGTCCCATCCACGCCGCTCACGCCCATTGCTCATTTCCCCCACCCACCACATTGCAGCCACGCCCAAGCCTCGAAGCGATTGCCACTACATGGGGGGTATCTACAAGTTCCGGGAGCGCTTGGAGATCGGCTGCGAGCAGATCTGTCACTGTGCCGAAGAAGGTGTCATGGATTGCAGGCCACGCTGCCCGGAACGGAATCACACGCGTTTGGACAAGTGTGTATATGTAAAAGACCCGAAGGACGTGTGCTGCCAACTGGAGCTCTGCGATGTCACCCTGGACGATCACGAACAGCAGCCAACGCCGCAGCAGAACACCAACAACGAAGATCCAGAGGAGATCGACCCTTTCCGCTTCCAGGAGCAGGCTCGCGACGCCGGAGGCGCCAAGCCCACCTGCACATTCAAGGGTACAGAATACGATGTGGGCCAACAGTTCCGCGATGGCTGCGATCAGTTGTGCATTTGCAATGAGCAGGGCATTCACTGTGCCAAGCTGGAGTGCCCCTCGAGCTTTGGCCTGGATGTCCAGGATCCGCACTGCATCCGCTGGGAACCGGTTCCGGTGGACTTTAAGCCCTCGCCGCCGAATTGCTGTCCGGAGAGCATGCGTTGCGTCGACAATGGCACGTGTACTTACCAAGGCGTCCAGATCGAGAACTGGTCTCCTGTCCCAGCCAATCTGACAGGTAAGATCGTGGCTTACTCACCTCCATTACAATATCCCTCGAACATGGCCTCTTTCACACAGGTTGCGATCAGCATTGCTATTGTGAGAATGGACGAGTAGAGTGCAGGGCAGCTTGTCCTCCGGTTCCAGCTCTTCCTCCGGCAGATTTGCCCTGTCATCCAGCTTTGGCTCGCCTGTTGCCCATTCCCGATGACGAGTGCTGCAAGCACTGGATGTGTGCCCCCCAAATCCCGAAAATCGGAGGTGCGGGTCAGGACGAAGAGGAGGAAGCTACTTCAACCCATGCCTCTATTCCACCAAATGGTAAAAAAATCTGCATGCCATTATAATCCCCTCCTCTTTTTGTAGTTTGCATGCCGTAATCAAGAAAGTGTTTCCACCCAATCGCTTCATTTCCTTAAGCTTTGTCATTGAAAAGTCATTTTGAGTTCGTGTTGTATACATCTATTGATTACATTGTTTTGTTGATATGTTGCGCTTTTGCTCGTTGTCCTGACCTCTTCTCTACTGCCATCTTTATCGCGCTGACATGCTATTTAATTTCGTTTTACTTTATTTTTATTTTCTACGCTCATCACAACCAATTTCAATACTGTTATTCACGCTATGCATTTTGTAAATAATCAAACTACAACAACCAATCAACCATCCACCATGCAACCGATAACAGAAACCACAACAACGACAGCGACAGCAAATATCTCGACCAGTATACCTAGCAAAGTACCCCAAATCAAGAAGGACGAGGAGAAGAAACCATCAGCAAGTGGCGCCTTCTATCCCACCTTGGATGGCAAACCACCCAAGTCGATTGGCGGTCTTGGTATCTTCGAAAAGCCGGAGAAACCGGAGAAGGGCCACAAGAAAGTGCAGCATCAACAGCAGCAGCATCTGCAGCAGGAGCAGCAGCAACACCAGAATGATGTTATTTTCGACGGTGATCGCACAGAGGAGCAGGAAGACCCTTTGCCACCGAACGGAGGATTTGTGCCCTTCCAATTCGGCCACCAGCATGCTCATCAGCCGCATCTTGGACCGTATGGCTTCTACAATCCTGTGAAGCCTGTTTACGAGGACTATAATCAATATGAACCGTACGACATCAATCCCAATGGCACACCCCAGGGCAAACCGCCTCCAGTGCCCACTAGTCAGTCCGATTTGTTCAATATACTGGGTGCAGAACAACCAGGACACCAGGTTCATCCGGGCCATGCCGGACCACCAATTCATCCTGGGCAAACACAAAAGGACAATCACAACCTGGGACCACAAGTTCGAATCGAACAGATACTGCAGCACCTGCAGCAAACTGTTCCAGGTGGACCACCACCGCCGCCCCATCAGCAACACCAGTCTCTAACACCGCAGCAGCAGCAGCAGCAGCAGCAACAAGCTCCGCAGCAACATCCGGGTCATTATGTGCCCATCGTTCACAGTGGAGTGCCACCGCCGCCACCAGGACATGGCATTGCCATTGTCGATGGGCAAACAGTGGCCTATGAGAGTTATCCTGTGATCCCGGGGCTGGGAGTACCACAGCTCCATCCGCATCCACAACAGACGACTCCGCAGCAACACTTGCAGCAGACAATCCTGCCTAGCTCGAGCACCACATCTGGACTCTCTACGCAGGCTAGTGAGCACAGTCTGCACCAGAACAAGGACAAGCTGGTCAAACAGCAGCAGTCAGGTTGAACAAACTATTCTAGTCACCACCACACCTCTTAGATCTCCATTACTCTGCTCAGCTATTCAGCAAACAATAGAAACACTGCGACAGGGTTTTACTGTACTAACTGAGACAACACCATCCACAACAACCAACAACAGACATACACTCATCTATCACAAGCACTAACCAACCCATCAGCTTAAACGATCATCCATAAACATGCTTGCAGCTAATCCGCAACTTAAGCAATTTCCAAACGATGCTCGTTTATTAATATTCGGTGTACAAATACTAATACTACAAATACTCTAAGTCAGAGATGAGCAAGTTAAGATCACCGTGGGAAACTATTATATTTTCCTCACTAACTGAAAAATATAATCCAAATTTGAAATCCCGATGTTTAGCTCAGAAGTAATAAACTTCAATTTCTTTAAAATTTTTTGAAAGTATCTTTTTAACTAGTATATATAATAAATAACCGAATAAATTTTGGAGATTTAGTTTCAAAGTAAAAGTACAATGTCCAAATGACGATCTTTATGATTGCTTATCTCTTTCCTTAACTCTTAAAAGGCTTTAATATAACATCAACACATTTTTATTATAATGACTAGGAGCCAGCAACCTGCAACCTGATATCGAAGTTCACACCTTGGAAGCCATCGATCCTCGTTCCATTCGCATTGTTTTCACCGTTCCCCAGGTCTATGTGAACCTCCATGGACGCGTGGAGCTGCGCTACTCGAATGGACCCAGTAACGACACATCCACATGGGAACAGCAGATCTTTGCTCCGCCCGAGGACCTCATTGCCACATCCCAGATGGAGTTCGATCTACCCAGTCTTGAACCAAACTCACTGTACAAAGTGAAGATCACTTTAATACTTCGTGATCTGAACTCGCAGCCCACGAGCAGCATCTACACCGTGAAGACACCGCCTGAAAGAACTATCACTCCCCCACCTCCGTTCCCCGATTACAGGCCAGACTTCCAGGACATCTTTAAGAACGTAGAGGACCCAGAACTGACGGTCAGCGAGACGAACGCCAGCTGGTTGCAGTTGACATGGAAGAAACTGGGCGACGATCAAATGGAATACGTGGATGGAGTTCAACTGCGCTACAAGGAACTGACGGGCATGATCTACTCCTCAACGCCTCTGATCCATCGCACATTGACCAGCTACACCATCCAGAACCTTCAGCCGGATACGGGCTACGAGATCGGGCTCTACTACATTCCATTGGCTGGACATGGAGCTGAATTGCGTGCGGGACACATGATTAAGGTGCGAACTGCCCAGAAGGTTGACGTGTATGGCTTTGATGTGACCGTAAACGTGACCAAGGTGAAGACCCAAAGTGTCGAGATCTCATGGAATGGAGTGCCCTATCCGGAGGACAAATTCGTGCACATTTATCGTGCCATCTACCAGAGCGACGCTGGTAAGGAGGACTCCAGCGTCTTCAAGGTGGCGAAGCGAGACAGCACCACTGGTACCCTGATCATGGATCTCAAGCCAGGCACCAAGTACCGCCTCTGGCTGGAAATGTACCTCACCAACGGCAACACCAAGAAGAGCAATGTTGTCAACTTCATTACGAAGCCAGGTGGTCCGTCCACTCCCGGAAAGACTGGTAAGTCGTAGAAGGTTGAGGATATACATATGTAAAGATTATCAATAGAATATAATTCCGTTTCAAGTCCTGCAATTTTTTGAAGGAATAAGTAGAGGGTTTAAACTATTTGGTGAGCCGGAAAAAAATCCTTAAGATATAACTTCAAACTGACATATATAGTTTATTTATGTTATATTTTAGTTTAGTAATTTGACAATTATTCGCTACTAATACTCTATCTCGGCTGTGCCATTATCAGGAAAACTACTAACCGCGGGAACGGACCAACCCGTGGGTGACTACTACGGCCCCCTTGTGGTGGTTTCTGTGATCGCTGCCTTGGCGATAATGTCTACTTTGGCCCTGCTACTAATCATCACCAGGAGACGAGTTCATCAAACGGCATCCATTACGCCACCACGAAAAAGCGACGCTGCCTATGATAATCCCTCATACAAGGTAGAGATCCAACAGGAGACTATGAGTGAGTAGATTGCATAATACGATAAGAATTCCAGATTTTAATGATACGTTTTTTAATTCCAGATCTGTAAATGACTCACCTTGCCCTGCAAGCAACTAGTTTGAAAGCAGATTCTTGTAAATATTGAAGGGAATAGATGTGGAAGAAAAACTCAGTGTCAGTAAAAGAATATAAGTGAAAATCCTGAATCAAACCGATTAAATGAAATGGAGCAAGCATTTTTCTGAAACCGGCGCAAGATTAAATAATTTGTTCAAATCGAAATGGCCGCCATGTTGAATGTAGTGGTTAAGTAATCTAAAACACATACCTTTTGTTAAACAATTTGCGACTTGTGTAAATAGAGAGAGATTGAGACAGAAGAAGACACCCTATGGAAGAACCAATTGACAATAGCTCCACAACTAAAATTGGCCTCGCTGGGCGTATCGATTCTATTGGCGATTTCAAAATGCATACGAGTTTAGTTAGTTTAACTTGTAAATTGTAGCTTTACACTTATCGTAATTAAAGGGCGCATCAGCATCAACAGACTCCGCAGCACCAGCAATACGATGCGTTCTTCAATTAACAGTCCATAAATATTTAAATTAGCTTTTAAAGCGTACATAGATATGCATATGTATGTGAGTATGGATAAATAAAGAAAAGATAATAAAACTAAAAAGCTATTTTTTCTGGTTAATATAGTGGCCCCTATCACTAACACTTATCGGAAGTATAACATTCTTGTTGTTGATTTAAGCGTATTAAAAGTAAAAATATATTTTACTTGCAATGCTGATAAAATGTTTGAAACTATATTAATATAAACTAAAGAAAGCTAGATATACCCCTTCAAAAATCTTACCTATTTGTCACAGTTTTTTAAAACGACTTCTTGGTCGATACGCAGAGTAAAAATAGTAAATGACTAACGCCACGTTTGTAAAAAAATATGTATTATGCATTTTATTAGAATTTTCGTTCATACTTCTTTTCTCACATAAAAGACACTCATACAACATTAACATGTAAATCCTTAATGACTTTTGCCCAAAGTGTATATTCAGTTTGGAGGTTGTTTTCCATTTCCATTTTATTTTATTCATTTTTTTTTTTTTTTTGCTTGCAGCACCAACAATATCGATATCTATAAGATTATAGATGTATTTACAAATGCACAACTAGATTTCGCTGTTCAGAATTCAAAATTCAAATGTTTCGTACACTAATGCCATACTAAATGCTAAAGTTCTGATTTACTTGTATGTGTAATTATAATCGAAGTTACTGTAGAGCAAAGGGGAAAAAATATTCAAATATCTTTCCGCATTTGGCGTGAACAAATCTTTAGGTTTGCTTCTCGTTAAATTATTGTACAATTAAGATTTAAGTAGTTTTTTTTGGGATATTTTTGTGTAAACTTACATCATTTACTTGGCTTTGTTTTTTGTTTGCTTACTTTGTTTTAATTTTAAAAGTAATCACTGTTTAGCCTCCGTTCTTTGACATTAAGTTGGTTGTGTTGCTTGTTTGTTTTGGGCAAGGCAGGAGCAGGACTTGCCGGACTCGACATAAGTGGCAATTTACTTGCTGGTGCTGGCTGCTGTCTCACTGTTGCTGCACTGCTCGATGACGCTGTTTCCCTCCGCCTCGCTGCTGGTGGAAGAACTGCTGTCGTCGTCGTCCTCATCGCCATCCCCATCCTCATCGTCATCCTCATCTCCATCCTCGTCCTCCTCGTCATCCTCATATACAATTTCGTTCTCGATCAGTCGCATGTCCATGTCCATGCTGTCGAAGGAGTCGGTTATGACGCTATCATCATCAGTAGTAGTCTCGTCCTCCTGCCCAGAAGTATCGGTTTCAAGGTCTAGCTCATCATCGCCATGGCCATGTTGCTGCGGCGAGGAGCCGTCGCTTCCCGCATCAATGCGCATCTCCTGCATCAGCTCCTTGATCAGCTCAGTCTCAATCTCGGTGACCCCCAGGCCCAAGTGCTGCTTGTTTACGTCCATCAGCACGTTCTTAAGGTTGCGGGCTAGGAGACGCATGTGCTCATCGCTGCAAGCGCTCGGACTGGTCACATATCGGATATAGTCCTCCAAATAGTAACTGTTGAAGCTATCGCGACTGGGATCACCGCTGGCGAACTGCTGGTGCGTCAGCAGCAACTGGTTAATCAACCAGTTGCGCCCGCCCTTTAAAACTTCTATGGCATCTCGTACACATTGGCGGCCCAGCTCGAAATTGCGGTACAGCGGGTAGGTTATCATTCGCCGCAGGAAGGCAACCAGTACGTCCCGATAGTTATCGAATTGCTCAAAGTAACAATAAAGCGGGCAGAGGATGCTTCGCGTCCAGCCCGATTCACACGTCGGCTCATTGTTCGTCGTCCGCACATCATAGCATATGGCCAACAGGATGCTAATCAGCCCGCAATCGATCTCGTTTTGCCGAAAGACGTCGCACGGCTGCTGTTCCCGTGTCATCTTTCGGCTGATGTTGTGCAGCAGATGCGCTTGTTCCTGGGTCATGGAAGTCTCGTAGATTTTCGGTTTGTAGCGTAAAGGATTCTGGTGACCGGACGGAACCTGTAGCTCCACAAAATTAATTTTGTACTGCTCGCGCGAAAAGCGCTTCATCTCATCGACCACACGCTCTTGTCGCCTTTGGATGGGGCTCATGCGATGTGGCTCCGAAACGCGGCACGTGGCTCTGTCCAACTGAGAAATCATCTGCGTTTATTGTGCGGAAGAGCAGTTAAAAAAATATGGAACCCACCTCACTCGCGTCCAGCGGTCCACTGTATTCGCTGGCATAGCCGTACCCGAAATTGTTGGTCAACTTGTAGGTGCGCTCGTGGCCGTCGAGCTGCAATTGGCACTGATCGGTGATGCGTTTAAGTTTCCATTCCTGAACCAGATGCTCCTTGTCCGGCAAATGGGCACTGGTGGCGTCGGTCAGCGTGGGTAGGTGCAGGAATGTAGCGATGTACTCTTTGCGCCCACTCCACAGCTTGGCTGTATCTCCCGTACCACCGCCTCCTCCTCTTTCGCCACCGGTTCCCTCCTGGGCACCCGCTGATAGGGGCAGACAGCGCAGGCAAATTTGGTAGTGATTCTCTGTAGTGTTGAACCTTATCAACAGTGTCTTCAGCTCTCGCAAGTCAAAGGTGCGGCGGCTGTGAAATCTGTGAGAGGGGGAAAACAATAGTGCGTAATGATATCGCTGGAATTTCGTGACTGTGGGGAGGCCAGATTGCCGGATGTGACTCACTTGTACAGCTTAACGTCTGCGTAGAAATAAAGATCGTGCGCGTCAACGAATATATCGCAGTTTCTTATGCGATCCACATGCAACGCCTCCGCTTCTACTACCCCCGCCCCCTGACACAACTCTTCACTAGCGGAAGAAGAAGCAGCAGCAGCTGCTGCTGGCTGGTGCCACTTTGAGGACTGATTCAGGGCAGGCGGGCGGGGAATGAGCAGCGTGCACGAGTTCTCCAAATAACTGTGTGCAATCTGTCCATTCAACATCTTATAATTTTATTACGAGACTGCTGATTCTGCTAACTACTGTTTTTTAGTATAATTTCATTTATTTTAATGACCAGTATGACCGCCTACTCGAAACAAAAAATTCCTGTTAACTGCCAGATAGCTTTACGTTATGGGCTGCGGGTTCGGATACACTTCCGATCAATAAAGCCACTTTTCAAATTTTAAGGTATATTATAAGTGAAGCCCGATTTATAAGATAAATTAATTAAATAATACTTACAAGTCTAAAAGTCTATAAATTTCGAATTCGAAAATGAATATTGCTTTATCCCTGAATCTTTGTACGGTTTATAGGCTATTTAAAGTTTTTATTTTTATAATATCAATATTTACCTTTAGAAAAATCAGTACTTTTCATTTTCAGAACATAGTTATAAACCATTGTAAGCTAACTTCAACCGCTTCCTATTCCCTTACGTTATTCAATCGATATCTTCTTACCTTACGTCGTAAATTAAAGTCGATTTCACGCGTTAGCTCCACTTTGCGGACGCATTAGGACGTTGCTCATACACTCGCTCCATTTGCCAGTCGCCATTATCGATTTGTGGCAGAGGAAAAATAGAGAATTAAAAAATCGCGTTTCAGCGTTAGGTACCGGTTAGAGAGCGCATTAATCGCGGCGTTAAATTGTGAAGTGATTGTGACTTATAAACCACAAAATCCTTACCGTTCGTTTTTTTCGTGAAACCCGTGTAGCAGAGTTTTCCCGTTCGAAATATTCTCAATCAATCAATACCTTTCTGTCTCTCGCTCGCTTCATACGTGTGTGTGTTTCTCTCTCTCTCTCTGTATCTGCTTGTGAGTGTGTGTGTCGGTGTGGTCTGCTCCTTAGGTGCATAATTAAATTAATCAAGTAAATAAAAGCCAGCGAGCGGGAGCAGGAACAACAACAGCTTCATCATGACCATGGCAGGGCAAACGATCAACGACAGGCTGCTGGCCGCCCGTCACAGCCTTGCGGGCCAAGGACTCGCCAAGTCCGTTTGCAAGGCCACTACGGAGGAATGCATTGGTCCGAAGAAGAAGCACTTGGACTGTGAGTGGCCCTGTCTATCTCTTTCCCTTACTCTCTCTTTCGGTCTTTCATTGCGTAAATCACGGTTACATTTCCGTGTTATCACACGGAGAGAAAAGAGGCACAGACTTGTGCTACTAGGGAATTTGCACCCCTCTACCACGAAAATAATGCTTCTCTGTTATTATTTTGTAAAGCTTTTAAAATTATTTATTTAAGTCTACAAACATTCATAGCAATAACTTAACTGCTTGAAATGAAATGAAAATCCTTTTGGTAATGGTATTGATAAAATAATGGATAAGGTGAACAAAAAAGTGAAAATCAAATGAGTCTAGCGCAATAACATATTTACTATAATCAACAAACTAACAACAAATTAGTACAGAAAATAAAAATTTTTAATTTATTAAAGTAAATAAAAAACACTATTGCCACAGCTAATACCCGCTGTAAAAGTAATTCAGATGCAACCAGTTCGGGTCACTTGGCTTTCTCACTCCATCTTCTCTTGCTTTGAGTTTTTGTGCGATAAATCAAAAAGTTTTCTGAAAACGAAACCACTGTTTACAGTCCACAGAGTCCCACAAAACATCTACCACCACCCACAATTGCATCTGGAGCTCAGCTGCTGGTGTTTGTGGACTCCGTTCGTCATTGATTGCACTCCCATCTCTTTCTACCCAACGCGCTCTCTCTCTCTCTAATGTTGCGTCACTTTCCCACGGGTGCACGTGTGTTTGTAGGGGCTTTGAATGGCTTAAAACGCCTGCGAAAGCAGGGATTGTTGTTGTCGCGGTATCATGGCTTGTTAAATTTATGCACGAGTCTTTTCCTAATTTGCTGGATTTCCTTAGACGTTTGAATTTTGCAAAAACTTCTAAAGAGCCCAATATCTTGACATTCCCGTTGAAATCTGTTTTTATTTGGTTAGTTTTACTCGCATTGTGACCCCCTTTTATATTGCTGGTTGGCAAAACTTTTTTCAGATGAGTCATCAGATATGGCTACGATTAAAGAGGGCAATACTGAGGGCGTTACTTGCCACATAAACATTGTATTGCAGTTGCCGCAGAGCATCTTTCAATGAATTCGCATTTGTCCACGACCAAAAATAAATATAACCCAAAATTTGGCCACAAATGCTGAATGCTGTTTTCTGTGTTTTGTTTATTTAAGATAATCATTTTATATTATATGTAATGTTTAATTCACGTAGCAAAACTCTATAAAAATTAAATCTGAGTTCAGAGTAAATTCGTACATATTACAAAGCCACCAACAGGTAGCATGAAATGTATTTCTTTTACCTATTTTCCCTATTTTCTTTTGTTAACAACTTTCGTCCTATAATAAAACCAGTTGTGTGTTCACGCAAACAACAATACTTAAAGCGTTTTGGGCCGACTAAAAATATCCCAGAATATTTCAACCAGCTACACAAGTGGGCAATAATTATTGAAATGAAGTATCAATGGGCTGCCCTTTTTAACTCACATCTCCCGACAAACATTTGCCTTTATCATCTACCACAACTACTTAAATTATTTAAGAGCATAAGAATGTGGATTCAGTCCAGCGATAACTACGCTACTAAACAACTGTAAATCACTTGAAAATGTACGTGAATCAGACTCAAAAAGTAGGGGCGGATAGGAATTTTAACTAAATAACTCTTTCAAAATGGTTTACTACTCTGCAATTCAAATGCGTTTTTCATAAAGGAACAGACCCAGACCACTGTGCTCGTTCAGAAACTCACCAGTTTCGTTTACAAGGGCCAATCAATTTTCCACATTTACTGTTTATTGAAATTTGTTCTTATTTATGTATGTATGTATGCATGAATCACTGGTCTGGCGCCCGTCAGCTTTCCCAAACAAAATAAAGCAAAATGCCGTTGAACATCAGGTCTGGCATGTGCAACGCCCCTCGAATCCCATGCAATTATTCTGCTCTGCGACAAACACTTTGCAACTGAAATGGGAAATGCTTCAAATGGAACCGCATGATAGTAGACACAATGGGATTCTGCGCTTATCATCGACACTTTTCCGTTAATATTTAGCTTGATTGGCGGTTGCAAACTGAATGCGCTGATAAGCCAACAACGACTAAGAGTCGCGACCGATAATGGGACGTAAAAAACAAGATGATTAAATTTATGGGAGGTTCGGTCGTACAGCAGAGAACCAAATAATAACAATAATCTTTACAGAAACTTGGTTTCTTTGTAGACAAGATAAATTTACTTTTAAAGTGGTATGTGGCCATTTCTGGTTTTTATTACAATAACTGAAATTTTTGTAAAAATAATGACACTGGTAATTACATCAAGTAAGAACTAACTAATAGTTGTCAGTTACTAATGATAAGCGTTGTTTAAATAGTAGAGTATTTTAATGTTTTTCCTTATGCAAAGTAATGTGTATAATTATCTTTTTGCTGCATTTTATTAATACATTTGCAGATTTGGTGCACTGCACAAACGAGCCGAATGTGTCAATACCTCATCTGGCCAATTTACTTATCGAGCGTTCACAGAATGCCAACTGGGTGGTCGTCTACAAGTCGCTGATAACCACACATCATCTGATGGCATATGGCAATGAGGTTTGTATTTGTGTATTTATCTTTATCTAGTGTTTGTGTAAAGCTTAGGGGCGTATTACAATAAAATTTTTACTTTCATTTAAGCGTTAAAAATTAGGTAATATATTTGTTTTTATGTATTGTACAGAATATGGGCACTTCTATAGAAAAGGTCACGTACATAATAAGATTCTCATTACTTGATTATTTTGTATGCTAAATTTAATGGTAAATAATTACTGTTCGTTCATTTATCTGGTGCCAAAAAAATTTGTCTTCAATGAAAAATAATTAAGTATAAATAGGACCACCTATGAGGTTAAATTTTTAAGCTTAATAGCAATTTATTTGCAATTTCTTATTGTCTAAATAATATTTAAAATCTTTCCAGCGGTTTATGCAATATCTTGCCTCTAGCAATTCGACATTCAATCTCAGCTCCTTTCTGGATAAAGGAACTGTACAAGGTATAAATATTTTTTAAATATCCAAAATTTGTTTCGAACGCATCGACGATTTAATCGATTTACCTATTTTAAATTGTTCATTAATGCCTATCCTTTCATTCCTCTCTCATTCTCTTTTTCAACTCATGCAAATGCTGCGCGAACGTTTGGCTTCATCATTTGTACTTTTATTTGATTAACAACAATTTCTAAACCAAATATATTAATACCGAATTGCGCTGCTTACTGACCTACATACAACATACAATATGCTGGCTAACAACAACTTGAAAAATGCAATTATCGAAAATAAATATTCAATATCGAAAAATATAAACCTTATACAGATGGTGGCATGGGCGTTCCTGGTGGCAGAATGGGTAAGTATTACACAGAAGCTATCAGCAATTGGATAAAACTTTCCTTATTTGGCTAGAGGCATTGAATTCATTACTGGTTGTTACTAAAATTTGTTCTACTTATTATTTAAAGCGAAATTAACTAACCAAAAGACAATTCTTTTTAAGTTTCGTATTTGGCATTGCCCAACATTTGTGTGACCTGCATGATTGGATATCTTTACTATATTTTTTGCCCAATCAACAGGTTACGATATGTCTCCCTTTATTCGGCGCTACGCCAAGTATTTGAATGAGAAATCGCTCTCCTATCGAGCCATGGCCTTTGACTTTTGCAAAGTCAAACGGGGGTAAGTAAAGCCTGTTCACATTTAAGATTGATTTGTATCGCAATCTATCATTTAAGCAAAGAGGAAGGCTCGCTACGCAGCATGAACGCGGA
This sequence comes from Drosophila santomea, assembly GCF_016746245.2. Taxonomy (NCBI): domain Eukaryota; kingdom Metazoa; phylum Arthropoda; class Insecta; order Diptera; family Drosophilidae; genus Drosophila; species Drosophila santomea. The sequence continues at coordinate 7,335,447 of NC_053019.2, read as the reverse complement.
AAAGCTTCTAAAGACTTTGCCAGTTTTGCAGGCACAATTGGATGCACTTTTAGAGTTCGACTGCCAATCCAACGACTTGTCCAATGGTATGTTTATACTTCCAAATAATTTGTAAAATATAAATATAACGATTTTGATAATTTTCAGGCGTCATCAATATGAGCTTTATGCTCTTGTTCCGCGATCTCATACGATTGTTTGCTTGCTACAATGATGGCATTATAAATTTGCTTGAAAAATATTTCGACATGAACAAGAAACATGCCCGCGATGCGCTGGATCTTTATAAGAAGTTCTTGGTGCGAATGGATCGTGTTGGAGAGTTCTTAAAAGTGGCTGAGGTAAGAGTGTCGTATGTTAATATATATACTTCAGTTTTTTTTCATATTCATTTGTCTGTTTTCTATTTCCAGAATGTGGGCATAGACAAGGGTGATATACCCGATTTGACCAAGGCGCCCAGCTCGTTGTTAGATGCCTTGGAGCAGCACTTGGCCACGCTTGAGGGTCGAAAAGTATCCGCTGCTAATACTCCTACACAGTCATCGAGGTTTGTTGATCTATTTTGATGCAATCGTGCGACACATGCTTTAACCAATACATGGTAGTAGGAGTTTGAAGCTTTTTGGATTATAAAGAATGCAGAAAAAATTGCGATATTCAAGTAATTTGTACATCTAAAATATCAAACTCCGAAATCGATCTATTGGATTTTTTATATGCTAACATAATTTAAGCATTACAATTAGTTAGCTTATTTCTATTTGACAAATTTCGACGTATTTTCAATGATATATAAAGTAATAAGATAAATTATTTTACATTTACCAATTATTTATGAATGATTTAGGAATTCTTTTAGTTCTTATTGTATATTGATTTTATTAACTTTACTACTTATTGTATTGTTGTGATATATTTTTGACTTGCTTTTCTTTTGTTTTTTTCTATTATTTTCCTTGGTTATTACGTTGCACCTGATTTGGATGCCTGGCAAACATTAGTAATCAGCGTAATGTAAAATCCGCTGTATCTGCCCTGTCTTCTACCAGCTCGGCTTTCGGTACTGCAGCTGCGTCCAGCAAATTTGATACCACCAACGGCATTGACGAGCAGCTTAAGGCCCAGGTTTTGGCCGAAGAGGAGGCCGCTATGAACCAGTACAAGGTGAGTTTATTTCAAACATTATCCTTTAAGATCACACCCCAAATAATCCATTTATCTGCCTGCTCTTCCGCTAGTCCAAGGTGTCGTCGCCCACCAGCAGCGGTGCTACTGGCGCTAGCGCTGCACTAACAAATCCATTTCTATCGTCGCCGCCAGCCGCGCAGGCTGGCCAGCCGATAGTTGATCTGTTCGGTGCCGCGTCTGCGCAGCCCGCTGCTGCTGCAGCAGCCACCAAGGCCTCCGACGATCTGCTGCAGTTGGGCAATCCTTTCGCAGACATGTTTGAAGGCGGAGCAGCTGCTGTTGGAGCCACAGGTGCTGCACTCAATGCCAATAATTTGTGGATGCATAATAATGGTAGCATGTTATAATTTTCTTATTATTTCGTCCTAAGTTCTTGTTTAGCGATTACGATTTAAGTTACATTTATTTTGTGCTGTACATAGGTAACAGTCGATGTGTAAGTGTAGTGATCTTACCTATTTATGTTGTCGTATTCTAAAAATCAGAGCTATGAGGAGCGCACTTTTCAGGCGCCCTAGACGCCTCTCACCCTTTGTCTGTCTCCTTATCACTTCAGCTTAGACGTCTGTTTGCACAAGTTTACATGAATCATTATTCATAATTAAAATCATAACGATATATTTTTTATCCATTTAATTATTTACCATACTTATTTTTGTAAGTTTTGATTTTTTTTTAAATTCTTGTCTAATGTATTGTTACTCTTCATTTTTTCATCACTGTTTTTTTCCAACCTGAAACTGTAATAACAACATCTTCAACAACGATACCGAAAACAACTCCTCGGTTACGAAACCAAACCAATCGCAAATCTGCCAAAACACGACAACGACCATCGCCCACTGTCCACCGCCCACATACACCCAACTAAACTGAAACAAAACCACCAAAAAATTTCAAAATAAAACAAACAAAAATAGGTTTCAATGGAGCATCAGTTTCCTCCGCTGCTGCTACAAATGCATTCGTTTCCGATAGTAATTTCTCATCCGTATTTGGTAATACGGAACCGGCAGGTAAGTCACTCGATGGTCTTCAATCTTCATTCATTCCTAACTGCAAGCTAAAATCTAATCCTAAGAATTCATATTTAAATATTTAATAAGCAGTCACTAACAACATGCTTATGATTTTCTAACAATTTAAAATTGGTTCGCATTAGTTTACCAATTGGTTAAGGAAATAACAATGCTAGTAATATCATCCAACTGTGATGTGTTTGATTTATACCGAAACAAATGTAGCATGCGATTTAATAAGCCTGACTAATTTCCACTTTTTAAACATATTCAACAAAAAGCTAAGAAAATTCTTTAGTGCGTATATAAAAATCGATCAGAACTATGCGTGATGATATTAGAAACCTTATCCCTTACCTGTATTTTTCAATGCCAGTTTTAATTATATTTTATTTTTTTTTTACTTATTTTAATTGTTATCCTCTGAATGTTTGCGTTACATTTTACACAGCTTCAACGTCGTTGCCAAATCCATTTTTTGATGACATGTCGTTGCCCCAAGTCTCACTCTCTGCTGAATCTGTTGCTGCACCCTTTGGCAACAATATAAATTTTATGGATCAGCAGATGCAACCACAACAACAAGCGGCTTTATATGTGCAGCAGCAGCAACAGCAGCTGCAACTACAGCAGCAGCTGCAACACTGGCCGCAACAGCAAGCGATATTGCCACCTTCCATGTCAGCAGCTCAGTTTCCACCAGGTGAACATTCGTAGCTCCTCGACGCAAAACGAAAACAAACCCATTAATCACAAGCATATGTTCCTCCGCGTGCTTTGTTTTTGTACAAAGCTTGATCCATCACTGGCTTGTAGTACTGTATCGGACACTGACTTTTTTATCTCAGCATCCAAGATCTCCTGAGCTTTGGCCATTGCCACTGATGCTCATCAACACCAAACAGAACGCGCTTTTCCCTCTGTTGTCTGCTCGTGTTTTGTAGCTATTTTATGAATTTGAGCTGTCTGCAATCGACTATAAACTCGTCCTGTCATTGACAAGGAAGCTGCGTTGTTGTCTCTTTACTTTTAATTAATTTTCTACAATAATATTATTTAATGTGTGTTTCTTGTGATAACTGTGTGTTAACTTTTTCATTTTGTGTTTAATTCCGCTAGAAGAATTTTTGCTTTTTTAATTCTGAACTTTCAAGGATGTATTTTCTATAATATAATGCAACACCTAACACATTAACACAAATTACATTAACAACAAATTATTCTGCTTTGTAAATAATCTTACCTATGTCATGTGTGTGTAAATGATAACCTATTATTAATCCAACATATGTCAAAAGTCATTAGAGATCGAAACTTCCCAAATCTTTAAATATACAATGCAATTTCATGTTATTTATTTTGTAAATGTTATTTTTTCTCTTTTTCTCTCTCTTATGTTCTTATGTACTGAACGTAAAAATCGAAAATATCAAACTAAAAACAATTTCACATTGTATCATGTTAATGTTGGTGGCACAAATACATATTGAACACTTAAATCTCAACAAATTGCTAAAACATATTTGTGTGTTTTATGATTACGCTGGCAAAATGACAAATCTTAAAAACAAATTAAAACCGAAATATCAAATATCTACGGCAATCAAACTCAACGCTAACTCGACAAACATCAAAACAAATCCTTTGGGCTCATCGGCTTCATTAATTATGCATATCTACTATATATACACCAATGTGTTTGTCTCTGTGTATAAATGTCTGCTAAAAACGGTGCATTGGCTATGGCTATCCCCAAACAACCATGTCGCCTGAATTATATAAATCTATCAAAGGCTTCGATGCCTTGGGCGATGTCCTCAAGCCGGCCTCAGCCAGCAACAACAGCAATCAAATGAACGTTGTCGCCGCAGGTTACTCCAGCAATAGCAGTTCGATCCTAACGTTACAACAGCAGCAGCACCAGCAGCAACACCAGCAGCAATACCAGCAGCAACACCAGCAGCAACAGCAGCAGCCACCAGCTGGCACTGGAAAGATAATTACCGGCGACTTGGATAGTTCACTAATGTCACTCGTTGATAACTTAAATATTAACAAAACGGCAAGTGCAAAGTGAGTAGATCGAGCCAGTAAACTGATGATTGTGTGTGCGTGCGTTCGAAAGCAAAGCCAAACCAGAATGTTGATCAGAATCCATGTTGTCACATCCCTTTCAGTTCATCCGCAGTAGATGGCTGAATGGTGTCATTTTCGATCTGCCACAGATCTGTTTGATAAGCCATGCTCCACTTCCGATGAAACTGATCCTTTGATGATCCTTTAATCCAATACCATTCCGAACTGACCCTCCCGACCATATAGCCATATTCATGTTCCATACGTGTACATAATATTCATCCAAAAATGGTTCGAAATCACGCAGATATCGTTTTAGATGAAAAAAAACCCCAAAATTCAAAATGCCGTGTTCATTGACGCCGTCTATATATCATTACTCTCTTACCCCATTATTCTCATAGACCCGTGCAATGGAATTCACCTAAAAATACAGCGAAACCAGGTGCTAATTGGACACCCCAACCAATGGCGGCTACTACTGGTGCTGGCTACCGTCCAATGGTGAGTTTTGCCTACTCTAACTCTTCTGTCTACCGAACTACTCTACTCAAAAACAATCAATACTACTCGAAAGAATCTACGTTGCCTCGAATTTGTTCAAATTTAATAAGTGACTCAAAAAAAAAAATTTAAATTCACTAGAATTTGTGCCGAAGCAGATACAAAAAATAATAAGAAATATAACAATGCCAGAGAAGAAAACAAATGACACATTTCTTTACTTATGTTAATGCATTGTTTTTTTCATATCATTTTCTAACGATTTTGTGTCACCCAACACTTTAGGCTACACTTCATGTAAAGTACACTACACTTTACCTAATTTAATGTGAAAATTATAAAAATTAATGTTTATTTGCCAATTGCACAATCCGTATAAATTTACAACTTGAGCTACTTGGTTTCCTTGGTTTACAGTACATTTTTGATCTGTATGAAAATTTTTTAGCCTGCTTAAAATTGTCTTGATAAGATTTAAAGTAAATTATTATATTTAATATGTCTTTATTGTGGCAGTCTCCTTTAAATTTCTAAGTGTTTTTCGTACATCATAATTATAAATTGGATGACCAGAATCAAAGCGCAAAATCAAGTCTGCGGGTTGTAAGTTTGACTTTATTTTGTCCACACATAACCTTGGCCCTAGTTTCCACACACCTTCCACTTATCCACTTATACAACAGAATCACAGTAAACAGCACTAGATCATAAGCACTAGGGCATCCTGAAGAGCAGGGCTTTGATGATGGGTTTAAGTCTCCACACACAAAACACGGAGCACACGAATACGACAATTCACATATACCCATTTTATAGTTTTAAATCCTTTTTATTTTATTTTTTAATTTGCATTTCGACGGAGTATATATAAACTATCAACTTCTTTCTTTTCTTTATTTTATGTTTGCTTTATATCTCAACTATCCCAACGCATACCGCAAAATCGAAAATCGTTAACCGAACTGAATCAAATTGAATCACAACTAAATATATATTGAATCCAATCAAACAAACAACAACAAACGAATCACGTATGACAACTCACGCTGCGCCTGTGCTAATGCTGTCTGTGTGTGTGTATGTGCTTTGTGATATATAAATATATATTCTATCAATATGCCTATATATACCAATATGCAACACGTAGGCACATGGCATGACCGTAAGTCCTGCGCCAATCACAATCAATCATCCGTATATACATGCTAGTTATCCTGTAATGCCAAATTATATGCAGGTAAGATGATGCTGAAACGAACGAAATGAACCATTACAAAAAGAAGCAAAATGAAAAATTCTATATAAATATCATCTTGGTTTTGCCCTGAGTTGCCGTTTTTCTTAAATAAAAACATATTATTTTAGTTTTATTTGTTTTCATTATGTTTACCAATCGAATTTCTATCATCTCCAGCACTATAACATATAAATGTGACCCATACGCCAAGAACTTCCTTCTAACTTTCAAAGAAACCTGCCAACATTTTCCTCTTGATGAACCGTAACAAGCGTTTTAAGTGTTCCTACTCTATGATTCTCGTCTGTGAACTAAATTGCATTACTATCTTCCATTTGTATCTGTTTTTTATTTATTTAAATCAAAATTTTTAAGTTTAGTAGACATTTTGTTTTTAATGGAGTTACTATTTCACCTGTCTGTAGAGCTCACTACCTTCCGTGCGATTCCATGTAGCAACTGTTTTCCAAGCTCACTGCGGCCCCTTCCTTCTTAGCCCAAACGACTATTCTTTTCCTGCCACTGATTTTGTAGCATTGCGTCTGTCATAGCAGTTAATAAGTATTCCCTTTTCAGTGCATGAATTTAAATTTAACAGACATTTGATGTTCGTTTTTAACGTCCTTCTTAATGACTCTTGTAGGGAATGACGGTGATGGGACAGCCAAGTATGATGGGGCAGGCAGCAGCCCCTTTGACTGGGGTGCAACCGACGATGATGGCGGCGCCGCACAGTAATGCAACAGGCATCATGCAACCCATCCAGCCAACGCAGAATGGCAGCAATAAAGGCGTCCCACTCGACCCATTTGGTGCGTTATAAGCGGTCCCTAAGGAGCTCATACGTGCAACCCACTCACTCACTCAGTCTGAGCGCCCCAACCTCATAGACGGCATATATCCAACCACACTCACAGACACAAACGCGTAATGAAATATTAAATAAACCCATAATTATATATTATATAAACGTGCAAGTGAAAATCAAGATCTTAAAATTGCAGTATGTATCCTGTTTACCCAATGAAACAGAAAAAATATATAAAGTTTATGGAAAAAGCAGCAACAATTTCAAACACAAATGAGACGGAAGCAGATAAGAAAATATATTATAATGTTGAACATTGAGAAAACACGAAAAATGCTATATACATACATATATATATATATATATTTATATTATTACTATTTAAATGAAAGCAAATAAGTTTGACTATTTATATGTATACACCAATTTATATACTATGCTTAAACGAATGAAGAGAAAGCAAAAGCTAAAACGAAACAATTTCCCACAAAAGCTAACGGAAAGTAACCTATGTGAAATATACCTATTAACTTAAAAATAAGTCTTTACGAAACCTGTAGTTGTGTCCTACGCCAATCATTAAACACACGTTGAATTATCTAGTGCAACTACGTTAACTGTCTCAAAACAAAATTAAGATCGTATTTTCAAACGCAATCGAAGTGCTTGCGCAGCCTAACGTAATAATTTGCAATATTTTAATCCGTCTGTCAATGCTTTCCTGTTATTTTTAGTCATTTCTTGTGACTAAATATGTACCTATTATACTTTTTAAAGTTTTGTTAAGCAATTTATGATTTATTAAACGGCAAATATATGTAAATGCATTCCAAACTAGCTTCAATTTTGTCCAAATTTAATTTGCGAAGGAGAAAACATATGTAATTATTAAGTATTATTTATAAAAAAAATACAAGCAACGCTTATGTAAAATGTGTTGTTAATATGTTTAAATTCTAGAAAACCACAACGTTTATTTAATATGTGTTATACTTTAGTACGTACGTTGTGTTAGAAATTTATTTAATTGCTTCTAGTACTCGATAGAAAACTGACATCATATACGTACATAGTTCATTTCAAGAATGTGTATATAAAGCATAAGACGTGAATGTAGAACTTTTCCTGCTACGCGACAAGCTGAGCTATGTTTAAATAAAATTTATATAAATTATATGAAATATTAATTTAATAATAATTTGCATTATTTTTTTTATTTTGCGCTGCACTGGAATTAATTGCCAAAATCAAACAAAGTAAATGACTTCCAAATCTTTTATCAACTCCAACCCATTACCCTCCTTCAGTGAGTTATTTTTGATGGTTCAAAGGTTTCTTCAACTATCTTCACATCCTATCGCAAACGCTTTAAATTCTGTCGCTTTCATACTCCTATCAATGGGAGTCTGTCCGGTAAGGTCGTTAATTCTTCAAAATTATATAGCAGTTTCTATAGGTAACACCGTCAGTTTTTCGCTGTTATCATTTTAAAATAATCACATAAGCAGAAAAGTACGTTATATTTTTGCACCAGCCAAAACGCAATTTTATTGCTCACCAAAGTAGGCAACAATTTAGTAAAAATATTAAATAAGAAGGTTGACCAGGACTTGCGGTTTAGCATGTCCTACTATTGGAATAGGTGGGTCAACTCTCGTAGGCAAAGAACAACGCAAATGCAATAATCGTTAGAAGCAAACAATCATGTATGGAATTTTCATTAAAGCTACAGCTTATGTAAACGTAAAGCCCGAACTCGAATCAATGTACATTTAGCAAAATTATACACTCAAAAATTACAAAAAAAAAGTTTTATGACAATATATATACGCTGGTGTTTGAGCTAAACTATTCTCATACTTAGGACTAACTTAAAACTACACTTACTGTCTACACGATGCATGCGTTTAGAACTTGCAGAACTAAAACTATTAGAAAATTGCGACCACTTGTATATGATTCTAATGAATCTTAATAAATGATCAATAAGTAGTGAGATATATTTGGTCGACAATTTGCAATGAAGCTTGCTTGGAGGGTTGGCTTACCAAATCGAATGTATCTTGTAGATAACCATCGATCGTGCAATGCAGAATATATACAACTAAGAACTATTTATGTTTGAATCAAAGTGTTACTATGTTTCTATTAGTTTGTGTATTCTCTCTCAAAAGAACCCTTTTTAAATGAAGAAGAACACATATAAATTTAAAGACATTTTTGTCGCAATGAATTCTTACAATTCGATCCAATCTCATGGAAATGCAAACTACTCGAGTATGTAATATGCACACATTCTCATTAAATAGGAGTAAAATATATTGTGTATTATTAAAAATTATGTTGAAACAAACCCAACTATAAAACAAAACAGAAATGAAATGTTAGTGCAAAATAAATGTGTAAAACAAAAACATGTTTCGTTGATTTTATATTATTCTTTGGAGTCGGCGGCTATGATAGTGTCAAACAAATAGTTTTCTTGAAGTGATCACATCCACTCGAGAATCGAATGTTCAATAAGCTCCATCAAATCACATTCTAGCCAAGAGCCCCTAAAGCACTCACCATGCCGCCGTGTACTTTGCGCCAGAGAGGTATGGCCTATATACCACGTCGGGACAAGAACCGAGAGAAGGATGTCCTGGCCCCGAAGCCTGTGCATCCGCGCTCCTTGCGCTTTCATGGATTTTTTGGCATGTCATACGTCCATCAGCATGTGATGGTGGATGAGCGATGGACACCCAACTCTCTAACGGAGCAGTTTAAGGGAATGACCGACCTGTTGAGTAAGATATATCTTTCTGGGTTTGATATCGCTCCGTTAATAATACATAATGAACAGCGCGTCGTTTGGTGTTTAAGAATCATGAGTCGAAGGCCAATCGCCAGCGGTACTTTCGAGAGAACAAGCGCCTAAAGTTGCAATGTCGAGATGGTCGCACAAAATTACAGAATATTTTGGTCAACGACAACACCCATAAGATCCGCAACTTTCTCATCAACCATAAGCCGCTGCAGAGACTGTACCAGAAGATGCCAATTCATTTGGTAGTGGACAACATTAATCAGCGAACCTTTGTGATGAGAAAGGAACGTGATCGTTTGGAGTTTCGCTTAGATCAATTGAAGCAGCATTACAAGGAGCAGCTGGTTTGTATAATACATTTTATAACTTGCAACTTGCCCTTTTAATTGTTACCTTAAATTTGGATTTGGTAGCTGCGAAGGGCACTTCTACAAAATCGCATCAAGTACCAGAACGAATTTATTCTCGACGAGGAGCTGAAGTCCCGAGTTTTTCTAAAGAAGATTGAAAATTCGAATGTACGCCTAAAGGCGATCAAAACGATCAACAATACTTATAAAAAGATGATACAGGTGCTCGTTCATGACGAGATTTTTTATGAACCCATCTTGCGCTCCCTTAGCAGTGACATGGATGATCAATCTAACTTCATCAAACATATCCTGTTCCTAGGCATGCCGGCGATCGCCAAGTTCAAGGAGTTAAACGATGAGTTCCGAAATATGGAAGAGAAATCCCGAAAAAACCTGCAGCATAAATTGCAAATGCTGTCTGCTTTAAAGAAACCAGCAGGTACATCAATTGTTAATTTCAACAAGCCCAAGGAGGCGGCTCCTACGACAAATCTAAAGCGATATGTTCGCGAAACTCAGAGCATGATGATCCTAAAACTGGAGCTTAAGGCTGTGGAAAAGACTATCAAGGAGGTCAAGTTTGTAACACTTTGTTCGCAGGCCAAGGAAATTTATCCGCGGTGTGTCATTAAAGTGTATTCTATTTATTTGAGAATACTTAACCATGTACATTTCAGAATGAAGAGCCAGGTGGACAACAACGATAAACTACATCGCATGATTGTTAATGACATGTTAGCTCATGAAATGCTGGAAACCAAGATGAAGTGCGCCAGTGTCTTGAAAGGTGTCCTTATCAACAATCTCTCAGAGGAAGAGATTAAGTAGGTAAATAAGTCCTTTATTACCCATTTTCTTAACTTCGCTTGTTTTATAGTCGCTTGGAGCGCATCAAGGACTTAAAGAAGACGCTTCACAATGACATCCAATTTGAACAAGATACTTTGCAACATCTTAAGAATAGAGCTGATGCATATGTTATGTTAAGGTAACTAGGTTTTTTGATTCTTATAAAATAAGCAGACAATTATTATAGTGATATAAAAAGAATATTAACATGTCGATTACAGAGTAAGCATTTGGAATTTATTGGAGATTCTTCGTCACATTGATCGCCAGCCCAAATTACTTCGTGCCCAGTATCCAAACTCGTACTTGAAGCTCCCCTTGCTTAAATTCGAAATGCTGAACATGAGGGCCGCTGCCCCAGAGATTTTCGAGGAGAATAGTTAAGCCGACATCAATAATGAAACTGTAGCTATTTATTTAAATCACTCTGCCCACAGTTGATAACATAATGCACATGGTGAAGCGTAAGATCTACAAGCTGATGAAGGCTTATGCAGTTGAGCTCAAGCCTGCGACCATCAAACGAAATGTCGAGGAGTACCATGCCGACTTCTTGGCCAGCTTAGATATGTACGAGCCGGTGGATAATGAAGAGCAGGCTCCAACAGCTCCCGAGGATGACATCCTGCAGGAGAACAAGACCATGGCCAATGTGCCCAACCGCAAACAAATCAAGGCACAGAGTGCTAAGCTTGTGGAGGAGCTGGCCAAACGGGATGAAATGTAAATGTTTAGTTAGCTATTCGTGTTGCAGCTATATAAAATTTGAAGTAACTTAAATTCTGTACGTTAACAAACAATTTGAATTGTCCGCACAATTGGTGGCTTCGAAAAAATAAAAAATCGTGAGCTTTGCATTGGCGAAATTCCAAAACAAGAGGCGCTGCTTCCCAGTAGTGTACCTTTTATAATTTATCCATAATTGCAGCAAACGGTGCTTGGAATCTTGGATTGAACCAAGCTAGATTGCTTCAACTTTTGGCTTTTGTCGACGCCCTGCATTTTCAGTGGCAGTTGTAATAATTCCGGGGAAAAATTGTAGTTCCATTGCCTCATCTCATAATTTGGGAGTTTTCCCAGTTTGATTTGTGGGTTGTGCAAGGTGTGAATACTGTAGATAAAACTTCAGCTTTGAATACGATGCAGACAGCCTTCTATAGATTAATCCGCATTCGTTAAGCATAATTCGGACGGTCTCTGAATGCATCAATAGAGCCATTAATCATTTCCTGGCCACTCCACTGCTATTTCCTGTCGTCTTTCCCAAAAAGGTCAGTGGTTGTCATAAAAGTTTACTCGCTCAGTCAACGGATAAAACCAATCGACCGAAATAAAGTTGACTGGATGGGCTGGATGGATGGGTTATGGCCCGTAATTTATCTGTCTTAGAGGAGCGCGCACGCTTCCATTCCGATCCGCAGTACACTTGCGGACTACCTTTCTATCTATCTGCACTGTTATATCTGCGTACACGATATCACGCTGACGTCCAAAAAAAAAAAAAAATATATATATATATATATAAGCCTGGCACGGGAGCACGCGAGCCCGTAAGCCGCCAAATGAGGTTATGCAAGTCTCACATTACTCGCGGGCCACCATGTTTATTCATATCCACACACTCGAACATATTCACGATGCGGTTATTGTCATTGTTTCCCCCCCCCCCAAAAGCCAGACAAATTGGGTGTTGGAAGCGCATGGCTCAAGCGAAGATGATGGTATTTTGGTGGCTGCCCTTAAAAGTTAATTGTGTGGTCAACTTTCGACTTTTCTGTAGTGTTCAAATATTTTGAATAGTTTTGAATAGCTTTGCGGTGAACTTGTACAAATAACGAAGAAAAAAAGTAATAGATAACGTCACACAGATATTCTGTGAATTCGTAGTAATTTCTGCTATATTTCTGGTTTAAATCCAGCACAATGAAATAATTAAAAACACGTATATTAAAGGCCAATGTATAACCGACATACAAAAACCACATATTCTCGGAAATAGCCAGAGCAACAATCAATTAATCCCATTGTGCATTGAGAATAATTATACTCAAAATCAAACAATTAGGTCAATTCGTTTTGGGGGTTTCACCTCGTCTGTAAATTAATATACATACATACATATATGTATGTATATTACTACTAAATAGTGTATTTTGGTTTGGAGTCTGGTCACTGTCCCACATTACTAACTCCAAAGTCAGCCACGTGATTGGGCCTAACGAATGACTAATTTGAACGTAGTAAATCTTTATAAACGAAAGGAAGCAATTGCCCAGGCTCCTCGGACTGTTTTCAAGTAGTCAAAACCTATTTAACCCGTCACTTTGCACTCTTGCCCCAAAACGACGATGTGGTTGTTCAGTTCCTGTAGTCATCGTTCAAACGGTAGCAAGTTGCAACATTTTAAGAAGCTACAACCCACCAGCAACCGTTCGGGCGTCCAATAATTATGAACCTTCTTGGCTGATGGCGGCAGTTTGTGTTTGAAATTATTCGCATAGTAGCCCAGGCATCGTGGCAACAACAATTGGTAGTCAGTCAACTTAACGCGATCTGCGAAACTAGCCAATTTCTGTTCGTTTCTGCCGGCTGAGTCGTGGCCAAAGTTTTCCTTTCCTTTTTCTTGCTTTGTTCAATTTGTAAAACGAAGACGAACTGCTGGGAGGAGGAAGGAAATATATAAATGAAAATGCATGTGACGAAACGGTGTTTCCCTTACTTATGAGAATTAAAAAGGGGTATAATGATTTCTGAAAATAAAGGTGACACTGCTACTTAATTACGTTTTTGTGTTTCATTGGCACATCTTAAAAAATCATCCATGGTGTAATTCTAACGTTTCACGTCTTCTCCAGTTTTTTAACAATAGTTTATTATGATAGATATCATTATTGTTAGAACGTAACATTTATTAAAAACCAAATACAGTAAGATTTTTAAAAGGCAGTACTTATGGGTTTATACCCTTACCAAGGGTATAAATGTAGGATTTACTGCATTGCATGCAGCACCCCCAGGAAATTATCTTGTCAATGGCTGCGCTTCAATTGCAGTCCAGCTATTGTTGGGCATGGTCTTCGTTTTTGGAGTCCGGGGCCAACTCCTCTGCATTTGACTTGGCCTGAGATGGACAGTAGCCCGGACCTGGCTGGCAGTTCCCTTTTTTTGGGAGCTTGTTTTTAGGTGTGTTTCTCTTAAGCGCATGATCCCAGCCATATTTCTTCTTCATTTGCTGGAATAATTTACATATGGTTATATAAGCTGAATTTGGGAAGGCAGCAGGGGTAGGGTATATATTGCAAAACTCGGCTCCAACTGATGCGGCATGTTTTATTTAATTGCCAACGAGTCATACCAAGGAAAGCAGTGCAGAGGGAGAGAGAGTCCACAGTCGAGTACACATGTAACCGTTAACATCGATTTCAACCAACTATCCATCCATTTATACATATATTTCTCTACAATTGATGATTTGTATAGGGCAGACAGTTTTGTCTTTTGTTCGTGGTCAGTGGGTGCGTTTAGGTTTCCGCTTTCAGGAGGCCCAGCATGGGGTCTTAGTAGGGAATGGGGTCTAGTTGCCTATAAGAAATTATGTTTGGTCCTAACAATTATCTTTAATCTACATAATTAAATTGGGCATGCTCCAAATAAATCTATCAAATTAATTGGGTTGACTACAGGTTATGTCTTTTAAAAGACATCAAAGTAGCGATCAATTTTGGCAGTATATCACCTGCAGAACAATATCAACCAACAGGTCCAACTCTTTAGGAGACTATCCCATTTCTTCGGCCCAGAAACCGGCTTCAGTCGCTAACAGAGAATAAGTTATAAATAAATCTGTGTCACTGGCAGAATCCAGCACAAGACAATAGATGGCTAAACAAAAACATCGCTAAATAAACACCCCTTAAGTCATTCCAGATTATGCAATTTATAGGAGTAAATGAAAATATCAAACACGCAAGCGAGAGATTAAATACAAAAGACTTGGACAACAAACTTGTTTCGGTTCTAGGCGCAGAACACGTTTAGTTGAATCTCGGCGAAACTTTCCCAGCGTCAGAAGACTTTTGGCCAAACTGTAAATTTGCTGGCATGCATATTGTAATAGTGTCACTTTGTCTTGGCCCAGTCATCTGCCTAATTAACAAAGCTTCATAAATATTCAGCAAATCGTAGATAAGAACATCTGCCAGTTGCTCGAAGACCCAGAGTTGCACGTTCCGTTCGTGTTCTGCCGCCATTAGGGCTTCAGCTTTAAGCCTTTTATTCTCGAAGTCTCTGGCGCAAAGGTGTTTTGAAATCCCTCTCTATAAATATGGATATCTCAGGAGCTCTCTGTGAGAGTTTTGCCGATTATTTAAATTACAATTTTATTATATAAGACCCAACGCCCATATGCCAATGGCAAAGTAAATACCCAAAAATGTATTCTTTTATTCTGCTGTTAGTGCAATTGTTTTTCCAGCTCTGTTCTATGCAAATATTCCAACCATATCTTCCCGGCAATTACACAGCTGCACTTATCAGCCACGTTCTCTAGAACACGGCCCGACCTCAAATGACCCCGGGCATGGATTCCAGCCCAATCGGGGTGTGGATTGTCCACGGACTTGCCCTTCGAGAAGTCACAGCAATTGTTCACTTGGAACGCGATAATGCAAACATTAGACACTTCATTTCATTTGGTTTGGTCTGCCGTCGCGTCTGCGCGGCTTTCAATACCTCAATTAACCCATCATGGGCATGCGCAGCTTCTGTCTGCGGCTTTGTTTTACGTTTGGTTTGGGCTTTGTTTTGCCTTTGTATCTCCGAGATGCCTATCGAGCCAACACTTCTACGTCGATCTACAATTTGTGAGATCCCAGATAGTCGTTGGTGGCTCGTTATGACTCGGGACCAGAACTCGGTGCGCCATTGAAAAGTCGTGAATCAGTTAAAGTTCTTGCAAATAATTGAAAGGTTCCGCGGCTTGCATACTTGAACTCATTAACAAGCTCGAAGTACCACCATTACTGTAGGTTTTGATATAAGGAAGTATCTATTTAACTGTGTGAAATATATTGCATTATCATTTGGACTCTGTAAAAAGGCTTGGGTGGGGAAAATGCCTTTTACAGAGACTCCATTAGATATGAACAATTATCTAGGCGTAGACCTTGACATAGTTGAATATTACCCTCTATGACCAACATACAAATTTACATAGCTGTTCTTTTATTTATTGCACAATTTAGCTATTCCCAGAAACATTCGGATTGTAACTGTCTTCGCTCTTGATGGCCTTGACCAAAAGGGGCAAACATCAAATGACAAATCTACCAGGAGACATCTGATAGTCTGCAGCTGCAAAGGGCTCAATTTGAACATGCAAACAGCATTTCAGACATTTCTTTAGGTCCTAATATTATCTAAGGATAGCAAGGAATTATTATTGCGATTGATAACAAATTATTCGCCCCTTACTGGCCAGAAAATGGTGGGGTTCCGGATCCAGTTTTTTGTTGTAGTCTCCGCCAGCGCTCAGCGGCATACGTTCTATGACAGGGTGATAGGTTGGAACATCATCTACCGGGATCTGCTGCGCGTCCTGCTTTGGGCCAAACTGTACTGCTTCCCTTTCAACATCTTCCTGTTGCTGTTGAGGCATCTTATTCCTGCAGTTGAAGAATCGAATCCATGTGTGCGGTCGGAAAATTTGACCCAGCTCTCTCGGTGCCTCCTCGATGGGCGATCCTTTTAAGTCATTGCCTATCTGATCCGGACGTATGTGGCGATGATGGTGGTGGTGGTACTGCTGGTGTTGGTGCTGTTGCTGGAGACGGCTCACGTCCTCCACCACAAACAAAATGCCAGCCACAATCAGTAAAGCCACCGAGAGCAGGACCAAGAAACACAGGATGTCCTGCAGCAGGGTTCTCAGATAATCAGGATTCGCAGATCGACGCTCGCCGACGGGCGTTTGACTCTCGGCCTTGGAAATGTCCATTATTAAAAATTTTCAAGTGCCAAATTTGTAAATTTAATGTTTTATATACAAATTTTGAATTCCGAACGATGTTTGCTGCTCAACCGACGTTGTAGAATAAAATAATTTTGGGCTATCCTCAGTTGATTTCAACTGGACTGGAAATACCTCGCCTACTGGCTTGAAAAACCGTCTCTACTTTCCATCTTTTGCTGTCTTCCCTGCATTCTTCGTGATAAGCCCAACTTTCCCAACGTCTGTGGAAATTGGTGTAATTGAAACTCTTTAACGGCAATCAACATGACGTTTGATGTGATTGAATTATTGGACACTTAAATGGGCGGCCTCAGTGAAATGCAAGGCAGCCAAGAGGCGTCAAATGGAAGACTCTTTAGCGCATTTTCCAATTCCTATTTTCACACCTCGGGCAGCTCTTCCCTCACCGAACCTTGGCCCGCATCCTAAACCCTCGGACTGTGGGTATCACTCTGTGCCTAATGAAGATGTCTCCACAAAACTGGAAACGAATCCGTGCCAAACTGCCGGGCCTGGAAGTTCATTAGTCAGGAAGTGTTATACATGATGCATTTGACTGTGCGGCCATGCATGTCAGGGAAATTGAGGCTTTAATTTGATTAAATAGACACTGAAAAGAGAGGCATACTGTTACATAAACGGTACGTTTATTAAATAAATACGAGATGATAAAATCTATAGTATCGTGAGTTTTGCTTGACTTCAGGAAGTCACATTGCAGAACTTAGACCGCAAGTAAAGCAAATGGACTCGATTTAGGCAAAACGCTTTCAATCAGCTGGCCAAAATCAATTAAAAGGCAACTGCAAATGCTCAGTTATACAATCGAGTAGTAAATTGTAAATGCCCCCACTGTCTGACGCTCCGCAACTGATAAGGCCACCTCACCCTGGAGCTGAGGAAAACCAAAAGCTCGGGCGAACACAACAATGGCAGCGGAGACATTACATAACCTCCAGCTGCCAGGGCAGGCACAATAACCTACAAATGCAACCTCACTAACCGACTGAACCTAGGCCCAAAAGGAGAAAAATAAACACCAAAACACAAAGCTAAACTGCTAAAGCCAACGTAATACAGTTTGCAGCTTCTAGAGAAAATGAAACAAAACCCGAGCGGGAAAATCATCGGGTCTAGTTATGTGTGGGAAATTGCGACAACGACAAATAAATTAAGGCAACGCTTAAGGTCAAGCGATTTGTGCAGAAATGAGGCATATAGAAAACATATTGCTGCGATCTCTGCCTTTCTGATAACCAATGAAATGAATAGGTCCTCGACTGCGAGCTGCCGACTGAAGAACAGTGATGCGAAAAGGCTGGACCCCTATATGGGTACATCATTTTTAAGGATACGCCAAGAGAGCAATATTTTATATTGCTCTAAAGGATCTATGTTTCAGAGAAGACTTTCAATCTTGCATTTGGTCACAATAAAAGCTTTGATTCAATAATTTCTAATTTAATATTAAATTATTAAAAATTGATTTAAAGTCACCCAACCATACATACTAATTCATAAGGGAATTTAATAGTTCGACAAAGCTCTAAAAGATTCTGCTTACAAATGAACTATTTTTAAGTTGTTCCAAACAAGATTCCTTCTTTAATATGGATTTTGGTTTTAGTTTAGCATATTTTTTGCAGTACCCTGCGTTAAGCTTTAGTACCTTTGCCATCACTGATACCAAGTGCCAGTCTGCTAAGCCGCCGTCGAGTCGTGGCTACCACAATTGCTGCGGGGTCAAATGGCGTTGAGGTAACGAGGCGAGCTAAATCATCGACTTCAACTGGGAGTCAACACGTGCAGAGTGTTCCATGCCCCCGGGCTGTGAATACCCGGGTCTGGAGTCGCGCAGCTCGGACAGAATTGATTGCCACTTGGGAAGGCCATTTCGGTTGCTCTTCTAGCTCGTTCGTACATATAAATCAAAAGAATTTTTTCAAATTGCAGTGCGCAGCTCTACGTCACGAATTAAAAGCCGAGGAAGGGCCAAATGGTTGTCTGACATCAACCACCTACTCGGGGAGCGGCCAGGTCTGAAGAAGAATCAAGGTGTCAGTTTGGTATATAAGGCACTTAAGGGGGTTTTTCGGTAGTCGACGATCAATTAAATCTATATTAGCTTTTCTATGTTGCTTTGCTATATATAATATATAGAAATGTTTCTCATTTCATTTAGGGTAGTACAATCTGCAGAATATAAGCTCTTTTCTGGGCATCTTTATTGACTGAATCATAAAGTGAGATATTTTTGGAAGATATAATTGGAAAAATGTTTATAATTGGTTAAGTGTTTATTTTAAGGCAGGTAAGTTTGTGGCTTAGTTATTATTTATCATTGTTCATTGCACAACTTAGAATAATCTTAGTGTAAACAATAAATAAAATATCTGACAAAAATGTTTCATGTGGATGTGGTTGCGATTACTTTTTTATTGTTTGAACTAAATCGATAGCATTTTCTAGATGTAATCTGGACTTCCCCGTTACCTTTTACTGATGCAAAGGTCTGCCTTTTGAGGACATTTTAACCAATGTTTATAATGGGTTAAGTGTTTATTTTAGGGCAGGTAAGTTGGTGGCTTAGTTATTATTTATCATTGTTCTTTGCACAACTTAGAATAATCTTAGTGTAAACAATAATTAAAATATCTGACAAAAATGTTTCATATGGATGTGGTTGCGATGACTTTTTTATTGTTTGAACTAAATCGATAGCATTTTCTAGATGTAATCTGGACTTCCCCGTTGCCTTTTACTGATGCAAAGGTTTGCCTTTTGAGGAGGTGAATGCCTGCTCAGTTTCATAACCCCTTTTCGATTGGTTACTAGTAACTAGTTTCGGCTTTCGGCTTCGTGCCTTTGCCTCCATGTCTTCATTTCACCCACCGCCACCACAAGATTGTGTTAAAATTTTATTTTTGCATAATTGAAAAAATTTAACAACTTTACGTTAACTGTGCGCATTTTGTAATTTCGCTCGCGTGCACATTTCGTTTACCTATCCGACCTGACCCATTCCTTAGCCAAAACTGTAAGTTTTTTACTCGGCTGAAAGCCGAGAAAACCTAAAACATTATTACAACAAGCAGCGTGATTTCCGGAAGTTGGAGCTGAAGCGCAACAAAGGCGCCTCAGCCTTAGCAAATGTCGTTGGCGTTGCTGTCGAATTGATTGTTGCAGTTGATGTTGCAGTTGTGGCAGTTGCTGCGAAGATCCAAAGAAAGTCGTGCTGCAACAGCTGCAACGGCAGCTCGGCCAAGTTGCCGTCCTGTCTTCGTGCGAACAATGTCATTTGTGTTTGTTTTATAACTAAATTTACAACAACTCGCCACTGACGACGGCAACTCGCCACTTGCATAGCCACTAGTGCACTCAACATAATTGTTTAAGGTCGTAGCAACAATGCCACTAGGTATTCTACTGTTCTTGTGCCTTGTAACGATAGTTACAGCCCTTGCTTTACTCTGTACTCTTGATTTTTACGAAGCAAAGCCCAAAACTACAGGGTCAGAAGTTATATACATATGTTCGATTGCGTCATTTTCCATCTTTTTTATCATTTCTAATTAATGGGTTTTCTTCTTTGGCTACGTGGATGGTGGCTGTACGATCTTACATAATAATTATAGCATTAATGCTGTCCCGGCTAACATAAATTAGCATTATAGAAAGGTCTCTGTCGGACCCAAATGGTGTTTTTGCCCTCGCATTCTATCCTCACACTTGACCATTCTTTAATCTGCTGATCGTGGCTAATTTTATAACAGGTCTCGTTGGATTTCATAAATCTTAGATGTGGCGAAATTTCCTCCAAGTGGCGGAGGTATTAAATTAATGTTCTAACATAAATTTATAATTCATGTTTAAAGGCCAGGCCAGCACTTCTGAAATAATGATGGCTTTGTCTTGCCAACCGCCAGTTGAGGTTGATTTAATGACCTTTTTCAGATGCTGAAGACGATGGTAGCGGGATACAGGTACTCTTATTAATTGTTTTATTGGCAGACGCTTTATAAATGTTCCACTGACAGGAAGCGCTAATTAAATATATGTTTTTACGTAATTTGTGTAATTTTTCAAGCATTTATAAATTGCATTTTAATTCTCGATCCTTTGGTAATGCCTTTTGATTGACAAGGCCACTTTAATTTTCTGCGTGTACTTGCCAAACAGTCACGATTGATTCGAATGCAGCTCTTTAGAATTGATATCTAAATATTACGCACTTCACTCGCTACCTGACCTTTCAATTAATCATGGCTTATATATGAGTGTGAAGTTTTCAGGTGTTTTAAGATAGCTTCTGCTGACAGCCGCTATCAGACATGTTTTTCAATCGCCGCCGTATTTACCATAAAGTTTTCACACGACCGGGCAGGTTTTATGGAAGTAAGTTAGTGTGTATGAATATTTAAGTATTTTCTTCGCATATCTGTGTCTAAAATGCGAATGGTGTTTATTTTGCCTAAAGTTCAGTCAACTGTGTGGCAAAACCTAGTTTTTAAAGAAGCAATAAATATCGGAATTTGCTATTATGCAAACTCCCCGAAAAAGAACCAAGTCATTCAAGCCTACCGATTGTATAAGTTTCGTGATCGAAAGAAATGCGGAATTCGGTATGCACAAATCTCCATTCACAAAATTAGAGCATATAAGCATTTAAACCAATTTTTCACCATTACCAAATCGACGGCCAAAGCGCACAATAGAAAAAATAATGAATTCAATATCGGCAAAAACATAAATAATAAATAAATCGCGAAATAATTTCACCCGCAATTGCGACGTTGTCATCCCAGTTTGGTTATCAATGGAGATCACTAGGTGAGTGGCACTCGGCACTCGGCGCTAATTGTGAGTTATGGAGACCGAAATTGGAGTTGCTACCGTGGACCAAAAACAAGAAATGACATTTCGGTCAGATGGAAAATTGCGTGTTAATAGTCATGCGGGCAGACAATGGATGTGGATTGCCCACCCGGCTTTCTTTCAGCCATGGCAGCCGATCAAAGCCGAACAATTGGCATCCGTGTTGCCACAAATCAAATGCTCGTAATCGCAACAATAAGCAATTGCTGGCATTAGTCGTGATTGTTTGACCAACTTTTCGGCCTCTTTCAATTCGGGAGTGGTTGCAACAGTTCCATGGCCCACACACTAAGGAGTATGCTACCATACTACCATACTACCATACTACCGACTTCCGACAACTCATCCAGGGCTGACCCATCCCATCAGCCAGGCTGATTATCAACTTAATCAGCAGCGGCTAATTGCGGTCTGCCATTTGCCACATTTGCACTTAACCCAACGGCAATAAGTGCAGCTAAGTTGGAGTTGTTACAAATTTCCGCCTGTCAGCAGACCGACTAGATCCCATTTCCAGTGAGTGACAGAAAAACGTGTGAAAATTATGAAACTGCATTTTGATGCAACGTCTGCGGGTAAGTGGATGCGGTTGTGGATGGACTCCCGAAATAAGAAACTCCCCCCACTAAAAATGTGAGCATTAGATTGTGGCTCTGTGGGTTTTTCGACTGCAGCTCCAGCGCCATCTCCATCTGGGCTTTGTTTCGGATGGCATCGTCTCTGAAGATCTGAGCGAGATTTGTGTGTCCTGTCATAGCGATCAAATTTTCTTTTCTCCTCGCTCACATTGCGGCGCTTAATTTGCACTGAAACTGCATTTGCAGAGCTCAAAAAGTGCCCGTCGTAGAAGCAAAATAAATAATTTTTATTGTGTTGAATTTATGAGTCATTGTTTGGCTCTTTGCAGCTTTGGTTGCCTGGCTTTTTACCTTAGCTGGGGCTTTATCTTCCAGGCTTTTGCGAGTTCATTAATTTTGCATTGCGGACTGATCGCTGGAAAGCGGCTTAGAAAAAGTATTTTCTTGTTACATCGCAGGCTTATCACCGCAAATTATGGTCCATTACGGAAGCGAACAAAACTGTCTGATAGTAGGAATCGATATGGAAAGATGAGTAAGCGAAGAAAATGCAAACATATTGTAGGAACATAGTAGAAATACCTTATTGTACAAACTAACATTATTGTATAAATATAACATAACGATAGTGTGAGCATTATACTAGAATGTAAGAACATTGTGCATCGATATTATCGGTTGAGGAAAAGATCGATCGATCGATCGATCTGATTCCGGTCGGGGTCGAATGGCACAGATTGCTTTTTGTAAAATTACTGTGAAACACATTTGGGAAATAAAGTAACCTGTCAGAAACAGTGACCTATAATATAAAATATAAAAGTAGTGAACAAACTTATCAAAACTTAGAAGGAGTTTATTCATTTTTTAGTCTAGTTAATCAGATATAGTATTTGTAAATATTAACTATACGTTTAAGTATTGTTATCTAATTTTTCATGTCTTAATATGTTAATAAGTTCTCCACAATCCAGATAATACGCCAAATGAATACGGCAAATGCAATAATGAATGGCAAATGAATTGAATACTTTTTAAAGAGTTAGCTGTAAATAAAAACATACATCTCGATAGTTTTAACATCTAATTCAAATTTACTTTATAAAAAACTATAGGTGACTTTAGCCTATTCATTTACAATTTTGCGCTTATCAATCACAAGATCACAGACCCAAGACTTTCTCCCAACCAAATTATTAAATTAAATTTTTATGTACAGTAATTTGAAAGAAAACCGCAATGCTCACAAATTGAATTAAGTTCAAGAGTTCAGAATGAGCCGATGCCGCTATTGTGCCACAAATTATTGAGTGAGTACTCCTGACATAGGAGCATTTTGGATCCCGCAGCTTATGCAATGGGCCAACAAAAGCATCCAACTGGCGTGGCCGCTGGGCCCGAGGTTGATGTCATCAGTGCGTCATCAGCTTTCCTTTGGTCTCCGGCAGAAACAGTCCCAAGACAATGAATCCGAAGAGGCACATGCCCGCCGACATGAACATGGTGGCAGCCAGGCCCTGATCGTAGATCATTGTGGGGTAGATCTTCAGAGCCACAAAGATAAATCCGCTAAATGTGGCCATGCTCAAGGAGGTGCCAATGGAGCGGATCTGCATTGGTAAGGAAAACATTGGTAAATTGCACATAGACTTCTTTTCCGAATCACTCACCTTAGCTGGGAGCAGCTCAATGATGATGATGAAGATCAGGGCAATAACTCCTAGTGAAGCAATGCTGACCACAAGGCACATGATAAGCAAAGGAAGCCATCCATTCTGATTCAGAAATTCCTCCGAGGCGAAGCACTTTAGTAGAGCAATGGACAGCTCACCCAAGCCCATTCCACCCATCGAGGTGAGGAGCAGAACACGACGACCCAGTCTGTCCACCAGGACCACAGCACTGAAGATTCCCACCAGCTGGGCAGCTCCAACCACAATGGTGCTGGTGTTCGGATCAAGATTGTTGCCCAGCTCCGCAAAAATGTGCGATGTGTAGTTGAATATGGCGAAGCTCCCTGACAGCTGATTGCAGATGATCAGCACAAAGATCAGGCCGAATATCTTCAGTGTAGGCACGTTTACTGCAAGGGTACGTAGTTATATTAACAGACCTTACATAGTTACAGATATTTTGTACTTTAACTGTAATCATTTTCATTAGAATAGAGTGCGGATATGGCGCAATATTATACAATCTACAAATATTTTCATATCGTACTCACTGAAATCTCGCCAAGAAATGCTCTCCGTAACGCCGCCGCTGAGAACCTGAAGCCGAAATGTGTCAAACTCAATTTTAGCCGCGTCATGCTTAGAAGCTTCCTTGTCGGAGGAAGTGGGTGGCGTTAGATTCTTGTAGAAGTAGAAAGACTTCTCGGCCTGGTCATCGCGGCCTCGTCTCAGCAGATATTGCGGTGTCTCCGATAAGCCAATAATTGCCAGCATAAACACCACCGGCAGAGCAACGATAATACACGGCATCAGTTTGTACGAGAGATACGAGGCCAATGTAAAGCCAACCATCATACCGATGCTAACGAACATCATGGCCATGGACGATAACGCTCCCCGAACGCTAAGATCATGATGTATTGTATTTAAGTTTATATTAAAATAATTCATGTTATGGATTTAAGTGTTAAATGGATATAAATAAGAATGTATGTGATCATTAAAAGGCCACCTGATTTTTAGATTCGACGCTCACTACTTCTAATATGGACGTTAAATCAATTATTCTCTATCCACTAAATATTGACGATCAACAAATATGATGTCATAATCGGATGAAAAGTAAATTTTTTTCAAGTATAGTTGGAATAGGCAATGAGCTTCCGGCAATTTTGATTAAAATCATTTTTATACCCGTTACTCGTAGAGTAAAAGGGTATACTAGATTCGTTGAAAAGTATGTAACTGGCAGAAGGAAGCGTGTTCGACCATATAAAGTATATATATTCATGATCAGGATCAATAGCCGAGTCGATCTGGCCATGTCCGTCTGTCCGTCCGTCTGTCCGTCCGTCTGTCCGTCCGTATGAACGTCGAGATCCCAGGAACTACAAAAGCTAGAAAGTTGAGATTAAACAGCGCAAGTTTGTCGATTCAGGTTGCCACGCCCACTCTAACGGCCACAAACCGCCCAAAACTGCCACGCCCACAGTGTTGAAGACTCTCCTTTGCACTCCCACTAGCTGAGTAACGGGTATCAGATAGTCGGGGAACTCGACTATAGCGTTCTCTCTTGTTTCTATCTGTTTTTTGGCGCAACCATACTCAAGTTAAATGTTAAAATAAAAAGAAATGCCTTAAACAAATTAATTTTCCGCCACACGGTTACTAAAAACAGGCAATCCTGAATTCCACTTAAGTACCTTCAATCGTACTAACTCCCCGACCTATATCTAATCGTTATAAGGTAGACAAACGTGTTTCGATATTATTGAACATATGATCGTAGTCTAAGCTTATCAGTGCACGTAAGACTTGAAATAATCTATTATGAAGAGATTACCTTTAATCGGAAATGTTCCTCAATCGAAAATGACGCGACTTACCTATTGTCGGCAATTTCGGCTATGAATATTGGCAATACGACGTAGCAACCACCTCCGGACATTCCCGCCAGGAATCGACCAGCATACAGATAAGTAACGTCTTGGGCGGAATAGATAAGGATCCAGTAGATCTACCGAATTTGCAAAAAAAAAAGTGCAGTGACTCAAGCTCTTGGGAAACGCCTTGAACATATTTGGAACTTTATCTACCATATTGGGTATGGCCAGGAAATACATGCACACTTTACGGCCCAACCGATCGAGTAGCAGTCCGAAGATTATATTGCCGGTCAGCGAGCCTAGGCCGATGAGTGATCCAACCCTGACGAGGAGTTATCGAAGAGTTAAACCGCCGGGATTTCTACTGGCAGGATATCAGGCTTACCAGGATGCCTGGGTAATGGTCAGGGGATCCCCCAGGGGGCTTTCGTCAGATCCGAGCAGTCGAAGAGAGGGAGACAGCCATCCCACGGCAATTCCATGGGTCAGCGTCATAATATGCACTTGGATTATTTCTGAACTTTAATAATATTGCTCTGGGGTTCTTTGTATTTTAACCCACCCGTCATGGTGGCAATAAATTGCCATCGGTACCGCGCACTAAAAACACTCAACTTCTGCGGTGGACTTGAATCAAAAGTCATATTGCATATATAAATTTAGGAAAATGTTCCGCTTTTCGATTCCGAATTAACCACTGGGCGCTCGTTTGTCTACTGAGGGTTCTCAATTTGAGTGACTAGAGCTTATGTAGTGGAAATCACGTCAGATAAGCTTACTTCCCAATCTTCTGGTAATCGTAAACAATAATGACGATTATAAAATTGTTGA
Source organism: Drosophila santomea (assembly GCF_016746245.2). Classification (NCBI taxonomy): domain Eukaryota; kingdom Metazoa; phylum Arthropoda; class Insecta; order Diptera; family Drosophilidae; genus Drosophila; species Drosophila santomea. The sequence goes on along the minus strand of NC_053019.2, from coordinate 7,308,748 downwards.
AGATTAGATAAGTAGTCGGAACGTAGTACCGCTGATTAATGCAAAACGCTCCCATTTGAAGAGGTCTGGGGAAGTCTGCAAGAAGCACTTGACAGTCAGCCTAATCTTGCCGTTGAACTGTTGGATAGCAGCAATAAGACTATGTAAATTTGCATAACTTTGCAAGAGTAAGGGGTGGAATGCATATTCTACATACATAATGCATAAGTCTAGACATATTTCAATGGTTTATCTCAATACGCTTTCTTTTATCCCTTATGGCTTGCTGCTAGAAATATATTGCTTTCACTAAGGTCCGATTTCGTAAACCTCGCTGATTATCACTTACCTAGACTTGAATTGACGTGAATTCGATTTGTACTGGTTTTACTTAACACTTATTAAAAAATTATTCATTATTGGGTAATGATCTAGCCCCTGGTCTCAGGCAAAAAGATTCCCAGAACTACTAAGCCAAGTAGGCAAAAACCCGCAGAAATAAACATTGTGACATGCAATCCAAAATCGTTGATCAGGACGGGATAAACCATGAGCGCAATGAATATGGTGACACTGAGTCCGCACATACTGATGGAGATGCCAGGGGCGCGGATCTGCAAGACCAAGAGTTTAAAGTAAAATCCTTTGATAAATAAGCATACCCGAGCTTACCTTTAAGGGCAGAAGCTCAACTATGATGACAAATGTGAGAGCCACTATGCCCACTGACACCGTGTAAGACACAATGCCCATTAGTGTTAGTCCAATCCAACCATTGCGGTCTAAGAATTCCTGTGAGGCAAAGGACTTCAATAGACCCACACCCAGCTCCGCCATACCCACTCCGGCCAGCGATGGGATCAAAAGGCGTCGACGACCCACTCGGTCTACCAGGAAAACGGCGCTGATCAATCCCAAAACCTGCAAAACACCCAGAAATATGCCGCATAAATTAGGTTCCATCCTGCTACCGAGCTGCTCGAAGATGGTCGACGCATAGTTGAAGATGGCAAAAGATCCCGACAATTGATTGGAGACCAGCAAAACAGCGATTAGCCCAAATGCTCTTCCTGAGACCTTGTTAACTGAATTAAAGATAAAAATGTATCATTGTAAAGTAAATCAGTTTTTCTACGATAATGATGTCTCATCAGAAGAATATTAATGTTAGAGTGGCTGTGCTCTGGATATTTCTAGCCTTTTATGTAAGGAATAATATATTTAAAATACAAATTGATTTAATACGCGCGATGTCTACAAGGTAGTGTTCCCTAAATTTGGTTATTTTATCACCAATTTTTAACTTACAGAAATCTGCACGAGTAAACTTCTCTGATATGCCGCTGGCGAGAACTTTATTTCGCAAGTCTACAAATTCAGCTTTAATATCTTCCTGTTCGGCTGGATCCTTCGAGAAATTTTTGTAAAAACAAAAAGACTTTTCGGCCTTTTCTTCATGGCCCCGTTTCAGTAAGTCTTGTGGCGGCTCAGGAAGGGGAATGATGAGGCACAAATATAGAATTGGCAGGACTATGACGACGCACGGAAGCACATGGTAGGATAGGCAATAGACCAATACAAATCCCACCGTTATGCCACTACAAAGGGTCATCATAAAAATAGAGCCTAGAGTGCCACGAATGCTTGAGGAAAGTGGTGGTTAAACTAGTCTGAATACTATTCGATTTAGCTAGCAGTTGCGTTTTGAAATGACTTACCTATTATCAGATACTTCCGCGATAAATACAGGAAAGCAAACCACCAAAGTGCCACCAGAAAATCCCAAAAGTACACGACACACATAAAAATATGCGGATTTGCTTGCGAAGTAGATTAGGATCCAATTGATCTGTAAACATTTTGGTGCTTAGTCTTTTGGGAGCTCGTTAAACTTAGGCAAAGTTTTATTTACGATATTTGGTAGGGGCACGAAGTACATGCACTTCTTAATTCCGAAATACGAGACCGGTACGCAAATTACCAAATTGCAAAACAGACACCCAATTCCAAAAGCGGCACCGATCCTGCAAATCTCAATGATGCCAGTTATATTTACACCAAAATTCACTATTTCAATTGCTGACATACCACTTCACCTCGCTGATGTCAATTGGTTTTCCAATTGGACTGTTGTCGGATATGAGAGTGGGCAGAGTGGGCGAGAACCATCCTAGGGATATTCCTTGAGCCAATGCCATAATGCACACTGGTAAAAACATATTACCTATCACCAATTAATCAAACAGGCCACCGGATTCTTACCCACATATCAGGGTGGAAAGCAACTGCCAGCGGGTGCGTCTGCTACAGAGTTGCATATTCTATCGTTGCCTGGAGCTAGCTGAAATGATATGATCATATGATATGACATGAGGGATGCACTCTTTAGTTGACACTTCGATTTTCCTGCATTAAGACAGAAAGAAACACAAACTCTCTACTGGTTGACTTATGAATTAAAACAACAATTAATTCAGTTTGAGTGCTATGAGAATGTAAATATGATGCATGTTTTAAAACTCTAGGAAATAGTAATTTAATTTGTAATAGCCGTTGCTTTTTAATCTTAAGATATGATGGTTCATAGAGTCCATAAAACGAACATAGATTTTCGTGGCACTTTTTGGCTCATTAGAGTGGTGAAACCATTTAATAGAGGTATAAAATACGCAAACGCATGAAATTCGCTTTTATCTTATGTTTACTCATAACCCAAATGGCAGCAAAGTGGATGAGGAAATGCTCTCCCCGTAGAGATTATTATACCAAAGTAGTACCTACGGAGCAAACAAATAATAAAATCATGAAATTCGCGGAACTGTGTTTATTGTATCTGTGCACAATTAGGTCCCACAGAGATATTAATCAGTAGGGGAAAAAGCAAACAAGCAGGGCAATCAAACAGCATGACAACAAGTTAATGGCGAGTGGGGGAGAATCTCATTCAAAGACAGGGTTTATCGGGTCCCAATTGGCGATCGTGTCACAATAAATGATTTTCCTGTGATCAAGTTATTATATGCGGTTCCTGGCCCCACTCAAGCAGTCAGTCTCTCATCGACTGTCTCGTCTGGCCGCCTATATCGATCGATAATGAGGGGTTCCTGCGCTACCAGCTCGGCAACTTTGGCAGCGGCTTACATAAATCTTGGTTGCATTTTAATGCACAAAAACGATTGGGCCCATCGTGATTCCATTGGGAATCCGTCGACTCCGTCGTCGGGTTTCGTGGCTGCGGCTCTGCGCGGTCGGAGGTCATGCCCTGCGGTTTGTTGTGCCGTTTGTAAAATGCTCAATAAAAAATATCACATTTTTTCTGTGTCATTTGCATCTGCAGTCCTCGGTCTGCAGTCCGTGACCATTTTATAACCCAGTCCGGCCCGGCACTTTGACACAACCCAGGCAATAAGTACCCATGCTCGCTTCTCTGGTGGCCAACCGCTTGTCTTTCGTCATTAGCACACAATTGTTCACTAGGTTCGAAATTCGAATGCTAAGATATCACTTTCGTTTGTTCAGCTGTCAGTGGCGATAAATTGGCCACCAGAGCACAGGCAAGATCGGGAGTTTAGATTTCAGGCATTACCATTACTTTTCACTCGCCTATCTGGTTTGGCTAACATTCCGGATGCATGATGCACTTAATACTGGCGAGTTTGGAGTTCTATTCTTCCCAACAGGTTAGTTAACTAACCTTATTGTATTATCTGATTAACTGTGATTTATTATCTGCGGCTTTAACGGATTACGTCTTATATATGTATGTGTTGCAAAAAACATAAATTGAAGTCATTTATCGACAAGTGAGTTTTTCGAGACTCTTGATTTTTAGTATCAGCCAGCCCATGGCCGATATTAATGCTCCTCTAACCAAATTTGTAAATTATTTAGTATTTAATGTTATTATGTATGCAATCTTGTAAAGATAATTCTTTTAAAGGGTATTTCCTATAAAGAGCGAGTTAAGCATAGCCCATTTCTTAAAAATAAATGTGAAGTTATATTCAAGCAAGATGTATATTTGTATTTGTATCTATAGCACTATTATTTCCATATCTCCTTGGTTCCAAGGTTAATACATGTGCTCCAAAAATTAAGAAAGTCTGAGAACCTTTCAAGGATTCTGAACATAAAAGCTGATGTTAAATTAATTTTCTTTCATAAAAACATTTGACATAGCTATTCAAAACATAATCCATTAATCATGTGGCTATTTCCAGCAGTGATCTTGACAAATGTGGGTTTGGTCAAAACAAAACTATGACAATCAGCCTTGTCATCATTTCAGTGACTTCTCACATGGAAAAGGGCCAAGAATGTGAGCAAATTAGACAAAGTTAAAAAAATAGCACAAAGATTCCCAAAAAAGTGAACGATTAAATCAACAAATTGTGGCGGCTACATTTGTACGAGGAAACAGAGGCTTTTGCCAAATGCCGAACGACAAATGAATGACGGCATGAATGAATGAGTAATTGATGGTGGTAGTTAGTATTGTTCTCAGGCTGGCGAGCACGTTGACAGTGCCATGTGTGAGTGCATCACCCAGCATCACCCAGCATCACACAGTATCCACCAGATACCTTTGGTTGCCCAGCATGACTGAGACCGAGACGATTGGGGCCTCTAGCCATGCCGAAAATCGCACGTTTCTATGCAAATCTTCTTTGCTTTTCAATCAGCTGCGCGACTAGGCCACGGAGGCTTCTGTGTTTTTTTTTTTTTTTTTTTTTGGGTGGGAGGTCTTTTTGGTGGTTGTCCGGAGAGGTTTTTGGGGGCCTGTAGGCAATAATTATCGCTTGCATTACGTATTTCGGCTGCTTCTCGCTTTTGTTTTCGACTCGGCGACTGTGTGGCAATCTAACTGGGTTGGCATAGAAAACGGGCGTTAAAATTAACGGGAGGTAAATGGTTTTTCAATTCACAAAAGGCAAAGGCAACGCCGCAATTGCACGAGGGCCCACCATCCATGCTTCTGTGATGGATAGTTTGGGGTTAAATATAGGCTAGATCGCTTCTTAGTTACTTCTACAATGATTTGACACTTTGCCCGGACTCTACTTATACCAACCGAACTTGCTGAATTACTTTTCAACAGAATGCAAAAACGACCTTTTAAGGTTGTTGCTCAATGTGCACAATTTCATTAAGGGAGTGTTAAGATTTGTGTATATTGTGTGGCTTCTTATTTGCTTGTTTGAGTTACAGACTTATTTAGTTGTGGCAATGATTTGATTTTTCCTGCAAAAGGTTAAGTCCTTGATTTATACAAAGCGCTCTTCTTATGGCCAATCGAATTGACCTTTATTTATATAAATAAATGAATCTTTATAATTTGGTTATTAACAGCTCTAACTAAACACCGGGTAATATTTGTTATTTATTTGAAATATTTTTAATTAAAATATTCTTAAATCTACTTTATTGAGAACCAGTCCTGCAATGAACCGGAAAATCGAAGGTTTATTTGCTGCGTCAGGTTATGGCTTAATTGCTTTCAGATCGTTTATTAGTTATCTACAAGGCAATTCATTTTCATCGCATGCACCTCGTTTTCCTAATATTAATGAGAAAATCTCCAGACTCAATGTCATTTGCAAGGGGCAAACAACAAAACATTGTCAATATCTTTTAATGAAAGGAACTAACCAGTTAGGAGTCAGAATCAACTCGCCATTAAAGTCACGTTAAGCAGCAGAAGCGCCACTGGATGGTGATTACTACCATCACTTCTGATTTCGCATAGAATCCAATGTTAATTTTACATGAACCGTCAGCAATTGGCGGTGATCCAATGCTGGATAGCTACTGCTGCATGCTCGAAGCCTCATGGCTGGAGATTCGTGGGAATATTTGCGGCTGCCATTATTTGAGCATTTTTGCTACACCGAATCCATAATCGCAGGCGCAATGAATCGGCATCTGCATCTGCCTTCGTGTGCAGAAGGAAGCATCCGTCGCATCCGAACCACAGAGACGCAGATAAATTCAGCAAAAATCAAACAACGATATTATGCAACTCCTGGTTGGGAGTTGGTAGTTAGAGGGCCCCGAAGACGCTGCCCCAAAATCATAATATAAACTGTCCACTGTCAACTCTTCAGCTGTCTCCCTTGTATTCCATTGTCTGGCGGCTGGCCAAAAAATAGAAGACGAGAAACATGCCAAGAAACGCCTCAAGTCAAAAAGTCGTCACTGCGAGCATTTCGAATCTTTAATTTGTGATTTTGTTTGTTATGCCCTCCACGAGCGAAGGAGCCATCAACCAACTCTTCACTAACGATTCACCAGCCCATTCCGGACCCACTTCCCTGCTCCCAGGCCGAAAGCCCTAGAAGTGCTTCCCCTTGCTTATTAAAGGCTAATGGATTTTCAAACTGTCATCTTGCTGATTGACGGAAATCGATTTAAAGTGATTGCAATTTATGGAATACAATTTAAGGGAGGCTAATCCTGTTAGCAATCATATTATTAGAGGGCTTGCAAATATTACGTATACGCAATGATGTGTATGCATATGTGTGTAAGCATATACATATGTATGTATATGAGTGGAACAAGGAAACATAACTTAATTAAATATCCCAAAATGTTTTAGAAGGTGTATTTAGCTTACAGAAACCCTTTGAAGCTTCCATATAAACTTTGACATCGCATAACTTCAAAACATTTTATAATATTTTACTGAAAGGGAAAATAAAAAGGTTTTTAATCAATTTTGACTATTTAACACCTTTAGTAATACAAAATTGTAGAGCCTTAAATTAAAGTTCATTTGCTCTGTCTCGAGAATTATAAACATATATTCGCCAAAAGCACACTCTTTAATATAAAGCAGACAATAGTCACGTTATAGACAAATTTCACACTCAAGATGCGCTGATTAAATTCCTAAGATAGCAGCTACAAACACAGCATTTACATGGCCTGAGCAGAAATGTTAAGCTTTTCTCCGCCGATCTGGCCCTGTTAACATCTTCGGCACCCGAAGATTTGTGCTCTTCTCTTCGGTCTCCAACGCCCCTCTCGAGATCGCGGCGATCAGCTGATCGCTGGACCGACCGGTCGCAAAGACAATGTGCTTTTGTTTGGCTTTGCAGCTGCTTTTGGATTGAGGCCACTCTTCGGGCTTCTTTGGGAATTGAGGAAGATGTGGCAGCGATCTTCGGGAGGCGGTAGGTTCGTCCGGTTCGGCGACGACGAGTGGTTTTGCTTTTTCTGTGTTTGCGGTGGCTTTGCGAGCGTTTTCGCTAAACAGAGTTCGAGTCTGCGGGCCGCTCAGCTACTAAAGTTGGACGCCGCATCCGCCAATTGAAACATTCAAATGTGAATATCGTACGGGTGAAGACGTCTTCTGTTCGTCTGGCTCTGGCTCTTACTGTATTTTCAACCAATCTGATGTGATTAATTTAAGAAATATAATGTGCTTCTAGTGCGGAAACATCAAACTCTTGAGATATTAGATAACGATTTTTTAATTTAAAAGGAGTAAAACTGTTTTTAAAAGGACGTTTGTGAATATCTGATAATATTTAAAGAGGATCTTGTATTTCTAGAAACAATTGTGAAGTTTTCAAGCATAAAGGAATAAGCCCACAAACAAGAGAAAAAAATCACTTCGAGCTTAAGTCTGCAAATAAAAAACTTATATCCAATTTGTTTATTTGTTATGCATATGAACTTTTCCCAAATCTGATACCTTTTTTCCTTAAGATTACCATAATGCAGACAAGAATAGCTTGAAGTGATTTTGTGCTACTACCGAAAACCTCAACTGAATCGTGATATCTGTGCATTACCACCTGATCCCTCTCTAGCCCATAACAAATAATAAACCAAATAATCGAGCATAGTGAGACAACATACATAACAATAACGAATAATATGCAACAATCTATGTAATATTCACAAGAAATCCGAGACAACAAAAAGCTACGAATAATCGAGTCGGAGAGCGGAAAACTTTGTCATAAATAAGTTTACGGCAAAACCTCCATATTACTTCAATCACGAAACTGAAAGCGAGAAAGGAAGCTGTGGAAGATTGAGTTGCTGCCACAGTTTCTAACCTGACTTACTCGAGTGTTTCTGTTTTACAAACTGACATTCAGAGCATTGCCAATGATGTTGATGCCGCTTAAAGGTGAGTGAGCCCAGAAGATTTGAGTCTGAAAATACGTAGATGAGAATTTCGATAGCTTGGCAGATCGACAGCTAAAATGCTCGATAGAAGCCTCGAGCCAAATGCCAAACGCATTTCGTACGCATGAATGGGTCAAAAACGCTTATGTGTGCGCCATCTTTTGCCTTTCACTAAGCATTATTTTCCTAAGATTTATTGCATGCATTTTCCACGTAATTTTATTGCTACTCTTGGACAATGTTGGTAATGTTTCAATGCGTAGGCTGCATAATGGAGAGGTCACTTTATGATGGCTCTTATAAGTTATTCAAGTAACTAGCACCTTTACTACGCCTTAAGAAATAGTAATAAAAGAATACAACATTCAACTAACTGTAAAGGCCTGAAAGTAATTAATATATGCTCTTTACTATGCTGAATGAGTATTTACATATTTATTATATTTTTTTGGATCTGCTTCCATCTGTAGCCGTTAGTTAATCCATTAAAACCAATAACTTAATTAAGTTGGCTGTTGTGAAGATTTAAAGTCATGAATATTAAAGAGGCGCTTCTTGTATTATTACTGATCAATGTAAAAATTAATTGGTTCTAGCCAAAACGACGAGCAATTTCCTTAAATCTGCAATATGCCCGAGGCGACTTTTGGCTGATGATTAATTTGCAAATTGCTGGCTTGATAGATAAATAGTACCTCAATTAAAAGCCTCAAAACCACTGGCATGCATTTGATTTCTTGTTGGTTTTGTTGGTTTTCTAATTTTTACTGCATAAATTTAGTGTTGCAAAATTTGCAACCGCAATTGTTGACTCGACTTGGCATTGTTATTAACGAATCTATGATAATGCTGGCGGGTCTGAGAACGCAGTTCAAGGATAAACGGCAGCGGTAGCTGCACGGCTAAGAACAAACCCTTGGGAGGGGGCTGGGTCAAAAATAGACAAAAGAAAAATCACCATTCGCAGCTGCAACATTTTTATGTTAGATAATTCCGATTGCTGCGCAGCCTGTGATTACTGGGTGAGCAACTCGGCCAGAGGGCCCCAGAAAGTAGTGCAGGAATTGGGAAATGCGCTTAAAATGTCAAGAGGTGCCACAGTTTCTTATTTTCTTCTACAGTACAGCCTCGTGGCGCAAATGAACAAAGGAAAGGCTGGCGAAGAGAAAAGACAAATCTAGGCCAAATGTGTGACTTAACGTCTTTCACATAGCCACACACCCACACACATTGAGGTGGCTGGGAGAAGATAGGGGAGGTCTGCTTTTGTTTTATGTGGCAGGAGGTTAAAGTTGACTGGGGAGACGAGCCGAAGGCAGGCGAAAACTAAAATAAAAAGCAAGCCAAGCCGGCTGCCTCAAATGTAACAAAATGCTACAATATAATTTTGCCCGTTGTTGTCTGCAGATGGCCAGATAAAAGTTCAAAATGCGAGTGTTGTTGTTAGGGTCTTAGCCGGGGTCTAGTCTGGTCTGGCCAAGTTGGTCTGCTCTGGACAACTCTGGTCTGCTCTGGTCTGCTCTGGTCTGGTCTGCTCATTAACGTTGCAAGCAAAAGAAATGGCAAATAAATTAAAAAGTCATTCAAGCAACAATACCGAATACGAGGATTCCCCTTCAGCAACTGGGGCAGCGTTGTCTCTACAAGCTGAATTCGTGTAGCCTGTATCCTATTCAAGTGTTGATGCGTGAACTGGCGCTGCGTGCGCATCGCTGAAAAGTCAATGAGCCGCATCTGAAAGATACGAGTAAAAGTATTTAACGATTCCTTGTAGACAAAACAAGCAACCTTACATTGGTTGCCGCTCAAAGATGCTTTGCCAATGCTGTTTTTGCGGCCTGTCTTTAATGATTAATGAAGTGTAAATAATGTTCATGTTTTGTATATTTCTGTATTTTTATCTTTTACTAAATAAAGATTTCAACGTATTCTATGCAGCTTCAAGTATATAACGATTCGTAATTTTCTTGTTAGTTTTTACTATGTTTATTTAATGGGCTTATTTTGGCTGCCACAAAAACTGTAAGACTTTGACAACGAACTTCAAACGAAAAAAAAACACTAACCAATAAGGCCACTTTTTTAGTCTTTATTATAAACTCGCAAAATGTCAGTCGAATGCACTTGAGTGCTCCATAAATAGCCCATTTGTCAAGTTTTTTCGTGAGCAAATAGAAAAGAAAAACTAACGAACTTGAACTTTTCAAATGAATTGTGTGAATTATGCAACGGTACTTTGGTGAAGTGTTAAAATAAAATAATGTCTTTAACTTAAGATCTTACATAGCTATAATTTATCAAAATCAAGCACTTCCCTAATAATAGTTATTTAGCGGAATGCGTAAACCATTCAATTACATCACGACTTTAAATATGATTATTATATTTCTTCAACGGCTAAATGCTAGCAGTTCATGAAGACCACGTGCGTTGCGAATTGCGTAGCGTTCGTCAGACTTTAATGAAAAACATCCGCCCAGATATAGCCATAGCCGTTTTTAGCTTAAAATATATGGCCATTCAGGAGGGGTGCTAAATGTCAGACCAAAATGCTGACCTCCATGGCCTGACATGCTACGTTTAGGCCATTTTAGGGCTGTCAGTTGAATGGCATTTTGGTCAGCATGGTCTAAGGTGAACTGCATGGAGAATAAGTAAGAGTAAGTTTAACATAAAAATGTTATTATTTTGCATTGAGTACCTTTTGGAAGCTTGACAAATGAGATCACATTTGTTTGCGAGCATAACAACTTATTTTATTTCGCTTAAATACCTAATAATCTTATTTTTGAATGTTCATCATTCATTTGGTAAACAATGAGCAATGCTTTTCCAGTCATAAAGCCGCAGAACAAGTTTGCGCTTTCTTTTCACGCATATTTCATTTAATCTACGATTATATACCTGTCTAATTAATTCGAGATTTTACAGTTTCTTAAGAACCTGATTCTACAATCTTTGAATCACTTCAGTGCTTTATTTACGTCTTTGGCAGGATCTAATTTGAGCGAGTGATATCATGTGGCTCGCGCTAAGGATGCCCATTTGATTCTTCGCGATTACGACTAAAGAACAGGTTATTGGTTTGCTTTTGATTCATAAAAAAGCAAACAAAATATGAAGACACTAATGGAAGGTGTCGGACAAGGCTAAAAGCAAAAGTTCCGTTCTCACAAAGGTGTCGGGCAATACGTTTATAGCCGAAAATAATTCCCACTGGTATTTCGACATTAAAAGTACTTTGGCGGTGCCTCTATCATTACCAATAAATATAAAGAGGAATACAGCGTCAATAATCATCATCTACACACTACTGAAGTAGGCAACACTCACAAATTGGTATAAATATCAAACCCTGATTGAATTCCAACAGCTGACAGCCAATTAGACACGCTAACCTTATATGCTTACCATTAAAAACCAATACAATAAATCAAATAAATGAAAACAGATCCCTTAATATTGTTTGATATTTTCAAGCACAATCGAGTGAGAGAAGACAACAAAATGACGAGAGTTTTTAACAGTCATAATCATGTTTTGTTACTCAAAAACAACACGGGGAAAACACTTGATATTTTTAAAACTTGTCGCTTGAAAATGCCATGCGCTTGAAAATGGCAAGAAGACGCAATGGCAACAAAAGCATTTGGTTTGTCGTGCCAAAGTCAAGTTCGTTGCTTGAGTCTTTTGTTGTAAGTTCGAAGGGAATACTCAAGAATCGTGCTTTCAACAATCAGCTAATCCCATGTTAATGCGGCTTCGGATTACATTTTCAGACCATAAACCAAACAAAAAAATAATTTTCCTTGTGATTTCCGCTTGAACTTTTTCATTTTCCGCCACTGACACTGTAAACGAACAACGAAATCATAACAAAATCCAAAACAAAAGTGACTTTCATTTACGCGATATCAGGCAAACAAGAAACAATTACTCCGAACAATAAGCCACTAATTCGCATCTTGCTGTTGCTGTAGGCCAACACACATGTGCACTATGTGATTGCATGAAGATGGGTGCAAGTTGAAGCAATCACAAAAAGGCCAAATGAAGAAGGAAAAGCACGAGGAAAAAAAGCATCATAGCCCCACTGGCTCATATAAAATTGGCCATTGTTGCTGGCTGTAATTAAGTCAGGAGATGATTATTTAACCAGGTGACATAAATACATGGGGCTCTGATAACAAACGCTGACCCAAATATGCGTAATCTACAAATCGAGCCAAACAAAAGAACGAATTCGACGTGCAACAATTTCTGCTGCTGATGTGTTGTGGCAACTACCGACGACGTCAACAGCAATTACTTATTAATTGCCGCTCGACTTGGCTCGCTAGTTGTTGGTGTTTGGTGCTACTGGTTTTCTGCTGCAATTGTTGACGGCGTGTCTGATGCCGATGCCGCCTAGGCTGTCATAAATTGCGCTTGGCAGCTCGCGTCCCGTTGGTTGCCTCATAGCAATTGGAACTGGCTTGGTGGCCTTTTCAATTGTTATCTTTTGATATTTTCGGCTTTTAGTGAAAACTCAGCACATTATACAGAAAGTTGTATATCTTCTCGGTGACAACTCTATTGCTATGTAATCACTGGCGGGGATTCATTTCCGCATGTGTGCCTTCAATCGATGACACACCGACTTTGCGGACTTGAAGGTGGCATTAAAGGAATTGGGAGATTGGCAACATAGATGTACCGAACCGGATTGCGCTCAGTTCATCTTCAGGCGTACATAATACATATTTTTTTGTAATACTTTCACAAAATCGAAATTGGCAGTTATAATTGCAACCAGATTTCTGTAACGTCGGAGTATTAATTTAATCAAAGGGCAATCATGTTCAATAAATAAGTATATATTCATACCCGTTACTCGTAAAGTAAAAGGGTATACTAGATTCGTTCATAAGTATCTAACAGGCAGAAGGAAGCGTTTCCGACCATATAAGATATGTATATTCGTGAACATGATCAATAGCCGAGTCGATTTGGCCATGTCCGTCTGTCTGTCCGTCCGTCTGTTTGTCCGTCCGTATAAACGTCGAGACCTCAGGAACTATAAATGCTAGAAAGTTAAGATTAGGTATGCAGACTTCAGAGACATAGACGCAGCGCAAGTTTATTGACCCATGTTGAAATTTGTTTCCCACTATTGAAATTTCTCCTTCGCACTTCCACTAGCTAGGTAACAGGTATCATGTAGTTGGGGAAGTCGATTGCTGTCTTTTGTTTTGAAATATTTCGAAGTCAAAAATAAATTAGGTGGTTGATTTCAAACCGGTTTCTATTATATTTGTTATTCGTAGAGTAAAAGGGTATACTATATTCGTTGAAAAATATGTAACAGGGGGAAGCGTTTCCGACCATATAAAGAATATATGTATTTATCTCCCTCGCACTTCCACTAGCTGAGGAACGGGTATCAGATAGTCGGGGAACTCCAAGAAAGCGTTCTCTCTTGTTTGAATATCAATTTAAGGTTCAATAACTGACGTTTGAATTTTATTCAGTTGTTCACATTTATTTAACAGTTATCGGCATTGGGATGTTTTGTCTGTGAATCAGTCTTGTTTACTCAATTTGAAATCAAGTTTTTTGCTAAAGTCTTGCTAAATCTGGTTGACATTTATTGAATATATTTTTTATGGCCCAGAATAGTCATTAAAATGATGACAATATAACACAAGAATAAAGTTTTTAATAGACCGATATTGCTCCGTTTGTCCATTAAAGCTAGGTTTAATTGGCTAGAAGATATTTGATATGCAATAAATTAAGATAAAGTTCTGAGAGATCCGAATCCGCGTTAAGTAGCTATGGCTTCCGGCTAAGGCCCCAGCTCTTCGTCATGGCGTTGTAACCCGAAACTCTGCACTTACCTTGACGGCTTTAATGGTATAATGCTAGTTAAGCATAGTGTGAGCGGTACTTTCGTTATTACAACAGCTTTTTATGATCTGGCAGACTTCTGAACAAACAATACAACTATGTATTTTTAACCGATAATTAAGTAGCATCAAACACTGCCCACTTGAACATTTGGGGCTGCTTGAAAATTACCACGAAATGGGCCAGGTATTAACATCGGCGGGATGCCGATGGCATTTCCAGTCCCGCGGCAGCTCTTGCATGAAAAATTGCTGGGGCGCAACGTAAATAGCCGAAGCACTACAAAAAAATATAAAAATCATCTACCCATTTGGCGTTAAATGTTTTTCGCTGCCTTACAAATCGCCAGCAATTTGCTGGGCCCAAACAAATTGAGTTCCCTTTAAGCCTAGGCACATGAATGCGCTCGAGGCTCCGACTCTGCCCCAATGGGGCAAGTGTGAAGCAGTTGACAGGCGGCTGCCACGAAGCGTCAAAGTGACTTCTGCTGTGCCTCCGACCGCCAGGGTATTTCTGTTCTTTTTTCGCTTCATTCTCGCCCCAAAGCCGCGCAAATTGCAAATGAGTGGCCCACACAAAAACGCTGTACGGAAATGCACAAGAATTTTTGGGCAAAAAGCGGCTGAAAATTGTATCAGAGGGGGAAAAAGCAGCCCACAGCCAGCAGCAGCGGCAGACGAAATGATTGCATTCGACCTTAAAATCTATTAGCACGTCGAACTCTGGCGGCTATGAAAAGCAACTGATGCAGAGCCCCTTTGGGTGAACTGGGGGCCCAAAAACTGTGAGGTTGCCGCAAGAGTAACAACATCAGTGGCAATAATTGCTACCACGCTAATGTCTGCGTGCATCAGCGACACGTAGGTCAATGCATCTGCATCAGCAACAGCATCGCGCCAGAAGCATCCTCAGACGCAGCCGCAGTCTGGTTGGCGGTTGGCTATCTTGTATCTCTGGGGCTACGACTTTTAAAAAATGCTCAACAAAAAGTCTGGTTGTTGCAAAATGTACATGTCTTATCCGACGCACATTCACACTTGGGTTTTTTTCAGCGATTGTTCCTTGTGCACAGATGATTTGGGTATAACTAAATAGCTTGTGATTAATTGTTCGCCAAACAAAATGTCACCGGGTACATGTTGTGTCGTAAATTCATCGTGCGATCTGTGAATGATGAATTGTCTACCCAAAAAAAATATTTCAAATTCAAATTAAGTCATATATTTTTCACTTGAGCTGGGGCACATCACTTTGATATATGTACGTATCACTGCTTAGGTCCCGAATCTTTTTTCGGAGCACATGTCATTCAAAGCGGAGGTGCAGGTACCTGAACGGACAGCGAAAAATATTTATTCGGTTATCCAATTACGAGTGTTTGTACCACGACGAAACTTTATGCAAATATGAAAACGCACATCATTCGAATGATTTATGGGTCAGGAAAGCGCGAGGAAGGAAAACTAGCCTCAAAACGCACATCACAATGGGGCTTATTTGGGGCCATCCCGAAAAATTATCTTCATCGCTCGGATGTGCCAATATAAGATATGGTTTTAATTGCCCACCACGAAAGAGATTTAGAAACAACAAAGATATCAACAAATGATGCTTGCCAAATCTGTTGTTAAATAAATAAATAAAATGCACAAAAGCACTTTCAAAATATTTGCCTGGGAACCACAGTCAGAGCCAAGTGTTTTGCGCGGCTAAGACTTTTGTGCATTTATAATGACATTGTTCACACAGTTCATTTTAAAAAGCTCAGGCCAAAACAACTATACGTAGCCATTTGAACTGTTTAACATTTTAATTAGGGGTGGTTTTAATTCAGCTTCGGGCTTAGTTTAAACAGTATGACAGAATATATGTATAGCATTTAGTAGGTAGCATTCCGGTGATTAATTATTAGAAATTTGCATAACATTTGCTGAACTCAAAGACTAACACCGAAAAACAAATGACAGGCAGGAAACTGGAATACGTGCTGTTGAAGCAAGTGTGTGTATACTTTCAGAAATAAATTATGGAATTACCAGAACGTTCAAGTTCGTGACTCACTGGTTTATTCCCAAGGATGCCAATGGCTTTTTGCGTCGGCAGACAATTTCTCTCCCACCATTAGCCAAATGACCAGCATATCCATCCACACCTGCACGGCACTCCCAATCGCGCTGCGCAAACAAAAAGCGGCAATCAAGTTTTAGATTTTCCTTAGTCTGCTGTGTTAATCGTGGTGGCTTCGATTGAAGATGCGCTGGCTTTATGCAATTTTTCCCAACAGGAATGGCCGGCAAGGCGAGTCAGCCGTTTCATAATGAGTATCGGTAAAGGTGAAATGTTTCCTTAACTTCGCTTGCACACGAGTTTCAAATAATATGAAATAAAACCCATTTATTCATGATCGCAGAAGGAGAAGGCCACACAAGAGCCAGTGCAAGGCAGCCGGGCAGATAAGCCGCCGCAATTCAACGGCGCGAACAGCCAAAACAAATAAGTCAAAACTTCAAATAACAAGTATACGACATGTGGTCGACGGGAAAAAGGCAGGAGAAGCAGCAGCTTGGCGTTGCCTTAGTTTCTATGCTCTGTGTTTCAACACTTTGCCACAACACAATGCGGCAAAAAGCGCAAAAACAACAAAAAAAAAAACAAAAGCTGCGGAAAAAACAAATGCTTCCTTCATGTCAGCTCAGCAACCGTAAAGGTTAAGCGGCAACTTGACAAAAAGGTTAAAACGATTTAACAGACATTTGGCTGCAATGCGAGGAGTGTGCCCCTCGAAAATCCGCAGCACAGTTGGGTCTGCGAAAGCGACCCAGGCAATCGGTGGATGCATCGATCCTTGGCGCATCCATCTTAAAGTCCCCTCCTGAACTCTCCGCATGCCCACCTCCCTGTCTCCCCGGCGAGACGTGCATGTGTTGAAGGCGGAACTAAAATTTGATTGCGGAGACCCTCAGCAAGCGCGGAAAATGCAACCTCAGCCTTAAGTAGTTAACTGGCGCTAGCTTATTATTTTATTGTTTCTCTCTATTTTTTTTTGTGTTGGCACAACACCTGCTTTTACCATCGCGTTGACATTTTTTGTTGCACCGATGATAATGATTTGCCGGCGAAACTTCCTTATTTGTCATTGTTGTCATTGAACACTTTCCAGGCACACTTTTGCCACCTAGATGATTGATTTTCTTGCGCCGCTTTCTTATGAATTATTGTTGAAACGACTTGATTGATATCATCCAATCAATCCGTTGAGAGGAAGTGGCGGCAAGAAATATAATTTATTGATGAAGCTAATTCATTAATAGTAATTTATAAATACGACCATTAGATGAATTCTCGGGTGAACCAATCCGATTCGACCTTCGCAAACTAATCGCCACTTAAGGCAATTTCATTCGATTTGGCTAAGCCTTGACAATGACAAACTCTTGATTCGCGTAATTGCAAATCGAGAATCGTGAATTGAAATAAAAATTGCGCAGACGACTTGAACTTTAACAGATCGCTTGGGTAATCGACTTAATTTACAAATTTTATGAAATTTTAATGCCAAGCAAAGTAGTGTTACTGCAACAAATTCATTTTGTGTACAAACATTACGCTATTTTGACGAAATTAAATTTAGGTGTGAGAATATTTTGTGCAAACAGCCACTGGGCGCCGAGAAGCTCGCCAAGGCAATCAAGAAATTTAAATACAAAAAGCAATTTCGGCAATCAAAGAATCCAGCAGACAAAGCATAAAAGCAGAATCTTCGTAATCTTAAACAACTGCAGCTAATTTAAATTTAAATTTATGTTCGCATTGAATGAAATTTCAAGATTCTGTTCGATTTTGCATTGTTATTGAATATGGCCGCATTACGTAAAGAAAACAGATCTATTGTCTGACGTTTGGCCATTGAAAGTGATTCAATTGATTTAGTGCTGATCTCTCTGGCTCTTGCTGGTGTCTCCCCCAGTTTTGATATTGTTTGCTGTTGTGCAAATTAAAACAATTATCTAAAATTATGCAAAGTACGCAGAAACTACAAACACTACAGAAACTACAGAAACTACGGGAACAGCAGCGACAACAGCTGCAAAATTGAGCTGACGGAAGCAAACCACTAACGTATACCCGTAGCGAAGTGAATGTCTTTGGGAACTGACTGACTGACTGCCTCACTAACTGACTAACTGACTGACTGACTGCCTGAATGACTGGCAGACTAACTGAATAAATCCTGGCCGGCGCCTGACATCTGTTCCTCGGAAGCCCAGAGCGCAATCGGATTTTGGCTGGGTCAGCCTAAAATGTAATAATTTATTGCGCACATACCCTGTGGTACACGGCACTTGGCCATATTTTACTCTCTGCTCCTCAGAAATAACTATGTATATATGGCGAACAGATCTATCTAACGATCCGCCGTAAATTTCTGCATGCGTTTGTGGGCGTCTACCGATTATGCAATCGCTGAGAGCCTTCTGCGCTTTGTTTGTTTTCTTCGGCACTTTGACAAATCTTCTCCGCCGATTTGTGCAAGCGCAGAGTACATTTATTATTATTTGTGCCGTTGTTTTCGTATAATTTCTATTACCCAATAAGGCGCCTTGTTGTGTGTACGTGTTTTCGACAATAATTATTTTGCCGTTTCTTTCATACTTATATTTTGGCATCTCCCACGATCTTGTGCAATAAATATTCATAATTTTGTTAACTAGCTAAACATTTGTATCTCTGCTTCCCTCTTTCAGGCAATTCCAAATACAAAATGCGGTGCACGCAGCTCTTGTTGTGCGGTAAGTTCAAGAGATCTAAAATAGCCTGTTTGATCTCTAAAGTGTAAAGATGTATCCCTATTAGATTTGTATATTTCAAAATTTTTTAATTTATTTATATAAAAATATTTGATTGTTCATTTAAATATTTCGGCAAATGAAAGCATTCTGAGATTTGACAACATCCTTGACCTTGTCAGTTCATAATTTTCCCATCATAGATAGCCGGCTAGTGGTTGATGAATGTGCGTATGCCGCAAAGCGTGGGCAGCAAAGCGGCCGAGACTGCGTTAATGCTTCTTTGTCTTGGCCAGCTTTCGTGAAGCGTCTTCGTTTGCGTTATTAGGCTGACTTGGCGTGCGACAAAAAGGGGTTCCAACACACAGTTCAGACTCGGATTCAGATTCAGATTAAATGTGACTTTGATTTGAATTAATGGATCGGCCAAGTCGACAGAGCGCCTGGGAAAAGCAATTATTAACGGCTCATTAGGACGGGCGTGTTGGCCGAGACCCAGATGGCAAGTGGGCATAAGTGACAGCTCATCTCGCGGCCGAATAAAACCAACAATGGCCAACAATCGCCGGCAATCTTCTTCGGGCCTTTCGGTATTTGAGTAATTACGCGCCCATCGACAGCACCTCTCAATTAAGGGGGCACACTATCCAGCTGCGAGGATCACGAACCCAATCGGAATGATCGGACAGATCCGAAATTGATGCGCGTACAAGTACAACGTGGCGTATGGTTGATGAGGCGGTCGTTCAAATTTGAGCCCGATTGCCAATCAGCGGGCACAAATTATGGACAATTGTTTAATTTGAATAAGGCAGAAATAGCAATAACAACAGCAACACCCGCGACCAAGTTTTCAGAGGGTCTTCTCCGATGATTCACTTAATCGCTGTGATTATGCAGAAAGTGGGCCTTGAATCTGGTGGCTATTTTGGTTATTCAATAAGCCACTGCGGCTGACATCTTCCTCTGCCGGCCCGCAGTTAAGACGCAGTTGATCATGACTTTTTTATTTTTGTGTCTTTCTTTAATAGTTTTTATGCTTTAAAATTTTAATTTTGCATTTCGAGGGGGCCTGAGGTCAGTCACTTCCAGCCAGACCCAGTCCCAGTAGTCAACTCTTGTGTAATTTGGCAATGTCTGCCATCTGAGTTAAGTGGAAAAGTCAAGGTCTGTGAACTCACCAACAAGAAGACATTCTAATCAAGAAGAGGTATCGAAACCTGAAGAGCGGATTAGCTAAACACTGCTAGCGAATTCAGGGAAAAATATCCAAAGAAATCTATTCATAAAGAAAATAATTGCTGCTTAGCACGAAAAGCTTCAATAAAAGAATTCCTTATTATTATGAGATCGTGCGTTCCAGCTTTGAGATAAGCATGATATCATTGTATAGGGTGTTTTTTTTAGAGGTATAGAACTTTAAATTGCAATAAAACAACGATGGATTATTCGATTGACATGAATTTTATTGACATGAAAGATAATCTTGTGGCATTACATTTTAAATATGATTTCTGGCATATGACCGCCACGGCTGGCTCGGATGTAGTCCAATCTGGACGTCCAATTTGCAATGACTTTTTCCAACATTTGGCCGTATATCGGCAATAACACGGCGAATGTTGTCTTCCAAATGGTTTAGCGTTTGTGGCTTATCCGCATAGACCAATGACTTTACATAGCCCCACAAAAAGTAGTCTAGCGGTGTTAAATCACAAGATCTTGGAGGCTTATGAAAAATCGGGAACAACAGCAATCTCGTTTTGGGCCCATTCGACGAATCTACGCCTTGCTTGATGATCGTTTGGTTTCAATTCTTGCACGAGTTGGATTTTGTAAGCACGCATGACGAATTGCCAAACCAAACTGAGAATAAATCACTTGACAGCTGTTAAATCGGTCGCCATCTTGAACAGTAATGCCAACTTAAAGTTCTATACCTCTAAAAAAAACACCCGTTATATAAGTGTAGTAGGAGCTGATGATTTTGGGGGTTTCTACGAAATATTATTTGATATAGAAAGTTTATGGTTTATTAAGTTATGTTTATATATACAAAAAAGCATGCAAGTTAACAACATAATAATAAACTATAATGAATTGCAGCTATAATTGTACTGGTACTCCTAGGCCACACAAGCGCAGAATCAAAGGTATGCTAAATTTAACTTCTGTTCTAAACATAATTATAATTACACATTATTTTTGCTTTATAGTATCGAACTCCAGCTCGGATATTGGCCAAGCAAACGGGTGCTACTCAATTCGAGGAGGAACGCTTTGAGGCCCATACGAACTGTAACGAACACAAGCACCACTTGAAGAAACGTGCTTCTGATGAGGATGTGGATTACGAGGTGTACCAAGGAGTTGTTGGGCGACCGGGCATCGACTTTCCCATCTACCCACGAATTCCCAAGACCTCGTTCAGCTGCCGTTCATATGGCAACGGATACTTTGCAGATATGGAAACCGATTGTCAGGTAAAATAATAAGTATGTTAGAATAATAAGAAAACTTAACTAACACTTCTTGTCTTGTCCCAAGGTCTTTCACATCTGTGAGGAGGGCCGTAAGATCTCTTTCCTCTGCCCTAATGGCACGATCTTTCAGCAGAGCGAGCTCACCTGCGACTGGTGGTTCAAGGTTAACTGCCTGGGATCCTCGGGCTATTACGCAGAGAGTGCAGAGATCCTCAACAAGCAGCGAGTGCATCGCGTGCGTCCTTCTGTTCCCGTGCAGGGCTTTAATATCGTGGGTGGAGGGCTAAACATAAAGCCCAAAGTCATCCCAGTTGCTGGGCAGGGAAGGTCTGGACCGCGAGCCAATCCCGACAGGCGTATCGATTCCACGGAGGATGTTCCCGCCTCAGTGGAGAGTGTGGACTTTGATGATGTGTCTGGCGAGAAGCAGCGAAAGGTTCTCCCCAGCATCGATAACAATAGCAACGATCACGAAAGTCAGATAACAGCGGAAAGCTCCTCATTTGTTACCGGTTCCGGCAAGCGGAGAACCAATAAGGAGAACAGCCCAAATCGTAACGAAGACATCACGGTCTTAAAACCCGCTCGTAACAGGACTCCAGTGGCCTCCCAGGAAAGAGGAGTCTCCACTGAAAGAGCACGAAATGGACAGCGGGGACAGCATCGTTACAGTGGTAGTGAGGAACACAGCAAAGAGAGGGAGAAGCCAACTTCCGGCCAATCCAAGGAAAAGCCCGAGTTCTTTGAAGCTCATTCCACCCGATCTGTGCCACAAACCACAGCTCACTATTCTACCGGAAGTCATTCCACCGTGCGTCGGCTAGAGCCCAGCAAATCCACCCCATTCTACACCCCCACTGTGCCCAGTTTGGTCAAATCGAAGAGCACCGAGGGTAAACTGAACTATATCAAGGGTGGTCATGTGGCCACAACACCCAATCCCCACAGATTCGGAAGTGCCAGCTCTGGTATTTTTATTGAATCCTCCACGGCTCCAAAGCTCAAGCCCACCGCTAGTGCCAGTATCGAACTAGGCAGCACGTTCAAGCCAGTTATCATTGGCATGCGCCATCACTATGATGTGGCCAGTTCCGGCGAGTTCCGATCTCCGTCGAAGTCCACCGAGAGTCGGGATTATTTGCCAACTACTCCGTCACCTTCGGCCGCTAGTAGCGGTCCAACTTATCTGCCCAAGAGTGGAAAGTCGCCAAGAGACAATACCGGCGGTGCAGCTGGAGAGGATGTTCTGTTGTTCGCCCCCAATCCTGTGAAGGAAGAGTCTGTCTACCGCAATGTGCAGGATATGCTGAAAACGATGAATCTCTTGAAAGATCAGTTCGAGGACGTGGAGTTAAATGCAGCGGCGGCAGCTCCCGCTAGAGTTGGCTTGGAGATTCCACCTTCCTCCGGTCCGGATGCCCTCGTTTCATTTGCCAAATACTTTGCACAAGAGCATAATGAAACTATTAATTCCCTGAGTAAAAAGGACAAGTCGGAGAAGGTAGACAAAACCGGTGTTCAAACCAAGCTATCCGTGAAGCCACCCCCACTTCCAACTATCAAGCCATCGGACACCACTGCTCTACTGACCACTTCGGAGAATCCTCCAGCCATTAGTGACAATGCGGACGACATCAAGAAGAGTCTTCTGAGTGACACTACTGTGAAGAAGTACAGCAATCTGTTTGGCCTGAAGTCAGCCCAAGGTCGTGGTGCTGGCGAGTCGGATATTAGTGCCGGATTACTCTCTAATCAGGCAAACGGAACCCAATCCGAAGCGGGACCAAGGCATGATCAGTTCCCTCAGATTGGCAGCACTGGTTCCACCATTGGAGCCCTGGCGGATAAGCCCGAGACTCGTAAG
This sequence comes from Drosophila santomea, assembly GCF_016746245.2. NCBI lineage: Eukaryota > Metazoa > Arthropoda > Insecta > Diptera > Drosophilidae > Drosophila > Drosophila santomea. The sequence goes on along the minus strand of NC_053019.2, from coordinate 7,285,604 downwards.
ATCGCGCAAATCTTCTCCAACGCTCTGTCCAGCTATCTTGATAACCCAGCTACTTTTCGTGCGGAACTTGCTGCTCGAGCGCACCCTACGGAGCCACCAAAAACTCCCAACTTTAAGCCCGTGACCACAACGGATCGGTCGCTCTTCAGCGATGGAACCGCCAAGTACTATCTGCCCACCAAGGGATTGCCAGACGCGACCACCCCCACACCGAACAGCATTGCAGCGGAAATAAACCACAAATTCGATTCCACTCTGGCTCCAGATTTCTCTACCACCACTGAGCTGTATGAAGGTAGCACGAATCGCGGCTTGGAATTCTCTGGAGAGCTTTCGCCGCCAAGTCAGGATTCCGGCGAGGAGTTTCTGCAGCAACAGCAAACGCAATCATTTGTAAAGTCTCGCAACGATCTGCTAAAGGATGCTAGACCTCAAAAGCTAGTTACAACCCACAAGCCCACTGAGCATCCATGGGCACTCAAGTCGCAAACGGACTTCCTCGATCCCCTAACCATCAACGATGGTCTGATGAAGGAGCAAAGAACTTCCACCAGCAGCACCACAACGTCCACATCCACAACAGCATCACCGTTTGCCTACAGGGTAACCACACCCACACCATCTCGTTACGAGTGGGAGGACATCTTCCGCAGCTACGACATTCCCAGGGATGCACTGCCTTCCAGTAGTGGGCTGCAGAGGATTGCTAACAAGTTGTTCGGCGGCCTCAACGAACAGGAGGCACTGCACCTACGCAACGTGATGGCAAAAGCGGAGCACGATCGCCAGGTCCTAAGCTTGCTGCTGCTGCTCATCCAGACCTGCGATGACCACAATGGCAAGGCGCTAGAGAGAAGCCGGAAGCACCTGCTCAACGCACTTATCGATATTGATAGCAAGACACCTGCTGTAGGTAAGACCTCTCGGCAGAGGTTGACCACCACCACCAATCGCATCCCAGTGACCACATTCCGACGTGGTGGTGCCGCCGCAGCCGACTACTTCACCAGTACCACGCCTGGCTATACGACAACCACGGATCTGCCCACCACAACAGGTTTGGGGGCGGGCAGCTACGAGGAGACCACCAAGTTCGAAATACGCGTCGAGGATCTGGAGGAGACCACGACGACGACGGCCCCTCTGCTGGAGGTCAACTCGGACCGCAGGGCCCTGGAGCTGCTCAAGTCATTATATTCGCTGGCGTCCAAGTTCAGCAGCAGGCGATAGAGCGAGGGCGGTGGCGGTTCCTAGACCTTGCGAGTTAATGCCTAACTTTAGTCAACTCCACTCCCCCCCCACTTCAATTTTGAATTTCAAAGTTTGAATTTCTTTAATTTAAAACGTCCTATAACATTTTTGATTCTGAACCAGTTACTTGTTAATCGACTTCGTTTAGCCAATGCAATTGAGCAATTAGTTTGTAAATATGTAATCGAAATACTCGACGATGAGACCCCTGAAATACTCCCACGCCAAAACAGGCATAGACTTGGTGGTTCCTGATGCCTAGCCAAGCAGTTTCCGTTTAAGTTTAATCGAGAGTTGTATTAAATTAGTTTCTTACTGCTTAGTATTAACGAACGAGAACACACTCTATATCCAGCATCCAGTAGGAGCGCTCTATTTGAACAATCTGTTTGTCTTGCTGTCTGTTTGTAAATATTTATTTAAACTTAATAAACTACATATAAAAGTAAACAACAAGATTTGGCGTATTGCGTATGGACATTGGGGATGGATGGTTATTGGCTAGCTAACTGATTAAACCATTATTACTGGCACTAGCTGGCCTCTCCATATGTTTGCTTGGGGAATCCCAAGAGCCCAACAGAGACTCCTCGATCGCCTTGACATAAATCCATTGGCTTTGCGTTTTCCAGCTCTAATATAAATCATTGGTAAGGTCAGACCAATCATGCAATCAGTCGAAACTTAAATATTTTTACCATTGCTGCTGACTGCATTTGCAAGAAAATCGAATTTCCCACTCGCAAGGACAAGTAGAATCAGATTGGAATTACATTGCACTTGAAATGGCCATAATATTAAATTGATCAACGTTTACCTAACTTATATTACGTATACGTCATGTAGGGTCTCGCTGATATATGAATTCTGATAGCTGGCCGCAGCCCCCGAACAATGGATAATCCAGCGTCGTAAATCTGCTAAAGCGCAAGCACACACTAACTGACGAACTGTCGCTGGTTTTTGAGGCAGCTGCCACATAAATATTGTAAAGATGCCGCATCCAAGTCGCGCTTTCAAATTCGTATATATTTCTAAGATCGTTCTGAGCTTGCCCGCAGTAGGTTCCCAAGTTTTGGACAGCTCACAAATCGCCGGCGAAAAGGACTAGCAGAATATCGGACTAGGATAAGCTCGTCAACTTTGAATCTCCTGTGGCATGATGCAAGTGCCCCTGCAACACTGTTCGTGCGTCTTGGCAGGTGAGTTGGCCAACTAGACGGCGCTGACCCACACCCAACCCACTACGCCGCGTAACTCAACAGTGACGAGCGATCAGTCCGATCACCATTAGCACTTCCTTTGTAGGGGCGTCTGTCTGTCCAACTTTTTGCTGCCTTGCATATTTACGAGGCATGTGTCTTGCCTTTGGCCCACTGGCTGCCGCAATTCTTGCCAGCCAATTGATGTTGCCGTGCGTTATTTCAGCAATTGGCATAGTGTCGGAGAGGCCATTTAAATCGATGCTGATCAAAATTTAAAATATCAAATAAATCTTATTTGACTATTACATTTCAATTCCATTATTAGAACCTTGTCTGAGATTTATTATCAAAAATTTAAAGTGAAGAAATCAAACAACAGCAATAATAATTGTGCACTATAAACTTTTGCAAAAATGTAAGGTACTACTCTTAGAAACTATTAGTTTCCAGTTTGAATGGCTAAATTAGAGTACTTGTGATAAACGCCACGATTGTCTGTAGATGCAATAGCCTTTGCTTTTGACCACTGTGCCCGCGACGTACGAGTGGGAAGCTGATAAATAAAGATTGCAGTGCAGAGCCGTCTAAGCCGTGCTATCAGCGCCCAGAATCGCGACGTACTTGGCCTTAATATGGGCTGCGAAACTCTTCGCTGCCATCGCCATCGATGGCTGCCAGGGCGTTCATTTCCATTTGGTGCGTCGGCAGTTCCACAGCTCCGAGCAGATCTTCACCAGATTCCACGGACGATTAGAAAGCGTTAATGTTGGGCCGTCTCTTTATTTCAGTTTTGGTGCTGCTCTGGAGTGGCGGATTAGCCCAGTTGCAAGTCCAGGTAAGCTGTAAGGATATTCTCCCTTTTAAACTGTAATCCCCCCCTTTTTCAGGCTCAAAGTGGGTACAATTATGGGCGTCCCGAGGTAGCCAATGTGGGAGGAGCAACCGCTGGAGGTCGCTTGACAGCAGTACCTTATCCCACAGCACCAGCCCTACCACTTACTCCTGCTCCAACCACCACTGCATATGGGGCGGGGTTATTTCCCTCACCCGCTGTTGGATTTTCGCCTAGTGGACAGGCTACTACTGCTTTTGGAGCCCCCGCCATTGTCGGAGCAACAAACTCCGTTAGCCCGCCGAGAAGAACTTCATCTGGCGGATTATCTACCCCATCATCTCGCAGTGGACCCTATGGACCGCAGGCTTCACAGTATGGAAATACTCCCAGTGGGTCCCCAATCCGGGTTCCTAGTGGAACGGGAGACAGCGGGGACTACAACGATTCCGAAGGTGACTACTCGGCCATTCCGGGTGTTCCCGGAGTAGATTACCCAATTTACGCCCAGGTGCCGCGCACCAATTTCGACTGTGCGCAACAGCCTCTGCCAGGATATTATGCGGACATAGAGACCCAGTGCCAGGTGTTCCACATCTGCGCCCTCAACAGGACCTACTCCTTCCTGTGCCCCAATGGCACAGTCTTTAGCCAGGAGACATTAGTCTGCGTGTGGTGGAACCAGTACGACTGTGTTTCGGCGCCCAGTCTATATGCAAATAATGCCTATATCTATGATTACTCTGAGAGAAGTGGCTCCAATCTGGGATCATCGAATTCCAACAATGCCTACCGTTCGGGTGCTACTACCTCGACTGCCTTCGGGGCACCTCTGGCCACGACTGGAACACTTCGAGCCACCGGAGTGCCTCAGGTCGCTGGATATAACTCCGGACGGGGGTCCTATCCTTCAGCCACGCCCACCCCAACCGCCCAGCCCCAAAGTCCTTATGGCGCTGGAGCCGGCCTTCGCTCCGCCATTGTCCCGAGCGCTGGAGTTAATCGGTTACCACCATCCGGAGCAGCTGTCGGTCTTCTGGCCACTGCCGCCGGAGCTCTTCCTGAGAGTTCAGTGGCTGGGTTCGGGCAACAGCAGTCGGGCGGAAATAGAGAGTACCTGCCGCCAGCTGGTGTTGGACAACAACGGCAACGAGGAGGCACCAATGCATAGGTACCAAATAAAAGATACTGGCGAACCCCCGGCACTTGTACCCTGTTATATGACACTAATCTTAGTGACTCTAGACTTAGCCTCTATATAGAATGTTAGGAGCTCCAAGCATAATAACTTGTAAAACCCCATTAATTGAAATATACTACAGAGAAGGCTTCATGCATGTAAAACAAGCTTCAAGAAAATTGTAAACTAATTCGCGACCTTCGACTTTAACCAAAAATTCTGTCGATTACCTTAAACGTCATCATATTATTATCTTGATCTGACTAAAGAAATTCTGGTATCATTCTACCTTTTTTTGCTATACACTTGCTTTAACTGGGTACGTATCTGGACGAATGTTTAATACTTGGAAACAAACTTTTGTTTAAATGCAATGAAAATAACTATAATAATACTTCTTCTTAACTATCTTCAACGTATTCTTTATTGAAATGCACTGAAGAAATCCATTTCTAAGGTTTGTTTATCCTTCGCTTGCGGAACATTTCCTTTTTGTAGCAGTTTGCCGCACAACTGCTTAAAGTCCGAGCGGATATAAAAATGCTTGCCCCTTTTCAGCTTCGGTTGACCGGCTTTTGGCAGCGGTATTGTAGGGTTAAAAGCCATCTGAGTGCTGTCGAATTGCGTAAACAGCTCGTGGGAGGTACTGAAAAAAAACAATATTTGTCATAATCACATATGTAGTCGAGATCTAACAACATACAGCTTGCCGATTTCCGTGGGCAAAGCTCCCTCGCCCGATGCTGGCACTCCATGAGCAATGTGAACAGCCATTCGTCGCACCGTGGGATGATAGTGACGTGCCAGAAGCGCAAGCTCGTAAAGCGCTGTGCTGGCTGCGTTACAGTACTCAGGATCGTCCAGCTCGGGATCGTAACGACCAGATCCTATCGTAGTGTCCGTATCCAATAGGTTGTCGAGCACAGAAGTGAGCTGGAAGGTTTGTTTTATGGTGCCAAGCGTGGCCAGGGTGCCATTATGGAGCAGGTGCAGACTTCCAGTAAGCAGGCGCTTCATGAAGGCCATTAGGCGCTGCTGGCTCATATTGCGACGACGCTTTACCAGCACCTCATCCAAAGTTCGCAAAATGATGGTGAAATCATCGTGATTCTTGCCCGCCTGCACCGCCAGCATATTTCGGTAAAAGTGCTGGTAAAATCGGATGGGGTCGATGTTTAGCACCTCACCCTGGCCGGAAAGGATAACAAATATGGTCTGAACACAGTGCAATCGCTCTCGATAGCCCAGCTCGTCTTGGTCCTCTAGAATGCGGTTAAGCACATCGATCAGATCAGAGAAAAAGTCCAAATTAATGACGTGCGCAAATCTAAAAACCATACTCTATATTAAAGATTCCAAGAAATAGAGTTACAATGACCACTTACTCTGCCAATCCTTCTAGAATAGCGCTCAGCACGCGGGAAGTGGGATCGTTTTTAAGCACGCGGAAATAAATGGTAAAAACCATCTTTATGATCTCGGTGAGCTTCTGATGCTTTGCTTGCTTGTTTTCCTCAGCACGGGTTTCCTCTAGTTCCCTGTTAACCTCGGTGAGCTTCTTACGTCTTTTGCGCTCTTTCTTGGACAAACTTAGTAAGCGTTGACGATGCGACTCAAGCTTCTTTTGCTTTAGCTCGTTCTCCTTCTCGGCATCTAGGTTAACATTCTTAATTTTAAGACCCATAAGACAGGTAATGCACTCGACATGAACATTGTTTTGCTTTGTTTTGATCAAGTGGTTGATGCGTCGCACTATAAAAAGAGTCATTTCTAACCGCTTGTCGTTGGAAAAGACTGTGCGGAAGCACTGATTGACCGCCGTTCGCATCTCCGGATAATTACAATTCAGCATATACACCAGGAGCTGGGCAATGTTTTGTACGTAGTTAAAGTAGGGATGTGCCACAAGCAAATCACACATGCACTGTACTGCAACAGTGGCCAACTTGACAGTCTGGGGCGTCTTTAGCCCACCTCGCCTGTTCACTTGCGCTGTGATCTGTTCCAGTTTCTGTAGGAACTTTTTAAACTGTTGAAGCAAGGCGTTTTCAAAGGTTACACGATCCAGAGTGGCCTTGCGAAGCGTCTGCATCTTGGTGTCCACCTGACCCACTCGATACTCGGGCAAGATGTCTTTAAATATCTCGGTGACAGAGATTATGGCCAGCTTTCTGACGGCCATTAGGTTAGCCTGTCGGCTGGCTGGGTTAATTTCGTCCATGAGTTCGTACAGGGCATGAAAGTTGCGCATCTTGTCCTCTGGTTTTTCGAGCAACCCGGAACAAATGATCCCAATGCGATATTTCTGGCGCTCGATCTCCTGCTGCCGGGCAATGAGTAGATCCGTTGTAGAAATAAGTTTTTGGACGGGAGCGGCGGACGCGGCCTCGACATCGTTGACCACGTCGTCATCGCTGTCCTCATACTCCGTATCAGCATCTTCCTCGGAATCATCCTCCTGTGTTTCTTCATTTTTCTTTTTCAGCTTGGACTTAGGTATGTAATCCACCTCTGTGGTACGGGTGATAATCTGTCCATCTCTGGACTTGATTGGCAGCAAATCCAGCTTTATCTTTTGCACATCCTGTTCTTTTTTCGTGTCAGAGGCGTAGGCCTTTTCTAAGCCGATAGATTGACCTTGGTCGGGATCCTCCTCCCCGGTCGCCTTGGCCTTTCGCTTGCGTTTGCTAGCCTGCAGCAGGGCGAGATCATCGCCATCCAGCATGTCCGCAACGTTATCAAGCATCTCATCGTCGCCATCCTCGTCGTCTTCCTCGAGCGGATCCAAGCCCAGGGAGGCCAATTTGTTGTGCTTCTTACGCTGTGCTAAGTTGTCACGCTTTCTCGCCTTTTGGGAGAATATATTCTGGCCTTGTTCGCGTTTCGATTTCAGTTGATCGCGCTTTTGCTTCTGTTTTTGTTGCTGCTGCTTCGAAAGTGGTGTTTTTTTCGACTTCAGGTGAGCGGCCCGCTTCACCGAGCTGATTTTGACCTTTTTCTAAAATTATTTGCCTTAAAATGTGCATCGATTACTTGATCCTTTTACTTACAGTTCCCATTGCACCGGCTTCAGTCGATAATTAATTAATTTTCACAAGTATTCAATTTAAAATGCGACGAGCACATGGGAAGCTAACGGAACTGTCCACTCGTCAGCGGAGCGCAACAGCTGCTTATAAGCGGATAGTATTTTTTTAGTCTTTTTACTTACGCTAACTTAAAATACTAATTTTTTTCAAAAATCGGTAGACTCTGGTGTGATTATAGTTTGTTGGACAATTTCTGTAATTGTGTTTTATAAATTACTAAAATGCCCAAGATTATGATATCCAATTTTTTGAACACAATTTGTATTGCAAAGGTATCATTAGTTATTAGTTATCGTAATAATCCTATTTAAAAAATAAGCGATGGTCACACTTAAAAGGGCAGTGTAAACAAAATAAACAGATGTCTGACGAGGAGGAGGATTATATGTCCGACAAATTCCTGGCTGGGTAATATTACCCTTACATCTATCGCACAATTACCATCTACCATCCTTTCCCTTTTAGTCTGCAAGATGTCCGTCCTAGTTTGGTGCACAGTCGTGGCACAAAACGACAGATTGAAGTCGAGTCCAAAAAGGAGGAGCTGAAGAAGCGCCAACGGGAGACAGCATCTTCCGGAAATGTAGATAATGTTCGTCTTCAACAGTCTCTCAACAAACCGATATCCGCCGACAACAAAGGATTCCAGCTCCTGGCCAAAATGGGCTACAAAGCAGGGTCTGGATTGGGCAAAACTTCGGATGCGCGTACGGAACCCGTGCGGATAACCATAAAAACCGGTCGTGGCGGCCTTGGGCGCGAGACAGCCGTTGCAGAGTTGACCCTTAAGCGGCAGGAATTGCGGAGAGCACATCTCCTCAGCAAGGTCGGCATTGAATCCGGTGAGGAAGTCACCACTGAGGCTTACAGAAGGCGTGCGACTCATAAAGCGGAGGAGCGCAAATTGCAGTATGACATAAAAAGGTGCCAGCAAACCTGCGAATCGTTGGATCTTAAGTCCGCTATCGCAGAACCAGATCTCGATTTCTTTTGGCCACCTAAACAAAAAGATGAAAATGAAACACAAAGTGATGCCGACGATCCCGAAGTCGAAGAACCATCCAAGGAAGAGCTATACAGTCCCTCGGAGCAATTAGAACTCCTCACTGGCTACCTTCGCACTGCCTATTGCTTCTGTTACTGGTGTGGAACCAATTACGAAGACGCCGAAGATCTGGGCTCTAACTGTCCAGGACTCACTCGTGACGACCACTAACTAGCTCCAGAAAATAAAAACGATTTGCTTGATTGCTTACACATAATTTCAAATAATCAGCAGGTTTAAAATATTTTACAATAAGTAGTCAAAAAACTGTAAGCGGTGTATCTGGTTTGGGGAAATGCATATAAATGAGTTGTAATCCAGTTAGTGGGAGCTACAAGCGACCCTCCAGTTTCTGTATCAGATCGTGGGTCCTTTCGATAACACTGAAAATGAATGGCCGTTCCATAGGATCGGTTCGCAGCATGTATTTTATTAATTCGTGCATGTCCTAGATAAAAAATTAGAATTAGATTTTGTTGAGATTGAGAAATGGTTCATTACCTCTGTGTAAATGGAATCCTCTGGAATGTTTATGTTCCCACTAAGCACAGCCAAAGCCACGCTGTCACCTCGCTCGTAGATGGGATCGTAGGGTGAATTAAAGTAGCACATTGCGTAGAGCACACAACCAAGACTCTAAAAGAGGGAATATGGGGAGGAAAAAATGTTAAGGAAGAACTCTAAAGCCGCTCTTTTGGATTTGCTTTACCCAGATATCTGAGCGCTCGTCAATTGTGCAATATGTTTTCACGGTAAATAACTCTGGAGCCCGGTACACAATGGAGCTCCTCTCCTCGGCCTCGTCCTGCAGCCGCTGGGCATCCGTCTGGCCCACAATCTGCAGTCGAGCTTCCGTCATGGACCCGAGATCCACAATAATAGGCTCAAACGAGTCCGACAGGCAGATGTTGGCCGTTTTCAGATCTCGATGGGCCAGAGGCACCGGTTTTGCTTCGTGGATGGCCTTCAATCCCTCGCAGACGCCCAGAAAGATCTGCAGGATCTGGGCCTCGGGCATGTGGTCCTGTTTCCGTGATCGCAGCTGTAGGTGGTCCGCAAGAGATCCGTGCTTATAATAGGGTAGCACGATGAACAACGTGCTCGTTGTGTTTATAACTATGTCCGCCTGGCCCTTCAGCTCATAATCCACTACCTGGATGACGTTTTCCGAATCAATTTTTCGACAGTTTTCGATTTCTCGCAGAGCTATATTCTGGTCATCGATGCTGTGGCAGGTGATGCGCTTTATGGCGTAGCTACGTCGCGTAGAGGAGTTTTCTCCAAGGTCGATTAGACTGAAGCCCCTGCTCAAACACTCAGATTAGATATTTCAGAGGAGATAGTGGAGCAAATGTGGTACAAACCCGGTCGCCAGCCTTTCACGGACTGTGTATCGAGATCCGTTTATGTTCAGGGTCTCCTTACGGCAACTAAAGAGGCAGCCCCGTTTCATAATCAGCGTCCATCCTATACTTTGCATTTTGGTTAAATTACGCTATGGACTTTAAAACTTTAAGCTTAACAACTAGTTCAATTCACATACAAAATCTAAATAGAAAACAGAAAACTGAAATGCAATGTTTATACCAGAAAGAGTTTACAAACTTCGGTGAGCTTGATAAATTTGGTGGAAAATTTGTATTCGAAGATAATGCATTTATTAATTATTATTTTTACGATTTTCATTTCTTCAAGCGGTTGTTAATTTTTTTTTTTATTCCTTGGTGTATAAACAACAGGAATACATGGTTCTGTTAGCGCATAATCGCAACTTCTCTGCACTAGAAACAGCTGATTTGAAGACAGGGTGGTCATATTTGCCATGTGGCTGTTTGCGTTGCCACCTAGTTGCAAACTCCTTCTCACGAATTTCTTATCGTGCGGGTAATAAGCATTTTCCTAATTTTATCAATTACAAGTATGGACGATGACGCGTGGCAGGACCTCGTGGGCATCAGCGCCGATCCGCCCAACAGACGCGACAAGTGCGAGAAGTGCAAGTGGGTGGTGTAGCTGGGAATATACCATAAAACCTGATGTCTCCTCATCAAATCTTTACAGACGACCCGTGGTAGTTTGCTGGTGTCCGGCTTTACCGCATCCACCTGAGGCGGTGGCCTCTCAGATTGTGATACTGCAACACCCTGCAGAGGAGAAGAGATCGCTGCGCACAGCACTGATGCTGCAGTTGGGTCTGGAGCCGGGAAAATGTGTCGTCTACAAAGGCAAGCGTTTTCCAAACCATAGAAACCACGCTGATCTGCAGAGGATTCTGGACTCCCCACAAACATTACTTCTTTATCCCAGTCGGGACTCAGTCCCACTGGAGGAGGTGGATCGCAGTGCGGGTCCTTACACACTGGTCCTCATCGATGGTACCTGGCCGCAGGCTAAGGCCATTTATGCCAGCAGTCCGGCTCTACACCGCCTGCGGCAGGTGAAACTCATCGCCGTGGGCATAAGTGACTACATCATCCGAACCCAGCCCACGGAAGGATGCCTCAGCACACTAGAGACCGCAGCGCAATGCCTGGCCGTGCTCGAGTCTCGGCCAGAGCTAAGGCAAACGCTTGTGCGACCGCTGCACACGCTGTGCAAGTACCAACTCGACAACGGAGCCGTGGAGCACCAGTCTAAGGAGTTTCTATTGAAGAACAACCAATATCCCAAGCCCATTGGCAAGCGGCTCAGCCGACTGCTTAGAAACACCGCTTGCGATGGCAATGAAGAAACGTGATAGCCAGGGCAGAAAACACAGGATATGTTGCATGTGCCTGTGCTTTATAACAAACTTTGTGTTCCGGTCGTAGCCGTATTTCATTTGGTAACGCTAATATAATACTTTTCTACTGATAAGTCCAAGATGTGGCCTTTGCTGAACGTCATATGGTGGGTTTGTTCCTGGCATCCGTGAGAGCTCTGGTGAACACGCACTTGACGATGGCATAGCCCCGCATGCAGGCATTCGTCTCGTCCTCTGGAGATTAAACATTAAAGATTTCGTTTGTAACTTAGTCCCACTTAGAATACTCACTGCCTTCAGCTTCACAGGCCTCCACGGAATCGCCAGTGGCTGGCCAAACATATTTGCGCACCAAATCGGTATTTAACTTATAGTCTGTCATCAAACCGGACTTTTCGAAAAAGCAGTGGAAATAGCACTGCAAGAAATTTTTGAGTATTGGAGGGCAAAGGATCTGCAAGAGTCACCTACCATGCTGGTTGCCTTATCCTTGTCGTCTGGTAACTCCCCAGTGCTATTAAACTGCAAGACATTAGCTGAAAGAAGTTAAAAATAAGGAAACATTTCCTTTGTTAATCTTCGCAGTTTTTCCACACTCACTCGTCGACGTTATAAAACTAGCATTGCAGTTCCGAATAACCTCTTCAAAATCTACGTAGTCAGCATCTCTAGGAGCTGAGGTGGTGGTGGAAATGTCATCCACATCGCCATCGAAACTGTCATAGTTTATAATAAAAATATCGCCATTGTCCTTGGCGTGATCCTGTAGAGCCTTGGCACAATTCAGGCTCAAGTTCAGAAAAGCAAAGACAGCACAAGCTCTGACTAACGCGGAATACATATTGCACTAACAAAACACTGGATGGGATTTTGTGCCTGCCCTTTTATAGATCACATTCTCATGCATTTAATAGATTTGATCGTGCCATGCACTGTTACAATAATTTGATATAATATTTCCGGAAATTGGATACCAATAAAGTGTACTTTGAATAAAACACACAAAAGAACCTTGTTTTACAGTGATTGATCAATTATAAATAATTTCTTTCTAAACGAATGTAGCTGTTACTATTGAGAGTTGGTGCCTTACTCCACTTACCATACGGGATCATATTCTCATCCGCACAGGCAACTCGAGCCGTGTAGAACATGGCATGCTTTTGCATCTGCACCTCCGGATCATCGGGTACGATATCCTGCGCAGCCACCCAAATCAAAGATAGAACTCCGATTAAATATAATGAACGAAACATTTCGAAAAACTGACTGGTAAGCAGAGTTTTTCGCCCCTATATATACCGATTATCGCTTATTGTGCGATAAATGTTTTTAAATTCATGAGATCATTTGGTAGTTAAACTAAATTGTTGCACTTTAATTGAACAATAAATACATGCAATATACGTGTATACAGAAATATAGGACATCAATCATCCGTCCAATTGCAAAGTAAACGATTAACGAGCTTTACATTGTCAATAAGTCACACGAATTATATACGTTAAATGTAGTTCAGTAGGTCGAAAACGATAGTTTAAGTGTAGTGATTGGTCAGCATAAAGCTCATTACAAATTGAACATTAATCAAAATTAACATAGTCAAACTTCTTTAACTTCAGCTGTCATTAATGTTTTGCAAATAAACACAATTAATGGAATACTTAAAAACTTTGGGTTGCAGTAAACCTACTAGATACCAAGTTGTATAATCCTATTAAGTTTCATTTCTCGTTAATTCAAGCTTAATGTGCTGTTGAAAAAGATTGACGGTATATTCAGTGGGTCACAGTTGTTAGTTTTAAGGGAGCCTGTTAACTTATAGATAACTTGGATGGAGATTGCGCAACGCGGTGTGCGTAGAGTGAGAAACCTTCGTACAGGATCGTATTAAATTAGATTAGGGTAAAATAGTTGAGTTTTGGATCTGAGGGGCCATAAGTGTAATTTCGCTTACAATTTTACTCGCAGTAATTTTCGCTTGGATTCTGATTAAATTACTCTATGCAACGTCCACGTCGCATCCACGCGTCAGACCTTGGCGCCCCAGGCCCTCTTCAGCAGATAGGCGCCCTTTTCGGCGATCATCACGGCAGGAGCATGGGTGTTGCCTGCGGTGACCTTGGGCATTATGCTGGTGTCCATGACTCGGAGTCCGCGAATTCCGTGGACCCGCAACTCGTGGTTGACCACCGCCATGGGGTCGTGGCTGGGACCCATTTTGCAGGAGCCAGCCTGGTGGTTCTCCGGACCCGTATTCTGCCTCACGGCGCACTCCCAGTAGGCATCGCTGCCGAAGGCGGGTGCCTCGCATCCCTTGACCACTGTCTTGTCTAGCCGCATGCCGTACTGCTTCATCGGCGACGTCTGCGACAGTCGGATGGCGAACTTAATGCCCTCCACCAGTGTCTTCACATCCCGCTCGTCTGTTAGGTAATTGGCCACAATACGCGGCGGCTCTAGAGGATCAGCAGATCGCAAGCCAATAAACCCTCGCGATCGAGGGTTCAAAACTGCTGGGAAGATCTGGATGGACCGAGAGTTATTCGAGAGCAGCTCACCCACCTGTCCTGTGCGGGCACAACTGGCCAGATAGCCGCCAAAGTACAACTGGAGATCGGGCAGGTCGGGCCTGTCGGCCCAGCGAGTGGACAGTTTTCCGGTCACATCCGATATGCCAGTGCCGGACATGAGACCATCCCGGAAGAGCAAGTACTCCATAGCCGTGGCCCAGTTAAGTGGCGCCGTGTCCGCATCGTCAATGAAGAAGTTGGTGAAATAGGCCACGTGATTGTGCAGATTCTTTCCCACGCCTGGAAGATTGTGCACGCTCCTCACATTCACCTGCTGCAGTTCGTCCTTGGGACCCACTCCACTTAGTAGCAGGATCTGAGGAGAGTTCACAGCGCCGGCACTTAAAACCACCTCCTTCTTCACCAGAATTTTACGCATGCTTCCGAATTGGTCACTGACTTCCACCCCCAGAACATTCTTCGTGTGCGGATGGATAAGTATCTTGGTGGCCGTGGTGTTAAGCAGGATATGCAGGTTGTTGCGCATGCGAGCCGGTCGCAGGAAAGCCCTAGCTGAGCTATATCTGATGCCATTTCGGGCAGTCATCTGGGCAATCATGAAACCAGTGGAGTTCTGACCATTTAGATCCTGCACGGAGAAGCCCAACTCCTCGCCGGCCTTCAGAATGGCGTAGGATAGAGGTGGGTTGTATGGGAACTTGCCCACTGGCAACAGGCCGCCCTTGGCGTGATATTCCGTGCCCACATCATCCAGTTCCAGATTGTCTTCAGACTTTTTGAAGAACGGGAGCACGTCGTTGTAGGCCCAACCAGGATTTCCTTGTGCTGCCCAATCATCATAGTCCTCACGGTTGCCGCGGATATACATCATTCCGTTCATTACCGAGGTTCCGCCAAGTACCTTGCCACGCGGCCAGTAGCAGCGCTGCTCCATCGAGGACAGACAGGCCATTTGCTCCGGTTCCGTGTTGTAGCGGTAGTCGATGTCGCTGCCAATGAAGTTGAGGAACATTGATGGAATCTGGGCTCCCACAGGTTCATCGCCACCTGGATAAGACGGATGCGATAGTTAATACATATTTGAAAAATATCGTTGTCTAATTGTTCATGTACTAAACAAAGTGTAAGCAGAAGAAGTAACCGAATTTATTGTTTAAATGCCAAATTCCTACCGGTTAGGGTAATAGATATGCACCTATTCACAAGACCACGATAACTGAAATAACTGGTCGTGAGTCTTGATTAATAGACCCTAACTGCCCATTAAGAAGCAGTACAAACAAAGTCCAATTCAGCCTTCAGCATTTGGGTGGGCAGCCTCATTTGGCTTTTGGGACATTTGAGGCACGCTTTTGCTTAACCCATGGCAATCCATTATAATTAGTACATTGGCTCAATCGGCGTTCTAGAATTTCCGTTGCGCTGGGCCCACGACTCTCTTTAATTAAATCGATTCAAGTGGAATCTTTGATTGCCATAGCGTGGGAGCCGAAAAAATCTTACCGCAAAATCCTGAAGTAATAATTTAACTTTAATTCAATTTCAACAAAGGAAATTAAACAAAATAGCCAAATTTCAGAAAGAGATACTAATACCGTGACGCTGTGATTCATTGAGTACCAGCGTTATATATGTTCCCGAAATTGTTAATAACTTGTTCTGCGGCAACTCCTAACATATGTCTGTGTTGCGCAAAAAATAAAAACAAATGCCACTGGATAAGAGAAAACAATTAGCATCGGGGGTAATACGCATTCAAATTAGCTTCGAATATAAGCTAAAGCGAGTAAACAAGATGCAGCCTGGAGCATTGGACCGTCGAACATCGTCTCATAAATATAAAAATGATTTGTATACTCGATATTAAAAAATCACAGTAAATAAAAAACATAAAAAGACAGTATGCCATTAGTTGAAAGAAATAAATTCGGAAGGTATAACCTTTCAAATGGTAAATGGTAAAATGGTAAATGTGATAAAATAATGCATTTAAACTGTCATTATTGCATGTGGGCTGCATTTATTTAAAAAAACTGTTAATAAAACCCATTAATATAAGTGCAATCATTAGCACCACGTGCTGGGAGGTAAGTTGAATATACAAATAAAATACAATTTACGCTAGAAAATTTAAAACCAAATATGACAAAACTAAGTGCCTTAAGTGACAAATGATTCGCGGCGTCATGAAGTGCAAAAATAGAATATGGTTTAAAGTAACCAGGAGATATCACAAATTTACACCACCAGTTGTGCCATTAACCTCACGCGAGCTTATTCCAGGGGTCAGTGTGCCAGGCACCAGGTTGACTTCTTCAATCAACAATTTGAAGATGTGAAGATTTGAAGAAGAAGAATTTAACTTTTTCCGGCATGCTTTTGGCATTGACTAATTTTGACGAGGTGCATGTCTAATGTATGGCAAGAATCAAGCTTTGTGGCTGGCTAGCAACAAAGGCCACTTTAGACGAGGGTTATCTGCTCACAGTGATATGGTCGTATAATAAGCCAGGTAATAGCCGCGGCTAATTGCACTTTGGCTCAGGCATTGTTGTATAATTAACGCCAACGCATTGACAACTTCAGATGTGTTTCTCTTTCGCGTTTTTTTGACTCGTAATTAGTGTAATTAGTGACGAGGCGTAAAAATTGTCGCTATAAACAATTACTTTGCGCAAAAATTGGAAAACTAAGGGAGACCCACAAAGTAAGCCAAGCAGAGCCTAGAAAGTTCATAGGGAAGTCTTAATAGCTCTATTAGAATGCTTTCCCAGGCCTGAAGATATATCAAGTGATTTTCCAAGCACTTAGTCGACTGACTAAGCCATTAGAGTTGGGCGACAAAGAAGTAATGATTAATGATGTTTTTAGGCATCGGGACGATGAGAGGTACAACTTAAAGAGGGCCTTTATTTTATATAATAGGTTAAAATAGGTTTTGAGATTAAACTAAAGGTATACAATTTTAAATGAAATATAACTTTTTGCAGATCACTTATTTCATTATTAAATATAAGCCAAGTCACATTTCCATAAATTTTAAGTAACTTATTACAAATACATTTTAAAAGGTGGTCTAATTGAGATTTGGCGTTACATTATCTGATTACTGGGCTGTAAAAAACAAGTTAACGTGTGCTTGAACTAATAAATAAGACACATTTTAAATTATGCAGTGCTAAAAGGCAGTCCTCTAAGGCAGAGCTCACCGCATATTTGCGCCTAATTAAGGCAAAGTGAATGCACTGCATTGAGTATCGAAACCGATTAGGAGAAGTAAATACACTCGCAATTCACCCACATTCGCAAAGAATCACGTGTAGTATCCGAAGCGTTATTCATTCATAAAATAAGCTGCGAGCAACAGCAATTATTAAATGCAGAAAACGAAGTCAGGCCAAACGAAAATGCAAAAAAAAAACTCTTCAGGCTTTGTAAGCGGGCTAGCAGCTCCAAGCGAGGTAAATCCTATATAGAGAGAGAAGATATTTGCATGGGCCAAGATTTGGCATCGGACAGAGGTGGCAGCTCGCTTAGTTTACATAATGCTCGTGGCAGTTGCGGTTGCTTGCTTGCCGCCGCGTCTTGCCCAAGTGGCATTAGTGTTGCTGCCATTGTTGCAGTTAGGCTGTGGCTGTTAAGCTTCAATTACTTCTAAACAAATGCCACATAACGTGCCTCTAATTGCCGCAAGCAGTGTAAGCTTATGATACTGGAAATGTGTATAGGCATGAGGTCCCTTACCGGCTTCAATCAAAAGCACCTTCCATTGGGGAACCTCGGACAGTCGAGAGGCCACCACAGAGCCCGCTGAGCCACCGCCAATGACAATGAAATCGTACTCGTAGTCCGGCTCCGATCGAAACTAATAAGGTTGGAAACAGTATTGAGATATGAGTTACCACTCTTTGTGGTCTTTGTCATTTAAAGCTTACCCGAGTGCTGGCCCTTCCGCAGGGATCCTCCAGATCACACTGAGAGCGGATAAAGACCTCCAGGAGTCCCATGAACAGCATGAAGGCACTACCACCACATGTGGAGGCTAGGGTGGGCCCAGTGGGCACGCCCACCAAACAATCGCAGGCTGAGGAGCTGGCGGACATGTCGATAGACTAAAACACACAAGGGGATTTTTATATTTTTACTATTAAATAGGTTACTAACTATAGTCAAGTTAAAGAGTATAGTAAAGAGTAAAGAAGAAAGCAGGAACTCTTAAAATACATTTCGTTTAAGGTTTGTGTTCTCAGTCTTTTGAAATCTTGATAATTTCTATTCGAATTTATCGTCAAGGAATCAACGTTTTGAAATGTTAGTTCGCTTAAAACGTGATCCGCAATTGACTCTTTTCATTATTAGCAATAAGAGACATATTTCCGAATGTTTATAGAATGGATTTAATTGTTTATTTGCTCATTTAATTGTTTTATTTCCAGTTGATTGATCGCAAGCCTAGGGCAAAGTCAAAAACTGTTGAAAACCGCAACATGAACTTCTGTTTAACCTTGTCCACTAAGACAAAGACTAAATATTATCAAAGTAACGCTCCAGCAACAGTACTGTAATTAATAAGAGTACCCACCGAGACAATGGGCGTCGTCTGTCCCAATGCACACAGTACAGTACAGTACAGCGGCAGAAAAGAAAAACCAAAAGGAAATTGAAATCAAAAAAGATACTTTTTATATCTTGGCCATTTGGCAAACAAACGGCAACTGCCCCCAGCATTGGCAATTACCGAAAGGCCAAACGGACAGCCGGACGGACAGAAGTCACAGCTCATCATCCGAGCTCGGCTTTTGTTGTTCCGTCGGCTGCTGCTTCTGCATAGTTTCACATGACCTTAGACCCAAGCGGCAAAATATCTGGCTGGGTTTTCTTTTCTATTTGGAATTTCGAAATTTTCGACCAAATGCCTAACAGAAGCAATGAGAGGCAGCATGGCATTACGGTAGCCAACGACGGTTGAGTAATGTGCAATATAATTATGTCATTTGTTCGACTCACTCAGTGGTGGTCGATTTTGGCCCCCGGTTCGGCTAAACCGATTGACTCCTGAGCAGCTCTGAAACGGGATCCGTTCTAAGCTCCTTTTTTGTGAAGAAACCATCTTAACTGCTTGCCTCCAACATTGCTCTTCACACTCCTTTTTGGGCGGTTAATTAGCGCCGAAACCGAACCGATCCCCAAAATCAGTGCATTTTTGGAAGATGCTGACAACGCTTTTGACCTCAATTAACTCGAACGCTTGAAGCAATCAAATTGCAATTTGTACCCATCCAAAAACAGAAACAGAAACAGAAACCGAAACCAAAACCGAACCCAAAGCATAAAAGTAATTGAAACAGAAACTTAAGCTGAAACCGAGAGTTAAACAAGAGAATCGCCTAAGCGGAGATCGAGAAGACCATGCAATTGCTACAGTTCGTCTGTTTTGGGTGCCACAATGGGGCTCGCGTCTGACATTTGGTACACGATTTTGCATTCATTTCAATTGCATTTTGGTGTCTTTCGCTTTTAAAGTTGAAGGATGCCAAGAAAGTGAAGCGGCGGAGCGCGAGCCCAGAAAAAAAATAGAAAAACAAGAAACAGTCAAAACAAAGTCGGAGAACATACGCAACTCACGCGAACGTGGAAAATCGAAAAGAGAGGCAGTTGACCTCGCAGCCAGTTTTCCAGCAGGCTCGTAAAGACCAGGCAACAAAAGTTGCAACCGACGAACTTCAAACGCCGAGAAAAACGCGTGCAAAAGTCGTGCAGCACTCAGAAAACCAAAAGTTGTTTGTGGCAAGTTTGGCGTAGCTAACGGATTTCGGTCCACTTCTGCGTTCAAATTGGTGGTAAACTCCTAGGGATACAACAAGAGGATAGCCGCAATACTTTGTCCCCTTACTAGGGCAAAATGTCAAAATTCTTCGGATGGTAAAAATGTGCTTAAATATACAATATATAATAAATATACACAGCTCATGCTAAATACGTTCATAGGAAGGAATGATCGACAAATTATAAATCAAGATTGGGCTTGGAGGCTAATTCTAGTAATGTCTAAAATTTATTTTAAGTCAGTCGAATCCGAAGATAATCTTAGTTCGAAAAAATAAAACAAAATTAAAATGATATCAGATGGATAGTTTGTAATTTCAATAAAACCCCAGAAAAATCGATGTCTTAAAAATAGCTTTTTGTTTAATTGTGAGAACATGTTTTCTTGTCATCATTTGATTGTTCGCACTTCCTGTGTAACATATCTGATAGGATAATCAATGGAGCTGTCATAATTACACTGTGTTTTTTTTAATTAACAACTTTATCGGATGTAAAATATGGTGCATAGTCCCTTGTGCACTGAAGTGAACCGAGTGTCTTCTGGTGGTTTGTCTTGCACTCGCACGATATCTTCATTGATATTGCTTGGCATTGTCTTCGTTGCTGCGTTTGAAGGTTTCTTTAAGCTGCCAGTCAGTCAGTCAGTCAGCCATTCAGTCAGTTAGTCATTCAGTCGGTTTCCAGTCAGTCAGTCAATCAGTCAGTCAGTCAGTGTGAACAATACCGCAGATAGGGTCTTGGTTTTGGGCCTTGTTATACAGTTATCTCGTTGCCGCTTCTGCCATATGTTTAGGCATAGTTTTTTCGGGTGCTTATTAATGTGGGAACCGTGCATTTATTAGAATAATAATCATAAAGTAATGCAATTTATGTGTGCTACTACAAAGGCGTCAGATAAAGCTATGCGATTTTAAATAAGTTGCGTAAGGTCCACACTTGGTAGGGGTGGGATCTTAACGTGCCTTAGTCAAAAGATTCCAGTTCAGACTTTAGAATTAACTAAAAAGCTAAATTTATTTCTATATCTCAAAAATGCTGGGAATACAGTTTTTAGTTTTAAAGTTTTAAAAAATAAAATCTTTTTTAAAATGTCATTAGCTTTATGAAATTACGCCTTCAAAGACTTGGAAGAATTCGAGTTATTTTGAAAAATTTCACATCGATTTTGAGTCAATTTCAATTAGCGACTTCCAAATTCCCCGGCTCGTAAAAAACTCGCATAATAAGCTAAAAACTAAAACAAATTTAATGCTCAACACATTGCGGCAAATTTGAATCATTGATTTGGCCAATAGACCTCCAACTATAAACGGGAACAAGTTTGCTTGGATTTTGCAGTTCACTTCTTTGCTTCAAATCAAAGAATAACGGTTAACGAAATAAAAAATAAATCGAACCATAAAATTGTTCACGTTCGGGCGTTAAATTGACAAGCGGCACCAAGCTGGCAAGGTGAATGAATAAATTAAGAAAGCCCGGTAAACGCAGCAAGCCAACAGTTAGCTGAAATACATTTGGGAATAAGTTCATAAATAAGCAGCAAAAGTGGTGGGAAATCTGACCAAGAGCGAGGCTATAAATTAACACGAGGATAACGAGCCGGCAAAGCAAACATTGCCCCCCTCTCGGCAGCCCCGTTGATATTACGCAGCCATCTCCGGCGGTTTTGGCCATTAGAAATTGGCCAAGAAACCAGCAAGTGTGGCAAGTTAAGGCAACTGGAACTGGAACTGGGGCTGCAGCTGGAATCGCAACCTGCAACCTGCGACTGCAATGGCAACTGACTCCACCAACTGACAACTGGCAGTCGCATTCGCGTTAGACTGGAGGAAACTGCCGCGCAATATCTGAACAACTTGGCCAATGTCTGACTCAAAGTCTGAGTGGCCCAGACGCGGTTGTTGCCGGTCTCATGGCTCTTTGGCCATCTCTTGACTTCCTATTTTCACTTTCGTTCGTCATGCGCGTGGTGGCACATAGAAATGCGGCAACATAGCAACGGACTACAGGTCTCTTTGCTTCTGCTCTTGCCTTTTAGTTCTATAACCAAAATAGCTGAAAGATATTTTTTACAATATCACGGAATATGCACCTATAAGATACCTTTTTATATGTACTTTTATACATACTAGCAGTAATAGAAAGGAAACCATTTAAAAGAGTTTCATACAGATTGTATTTTAAACTGAGATACCAGTTTGCGTAGAATCGGAAAGACGGACAGCCAGACGAAATCATATCGGATGTTGGTATATATATTATATATATGATCACAAATGTCTTTTCTATATATAAATGAATAATTACTGCAAGGGTAATTTAGCTTCGGCTCGCAGAAGCTAGCGTCCTTTCTCGTTTTTATATGACTTAGTAAGGGAAGTATAAATGCCACTGTAGCGTCTGAAATACCATTTGTTATTTTTTCACTTGTTTCTTGTTACTTTTGCTTACTTTATGTTGATTTCTGTGCCTTCACGTTTGCCGCAGTCAGTTGTCAACGCGACATCAACAATGTGCGAATGTATTGTGTGAGAAGATGTAGTTTTTGCTTCCACATTGTAATGCCCTCACAACGTAATTGTTAATTATTAGTAGATAATATTTAGTTAAGGCAATTCTGCTGACGCCGGTCAGTTTAGCGGTTTTAAGAGTTAAAGACAAATTTCAGACGTTCGTTTGATTTCTATCTACCAAAAAATTCTTCGATCGCTAGCAGCCAACCGGATTTCCCTTTGCAAATTCCACAGCTTTTATTTTACAAGCTTACAATTGTTAGCCGGACCCTTTGTCCATATTCATAGAGATTTATGGGGCTTAGTAAAAAAAAACAACATCGGAACTCGTGTATATCAATATCTTCACGATGGGTAATTGCATTTTTATTTGTTTTCAGTTGCTATTATTTCCAGAGAATTGCACTGTATAATTTATAAAAATGGCATTGACCGGCACGACTGACAATGGACTTTTCCACCAGAAACAGAAGCGGAAATACCGCAATCCTATAAATTTACCATTTTTCCTCGAGTTGGCTGAAAAGCTGTGCAGAAAATACCGTTTTACATAATTTATTTAAATTTTGTTTTTCGGGCGCCCGGGCTATTGTTGCACGAAGTACGTGATTGAATATTTACAACATTTTGTTGCATTTCGCTGGGCAAAATGTTGCGGCAACTGCATGTAATACCCTTGGCGTTGCCAATTACGTGGCACTCGTACTCTTCGTACTGTTCGTACTGTTCGTACCGCTCGTACCGCTTGTACCGCTCTTACCGCTCCTAGTCGTACAATTAAGCTACGAGTGAAATTCTGCAATTGCGCTGCGCATCATTCCGGCGATTGTCAAAGACCCCAGATGAGAGTTGCCTTGATTGATCGCTGGTTACGTGCTGGATAAGGCAAAAAGCCGCAGCCACATCCACATCTATTCGCAGGCCCGAGGCGGATGCAAAGACGGCCGAAACCAAAGCCAAAACAGAGAAGTAACAATATAAGGTGGCCAGCTCTGCCCCGAACAACGTTGATTCAGGAGCTGCCTGTCAACTGGGTTGCCATTTCATGAGTTCGGCTTTTTGGCCTGCAGACAGTAACAACACTTTTAGTTTCATTGCTAAATGAGTGAATTTGTTAACAGGGTTGGAGTTGTGCGGTAATTGATGTTTTGCCGGGATTTCTCACGCTTGTCGCTAGGATAAGATTTTGTGGGACGCCCAGAGGCTGAGCGATTGTCGATAATCAGTTTATAGTGGCGTTGAGAAATTCGCCAAGTAGAGAAGTGCCGGCATTGCCATTGGTTTAGTATTATAATCCAAAATATAGTAATGATTGAAACTTGCTACGTCTTAATGTCGCTCCATATTTATAATTTCCTAAATAACTTTATTTAAGTCAGAACATTTTCCACACTGCCTGTATAAGTTGAAGGCTTTTAAGAACCTTTCAAAAAAATAGAATGGACTTCACCGTTTTCTTTCCGTGTATATTCAATCATTTTACACAATATGCTAATTCCGCGCTCCCTAGGAAACTTCTCCGAAAAGCATTCAGAAATTTGTCCCATTTTGAGCTCTATGCCGGCTCACGCTTTGAGGTGGCTCTGACCTGGCAATGTGCCATAACGAATTGTAAACAAATAAAGCCAAGTCAAGCCCTGTCGGAGACCAGTTGTTAAATGGCAAACGGCGGAGACTACATGCAGATACATTGAATGCCCGAAATGAATGGACGACTGCCAAAATGCCCAAAAGGGGAGCACACAATCGCAAGGCAAACGAACGAACGACAGGCAGCAAAAGTCATTGGCGATGTCGATGAAGAGGAGTAACAATAGCCAAGCAACAGGCTTAGGCAAACTTAAAACTCTTAAAACTGTTTTTTGAATTTCGAATTTTCTCCCACTAGCAGCAGATAAAGCGGCGACAGCACGCTCCCAAAACATGGAGTCGTACAAATTTTTATCTGCCGCTGACATTTGAACATGACTTCGAAAAGATCTACGGGATGTGTGTGCAAAGTTTTTGTGTGCGGAGGCTTTGGAGTTTTTGGCCAACAACTACAGAAAAGAAAGCTAAGCGTGGGTGTCATTCGGTCAAAGCACCCAGCTCCATGCTGACTGAAACCAATCGCCGCCAATCCCCCTAGAAATTGAAACCTTCTCCTATATTCGCTTGCCACTGTTTGCCCTCAATAAAATTGATGGATCATCGCCGCCCTCTTTGATTTGCTCTCGTCAATAAAAAGTATGGAAAAAAAAGCGAATTTAAAAGGCCCTAAAGAGAACATCGAGTCAGATATGCAAATCAAGACATTTCATTTCCAGGCACACGAATGCGAACTCTTTTTTAATGGGTTCAGGTGTGAATGTGTGAGCACGGCTAATTAGGAATTATTTGTTGAATTGTTCGGAAGAAATGTGCAAGTTGTGTGTGTGTTGTTAGCTTAAAGCTCCTTTGCAACATTTTACATTTTTGGGAATCACTTCTTTAGTTTGTTGGCCTCTTGATGACTGTAATGTTTACCATAATGATTAGATTGCAAGAAACAGCGTAACAAATTTTACAGATTCCGCTGAAATTGAAGATATCAGCTCATTTTAAATAAAAGGGAATGTTTGGATTTTGGCATTGCTGTCAGGTGTTACTCATTTGTTGGGGAATTTGATATTTATCATGACTAATCATTGATTATGTTAATCTCTATAAATGACAGGGATTCTTTTGATATAAATAGAAATTACTTTCGAAACAAGAAATTATACTGAGTGTATTCCATAACCTACATTTTTTTTTCTACATAAAAAACGTATGCTCGTTAGCCTGTACATGTCGGTTTCAGTATAAAAAGCTAGCAAAGATAGCATTTAAAGGAAATTTGGTACAAAAGAAATGTGCTCCTCATAAATAAGCGCAAGTAATTTGTCTTTTACAATGCGACTCATTCCGTCAAAACGAGGTGGTGGCTAATAAGCGGTGGAATAGGGGGAAAACCGGGCTAATTTCCTAATACTGCAATGGACGTTTAATGAACTGGTATCGTAAAACACCTTAATGTGGGTACTTTTTCATACGAATAATACCCAGTATTATTGAGCAGAATATCGAACACATTAGTACATTAGTGGTTAAATGTCAGACAATGGGTGACCGTTTTCATATGTGTGGAAAAAGAAAAATATAAGCCAGTAACTAAATTAGAAACGTGTCTAGAGCAGAAATCGTGAGGCATACCATGGCTCTGCTCTGTGCCAGAAAAACAAACCAATCGAATTGGAGCTATTGCAAACAAAGTGCAGTAAATTTATCGCCGTGAGCCATCAGAAGACCGAACAGAGTTCCGTTTCTTAGGCTTATGACAATGGCAAATTTCCAGCAGCACCAGCAGACTTTGGGCCAAAAAGCTGTCAAAATCTTTGAGCATCCTCAATGCCAGAAACGGACATCGCGGATTTTGGGGTTGTGAAAAAACCGAAAAGGCAGAAAATAATGGAAATAAAGGCTATTGCATCAACTTACGATCGTAGAGTCCGCTGGTTGAGTGTCTGGTTTCCTTTTAGGCTTTTAATATGCAATTAATTGTTTATTCCTTATAGAAAATGCCTTGCTAAATTTGTTCAATGACCCGACGTTGACAAAAACTCGTGTGCTGTCAAGTCTTCAAGTATTCTTGAGCAGTTTTATTTTTTTATCACACAAAAACACGCTGGCAGCGCCGCACAATGGGCTTAGGCCCTGACTTCTAGGGTTTTTGTTAGTTGCCGCCTGGAGCACTGCACTTGGATGGTCTTTCTGGCTATCTGGCTTTCTGACGGTCTCTTTCTCAACTTGTTCGAACTGCGCGCAGACGCAGAGCGTTACGGACTCAGCTTCTGGCCAGCGGGCGCCGTCTTTTTAAGCTGGCCAAAAGCTCAAACTCAACGAAAGACAGCTTTAAGCAGGCCCCAAAGCTGCGCTCTCTGAAGCTTGGAAGCTTTTGAGTGCTTGCAATGAGTAGGTAAGTAAATTGGTATAAATTTTACACAGCCTATTGCCAATCTCTTTTAAAATCTGTATTATTATTATTACTTACGTATTGCGTATTATTAATTACTTATTTTGTACTCAACCCCCTACTCATGGATATTTTCTAGTGTTGTATAACATTCATAAAGCACCCCTGACTACGGCTAAGACGTCACAGGTTTCTTCAACCACCTCTTTCAGCCAAACAACACACAAACACACAGAAAGCTGGTGACTTGTGCGCCCGCGCGAGTTTAACGATTTCCCAGTCAAGCTAAGAAGCCACTGGCAAAATAAAGTCGAACGGCTGCAGTACTGCGTTGTTGAATTTTTTCCACAATTTGTGGATATCAAAGAGATTACAATTTTCGGATATTAATTGTGAAGGTGCAGACTCAAAAAAGTAAGGCTATTATACATTCAAGCAAGTAAAATGTAGGGCAAAACAGCCTTTCGAGAAAAACCCTTTTGGGTTTTCAAGTAGCGACTAGGGAGTGATGGCTTTTGAACAATTCCCTGAAGCTGCAACAAACAGTAGATACAGATACAGATACTGAATGTTAGCAAGGGTGAACATCTTTTTAATGTCACGAAAACCTAAATGAAAGAAGAAAAATGTTTTAAAATGGGACTTTCCCATTGAACTTGGCTTCTAGAAGTGGAAAAACCTGCGAGCTTCGTGTGCGTGATGATTCATGCGACCCCAGACGAGCACCCAAATGGCTCATGTGTGTGTGTAGTGTGTGTGTACTCTCCCGCTCTCTTGGCAGAAAGTGTGCCTGAGTGGGAGTCCTCAAGTAATGCAAATAACAACAAAAGCCAAACGTCAGCAATACCTGAGCAGAAAACAGGCAGCTGCTGCCCACGAAAAAGCCTCTAGCCTACATTTGTGCGCAAAATCGAAGCACGCTATTCTATTCTTCACGTGGCACTGAAAGTTGCAAACATCCAAAGACAACCATCCAAACTTTTCCTCCTCACTTTGAAACCAATGACTAATGACTAATTGTTATTCCACACAGCCGCCAGGAACATCGAGTGCAAACGTGCTGAGAGCGGCGAAGCCAAATCCATTTAAAATGGCCGAAGAGTATATTCCAGATGCCAGCGTCATGGACACGAGTAAGTAACATATTGCAGCGGCCAATGCGGCCTTTGTGTCCGATCTGTCCAATTTGCTCATTAGGCACTCGTTCAAAGTGTTGCACAGAAGCTGTGCCCAACTTTTTCGGTGGCAATGAATAATTAATTCGGGACTTTGTTCCTGCGTTGTGGGCATATCAGTCGGGTTGTCGGTTTATTTGCTCTTTTTGTTATGTGGGGTGAAATGTTTTAACTTATAACGAATTTGCAAAAGTTAATGTTCTCGCATATAAGGTCTAATGGCAAAGGAAGTCTACAAACAACTCACAGCTGTTAATACGGAAAAGTTATTTCTTTTTTTTGTCTTGTGCTCAAGTGTGTTCTAAAAAATTTTTTTTTTTTTTAATTAGAAAAATTAACACTTTTTTTATTGGGTACTTTTAAATTGAAACGCTTGCCTAGCAAAATTATTGGG
Organism: Drosophila santomea; assembly: GCF_016746245.2. Lineage (NCBI taxonomy): Eukaryota > Metazoa > Arthropoda > Insecta > Diptera > Drosophilidae > Drosophila > Drosophila santomea. Next base: position 7,257,841 of record NC_053019.2, on the reverse strand, counting down.
GTAACAGAAAATTATGATTTAATTTGATAAAATGTTTTGTTCTATGGAAATTCTATGCTTTAAATTCTTTTTTTTATGTACCATTAAGATGTTTAGGAGATTACATATTAACCGTCCATCTATGTAATCTGAGCTGATAGGTAGCTTACAGTGGGTTTTTATTGACTTCCAAATCATTATTTGCAAATTTTAATTTTAGAACTGACACTAGCAAAAGAAAAATTACATTACCCCATTACTCCCTTGCAAATATTTCATTCGAAGACCTGTTTTTGGGTACAACTACAACTTCCTTCCTGACCTGCTTTCTTTCCAGTTGTACCCGCCATCCTGGGACTGACCGCGGCTGCTGTCCTCTCGTCGGTGGCCTGCATCTGCGCCCGGCAGATGCGCCTCCGGAACAAGAAACAGAGCCAGCACGACGCCTCGTTCCCCTTCCAGCCGACCCGGCGACCGACCGCCGTTCGATCGCCCAGCGGCCAGCCGCCGCACTACTTGAAGAAGTCGCCCTCGCCGACTGGAGGCAAGCAGATGGGTCTGCTGTCGCCGATGCAGGACCAGTCCACCTCCCCGATCGCGCAGCCGAATGTGAAGTACATCGAGCAGGGCGACGGACCCGCCCAGCATCCGGAGCAGCAGAATGGCAACCAACTGACCGTGGTGGATGGCAACGGATTGAAGCACTCGCTGCACAACAGCCTCCACCACTCGCCGGTTGAGACGATCGCCAACGGAAGTGTGACCATTACCCTGGACGACCATTCACTGAGCAACGGGAAGGAGTTGACCGTGACCGACCAGTACGGAAAGCTGGGTACCATCTACTTTAAGCTGCGCTACTTGGCCGAACGGAACGCCCTTATGGTCTCCATCATCCGTTGCCGCGGACTCCCCTGCAAGGGAGGATCGAGCGGAACCGGAGATATTCCCACTGGCATGAACGGACGCACTCAGGCGGCTACGGATCCGTATGTCAAGCTGCAGCTGCTGCCAGACAAGCAGCACAAGGTCAAGACCCGTGTGGTGCGAAACACCCGGAATCCGGTTTACGACGAGGACTTCACCTTCTACGGCCTGAACATGAACGACCTGCAGAACATGTCGTTGCACTTTGTCATCCTGAGCTTCGATCGCTACTCGCGCGACGACGTTATTGGCGAGGTGGTGTGCCCATTGACCTCCATCGAGATCGGAGACATTTCCAAAGAGGCTTTGTCCATCAGCAAAGAGATCCAGCCACGGAGCCTGAAGATTCGAGCCCAGGGTCGCGGGGAGCTGCTCATCTCCCTCTGCTGGCAACCAGCTGCAGGTCGTCTCACCGTCGTCCTGCTGAAGGCCCGGAACTTGCCTCGCATGGATGTCACCGGACTGGCCGATCCGTATGTCAAGATATATCTCCTCTATAATGGCCAACGCATCGCCAAGAAGAAGACGCACGTGAAGAAGCGCACTCTGAGTCCCGTTTTCAACGAGAGCTTCGCATTTGATATTCCCGCTGCCGAAGTGAGTAGTAATATATCAAATTAATATTTATTTGTTTAACGTAACACTATAAAATAACTCTGAATTACCTAAGAGCCTTAGGTAGGTTGTTAAGTGTTTCTTGTACGTTGTACTTCTCATCAAGTATCATAGTAGAATTTAAATATTTGCTGACTACTTGTAAAAGGCTTTTCTTAATTTTTGCACTTTACTTGAATATAAGTAACAGTTTTAAGACACATAAGTAAGCAATCTTTAATGCAATCGTATACAATTACAGGGCGCTGGCGCCAGTCTTGAGGGTGTGTCTTTGGAACTGATGCTGCTCGACTGGGATCGCGTGACCAAGAATGAGGTAAGTCGAATGGGAGGACCAATGCCAACGACTGGATAATGGCACGCTCGAAATTTTCACAGGTCATCGGTCGGCTGGAGCTGGGCGGACCTAACTCGAGCAGCACCGCTTTGAACCACTGGAACGAGGTCTGCAACTCGCCCCGCCGCCAGATCGCCGAGTGGCACAAGCTGAACGAGTAGGTGGGGGGAAGGAAGCACCTGGGCGCAGGCGCCCCTTCATGAGGGGGCAGGAAGCAGGAGCTGGCAACCGGAACGAGAGTCATGCACTGAGGCTCATCGGAATGAGCTCGCTGCAACAATGAATTTCTCTCACTTTTGGCATATGATTGCATATGGGTTCAATTTGTTTTCCATTATTTGTTTATATTACACTTAATTTCTGGGAGATCACTTGCTTTGACTTTGAAGCAACATTAATGAGAGATAATTAATCGTTTACGCCACAAGCAGAAATTAAATATTTACCAAGCAACCACTAACTAAATTAAATGTATTAGAAAATGTTTAGGACCCTAAAAGTGCATGTAAGTGTAAGATAACGTAAAAACATCTCAATATAGACATGTTTGCATATGAGAATACGTAAGGCCGAAGAATTATTCATCTATTTTAATCGACACGGACTTTGTTGCTGTATAAAACTTTACTTCTACACTTTTTGTTACTTATATCCACGTATGATTTTCATATCAAACAGTTATAGTTATATTTAATGTGCCCACCATTCAGTGGTTGATTTCCACAAAGAGATAAATGTGTTATTAACCATGCATCTGTATAAAATATTTATGATATCTAACGTTTAAGCATAATGTCTGTACAATTTAATTTAAATTTTTTTAACATTTTGGTTTGATTGTAAAGAACTAAAATATACCCTTGATTTAATTGATGCCAGACACCAGATCTGCACACACCAAAAGCTCTTAAAGTGTGTCCAGAACGAAGCAAGAAAAGATGCTTACTGCTTAACACTTTATAGGTACTCTTAAAAATAAATGAAATAACTAAAACTACAAATAAAACAAAACCAATGAATCTAGAGAGAACACGCAGCAGAATGCTTAGCACCAAGAAGCTACAAAACCACACACAAATCGATCGAAAAAGTCAGAAAACATTGATTCGGAGAGGAAACCAACACAATACAATAATGTAAGCAGCATAGTACATGTAGGAATCAATTACCAATAACATACTCTAGAGTATAACCACTCACGATTAGCTCAAACCGAACGCAATAAGCACTACAGGTGTATCTAGCGGCACTACCTTTGAAGGGAATGGGTAAAGAATCCCGAAAAAAGCATAGCTTAACGAAGACACCGAATCATTATCCACTACTGATATTAAGTGTACTGAATACAATTATGTACTATACCAGATCTATATAGACATCAGCCCGCTTCTACGTATATTTTGTAAACTGAGTGTTAGAGCATTAAACTTCATTGAATAACTACGAAACTACGAGTATACAAACATAAGCATATATACAAGCATACACAGCGATTCGATAGAATGGCAGATACAACTTCAATTCGTGTCCAATCAAAACTTCAATTCGTCTAATGGAAAAACAATAATTACCAATACATATGCGCTGAGTTTTTGCGGAGGAGCCCAAATTATATGAGATGTGTATAATTCTACATTATATATAATTGTAATTGTAAGCTACATCAAATGGTTAATTTCCGTAATAAAAGGTATTATATAAAACAATGTGCAGTGCGTATTATTGATATACGTATGCATCAATCTGTGTCTTATCAGTCTTCGTACATGTACTAGAGTTAACAAAGCTAAGGCACTGATAAGCAGAGATTCGTTTGCATCGCGTACAGTACAAGAACAGCTCTTCTCGGAAGAGGTTACACAATTTCGCTTTCAAAACTGTTTGGTTTTTATATAGTATTTTAATCGTTTTAAACATGAATCGCGCTGGATCGGGATTTCAGTTAGCTTTTCTTTTCGTATTTGTGTGTAGTCTAGGTAAGAGTAGTTGAAGTATTTAAGATGAAGCGATCACAAAAGACTATGATTGCTATATCGCTTTACCTTATTTTTAGATTGGTCGCTTGCCTTTAAGTGTATCACTAAAATTAACAAGACTCTCTTGGAGAACCAAATATGCGACGGCGTAGTCGATTGCTTGGGGGATGAAAATTCCGATCAGCCAGATGAAAGGTTTGAATTATGTTATAGCAAGGTCTGCGAGGACGAGAGTTTTTATCGCTGCACCTATGGAGGGTGTTTAAATGGAACTTTAAAATGCGATGGAAAGATTGACTGTTGGGATGGAAGCGACGAAAATAAATTCGAATGCTTGGAGGATGCCAATCTACAGAATGAGTACGAAGACCTCAAAGGGGGTTGTGTGTAAGTTGTATTTACTGTGAAACACAATTGATAACGTTTCGATTTCTGAAAATTAAGTATATCTACGTAAAATGGTGCCCTAGTCCTCGTATTAATTATTAGGGACTTTTCGAACTTACCAACTAATTCGGCTTAAATTACCATTACCATACTTACGTAATGAGTCTATAGTCTGGAAGGACTGTTAAAACTTTACACACAAAAATTCCAAATGCCAGTATAAATGTATGTATGTACATATATATTTGATAAATTTATTTGAATGCTTGATTAGGTTTATTTAGTTTTATACATTTATTATTTATTATTTATTGTTTACTGTAACATACTTTGTTAGATAACTCTTATTAGTGATAAGGCAAAGCTGTGTTTACTATCATCTTGAGTATGCATATTGCAGAGATGAGGATTTGTTCGATTGCAAGGGGTCCTGTCTGAACTGGAGTCAGGTGTGCGATGGACTGGCGGATTGCAAGGACGGCAGCGATGAAGACCCCACACTTTGCACGGCATTCGAGTGTCCGCCACCGGCATTCAGATGTCTTTACGGTGCCTGTGTTAGTCCGAAAGCTGTGTGTAATCACATTCCCGATTGCCTAGATGGCTCCGATGAGATGGCGGAAATTTGCATGGCCAGGAACCCATCCGTTGATCACTTGGGTCAGGATGTCAAAAACGGCTGGAAAGTGAGGCACTGCAGGCTAGAAAATCCGTCGGGATCCCTGGTGGTGGAAAACTACGTCGGTGGGACTACCTTTCTAAGAAATGCTTTGGTGCCCGACAAGACCGTCGTTCATCTAAGCTGCCGCAATGGATATGGTCTGATCGGCGATGAGAAGAACATTTGCGACGCAGACCAGTGGCGGTATCCCTTGGCCAGCTGCGTGCCCCAGTGCAAGCACGTCGGTAAACTAAGCCACACGAGGCAGTGCATACTGCCTACTGGCCCGATCGACTGCGATCAGTCGTGGCTGCCAATGCTCACTCTAATGTCGGTCACCTGCTCGTCCGGGTATGAAAAAACCGGAGATGATGGTTGGCAGTTCTGCAACAAAACCGGAGGTTGGGTAATTTTTGGTAACAATGAGCTGCCGACCTGCGAGCCGATCTGTGGTGTTTGGAAGCTGAAAAACGCTACAGCATCGTCGTCTCCTCCATGGTTGATGAATGTCTTTCAGAGAGGTCACAAACCTGAGTTTACGGCTGTCTGCATCGCTACCATCGTGTCGCCGTATATTCTGGTGACCACGGAGCGCTGTTTTGGCGAGGTGTCCATCAAGAGCGTGGCATCCACGGAACCTGTGCTCTATACGGTTGCCGAGGGGGAAATCTACGGTAACAGCTTCTTGGCCCACGAACCCCATCCGTATAAGCTGCACAACGTATCCTATATACACTATGTTAGGTAAGTCATGTGGCGAATTTAGCAATTCTTCGGTCTCTCAATAGGTAATAATTGAAAGGGCTTCTGAGATTTGTACCCCATTTTTTTTGTGTTCCTGCTTATTGAAACTTTTGTACATTTGAATAAATTACATTATTTGGGCTATGCAGTAGAGCTACACGTATTAAAGCCCATATGAAAGGATCTCATAGTACTTTATATTTGTAACAGCAATACCTTGTAATTGTATTCATCGCCTGATATGAAGCTTTCGAAAGATTATTATCACATTACGCCTAATGCAAATCATTATAGAAGCCAGAGAGGTACTGCGATTTTTCATAGAGAAATAACAAATTTCATTCCAATCGTTTTCTAGGGTATCAGATGGAAAGAATGCAGGTACTTTGGCCCTGGTGCACTTGGTGCAGCCCCTAGAATTCCACATGAAGTTGAGACCCGTCTGTCTTACGGAAGAAGTTACTGACAACTGGGTAACCGTCGGAAATTTCAAAGGTGTTAGAGCGGGCCAGCCAAACATCGATGATAGGAGGCAACCAGACCGCCACGAGCTTAAGGAAGTAATTATCGATGAGCGTATGAAATACCATATAAGTGTGTTTAAACAGGACATCCTAAATGATATTGCCGAGACACATGCAAAGGAGAACATTTAATTCACTTTATTACGGGTTGAGTTTGTGGTTAGTCGGAAATCAATTTACATCAACTGAGGAACACACATCTACTATTGACAATTATATAAGTACGTATGCATATTCAGCTCGATATCCAATCCAAGTCCAACCGGGAACTGTCCGTGTATCTGCATATCTTAGCCATTGAATCGTTTTGTAATCTGCTGTAAACGTTAGACGGTAAAACAAATAATCATTTAGCTCGGCTATCTGAATACCCCGAATGTTTCTATTTAATGCGTGTGTATGCGGAGTGTGTGTGGTTCAAAGTTCATTTGCTATTCACTTAACTGTAGGTATTTTCTTTTGTGTTCCATTTTCGTTTTGTCTTTACATTGAGATTGCGTTTTGGAGTTAAACACTAGCTATCGGTTAGTTTAACGTTAATTTAGATTAGGATTAAAATTAGAATTACATTATTTAATAATACATTACATTTGATGTTGTCATACTCGTATTCACGTTTAGGTTGAGTTTCTGCCATTTAGTACGAAATTTTATAGGACACATTCAGTTTGCTTAGTAACTGCAGTAAAAACGCTCTTTAAAATGTTTGATTTTCATCAATTTCTCCGCTGGTTTGTTAATTTCGATCTCTTCAGTCTTTCCAAAAATTAGTACATCTCTTTTCGGTTTTGTTTTAATTTATATTTTTCGGTTTTAGCAACTGCCAACATATACTTAGAAATGTTTTTTCAAAATAGTTTTCATCTATCGCATAGTTTCATTTATAGTTGTAAACACATTTGATTTTTTTGAATTCATTTTGCATTTTGTGTTTCGTTTTTCGAGGAGATTCTCTCGGAAATATCTGTATTTAATACGATACACCTAAACAAATATATATGAGGATTTGTATTTAAATGTACGTTACGTTTTCTTGTAAGTTCCTTTAGGTGATGTTGTATATCTATGTACAAATATATCGGCTCAGTTAGCAGTTTTTGATGTCTGCTTCAAAATCATTGCTTCAAAATTGCGAGATCCGTGTGCATCGAAAACAAATTTATTTCCAATTATATATATACAAGCGGCCATATACGAGGTCCTGGAAAACTAATCACTTGACGGGATAACTTTTACTGGACATACATGTTTATATCGCAGGATCTTTATCGGAACTGGTGCTTGTGTTTCAAGACATTGTGTAAACATAGGCATGGACGGTGTTTGTCAAATTAGAGTACGTATCGTTGGCCATTTACAGAGTTCTTATCGAGTGCGCGAGAACACCCTTAACTTAACCCAAGAAGATCTACAAAAATTACAAAATGACCTTCACTCGCTACAACTAACTACAAATTAATACTGTACAGGAATGCACGCCTCGCCTCCGCATGGAGAACGGATGAACAACGGATGAACTACCTTTAACTTAGAAGTAGGCCCCCAGCTATCCCTTGTCCTTCCCAGGACCCACACTCACGCCCAGGAGGTGCTCCCCCGCCATCAATCCCGCCGGCTGGTGGGCGTAGTTGCGGATCTGGTGCAGCGAGATCAGCTGGTTGGGGAACCCGTTCGCGTTGTTCTGGTTCACGTTCTTGTTCGGGAAGCTGATGGCATCGTAGAGATAGGGCCGCTGGGCCATGGGGTGGTGGCTCAGAGAGTTCAGGTGCGGGGGCATCGAGTTGATCGGCGTGAACGCCGAGTTGCTGTTGGCTTTCGTTATGGATGCGGCATCATAGGGACCTACGGCGCTGGGCGTCGAGGCTGTTGAGAAGATTTGAAGAGGCCGAAAGCAGCCAGATGTTAGTTGGGAACTAAAGATTCCTCATCGGTTTTTATTACAACAATTATTTAACAATTAACTTATTGCCAAATCATAAAACAATCGTAACGTTCTAGCTTATATAGTTCCTGAGATCTCGCCGTTCATACGGACGGACAGACAGACGGATATGGCCAGATCGACTCGGGTTTTGGATCCCGATGAAGAATATATGTATATACTTTATATGGTTACATACTATTCAAAGAATCTAGTATACCCTTTTATTCTAAGAACAACGGGTATAATGACTGAATAAATAACTGGCTTTTCCTATTTCAAATTGAACTGTGTGAAACTTTTTCTTAAATATGTCAGAGGACAAAACACTGGGACTAAGAATTATGTTGAGCATTAGAAAGTATGTGTACTCTATATAAAAAGGGGTTTTGTAAATATCTAATGAGCTCTTAAGCTTTGCAAACACATAAGAAATATGAAAACAGCCTAGCATTGTCTAGGTAGGTGCATTAAAGATCGGATGACTTACCAATATCCTCCCGCACAGGATCGGGCATGCGATGATGGGGCTGCAACTCCGTACCGTGTCCGTTGCTTTGGGCTCCGTTGGGAGCCGTCGGCTGCGCGTAGTGGGCTTCCATGCTGTGCTGCGGAGGAGGCTGCTGCTGCGGATGGTGGTGTTGCTGCTGCTGCTGTTGCTGCTGCTGCTGGGGCGGGACATGTTGCTGCGGCGGGACTCCGTGCTGCGGATGGTGGTGGTGCGCCTGCTGCTGCTGTTGCTGCTGCTGCTGTTGTTGCTGCTGCTGGTGCATCACCTCCATGGCGTTGGCTGCAGCGGCCGAGTCCGGACTTACCTTTGGCCAGTAGCCGTTGTCGCTGGGGGCAATGGAGACGGGGGGCAAGCCCAAGTTATTGCGCTGATGCTGAGCGGGATTGGGCGGCGGGGGCGGTCCATTGGTCGGGTTGGCCGACCCTCCGGCAGCTGCAGCGGCCGCCGCTGCAATGGCCGCCGCACTGCCCGGCACAATAGGTGGCCGCTTGTCCGTCCGCTCCGCGTGCTTCTGCATGTGCTTGGTCAGGTAGGTCTCCTGGGTGTACGACTTGCCACAGTACTGGCAGATGTGCGTCTTTAGGTGCTTCGACTCCTTGTGCTTGGGGATGTGCTCCAGCAGCGAGGGCTCGTCCGAGAAGCACTTGTAGCAGGAGTTGCACTTGAACGGCTTGTCCGTCTGGTGGCACCGCGAGTGCGACTGCAGGTTGGAGAGCTGCGAGAAGGCCTTCTGGCAGCCGGGATGCCTGCACTTGTACGGCTTGTCGCCCGTGTGCGTCCGGATGTGTTGCTGCAGATGCGAGAGCTGCGTGAACTTTCGCTGGCAGATCTCACAGCGGTACGGCTTGATGCCCAGGTGGATCCGGGTGTGCTGCGACAGATACGACGAGTTGGCGAAGGCCTTCGAGCATTGTGTACACTTGTACGGCTTAGCCTCTCGCATGTGGATCTGTGTGTGCAGCTGGAGATCAGCCTTCGAGCTAAAAATCTGCGGACAGAGAATCGGTTATTTAGACTTGGGTCACAAACGGATAACGGATGCCTGACTGCTGGTATAACTATTAATAGGGTGCTTAAAACCTGCTCCTTTCTACACCCGTAGAGTAAAAGGGTATACTAGACTCGTCGCAAGTATGTAACAGGCAGAAAAAAGCGTTTCCAACCATATATAAATTCTTTATCAGGGTCAATTGCCGAGTCGATCTGGCCATGTCCATCCGTCTGTCTGTCCGTCTGTCGTCTGTCCGTCTGTCCGTCTGTCCATATGAACTTCGAGATCTCAAAAACTTTAAAAGCTAGAAAGTTGAGATTAAGCCTACAGACTCCAGAGACTCCAGACGCAGCGCAAGTTTAACGCTTCATGTTGCCACGCCCCCTCTAACGTCCACAAATCGTCCAAAGCCTGCCAAGTCCATACTTTGAAACATTGTTTTGATATTTTTTCATTTTATAATTAGTCCTGTGGATTTCTCTCCAAAAATCCATCTAATGCCCACAAGCCGACAAAAACTGTTAGTGTTGAAAATTCTCTAGTTGAGTAACGGGTATTAGATAGTCGGGGAACTCGACTGTAGCATTCTCTCTTGTTTAATATATTAACAAAATATTTTGTTCACTTTCTAATTCTAATGTTGACCACTCTTAAATAAAACCAAAGGTTAACCAACACAAGATTCTTCAAAAAGCTGGGCGACAAAAAAAATGATTTATGTAATCGATGTAAAGAATTTTATAAATACAAGATAATAAATTTAAGCCTTTGAAACTTATTTAAAAAATAAAATAAAAGTTCCCCAACTTTCTGGTGCCTCTTAACAGAGAATTATTCGTCATTAATATCGTGAAACAGATACTTTGCTTGAACCCGAAGGCAAGTATAAAATGTTGCAGACTTAGTTCGGAAGTGCCCCATCACCTTGGTGTCCTTAACGTCCAACTGGGTCATGTGGTGCGGCGAGCTGGTGGAGGACGAGATGCCGTTGCCGGATCCCGCTGCCGTGGTCACATTGCCAACGCCAGTAGCCCCCGCAGAGGAATTTTGAGAATTTCTTTCGTTCAGCGTCGCATTCTGCATTCGGATGCCGCCATTGTCGACGCTATTGCTGGTCACTATGATGTGCTGGTTGGGATTGGGGTAGATCCGGGACTTGCGGCCCCTGGTGGATCCGGTGGGGGCGGGTCCAGCTGTGCTGCTGCTCCCACTGCTGCTGCTGACCACCGCATCGTTCACGTGCTTTTGGCTACTGGCCACTGATCCACTGACCGCCGAGGAGGCCACACTGCTCTCCAGATTGGTGATACTCGGCTTGGGTTCCGGCACCAACTGGTACTGGTGTTGCTGCTGCTGGTGGTGCTGCTGCTGCTGCTGCTGTTGCTGCTGCTGCTGCTGCTGCGGTGGCTGTGGTTGCTGGTGGGGCTGCTGGCTGTAGCTAAGGACGGAGTTCCTTAAGTCGGCCGTGTTGGAGAACACACTAAGTGGACCCAGGGCCACCCGCTCGTTGAGGCTGTTCCGCAGGTGATCAATGGATCGATGCACGGCATGGGAGTAATCCCCGCCAGCGGGAGGGATCTCCCCGATCAACGGCGAATTGTGATGGTAGTCCAGACCACCGCCTATAGGCCGATACTCGATGAGACGGCCTTCCATTTGGCTGCTTATTAAATCTATTTTGGTTAAGTTCTAATTCACTGGTCCAAGCACAATTTTTCTTCGTGGGTTGACAGGTATCTTTAGGTTTTCACTCTTACTTCGTTATATTTTATAGTTTTCGTATTAACTTTTTGATATATATCTATTGTTTAACTGTAATGTTTTTGCATATTATTATTGAGAAACACAACCCGTTTAATTCCCAAATATTCAAAATTAGATTCTAAAATTAGAAGTAAAGTGACTTTTGTGTTCCAATACACCTTTACTATCTTACAGTTGTTATGTAACCTGATCTGATCTAAAAAACGTATTTTGACACATTTACCCTTTAACACTTCATCCTCTGACCAGAGATTGACCCCGAGAATTCTCACAACTCAGTTTCTAATGAATGCGAATGCAACAATTTGCGAAGCAAAATAACTTTGTTGAAGCTGTGTTAGCGCTTTGTTGACATTGTGCCCCAACTGCCAAAGCCAATATTAAATAAAGGGGAAATAACAGAAACGAAGCTCCACTGAAAACCTGCGAGATCCGACCGCAAAAACGCTTTGGTTTCGACTGGGTGCACCGGGGAGCTGGAAAAGCGACTTTTTGTCTCCGCTTTTGTTGTCCTAAATCTAACGCCATTTTTTCCACGGTTCACTTTTATTTTGCATTTTCAATTGGTACGCCTGCTCACATTTTTTCCTTATTCCCCTTTACGTTTTTACTCGACAAAAATATTTTTTCCACACGAATTTGGCTTTTCGGGCTGGGGTTCGACTTTTTGCGAAGCGATTTCGTTTTTCCATTTTCTATGCATTTCTCTTTTTGGACTGCCTTCGATTAGATTTTTTTTCTATATACTATATTTGTATAAATGCTTGGCTGTGCTTTTTCAACCTCCACCGGGTTTTTCGATTTTTTGTGGATAGCTAGTCATTCAGGTGCAGACATGCCGCAGACATCCTGTGGAATTTTCCAGGTGAAAGTCCTCAATGGTATTTTTCTGCTCGGTTTTTCATTGGAGTGCTCCAATTCGATAGCTTCTAGTTCTAAACGCGACAAATTATTCATTCATGAGTTAAGCATTTGTTTGCTTTGTTGGGCTGTCAATGTGGCTCTTTTTCAACTTGTTTTTATCAGTTTGTTTAGATATAAATGGAAATGGATTTTTTGAGTCTATAGCATTGACCTTGCCATTTTTGGGTGTTAGATATTTGCCGGTTCAAAAAAAGTGACAAAATAGATTTGTCAACACTTTGGCTGCTGACATGAAAATGCAAGCGAGCGAACTGGGGCTTTGGTTTAATTATTGCAAGTGTTAATGCATGATTAAAAAATTATTAATGAAATTGAAATGTAAGAGCTGAGAGGTTGTCTGAGAATTAATTGACATGCCAATGAACTATAGAATGCCTGGCGGAAAATTTCAGAATGCGAAATGAATTTAAATGATTTCCGTGCTTGAAATGGAAACCAGAAGCATAGTACATATATAGTACATTTTTAAATTTTTTAATGTGTTCCTAATTAAATTGGGTTCAATCTTTTGTAACGACTCACTCTGTGTTTAGGTGTCCGTAACTGATAACGAAAGGATCTGTGCTCATTTTGAAATACTTCTTTCTTTTTGCGCAAAAGGTATATTAGCCCACTGCCCCACACCTGCTGCTGCCAGTTAGGCGTTGTGATTTCTTTTTTTATTGGTTCGCTAAATATTGACTTTTTTGACATGGCCATTTAATTTATATAGGAAGCTGTACAAACATTCAGCCCAGGCGAATACATAGGCGGATTGCACATAATGTATTAATGGCGCAAAACAAAAATGCAAAAAAAAACGCATTTGAAACTAAAATCAAAAAACTGAAACTGGGGAAAATATGATGCCTCTGTCTGTGTTTGCATTTACACTGGGTTTGGGTGTTTGCGACCTGGGGTTTCCCGATTGTGTTAATGCGTAGTTTGGGCTTTTAACTAATTAACATTTAGCGGTTTGGCAATATTCTCGTCCTGCGCCCCAGCTTCATTCCCTCCCAGATTGGCGGGGGATGTTATTAATTGAAAAATGTGTAAAAAGTTTTGCGCGCTCTTTTATTATTCATAATTTGCTGTTGTTGCTGTGTTTTTTTATTTAATTCTGATTAATGCATTTTTCACACCGCTCTTTAGGTTTTTGTATTAACTTGTTCAGAATCACGAAAATATTTCTACCTTTTCCACAGTTTTTTTTATTGTTTCAGTTTATGAAAAATGCATTGCGCCATGTTATGTGATACTTTTTTTTCGTTGTGTTCACCTTTTTACATGGCTAGTTTCTTATGCATTTTAATGATATTTATTTTCACATTTTGCCATAGGAGTTGATTTTGTCAGCTTTTTGCACTAATCATTAATTAATTTCACATCACTTAAAATATGCAATTAATTTTATGTGTGTTTGCCATAATTAAAAATAATGTGTTCATCTTATTAGAAGCGTACGCCCGAGGGACCCTTGTAAGCGTTCTTATCGCCGCGCTAGTCTTTGATTAACTGATCGCTCTGAAAATGATTTTAGCCCAAACATCCAACATCCAACTGGAGCAACAGCTGCTGACCAAAAGTTTCGATTAACGGCTGGTTATGCGAGCAATAATAACTGAAATGCCACTCCGGCGGTGGCCCAGCGATCTTCTCAGCCTATCGAGTTTCGGGAACCCAAAAATCACGCTGGACCAGCTCCGAATCAGGTGTTCTGCGGTGCCCAATTAGCTTCAGCTTGATTGGACCGGATCAACTCAAGGCTCGAGTCGGTGAAGTCGAGTGGAAAAATATTTGGCCATCGAGCGTTTGACATTGCGACCACAATTGGGCTGCGAACCTTTGAGAAAACGAGCCCGACAGCCCAGCGGGTCTCATGGTTTCGATTAGGATAACCCTTTTAAGTTGATGTCAGCTTCGAGAGCTTGGGATCAACAGAGTTAGATCTTCATAATTACTAATTTTCAGTAGTTTTTAAAAAAATATGTATATTGGATCATAATTATAATCAATAGTCTTGCCAATCCAGATTGGATATTGCTGATATCTTTGTTTTTATGTATCCATATCTGTATTAAACTCCGATATTTCTTCACAAAAATTTAAATTATTTCAATACTCCTTATCTACTCTTACTAATCATTTCAGTCATGTAGTTTTTCTATGGCAACAGAACGTATAAATAATGAAAACTAAAATCTAACTTCTGGGGCAATAGGTAATAAATTACTGAATACCTTCACATTTACATATATACATTATATATTTGGAGACGCAAATGTATAGTTTATATTTATACTTGGCCTGATTTACTGCTTTGAACTCTATTTAAGTTACTTCGTGTAACACAGGTTAATTATCTTTCTTTTATAAGAATTTAAAATGCCTAATGCCGTTTTGTTATCAAGTCACATTGAGAGGTGCTTTGAGATCACAAAGCTAATTACTTAGTTTTTTAAATACTTTGAATTATTATGTGATGTATGAGAATTAAAACTGTAGAAGAAAACGGTAAAAGACAAAGGATCTTTGGATTCCTCTTGAGTATACAAATTCAGTTTTGGCCATCACATCTGATTTGGAAATGGGTTGCTTGCTCGCACGCCCAAGTGGCAGGAGTTGTTTTGACCTTGATATTGAGCACAAGAAACAGCTGATACGCGGTGCAGGCACACCATCACATGCACGGCGACCGGCGAGGAACATTTATTATTTATACGTAAAGCCCGCCAGCTTCCCCGCAAACACACACATACACACACACTCCAAGACACCAGGACCCCAGGACACGCTCAGAAGCAAAACAAAGCCAGCTGTGGCTGCTTGGCTGGCTTTCTTCTCGGTTTTTCTGCACGTGACCAAGACAAGGACGCGTTGCGTTTGAATCTCGCGTATCCTTAAGATGCACACCCACACTCGCACGCCCGATATTCTTTTCCTGGCCAACAACAATAAATAAAAACACACACACTGGTGAGCGAGCGGGGAAGGCGGAAAACGTTGAAAAGCGCGCACACGTACCACCGGAAACGGAAACGGAGACGGAGACGGAGACCGAGACCAAGTCAAGAAAAAACCCACTGCCTGTGTGTGTGAGTTTTCGCTTGTTTTTTCTCAATATTTTCGCATTTTTTCGTTGGAGCCTTCCTTGCGGCTGAGATACTTTTTCTTAACGTTGCCGCGACGACGAGCAGGAGGCGAAGGAGTTTCGCCGAAGACGTTTCTCGTGGTGTTGTCGTGTTGTTATTTCGCTGGCTGCACTGGTAGTAGTGGTCACACGCGCATCCACATTCACATCCACATCCACTTCCGTATCCGTATCGGTATCGTTATCCTTTGTTGATATCGTCCTCGGCGGTACGGACTCAAGGAACATGTTGCGCACGGAGAAAAAACACGGAGCAGACTGAACGGACTTGGCGAGCGTGCCGGAGCCGAGAGCACGATCCGTCACCAATGTAAAAACTCAACTAAAGCGATGATGAAAAAATCTGAAACAATATATTTTTGGGGGGCGAACCGCACACACAGATACTCTCCAGAACACACACACAGATGCAAAAGCGACGCAGCATCGACAGGCAGACAGACAAAACGCGCACTAACACCACTGCGAAGCTTCAAAACGCAGCGGCAGCAGAGTCCATCTGTGTGTCTGTGTGTGTGTGTGTGGGCTTGTGGGTGGCAGTGGGTGGTGTGGGTGTGGGCCTGGCTTACTAAAGGCCGCCGCCGGCCGACACAAACACTCACACAGCCAAGCGGTAACTTCGAAAAAAAAGCAGCGGCCGCAGCAGCAGCGCCAACAACTAAGCGAGCAAAAAAATCAAATACAACAAAAAAAGGACGTTGCAAAACAACAAAAAAAAAACCGAAAAAATATCCAAACGCACACAGAGAAAAAAGTTTTGGTTGCATAGGCGGCAAGCTGTGGCGTCGCAGTCAGCGCCTCTGCTGCCGCTATTCAAATGCTGCGGCGTCGGCAGCGCTGCCACCTGCCAGCAGCAGCAACAACAACACCACAGGAGCAGCGCCAACATTGACCCAAACTCAAAGAGGAGCGGCAAGGAGGTGGGGCAGGGGGCTCTAAAAAACGCGGAAAAAAATTGTGTAAAAAAATAAAGGGGAATTTTGCGCCGGCGACAAACCCACGCACACAAGCACATAGCCATGCCAATACACTCACACAGACGCACTGGAATTTTTTTCGCTGTTAGCCTTTGCCGCCCCAAATATCCTGTCCGCCCCTCCCCCTTCCAGCCTCTGCCCCCTTTTTTTTCATTTTGTTTTGTTCGACTTTGATGCGAACGTACTTTTTTTTATTGCGCAAAGGAGAGGGGAATGCCGCAGGAGAAAGAGAGAGCGAGAGCACACGTTTCGGATGACTTTGCAGGCTGTTTTTGTGTGCTTTTGAATTTGTTTGCGCTTTGTTTTTGTTTTTGTTTTTGTTTGGCACTGGTCAACAATTAACAAAAGTCATTATTGTGGCTCTGCTTTTCCCCGGCGATATTTCAGCTAAAATACCGTGAACTGGCAGATTAATCAATAGCGCCGGGAAATAGGCAACTGTTTTGGTGTTCGCCTCCTTTCTGTGGTTGCCCTTTCTAGCACTCAATCAGCCCCACATGGGTGACGCTAAAAATCCCCAAAAAATGTGGCGGCAAGGGGTTGACCGTCCAAAGGGGTGGGCACAAGCAGCACTCACCTCGGGCAGCTGAAAAGCAGCAGAAAAAGCAGGAAAGGCAGCAGCCTCCGCCCTGACCTAAGCCACCGCGCTGGCTTAACTGCCAACAGCAACCACCTCACATTCGGCCACCCACTACACTCACTCCACTCACTCCACTCACTCCACACACTCCACCCCTTGCAGCCCCTTGCAGCCCCCCGCCATCCCCAGACATCCCCAGCCACCCCACTGCTTCTCTCTGCCGACGTCGACGTCGACGTTTGTCTGCTGCCGTGGTTGCTGATATTTCTAAGTTCTTTTTTTCGCATTGCAACCTTGCCTCAACTTCTTCGCCCGGCAAAACCGTCCCACTCTTTTTTCTTCCCGGCAGTGTGCACATTTTTTCCAGCATTTTTTCCATTTCCATTTGCTGTGCATTTTTTCTCTCGGCGCACCTCCTTTTTCCCCATTTTTTTCCCTGCCACAGGAAATAAATTTTTTCCTTTCTGTCGCCCTGTCTCGCTCGCACCTTGTGCATTTTGACCCCCCTTTTGCAAAACACAATCATTTTTTTGCAGCCATTTCCCCACTGCCTTGGTATTGTTGCTATTGCTGTTGCTATTGCTGTTGCATTTGCATCTGTGTTTTCGCTTTTAGATTTTGTTTTTTAGGTTTTTGCATCCTGGCCAGCGGCAGAAAGAAAGGGAGAGGAAGAGCCTTAAAAAATAGCAGAGTTGCCATTGAAAAATACAATTTATTATAAATTGTTGTTTTTAGTGCCCAACTAGAATTGGGTTAGACAAAGCGCCGATTGAGCCGGAATTCTTTAACAGGTTGTTGTGCGATTTATAGTTCAATTCATTAAAGGTCACTTAGTGAACTGATTTTTCTTGTTTAAAAACATATCGGCCATCGTGTGTGGTGGCTAGCTTTTCAGAAGTTAAATATTTTGTTTTTATACTGTATGTTTTAATTGGGGAGCTCGAAAATCAAAAATAAATAAATACATTAAATTTCAATTTAAAAATAAATCTGGTTAGCTGTTGAAATTGTTATGGGAATATTGTAGGAGTGTTCCCTAGTAGCTATACGATATCTATCTGATTTATCTATGTTTCAATTAATGAATTGCTGATTTTAAGGTTCTAGTTTAGAGGACTATGCTGCCCTTTTCCGATTTTCTATGCTGCCGATTTTCGATTCTCCTGAAAAGCTTGAACGGTTATAATATTTTCTGCTCGCTGCCACCAAATGGATCCTTAAATTGGCGAGGCCCCGGATAAAAACATTTTGATCAACTTTTGTGTGTGAAAAATTAATTATCACCACGTGGCAACACTGTCAACGTGCTTTGATGCTATTTCTCCCACTCGTTTTTGCCCAGTACTCGCAGTTCAGCTCCCCTCTTTTTTGCATGTTTTGTGGATGTCCAAACATTTTTTATGCTGTTTTGTTGTGTTTCTGTTCTTTTTTTTTTCTGTTTTTGCCTTTTTGAATACGCAACGGACAGTCACACATATAGGGCCACACACGTATTTGAACACACACACACACACGGTTACAGGCGAATCAGAAAAAGTACAAAAAAGCATTTTTGGAAAAGGGAGTGGGGCAGGGGAGGTTGCATGGGCTTATTGCGATGGATGCGTGACTCGTATTTGTGGACTTTGAATACAAACAAAACAGTCGGACACAGATAGAAACCCACACAAGTGCAATTATGAATACTGCACCCACACACACGCCGCGTAATCACAGAGAGAGAGAGACACGCTCACTCACAGCAATGTGTGCATTTCAATACGCATTAATAACTACGAATTCAGTGGCGGTGGCAACCATCCTCAGGATCTCAGCCCAAAGCTCACCCGCACCCTCAAATGCTCACGCACACAGGCACACACACCGGCGTCATGCAGCTGACGCCTAAAAAAAGACTACAAAAAAGCATAAAAATCAAATTCGCCGCTTTGTTCGTTAATTTTGCTGCCGCTGCTCTTCAATTCAGAGCCGAAACTGAAAAGTGCCATGATAATTTTGTTTTCACTCTTTCCGTACTTTAAAGTCGCAGAAAAATCAACTCAAAAACGGGCTAATGATTACCAATTAAGTCAACAGACAGATCAACGTTTTGTTTTCTAAACAAAATTTCAAGCTCAAAAATCTTGTTGAATTTTAATTTTTGTGTTTTTTACTCAACATTTTCGCTTTCCGACGTGCCCGCCGCACATGAACTGTAGCATTTTTGCTGGTTGCATTCTATGTCTGGTGGCCGCAAAACGGTTTTCCATGAATTTTTCATCCATTTAGCGTCGCCATTGAGCCATTTTCTAGGCGCTTAGAATTCATAGATACTTTAGCAAATTGTTTTTTCAGTTCGATTTTTGCACTCTTTTTGTTTTTTGGGATTTTTAGTTTTGTATCGTGACACTGAATCTCGGTGTGACAATGAATTCTCTAGTAAAAGGGTTTTAACTGGGCTTTGATTGTCTCTAACGAATTTAGTTGAATCGAACGATTAAAACGACTCGTTTATAGAAAAACGACAGACCAAATAATGATTTATGAATTATTGTTAAGTACAAAAAGTATAATACAAATTAAATTTTGTTGTATTTACGAATAGCAGATTGCCTTTTTGGTTACTTCTCAGTATCACATTAGTCGCCTTATAAGTCGCACATTTTATACCTGAACAAGAGAGAACGCTATAGTCGAGTTCCCCGACTATCTGATACCCGTTACTCAGCTATTGGAAGTGCGAAGGAGAAATTTTAACACTGATAGTTTTTGGGCGTTAGAGTGGGCGTGGCAGCATTGGTTAACAAATTTGCGCTGCGTCTATGTCTCTGGAGTCTGTATGCTTAGTCTCAACTTTCTAGCTTTACCTGAGATCTCGACGTTCATACGGACGGACGGACGGACAGACGGACATGGTTAACAAATTTGCGCTGCGTCTATGTCTCTGGAGTCTGTATGCTTAGTCTCAACTTTCTAGCTATTCCTGAGATCTCGACGTTCATACGGACGGACGGACGGACAGACGGACATGGCTAGATCGACTCGGCTATTGATCCTGATCAAGAATATATATACTTTATATGGTCGGAAACGCTTTCCTGTGCTTGTTACATACTTTTCAACGAATCTAGTATACCCTTTTACTGTACGAGCAACGGGTATAATTATCTAGAACATTTATCAAATTTATGTCATTCAAGATCCTGACGGATTGTTTATAAATGTGAGTGCCACAGTAGGCACTGTCTACTGCTGATCGCATTTTTGTGCTGTCAGAACTATTTAAGCCGTCAGCTTTCACCCGATTCCAAATAAACCGGAAGCGTAAATAAACATTTGGGTCTAGTATTCGGAGAAGCGAGCCGATAACTTCTGCGTTGCTGAGTCAATTCGAAGTGGCCTCCCTTCGGAAATTGCTAACTGACCAGAACAGCTGAATCAATCGCCAGCTGGATGATTAGTGGTTCTGGTAGTCAGACGCTCTCAAACCGATTTTATTTGCCGGCCGATAGCCCCACAATGCAGAACAAACGGAGGCTTCTGCGGGAGTATAGATCCTATGATGACCTTAGTGAGCACTACCGCATGTTCGGGTCCCAGTCCCTGGATTCTCTGCAGGATCGCGTGGACATGAATCCCAGTGGCAGCGATGGGTTATCCACGGACGGACTCGACTTCTGTTCGCAGTCCCACTCAGGATTGCTGAGGGAGCACAACTTCAAGATTAAGTCGTACTACTACAACGTGGGAAGCTGCGTACACTGCCGGAAAAGGTGAGTTGCATTTTTGTATTACACTCAAGGGGCACTACATGTTGCTAAACGTGGAAGGAACGTACATCTGAGAGGACTTTGATCAGAACTAGCCCACGTTTCTTGGGAATTATACTCACATGAAAAGCTGAATAATCACAGCTACCCTCTCAAGCCAACGTTTCCCTCCCTAATCTCCCCAAGCGTGTTCCTGGTCTTCTTCCAGAATCCGCTTCGCCATGGCCAGCCTGCGGTGTCGGGCGTGTCCGCTTCGGTGCCACATCACTTGCTGCCGCCAGCTGACAGTGAACTGCATCCCCCAGCCCCAAATGACCACGAAGCGAGGAGGTCTCAGCGACTATGCGCCTCGGGTGGCGCCCATGGTGCCGGCCCTAATTGTCCATTGTGTAACGGAGATCGAGGCTCGGGGATTGCAGCAGGAGGGGCTCTACCGTGTCTCCTCGACCCGGGAGAAATGCAAGCGGCTGTGTCGCAAGCTGCTGCGTGGCAGGTGCACGCCACATTTGGGCAATAAAGACACCCACACATTGTGCTGTTGTGTGAAGGACTTCCTTCGTCAGTTGGTTCACCCCCTGATTCCCATTTACCATCGAAGGGATTTCGAGGAGGCCGCGCGGCATGACGATCCTCTGGCTGCGGAAATGGCGGTATATCTAGCGGTTCTGGAACTACATCAGGCTCACAGGGATACGTTGGCCTATCTAATGCTCCACTGGCAGAGAGTTGCAGAAAGTCCTGACGTCCGTATGTCGGTCAACAATCTAGCCGTGATCTTCGCTCCAACTCTGTTCGGGGATCTGGATCTGACCCTCGAAAATGTGGTCATTTGGCAGCGGGTGCTGAAGATGCTGCTCCTCTTGCCCGCCGGATTTTGGACTCAGTTCTTGGAGGTTCACCCCCTTCCCACTTCATTGGGCAGCACCTATGATTTTGAGGACCGGTACAATCAGCGCCAATGGGACGGCTCGTCCAATCTGGGATGGTCTTCGGTGAAGACCTACTTTAGATCAATGGTAAGCCCTTTGTTTTCACTTTTTATTTTCATCCAAAGATATTTATATCTTTAAACCAAACTCAATACAAACGCCTTTAAGTGGAATTATTGTTTCAGGTTAACCTTAGCAGTACTAACCTATAGTGAAATTTGAAGTACTTGGGACATCGAGATTGGGTGAAGTCAACATTTTGAATGTTCATGTTTTTTTTATTTTATATTAGCGGCTTATTCACTACAATAATAAAATTAATAAAAATTGGATCTCTAAAATGTTATGTGTATGTTTTGTTGAATTAAACGCGGCTAATAAACACTAATTATTGCATACGAGCCACTTGAACTCACGTACAATCCTTGGCTTATTAAATCACCATAAGCCACTCTAATAAAATCTGCCTTACTTTCAATATTTAATTTGAAATTTGGATGATGAAATAAAAAGACGAGCGAAAATCTTATTCGCACCACATAAATAATCTAGCATAGCCCAGAGCGACGTTATCGTAAAACTATATATTTCGAGTATTGAAACATTAATAAACATTTTTAATTGAATTTGCAATTTTTTTCGGCGAACGTTGATTAATTCCCTACCGCTGAAAACATGTAAAAAATTAATAATTTCCATTTCCCATATTTATGTTTCTTTGAAGCGTAAACCAGAGCACAAAGTAAAATATTTCGCCGCGAACACATATAAATAAGTTAAAGCGCCAAGAAAAAAGTTAGCATTTTAAAAACAATTTGGAGAGTGCCGTGCAAAAAAGTGCGGCCATTAAATGCAAAAAACAAGCAAAGCAAAACAAAACTCGAATGCACTGAACGAGTGCATAAATAGACTCACTCCCAATATCAGTCGATCGGATCCCAGGCCAATATATGGCAATACTCGTACATGGACATGGTTCAAATAATGTATAATACAATCAAAAACAAACACAAACACAGAGCGAGACAGCATGTGTGTGAAGAGCATTCGCAGTGCGCTTCTGTTGCTAACCGCCAGGAATGGCAAATGGGCTGGCTGGCAATTGTTGCAGTGCACTGCAGTGGTCGCCCGTTAACGTTAACCAAATGCTAATGCCAAAGGCCACAAACAAAGCGCAGGCACGCACACCAGTGCGCTTTTAGGGGCAGTTCGCACCAATACCGTGTCAGAAAAATGCTGCGAAAAAGGCGAAAAAATGCAAAATTAAATAGGCAAAACAAAAATAAAAATAGTTTACATAATTCATGTATTATATCGGATCACATTTTAATGCCCGCCGCATGTGTGCGTGTACGGAAAACATTGCCTACTTGGGGGTGCGAGTGAAAATTGTTTAACAAATGGCATGACTGCAATGTATGTGAGTGTGCGCGGCGTGTTTGTGTGCGCCTGCATAATTCGCGTGCAGTTTTTGCTTTTTTAAGACTTTTTAGCCTATTTTTATTGTTAATTAAATGAGGGGAATAACAGACACAGTCCACCGATGCATCGCGATGTGGAGCATGCAAGTGTGCGTGTGGGCATACATTCGCGAGTATGTGTGTGGGCGTGTGTTTATTTTGATGTGCGCAACAATTTTGTGCAATTTTTCTATTTTTGTCGGCAGTTTTTCACCCGCTCGGGCATTTTCCGCTTGTTGTTCGCATGTAATTTACTAATTGATAGTGTGAGCTTGCCCCATACCGCCATGCCGCCATGCCACCAAACCGACACGCCCCCGCCCCCCTCTGCAGCCACTGACCACTTGTGTAATTGTGTTAGTGCCTGCCACACATGAGCTCACACAAAGTTTAAAGCGCAGCAAGGAATAATGGAAAAAAGTAAATGCAAATGTCAAACAAAACTAAAAAAAATGGCGGTTAAAAATAGTAGACGCGTATTATGCGTGGCGGGGTGCGGAGAGAAAAACTAAAAACCAGAATCTCTCACCAATACTAGCACAGCGTGTTACTAATAAGATAGGGTAAAAATCGCATCGCATTTTTGTGTTTTTTTCAGTTAATTCTGCACTTTTTTGCCCCTTTGCTAGGCGTGTTCTATAATTTTATGTAAGCTTTGTGTTGGTCTACCCAAACAAGTGGGCGCGGCATGTGTCCATAAAAAGTTCCCTTTTTCCGTATTCTTCTCGCCGTTTTTTGTGGATAAGACAAATATTTTTGTTGAAGGTAAAAAACTTTAAAAAATACACGTTCGTGATTAATTTTGTTTTTAAAGGATTTCAATTACAATAAGGACTTTCCTTGGGAAAACAAATATTTGCGTTGAGTTTGGAATGTTTTTGTGGAGTGCTTTAAAAAGCTTAAAAATATGCAGAGAATGCTGCGGCAAATTATTAAATGCAGAATGCATCTTTGCTTGCTGGACTAAAAACGGTGAGGTCCTTAAAGCGTTTTTATTTTAGGTTCTTCTCTTTTAATATTTAACCATGTTCATCAAAAAGTCTGTATTCAATCAAGGCTCTTAGTTACTTATTTTAAACATTATTTTAAAATAATGTGTGCTTTTCATTTGTCCTGTGCAAAAAAAGAACCGAATAAACCTCCTGACATGCGCCCCGAAATGGTGAACATAATTTTTGGTCAGCTGAAAAAACGGGTTGGAAAGAGCAATACCGTACCCCCCCGCCACCCGAACCATCGGAAAACGATGCATGGGAAGAGGAAGAGCAGAGCACACTAACATGATAGGCTGGACGAAACTTCCACACACTCACACACACACAGGGAAATGTGGCCAGTTCCAGCTTAAAAGGTACAAAAAAACCGGAAAGGGGAGCTGCTGCAGGACTTTTTCCATACGTACATATGAAAGTGCCAAGTGTAGTAATTCCAATTGAAGCTGGACTGGGCAACAACAAGCCGACTGCCAAAGTCCTGCAGCACGAGCAGGATCGTCGAGGAAAAACAAAAAATGCGAAGTGTGGGTAATTAAAAAAGTAGCAGCAGCCGCTTTTGAGCGTAGAAACGCACTAATTTCCAGTAGTGCAGCTCACACACACATGCAGACCCGAGCAGGGAGTACATGAATGTGCCAAAAAGAAGTACAAAATTGACACACTCACTCGCAGAAGGACGAAGTGCACACACACTAGCGCACGCATGCAGAGGAACACGAAAAAACGGAGAGCGTAGCATACTTTTAGGCATGCTGCTATTTCACTTTGTCCCGCACAAATGAACACCTCCGCACTATGGGAAATTTGACCACTTTTTCTGGCCTAAATTAATAACTCCAGAACGGGGAGAGATATTCAATTGGTGTTTTTTGTATGGGGTTACACTAGTCCATATCTTTTATGATACCAAAAATTGTGGGCGTGGCACCGCCCTTTCTATTTTTTATAATTTATAACTCCAGAACGAATAAAGATATTTAATTTTTTTTTTTTGCATTAATTTGCACTAGACCATATCTAAACTTACCCCAAAAACTGGGGGCGTGGCACAGTCCCTTATATTTATATTATTAATTTTCGTAAAGGCTTTCTCTCATTTTGTATGCTTTTTCTAATCTCAGCCAAAACAACTGATTTCGTGATAGAGTTTATATTCTTAATTATTTTACAGAAGTTAACAACAATAGTACTAATAAAAATAACGAAACAATTCAGCAACCGCCTTGTTTAACTCCCGTTTAGCATGAGATTACTCTGAATTTGGAAAAGTAGGGTTAAGTCTAAAATCTATAAATTCTCCCAGAATCGGTAAAAGTGGCTTTTAAAATTACAATAATCTGAACAAGAACTAAATAAGCTACAACATGAGGTATATTTCATTGATGCAATTTGCTGCAATCACTTTAAATCTCTATTCAAAGTTAGGCATTATAAAAAAAAATACTTTTGTAAAGCAACTAAGATTTTTACTAAATTACTGGGACAACACTGGTTTTTTTTTCTATTGAATGTTGCAAACGCCTTATAGAAGGCCCACTGATTAAAATACTTTTTACAGAATGGAAATTAACGTTTTGGTTCCAAAGATATTAGAACTTTTGTAACGAAAGAAAAACTTAATGTTGCAGATTGTTGTTTTGTGTACGCGCAACAGCTGTTTTAAACAGCTGATTTCTTTGTTGTGGCGCCATCTATTAAAATTTCTGGTATGCAGCACTAAAGATTGGTCAATTATGAATGCGTACACTAAATATTATTGTAATATTCCGACTTTCAGAAAATGGGTTTTGGCCAGAAAAATGGGTCAAATTTCCCATAGTGCGTCCATGTCGGCCCTCTGGCACCCCTCTGGCACCCCTCTGCCGCCCCTTTGGCACCCCCACCAACAACAACCCTATCTACTCCCCTTAATCACCCCTTTCAGAGGGTGTGTGTGTGTGGCATCGCTCATCAGCGCTGCAAATGTTGTTAGCCTCGCACCGCAAATTGTGGGCATTGTGGGTGTGGCATATCAGCCGGACACATCATTCGTCCGAAAATGTTCGCTGTCAGCACTGCTGTTCTTCGAGAACAAAACAAAACCCGCGAAAATAGTTCACCTAACATAGCTGCTGCAAGGGAAATCTATTTTGGGAGATTCTCAGGTGACTCTTTGGCAATGCTTAAACTGAATTTTCTGTAATATTCAAGAGGTCGAAGTGAATTGAAAGTGAGCCCAGACAAGATACGCCATCATAACTTAGGCCACCGGTATGGAATCTCACGCATATCGGTGACCCACAAGGATTCTTGGCAACAGCTCTCCTCTTACAGCTGGCACCTTCTGGCCACAAATAACCGTTAAAAAACAATAAGCTCAATTAGCAGCAATCAACGCAGGCCGTGGACGCTGCACAATTGACATTTTACGGGCAAGTGCAGCTGTTGGCTCAGGGGTTTTGGCCTGGCTTTTAGCCACGGCTTGAGTGTCAATACAAGTGCATGGGGAGCCGCGAAAAAATGTGAGAAAACGAGGCAACATGATACGAGCACTGGCTGACTGCACTGAAAAACAGATTTCGAAAGTTTGGACCCAGATTCACCGATTCAAATGTATACTATTCTTCCCCTTGCCTAACAATTTATTTCATCGTGGATGCCACAGACCCTTTAAAAAATGGTTTTTAGCTGCCAAAAGTTTTTACATATTATTAAAGGCTTCTGGAAGTAAGCAGTATTACATTTTGAATACAAATTACAGAGACGAATTTTTTTCCTGTTCAAGTCCAAGTTTGTTCTAAGCTCAAGAAATAGTTGGGTTTAAAAATATAAAACATATTAATTTGAGAAGTAATTACTTTCTTGATGGCATTTAAGAATGTTCATCTCTTTTATAAAAAATCTTGACAAATATGCATGTGAGTAAGAGAGGGTTTTCCCTCAGTGCCATTGAAATTCGAATCTTTTGTCGAGCTTAATCAAGTGGAAAATTGTAAACAAAAGCCGATGCCTTGCCGGGCTCTGTCAGAGCTTCGAATCCGATTGGACACGATCCCCCTCGGTCACCCAATCTTACGGTCAACTGGTTCCTGCAGCGCCGTCGGCTCCGGCATAATTTAACAGTGACCACCCTTAGCCTTGAGTTCCATTGCCAGCAGCAGGCATACATATATCGAGGTATGAAAATCGAAACGGGAGCGGATGCACTCACCTGGGGGCACATTTTGCACTGATACTTTCGCCCACTCCCTCCGCCGGTGGCATGTCCACCCGCCACGGAGGAGACTCCGCCGGGTCCACCCATTTTGCTGGCATTGATCGGCTGGGGCACCACCAGCAAAGCGGCCGCCGAAGCAGCTGCCACCGCCTGGTTGTGATGGTGGGCGGCGGCGACGGCGTGGTGGGAACTGGCGCCGAGGCTGGAATTGCCACCAACAGAGGCGCCACCGCCTCCTCCGCCAACTCCGTTGGATGCACCTAGACCCAGGCCACCTGCAATAAGAAGAAATGGAAGTCGGTCAGGTACAGGATGCCAAAACACATTTGAATGGAAATATAGAAACCGAAAACACTTTTAAGCTATTTTTATTTTTAATGACCAACTATCACCAAAGTGTCCGGAATCGATGTTCGTTTCTGTAATCAGTTTCCAAGTGCCCGTAAGTCATCACCTCACCCATCCACCCATCAACTCACCTTGTCCGGTAACCGCGTGATGCTCCAGACGATTGTCATCCAGAAAGTGACCTGCAAAAGCAATTGAGTTGTTGCATTTAGTTGTTATATGTCAGCGCAGTGGCGCCACGGCTTGGGGCAGCATTGGCGCTGCCCCACGGTTGTCCATCAAGTTCTGGTTCGGTCGCTGCTCGTTTGGCGTCCGTTGAAGTTGCCGCCGCTGACGTTCACTCACGTTGGCCATGTCGCCACCTGACCACCTGAGCAACCCGAGCAACCCGAGCAACCCAGCTCCTGGCTGCCTGATCTTTTTTCTAATTAAACTGAGACATTAGTTGGCCGTGCTGATTGCCACTGGGAAATCGCCCGAGGAGTTATGTGAAAATAGTTTCGCATTTGCCCGCGCTTTAGAATTTTTTCCCCGGCCCATTTGCGTGCAAAAATTGTGTGAATCCGTTAATGAGTTTGTCTGCCCTGCTGGAAGGCTTGGCGGACGTAAAGGGTAGCCCAGGATTTCGGGGTAATCATATAATTATGAACCATAAGCACAATAAGCGCTGGGGAAATTCCTCTGTAATCCGGCTTAGACAAACGAACTGAACCGAACCGAACCCAAGCCAACCAAACCGAATAGCTCGGTTTCTGAGCGCCCCGCTGCTATGTCAAAAACATTTCTCTAATAAAGCATTTGCAGATAATTGCTGGGCCCCGTCCACCGCCACTTCTGTGTTAATTACACGAGAGCTGGCCACTGGCGCCAGCCGGAAAGTTCAGCTAATGAACAGTGGCCTGAAAGCTAAAGCTCCTCAGCGGCATTTCAAATGGACGACCGGCAATATGAGCCGGGTGCACCAGTAAAAGTTGCCTTATTGTTAATTTGTACAAGCAGTGTATCCGATCCGAGTACATCTACATCGAAGCTAACAATGTGGACGATCGCTATCGCAACAAAGGCAACAGCAACAGCAAAAGCAACAGCAACCGTAGCAGCAACAACGACCTTATTGGCCAATTGCCTAGCGTTGACATTATCGCTCGGCGATCATTGCCGCCAACGTCAACGCCAACAAGCTCTGGGGGTCCAGATGCAGGCTTACCTTTACCTGGCCGACTAAGCCATCCGGAGGGAAGTTGCTGCTGCAACAGTGCCTCCAAGCGGGAGCGTGTTGCTGTCAATGTTGCTTGTTGCAATGTTGGTAGTTGCAAGCTGGCTGTTGAAGCAGCAGCAACAATCCGCTACCAGCAAGCCAGGCTAAAATGTTGTTAGCATTTTAGGAATTTATGTAAACATCTTGTAAGTATTCTGCGACTGTTGTTGCTGTTGCGGCTGCTAAAGGTCAGTTTTCAGCTCATTTCGCTGCACTGAGAAAAATGTGAGCTAGCTATATAGTCCAAATATGATCGTTTCTACTTGTTATAAAATATATAACTAAAAAAAAGTAATATGAAGTAATGTAAAATATATGTCAACTTTGTATCTCATTGGACATCTCAGATCTAATTATTTCATTTATTTATTATTTCAGCTAGTAAGGACCTGGCATGAAGGTTATTAAATTCAAAATGGGAAATGGGAAATTTCCTTTCTGTGCGATACTCCGTGGGAGTATGGGAACGGAGCGGATTGTCTTAGCGGCTTTTGTTCGGCGGCCCGCACGCGTTTTCCAATTTAGCGTTTGCATTCTTCGCCGAGTGAATTTAGATCGGTATCTGGGAGATCTGCGGTTCGCGCGCCTCGATCTGAATCTTGGAAATTCGTGATTATCGGTCGGCCTGTTTTTGTGAGCAATTAATTAACAAGAGCATTGTTGTCAGTCAGGCTCGGTACTGGGTAGATCAAGTGATCCGGTGGCTTCTTGGGATAGGTCTACTGGTGACTCACCTTTCTGCAGATTGTTGTGGTGGTGGTCGTTCATTTTGGCCTAAAAGGGAAAGGAGAACACGTATTGACATTTAGTTAATGCGTCACTAGGCGGTCCCATGCGCTTTTGGCGGCTTGGAAAAGCCAAAAGCAATTCAGTTAATTCGATTTGCAATTGCCGGCTCTAATCTGGCCAATCCACGGTAATTGCTTGTTTTCTAATGTCAATTCATAATTATTCCACACGCATTTAATTAACCCCATCAACTTAACATTATTATCAAATATTCATTTGCAAATGTGCCAGAGTGACCTCGCATCAAAGGGCCATAAAACAATTTGGAGCGCTGTCAAAATATTTATTCATTACACAAAATTTTCTAATGACTCTCAAATCGGCAAATCGCATTACAATGTCCGGCGAAAAGCGAATGCAGTTATCACAGTGTCGCGAATAATCACGAATAACAAATGTTTTCGCCAGCTGTCAGGGCGATTCAAAGCTAAACAAGCGATAAATGTTAAATGAATTGAAAAGCAAATCGAATGCGTGACAAAACCAACAGTCCAGACACATCAGCTCCACTGACAGCAAATATAAATAAAAATTCTAACCGCCAGCGAGAGTGATAGATGGAAACAGAAACGAAAAAAATGTGGAGCGCGGAAAATAGGGAAAAGAGTTGTCTAAAAAATGCCACCGCTTTCGATTGCATGTAAATTCCAAATGTGGGTTAAAATCCTTCAGCCAGACATGACCTAGGACGAACTGGCCTCCGTCGTCATCGATGCGATGCCAAAACAAAAAAGTGCAAATCGAATAAAATAAACATGGCCCGCCGCCGGCTGTGTCAAAAAATAAATGCCAGCCGGCTTTTTTCTAAACTATTTCCATATGCTTAGGTCGGGCGGGGAAGCCCCGAATGCAACAAGAAAATATAAATACAAATATTGCAGCGGCAAAACAAAAGCAAAATCTAGTCTGGCTTTGGCCAGACACAGTGGGCAATGAAAGTAAATAAGCGTGATGGGTGGTTAGATGGGTGGCTAGATGGGTGGCTAGATGGGAGGTTGGATAAATGGATGGATGCCTGGGATGTTGGGAGGTGCAGGAAGCGGAGAGCAAAACAAATCCAAAACGTTGGCGGCACGCGAGTTTAGAATTTGTTTTTGTTTCGCCCCTACCAACGGGCGGGCCATAAAGTTATGCCAGTATGTTTTAGCACCGTTCGGATACGGATGCGGATACGTATCTATAGATAAACTGCCATTGCCAAAGCGAGGAGCGTTGGCATTTAGCGGCTCACTTACCTCGTACTCCTGCTTCAGGGACATCGGGTGATGCTCGCTGGCATGCTGATGACTGCGCGGCGTTGGCGGCCAAAGATTGTAATCGCCTATGTCTTTGGCATGCTGTGGTTATTTGTTGGTTTAGCGGTCCGTTTTGTTGGTCGATTACCCGATTACCCGGCCCACAGCACATGGAATAAAAAATGTATGTCACATATTAGTGGGATTCATTTTACTTTCTAAGCCGACTCTGAGTATTAAGGATGGCATAATTGAACGCCCTATGGAAAAGTGGATTTTCATAGTTATTACTAATTATTTTGTAAAATGTAAGTCATTCATTAACTTCGGTAAGTACAATATGGTAATTATTATGATTTTCATGAGTTCATTTTGACTTCGCTGGCCGTGGTAATCAAATTGCATAAGATCTTGGTTTGTTCGGTGCTAAATGCGATCCAATATAAACTGCGTTTAACCAATTTTAATTCAAATTAATAAAAATATTAAAATATTTTTAAGAAACGCTTTCTCAAACACCTTAAATGTTAGGCCAATTAGTTAGTTAGGCCAACTAACAATGGGTTGCTGAGCTTTTTATTACAACTCATTTAACTAACCTCGTCTTCCTACCGACCATTTAAAACCATAGGTAAGTCCGGTTTCCCTTCCCTTATTAACCCTATAATGTCCAGATCCTGTTGCGTAAAAAGCAAAACTGGGACTCGACGTATGCAGAATATTTTGCCTTGGTGCATAAATAGTTTGCTTTAGGACATGAGATGATTTCCTGAAATAATTAATCGATCGGATAACTGTTTGTGTGACCTGAAATTCAAATCCACTTTACACTTGCTACAACATAAACATTCAGAGCGTGCCTAAATATAGTTTGCACTCTTGATCTATTGAAACAAGATCTCCGTTTCCGATGGGCTCAGCAAAAAAATGGTGGCAAAAAAGGGCCTGCATGAATTGGAAACCGCCAAGAAAAGTCGAACAAAAAGTGGTGGCCATCGGCTCGAAATACTAATGCAAATAAATGTGAGTGCCAATTGAAATAGAAAACCGCGCTGCACACAATCGAGGTGTCAAAGCGACGGCGGCGGCGACGGCGACGGCGATGGTGAATGTCGACGAGAGCGACAAAAGTGCGGCGGCTTTTGGTGTTGGCCCAACTCAAAAACGTGAAAACGCAAAAAATCGGAGCAAAACAAAGCAGGCCAAAACACAACTAAAAAAGTGTTGCATAGCGCAAGGGGAGTTGGCCACTGTGTGATAGGCCCACACATATGCGGGTGTGCGTGTGTGTGCGTAGGTGTGCGTGGGTGTGAACCGCTGAGCGTTAGCTTTGTTGCTCTAGTTGCCTCTCCTCGCGCTCTCTCTCTCTCTTGCTCTTGCTCTTGCTGGCTCTGCGGCTCCTTTTGGCCAACTCTGCACCGCCCCACTCCCTGCAGCCATGACTAGTTAGTAGGAGGGCTAAAAAGAACACAGGAGTGGCAAAAAAACGCGCAGAGACAGGCAGGCACACACGCACAGACGCAGCTGCTGATGTTGATGCTGATGAAGATGACCAGAGCCATGGACATGGCTGTGGACATGGACGGAAGTCCCCTCTAACAGCCCAGCACCAAATACCAGTCCAGCAGCAGCGGCAACTGCAGCGGCAGCGACAACAACAGCAACAGCCACAGGAAGGCGTCGCTTGGCCCACTCCCATTTTCCATTTTCGCCAAGTTCGGTTTGCAGTACGCAGCAAAACTGGACAGGATAAAAAAGGAAGACATTTGCGAAACGCAAAAAAATGGCACAGCGCAGCAGCAGCTTTCTCTTTCTCCTCTGCTGTCTCGCTCTGAAGCTTAAAAACAAAAAAAAAAAAAACACAAAAAAACGCAAAAACCAAAGAGTTTCTAAAGGAAAAAAATCAAAACAAATTTTTTAACCCCTTCGCCGGGCAGCTGGCAGCGACGTCGACGTCGGGTGGTGGTTGGGGGTGGGGCAGATTGGGTGGCTTAGCCGCCTCTATGCAGCGTTAAAAAGTGCAAAAAATTAGGCGGAAAACGTTAAAACATTTTTTCCCTTTGCAATTGCACGTTCTGACCATCCGACAGGACTCGCACCAGAAGGACCCCGAACCCAGTCTCCAAAGCGTGTTTTGCACAATGTAGCAACCTTTGCCAGGGGTTTTGGTCCTGCTTGGTCTGGTCAGACTCCCTCTCATCCTCGCAAGACGCTCCGCTCCATGCCCCTTCACCTTGGCTTTGCTGTTCCTGCTCCTGCTCCTGGTCCTGCTCCTTCTCCTGATCCTGCCCCTGCCCCTCTGCCTTGTGCATTCCATTTTTATTTTATTTCCTTCCTCTTCACATCTTTTTAGTCATGTTGCCACTGTCTGCTTCTATTGATTTTTTTCGCATTTAGTCGCTAAAAAAAACTACATTTCTGCTTTTTTTCGTGTCCAAATGTTTGACCATCCGCACTTCTGTCTCATTTCTGCAATGCCCTTCGCAAAGGTTAAGACAGCTTTGCGATTCACCAAGGATATTGTTTGGCTTATAAACTTTTGGCTTTTATTTTTAAGTTAGTCAAAATTTGTTTTGAAATAATGAAAGATCTAGAATCTTGATCACATTACACCAAATCGGAGTGTATGTTTGGAACTACAAGAACAAGCCGCGTTCTTCAAGGGCATTTGAATCTTCGGCTTTTCATCAGTATCTTCACTTCTTGCCTAGTTTTTTGTCGCGAAGTGCAGCGGGAGCTCTGAGGTTAGAATATGTTGTCCCCGGTTCTTGTTGATTTTGTTGCTACACAAAAATTTTGTCCAACTTTGTTGCAATTACTTTAAAAAATTGAAGTTGCTTGCGGTTTTGGCGGTTCTGCTTTCCGTCCATTTCTCTTTTCGCGCACGGAAAGAGAACTCCGATCCCAATTCGACGTGCCGTGACTGGCCCCATTAGTCAGTTTTAGCCTCGGATACAAAATCGGACTGAAATCAAATCGTGGTTGGCGCCAAAGGAGTAAGGGTGAGCAGTGCGAACGGGTTGTTTCACTTCGCTTTTCAATTTTCACTTTTTCGTTGACGGTTCTTTCCTCTAATTGAAGCGTACGTATTAATTGCAAAGCTTTGTTTTCCAACGCGCTGCGGTTGGTGGTTTCCTTAATGCGGCAGACGAGCTCGAATATGTTTTAAGGATACATAATTCATTCCCGACTAACTAATCTACTAGCATAGGGATGCTTTGGCGAAAATTAAGTGCAAAATTAATTAATGAGCTTCCTTACCAACTTGGCACCGCTTGTCTCGGCCAACTAATTTCGCTAATGCAAGTGACAACAGCAGCAAAAAATGCCGTGATTGTTGACGCAGCCAGTTGGCAAAGGGCACATGAATGGCGAAAAGGATGGGAGGGCATTGTTGAACTTTAAAAATTAATTAACTTCGAATATCCTTTAAGATCCATGCGGGTGTAGCAAAGTTTTAAATGGATTTCGCCAGGACTCGCTAACGAGTCCATTCAGCGGGGATTCCGAGCAGGGTGGGGTGGAGATCCAAGGTGAACCTTTCTGCCTGGACACGTCGTCGTCCTTGGAGACAATCACTCTCCATTCAAAACAATAATTTCGCTGCTCCTTGAAAAAACTGTTGGGAAACTCGCTGGAGCTCAATGAAAAGCAAGAGGAAAACAAAGAAAGACGGAGCAAAAAACGGGAGGGTGAAAAACAAGACCAACAAAACAACGTTTAACGCGTCGCGCAAAGAAAAACTTGTTTACATCTTAAAAAACGCACAAAAAAATGCAAAGAAAAAATTGTACGATTTTTTACACACCGTGGCACGCGAGCAGAGAGCAGAGAGTTTTGCTGGAAATTCGCAGAAGGAGCAGCGGCAAAAACAAAACTAAAAAGGTGAAAAGGTCGAAGGAAGGGGAAACTCAAAAGGATTTTTTTCAGCGTCGCGTCTGCTTTGAGAAATGGAAAGGGTTAGGGGTTCAGGAACAGACGTCGAAGGGGCTGAGTTGAGTTGGCCGAAAGAGTTGTTGGCCCGAAGTTTTGCCCAGTGAAAGTGCAGGAGAAAGGTGGTAGGATGTTACTCTCCACTCCTGCCCCGAAGAATAGCAGCAGATAAGCTGATGGAATCGAAGGGAGTTTTGGCAAATCACTGGAAATGGCCTGACCTGAAGCTGGACTCCAGGGCTAAGGTCGTTGTCTTTGGCACTTACTTAAGACCTTTTTTTTCGAAAAAAAAATACATTTTTTGGGAATATAAAACTGTAACACCCCAGCAAGTAAACTTAAAGTGCTGACGAAAATTAATAGAACTAGACTGCAATTAAGACTCCCATTTAATTTTTACAGGCAGCTATCACTCATTTAATTCACTTAGCCCAAGTTTGCTTGCATATTAATTATGGCGCAGCTTCATTGGTCTCTTGGAACCACGACTGCAATGTCAAGTGGAAAAGTTTTCCATGCTCTACTTTTCCTCCTTTCGCAGCTGCGTCCAACTTGCTTTATCACGGAAAAGTTGCTCCGTGACGAGAAAAACTGCAAGACAAACTTCAATGACAAGTCCAAAGTTTGTACACTGTCGCAAAGCCATCGGTTGGCTTGAATAGATTTAATTACCAAAAGGATTTCATTCCCTTATTCAAATTATTAAGTGTTTTGAAAATGAAAAATTGGTTCTTCCAGTTTTCATAGTAACGTTCTGATCTACCTATATTTTTGTTTACCTGAAAAGTATTATTTTGCAATATCAGAATAAACTATAGACTGTCAAACGAAAATCATGCCGAATTTATTTTAATTGACGCCATTGTAATTTTAACAAATTCTTCAAAGCAGATGGTTCAAATTATCGTCCAATTAAGTTAAGACCTGTGATAGTAATTCGTTATGAGCTTTCACTTTTGATTTTTTAGAGTGTGGCCGAAATTAACAAGTCAAACGCCCCTCGAATTTTGACCGCCCCCGTGAATCCAGTTCCGTATATACTCACGTCAACGTTTCCGTTCCACATGTAGTGCATGCCTACGGCGCCAGGATCGTGGTGCGTCTGGCCGGTCATGTGCTCGGCCATCACGGCGCTCATCCAGTGGACCAGGCCCTGGGTGGGATTCTGGCCCTGGACGCCGCCGATCGGCATGTTGGCAGCGGCGGCGGCGGCGGCAGCGGCGGCCACAGCAGCGGCCGTTGAATTCGAATTGGGGTTATGAGCCGGGTTTGGATCGGAGTCGGAGATGGAGATGGAGATGGAGTTGGAGGTGGGGTTCTGGCCAGAGTTACTCTCCTGACTTTTGCACGTGGCAGCGGCGACCGCGTCCGGCTCTGATGGTGGTGACTTTATGGAGCTGCCAAAGTTTGAACGCGTCTGTGATGCGGGTTGGGCTTGATTCAAATTAATTGCGGACACTGAAGTCGCTTGGGTGGCGCTCGTCTCGTTGGGCGGCGTGGGTGGTGTTGTTGGGTGGTTGTTGGTGTGGTTGTTGGTGTGGCCGTTGCTGCTATTACTGACAACCTCGTTGTTGTTGCCGGTGGACCACGAGTAGCCGCTGTTGTTGTGCGGCTTCTGCAATGAAAAATGGTTTGTTGCCAGTGTGAAAAGGGTTTCGTCAAACATTTAAAAATGTTGAGTTGGTTAATGCATTGAGCATGAAAAAAGAAATGGGTTTTTATTCGAATTTATACTGTATCGTATGAGTCGTACTGTGTTTTTTTTCAAAGTAGAATCTTCGTCTCTCTAAGCATTCCATATTCACAGACGAGTTAAGAATCGATCATAACAAACCAAATGGTTTTAATAATGTTAAGAAGATTAGAATTCCTTATCCTAACATCAAATACTCAATAATAATCAATAGTCGCAAATACTTACCTGCCCTATGAAATAATGATACTTTTAAGTTTAAATCTAAATTGCTCACTGAGTGACCATATCAAGTCGTTTATCTAGTACTGATAGAAACATTAAGTCTCATGCGACAATTATGTTCTAATTGTGGGGCAAGTACTCTTATTTAAGGGTTGCTTCATGCGCACATCAAGGAGAAGGGCGACACAGGAAAGCCTTGTTTTATTTGTACTTATCTGTATCCCAAAATAATCAAAATTAAACCCCCTTAAGTCCCATTTATGACCCCTCATTTACTTCCACACACATTCGCATACTAACATTCGGCGTTGGGTTCTCTGCGATGATGGGTTTCTGCTCCCCATGTCCGGCGGCTTCCTGCGCCCCGTTCTCCTGATCCTGCTCTTCGAGCTCCTTCTTCACGTGACCATTCTCCGGAACGCAAGCGGTCGCTGCAGCTGCCGTGGAAAACAGCAAGTGGCGACCTGAGGTGGGTGATAAGCTGGGGGCGGGACTGGGTGAGGGCGTGCCGGCGTAGAACTTGTGGTGCTGCTGTTGCTGTTGTTGCTGCAGAACGGCGGTGGCGAGCAGGCTCTTGTAGAATTCGGCGGGCAACAGGAAGGGCGAGGGGGTGGATGTACCGGGGGTGGGGGGTCCGAGGGCGCCCATGTATCCTCCACGCTTCAGCTGATCCTTCAGCATGTCCATGTCCGAATGGCTGTATTTTCCAATGAGTTCGTGCATGACAACCAACTTCGGTGGAGCCCAAATGTAGGCAGCGCTTTTTCCTCCCGCTCGACAATTTCACTTTCAAACGGGAAAGCCCACGCTTACAGCAATGTATCTAACTGAAGCACGGCTTGTTTGATTTTCCACGCACACAAGCATTTCACGTTGAAAAAGGGGGGACGAAAAAGCAAACAAAAAGTTTGCAACCAAATCTGATGTCTTTTTATTTGGGCTTAACTTTTATTTCATTTTAGATAGCGGGGGCGGAGTGCACTTCAGAAACTTTTTCCCCGCCTTTATTTTTTTAGGTGCACACTAAATTGAAACAAATAGAAATGATTTGCCACCAGAAACTTGCTAGCGACGACCTTGAAAAGTTTTGCTGGCTGGCAGTTTGCTATTTTTTGTATGCTTTTTTTGTTTTTATGGTTATGCTGGTGATGGACATCTGTAGCAATCCTTTTTACTTGCATGTGCTGACCAATTTGTTTTTTCGGTTTGATGTTTCGCTTATTGTTTAGTAAACACTTTGTCGGTT
This sequence comes from Drosophila santomea, assembly GCF_016746245.2. Classification (NCBI taxonomy): domain Eukaryota; kingdom Metazoa; phylum Arthropoda; class Insecta; order Diptera; family Drosophilidae; genus Drosophila; species Drosophila santomea. Next base: position 7,219,837 of record NC_053019.2, on the reverse strand, counting down.
CTCGGCGCTCGTTGTCTCTGCGTTTTGATTTATTTGCTCAGCTGTGGGGTTTTGTTTACTTTTCATCTATGATTGTTTCATTTTGTGGCTGGCGCTTAGGTTTTTTTGATTGTTGCGATTTTCACTAGGTGAGTGAGTAGCGGAGTGTTAAGTTAGTCGTCCAGTGGCGAGTTTTTATTCGCCTTTTTCGTCATATTTGTTATGAATTCAATTTTCCAGCATTTTGTTGTTATTTAAGAGATTATTTTTTGGTTGATAATAAAATTCATTTATTTATTTAAAATACTAAGTAGATTATTTTATTTGTTTAAAGCGAAATATGAATATATTTTACTTGTATATTAAATGTAGTTTGCACTGGGTGATAGGAACTTTGCGTTACAATTTTATTTTACACTTTTCGGAGTTTACATGATTAATCCATATTTTTGCACTTTCGTTGAGGAACTTTATTCGTAAAATCCTTTATTTAACTTTGAGCTAACAAGCCTTATCCTTTGTAGCTTTTCTACATAAAAAGGAACTTCATTTAATGCCATCGTGGTGTTCAATTGCATTGTTTTGTTGGCACTGCTTTGAATTGGTATATGGGGCTTTAAGTTGCAGCTAACTGTGTACCGCATTTTCACTCATTTCGTGCTGATAAGAAAAGATTTGAGAATGAGTGCTTGCTGGTTGGTTGGTCTCCCGGGTGAGTTTGTGTGCGTTCCGGCTGTCCGGCAGTCCGCCTGTCCGGATGTCTTGTCCGTGAGTCCGTCTGCGTCTCCGTCCGTCAGCGAGCGTGGGATAACCTGCAACAACTGAGGAGCCCAACTGGAAGCCAAAGTGCAGCAGCTCAAGGCAAAAGAAAATGGCGAGCGCGCGCGAATGTTTTATACATACAAGTCTACACACATACACCCACAAACATGAAGGAATACGGTGTGCCAGTGTGTGCGTTAACTGAGACGCTTGTGTGTATTGTGACTGTGTTGTTGCTCCTCTCAACCTTCCTCCGCTGCAGTTTTTGTTATTTCTGCCCTTTTTTCATTTTATAATTCCCCCTCCTCGCTTCTTTTTTATATGCACAATGCCCGTTATAAAGACATACATTTGCAGTTTCAGCGCGCACTGCAGCATTTTCTTGTAAGAAAAGCGAAAAATGGGGAAAAATAGAAAATAAAGCTGAATTTGCGGAAGATGGTGGCGGAGCGGGGTGGAGCGGCAGATTGGGTTTCTTCTATACGGTTTGCTCATGTTTGTGATTTTTATTATTTTGATTTTGCCTCGCCGTCTTCAAGCGGCGCTTATGTGTGTGTGCTACACATCCTATAATAGGTCCTGTGTGCCTGTTTTCCTTCAAAAAGACGTTCTTGCTGTAGGCGTAGACAAGAATAACATCGTTTGGCATTTTTTCCCATTTGCCGGTACTCGAAAGTTGGCAATATCCACATCTACCTGCCCAAAACTAAAGTGTGATATAGTAGTAATGTTGCAAGGCTACTAAACTTTTTAGGGCCGCAAAAGTTAAAGCTATTTTTTAGTTGTCCTTCTAGTGTCAGCTATGTTGAGACTTCATAGACTTATATTAATACATAGTTAAAAAGATACTAATACTAATAATAATAATATACTAATTTGAAATTGTTGTGATTTTTCTGTCAATTATTAAACGTAAGCATACTGAGCTGAATATAGGGTTTGAAATAGTTGCCTATTATAAAAATAACATGTAATTGATATAGCTGAGTGATTTGCTTTAGTTGTTGGGTATCGATATTAGAAGAAAGCAGTAAAGTCGTTTAAGTCATGTCTTTGTCCTTAAAGCGCTGGATATAATAACCCGCTAATCTTAATTGCTCTTTTTCAGCCCTCGTCACGATGCGGCGCCATCTTGCGTGCGGTGGCCGCAACTGTCGGCCGCGAAAGGACACGGACACGGACACGGACACGGTTACGGATGTGGATGTGGGCACGGACGCGAGCGTGAGCGCGGCACCGCGACCAATAGATTTGGCCAAGTCCGAGCGAACTGAAGACAACGAGAGTTGCAGCCCGCCAAAGGCAACAAACCCAGGACCACATGCAACAATCGCAGCTACTGCGACGTCGACTGCGGCTGAGACGCCGGCCGCGGCTGCGACTGCGGCAGAGGCGGCGACTGGTGGAAAAAGGAAAACAGACAGAGCGGAAGCGAGCTCCGGCGACTTATGGCCATGTTTGTTGTACGGGTAAGTAGCAGCAGGAGCTGTAGAAAGCAGCAGCGAAATGGCGCGCGCGAAAAGGAAACTCAAGAAGTAGAGCTCGGAAAAGCAGCAGTAACAAACACGCACACTGGCACACACATACACACATACACACACTCGGACATAAAAAAGCCAAGTAAAAGCTTATTTTTTCTTGCACATGAAGCAAAAAAACGCCAGCAAACTGAAAGAAATACATTGCAGGCGTCGAGCAAAAAACGAAATAATAACAAAAAGTTGTAAAAGAAAAGCGAAACCGTGTGATGTCCTGGTACACACACATAAATGGGAGCAGAGGAAAATGCCGCGACGACACATCGAAGAAAGGATAAAAACATTCAGCGCTGCCTGCTCCGCAGTCGGCGTCGCTGCCTCTGCCAGCGTCGCTGCTCGAGGTTGGCTTCGGATATATATCCTTCTGCTGCCACTGCCACTGCTCAACTCAGCGCCCTCCTGGCCCCGTTAACATTTCACGAGCGCCAATTTCTCTCCTTCATTTTGTTTATATTATTTCCCTTTTCCTTACTAGTTTTTCCCCAGCTCAGCTGAAGCCCGTTGTTTGTTTGTTACCGCTTGCTGTGCAATTTTTCTGAATGGTTTTCTACTTTTTCCCGGCTGCAATTTATTCCGCCCAAGTTAAGTTTCATCTGTTTGATCTGAGCAGATCAATGGGGAAATTAAAAGATCGAAAAGTGAGAGATCGAATCTTATTAAGAACTATTTTAGTTCTAGGAACTCGAAAGGAAAGGAATAAGAACCATTACGTACAGAAGCAAGTAATAAATTAAATTAGTTAATACATTTTTTGATACCATATTGACAAATGCAATATGATTGTCTTTTTCTTAGGCATAGCTATTTTTATGTACTATTTTAATAATATATAATATTTTGTTGCATATTTTGTATTTTATTTTCATATAAAATGCCACGATCTCTGAGTGGGATTTCCATTTTGGCATTTAATATTCTAGAGCCCTCACCTCCCCCATTTATATATACCATATACGAAGATTAATTTCTTGCAACGCTCGTCTAAGCCGATTTGCTTAAAAGAAGTACGAGGGAGCAGCATCAGGACCCTTTAAGAAACAGCAATATAAGCGTGCAGAAGTTGCATTTGCAGCGCAGCTTGCGTCGCAGTCGGCGTCGGAAAAACAGCGAGTCGGCGGATGGAGTCCCCAAACTAAATCCCGTCCAGTAGCATATGTTTTCATGTGCATGTGCATGTGCTGGCTGCTTGGCTTGTTTTCCTTTTTTGTTCAAGGATTTTCAGCTGCCCTTTGCTGGCATTCAACACACACACAAATACACATGTGTTTGACTGTGTGGTCTAAATGTCCTGATAAGCGAAAGGAACGTGCGTCCATTTTGCATCGCCGACAGCAGAAAAAAATGAAATTGTCCTTTAAGATGCATTAAAAGCTCGGAGATGGTTTCTTGAAGGTAATTGAAATGTATTCCTTCGAATTTGCGCAGCAATTTGTATCGCCATATATTTTAAAAAATTAAAAAAAAAAACAATTACAATCAGAATAATTGTAGAATGTAATCTTCTTATAGAACTTTAATGCCAAAACTCTGGAATGCTTTTAAAATAAAAATAACCAATCAGTTCTACTTTCCCTTTCCTCAAAATATTTAATTCCACTGGCTGCCATCTAGCCCTTAAACTTCGCAGGACCACCTGTTGATTTGCATTAATTTCCTTTCGGCCACTTGAAGCCATCATGTCAATCTCCATTATGCTCCAGCCGAAAAGCTTTGAAAGCCAGGCCATTATGGGATATCCTGTGCACAAACCAAGCCGGCAAAAAGTGTCCTGTGAGCCACCTGAAAGAGCGACGCAAAAGCTTGAGCGTTTTCCCCCAAAAAACCACTCGAACCCATGAGCTCTCTCTTTTTGGGGGCGCTCTTGCGTTCCCCAAAGAGAAGACGAGAGAGAGAGCCCTTTCTCTCGCTCTTCGAGTTGGGGGCGTGTTTGTTTTCCTGTTTTTTACTCGTCTGCCACTTGTGTGTGTCGGTTTTTTGCCATGCCTGGCTTTTAAGTGTTATTGGATGATTTTATGGAAATTGATTTGGAGCACGCCCACTTTCGGTGGTGAGAGTCGAGGGAAAACAAGTGCAGCAGCTGCTCCAATGGGGATGCTAACCAGTAATTTGGCATAATAACATTATTCATACACTGCTATAAAATTGCGTAGCAAACAGCTGTCGGATGTCTAAAGTTTGAGTTTTAAAACTAAAATTAGCTTCGTCGCTTTCCTTTGCTTTCATAGTAAGGAAGCATTTTTAATAAAATTTCTCCTAATATCTTAATTTATTTAATAAAAGAAAACATTTATTTAATGGTTACAAATATCTACTACGAAATAAACATAAAAATAAAGACTAGTTCTTTTGATCAAATTGATATAACTATCAAGCCCGTAAATGAAAAGAGGTTAGTCTTTGGTAGGTAAATGTTTCCAATATCATGGGTACTAACCTTTCACCATTTTTACAAATATTTTCATCCTGACTACGTTTGGTAACATTCAAATAAATGTAACTGGTTTTCGATAAATCAAAAAGTACAAATAAAAAGACAAAATACAAATTTTGCTAGCTAATTTTACCGATGTCTGGACATCCTAAACTCCCGAACCCACAAATTTCGAACACTTGCACTGGCCATAATATCGATGTAACAAATAGATGTACTTCGGGCGATTATTTTTAAATATTAACTTTTAATTTAAGGCATAGTTTGTTCTTTGAAAGCAATTATCATTTTTCAGGAAGGTATCTGATAAGGTTAATTTTGGAAAACTTATAGTACATCGGATATAGGTTACATGTATAGGTTACAAAGTACATGAAACGGGTTCTGTATAGTAAAAGTCTTTCAGGCCCTTATGATAAAAATCAAAACACGCATTGGTATTTTGTTTATTTCTACGTAAAAATATAAACTTATCAGTGTGCTTACTCGAAACGTGTGTTCCACAGGGCAATCTAGTCCCAGCGCGTAATCCTCGACCACAGCTCCAAGCGAAGAGGGCTCGCCAAAGACCTGCTCGATCTTGATGGGCGGACTGGGCAGCAGGGGCGTGGCACTGGATCCTCCGACGGCGGCGGCAGCAGCCGCTGCAGCGGCGGCGGCGGCGGCTGCAAAGGAGCTCTCAACTATTACTGGCGACCCCTGGCCGCCGGTGTGGCAGACGGGAATTGAAACTGGAACTGGACCGTTGCAGGACGTCGGCGGGGCCGGGCAGGGAGTGGGCGTGGCCGGGCCTTGGACATGGCCATCGTGGTAGGGGGTCACAACGAACGAGGGGTACGAGCGAAACTGGTGGTAGTCACTGTGGCCGTGCGAACTGTTGTGCGGATTCGAGTGAGGATGGTGCGCCAACTGAGGTCCCTTGTACCAGGTACCATGCATAATCATTTAAGCACCTTCGATTGGCGGTTGTGCAGGGTGTTTCCTTTTTTAATTAGTTCCACTTGAGGGCGCTCGGAAAATCTATTTAACGTTTCAATTAAGTAACGCGCTATTTGGTTTATTTTATTGTTTCATTTACTTTTTGGGGAATCGAGCTGGAGGCGACTAGTAGGGAAAGCCGTTTGGTTAGAACGTAATTACTTTAGTCTATCCTCAAGTCTGGAACTGAACCCATTAGCAAGCTGTGCTTTCCTAGGTAAGAAATATTTACTATATATATTACTATATTTTTTGAATTCATAACTTTTTTTTTAAATTACAAATTGTGGTATATTTACAAAACAAAAATAACAGTGAAGTTCTATTTCCATCGCCATAAATAGGAATATTATTTAATGCATCATGTTGAATAATTATCACCGAACCATATTAAAACAATTGACAATTTAGTGAGAAGCCTAAAATTGTAAAAGTGCTAAATTCTTCTTAGGAAATTATTTGAATCCGTATTTGAATTTAAATTGGTAATTGTTTAATTGTATTGCATTTAATATATGCGTATGACTGATATACTAGATTTTCAGCATTAGGGTTGTTGTTTACCACATGCAGCTAAAAACTTAATATAGCAAAATATCCTTTTTGCCCTATATTAAATGTTCCATTCGGCTAGCTTTCAAATTTTCCATCGACAAAAACAACGGAAACGGCATTAAAATTTAAAATTACTATCGCTGCTCCTAGGATTCTTAAAACGATTTCATTACTTTCTAACCATCTGACTTTACTCCTCTGAGTGGCTCGTGGAAATTCTCACAATTAGCCGGGATTCGTAGTAAGTAGATATTCCTCAAATTTCGTTCACTTGCATTCACTCAGCTGATCAGCGGATCAGAATAACTATTCAGGGAAGCACTGAAACACGTTTATTACGGCCTCGATCGTATTGACACTTGACCAATTTCAACCCTTCCGAGGGCCTGGTTTCTGGTTTGTTTTTTACCGACTCAGACGACGCGACGTGTGGTGATAACAATTTGCGAGTTCACTCGACTCGATTTTTAATTGTGATACCGCGAGCTGGGGGAGCAGCTGCACTTGCGGAATGGCGAAAATGCATTGCACTTTGCGACAGAATTCTTCGCGGATTGGGAGACGCGGGCAAAAAAGACTGCAGACGGCAGACTGCAGACTGCAGAGTGCACTTGGCTGGAACGCGCGCGAAAGTGGCCAACTGGTGGACAGTGGCCGAGTGGCCGGCCGTTTGGGCCAGGTTTAGTTTGGCTTAGCCTGGCTTGGACTTTGCCTCTGGCTTTGTCTTTGGCTCAGCAGAAGTGGCAGCAGCGAGCAGCGCAAAAAGTAGCTGCCAGCTCGCAAGAATTCCGAACTCGAATGCTGAGTGCGGCCACGAAAAAAACATTCAAATGCCTCGCACTCGCCGCCAAATCGCAGCATAGCTGCCCTCTCTGTCGCTCCGCTCGCCCGCTCTCTCTCGCACTCGTGGCTGCCAGTGCTGTGGGGCAGACGGCGACGCCTGCGCAACAGCTTTTTACTCCTTTTGCTCCAAAAGCAGCGGCAAAAAGTAGTTCGCTCGCTCTCTCTCTCTCTCTCGCGGACTCTCTCCCTCTCTTCGGGGCGACGTAAAAAATTGTTTGTGGTTTTTCCTGCAGCTCGCTTTTTGCCGCCTTTGCGTCTCTTGAGCAACTTTGATTTGATTTCGGACTTTTTGCCTGAGTGGCTTTTCTTTTCTCTTGACTTTGAGCATGAATGAGCATATTGCGAGTGGCATGTTGCACGTTGCACGCTGCTCGTTGCGCGGCGAACGGTTAATGCGGTGCCCCGTTTTTATAGCTCAATCTTTATGGTAAAACACGGGGGCGGCTAAGTGATGAGCAATGAAGGTCCAAGACCGCCGCCGAAGACTGGATCATTAATCAAAAGTGTTATCAGGAGAGTTGTTTCCATTTAATTTCTTAGTCCTGGAAAATTAGTTTATTGTATTACAAATTGTTTGGTTATTTTGGCTGCAATTTGTACGTTTATCTTCTCCCACTTTCCACAAAACTAACTTGAATATTTTAAATACTTAAGCCTGTGATTCTCAGTCACATTGTATTGAACAACATTAAATTTTTTTCTGATTTTTATATATATAATATTGTCCAGTTGAAGAGTATTAAATTGTAGAAGCCAAACATTTGTAGGTAGAAGCCATTTCTTCCATCTCAATAATTGTAACTATTTACACTATGTTTTTGTTAGGTTACGCAGGTGCCCTAATGTTTACCCTAATGTTCACCCCGTTTACAACTACTGTTTAAATTTGCTATTTTCACACCCAACATGAAGATAAGAGCATATATTAATTGCATTCGTTCCGATCCCAAATGCATAATTTTCCGCATAAGAAAACGCCAAAAAGACAAAAAATCACATCCGCAGACCATTAGCCCATTGACCAACTTCGATGGCGAACCACGCGTAGTAATGAGTTTTTAATACATGTAATATTCAAATTAAAAATTCGCAAAAACTACCAAAGTCAGTGGCAAAAACGAAACACGCTTTTTTGCGGCTAATAATCGCACATATTCATTTCAAGCGTTGGCGCGGCGGCACTGAAAAAATTCCACTCATACGCAGTGTTGGCCAAGCTCAAGAGCAAGTCAAGAGCAAGGAAAAAGCGGCGATGCGCTCTTAAAAAAAAGCAACTAATGCGGGCTAAAAAGAGAGAGTGCGAGCGTGAAAGAGAGGGTGTGAGTGTGAGAGTAGGTCGGCACGAGGGCGAAGACGATGGAATTTTTATTGGAGCACTTGGCTTATATCTTTTTTCACGGCTCGCCCCTTGACTGGCTTCTTTTTGCTTGTGCTTGCTTGCTGTTTTATATTTTTTGTTAATTTTAATTTTTCTTCATTTTGTTTTTCTCCTGACAAGGCATTTTTTATGGGCACGGACATGTGTCGCCAGCGGGTGGGAAAAAGGCAGCGCATTTCGGCAGTGACAACTGCAACTGCCATTCCTCGGGGAAAAAGGTCAAAATAAACGAAATTAAAATGCAAGTGCTGCGCGGGAAGGCCGTTTATTTAGTTAATCAATGCATTTGGCACGTCCACCTGGGGACTGCGAATCGAAAGCCCCGGTAGCATTATGCCAAGTATACGATTAAGCTGGCTTTTCCTCACTCGAATCACTGGGAAATTGCTGCGTTTAGCCATCGTTGTGTTTTCCGACCGACTGGGAACCTAATGTCCTGCAGTTTCCCTTTCGGCTTATCAGCTAATTTGATTATTTCACCTGCTAATACGGCTCGCCCGCCGCAATTACATATTTTTTATGGTCTTCCATTTGTCGGCTGCTATTTTATGCACTTTCCGTGCTGTTTTTCATTTATTTGAGTGCAGCAAATTTCCTTATCGCATTTCGACTGTCGCCGCTCTTGTTTACACTGTCATCAATGCCACTTTGTATTTGCAGACGACCAGCCATTTTGGCTGGTGAGATCCAGATAACTTTTAGCTGCGGAGTTGGAAAATTATTCAAAAAGACAAAAGCTTAATTTATTTTGTAAATTTTTGGACGCGAGCTTGGTATGTTTTGTGTCTTTTCGTCACTTTACTTAAAAAATGTTTTGGATTTTTTTATGAACGAAAAAGTAAGAAATATTTTATTATATATATTATACATTAAATGTATAAATGACAGAAAAATGTAATAAAATTAAAGCCGAAGTACACGAGTTTAAATCTAGCGATTGAAAAAATTTGTCAATTTAGTTCGTATAATTATTTTGAAATAGTTTTCAAGTAGCTTTTTTATATTCAAAAGAGAAAAACGAGTAAGTGTAGATTGTTTTTTGTCTGGTGTCTAATTTACTGATTTCAAAGTACTAACTTAACTCCTGAGCGAATTTTTAAGCGAAAACATGTGTAATGTGTAACAAAATCTAGGAAAGTGCGTATATACAATCCAAATGTTGAGTGTTCCTGAGTAAATAAATTAAACTTATATTTAACTTAAAGTAAATAGAACGGAATATGTTGAAAAAAAATAGATCGCGCTGAATAAATCTATTTAGGCAACAACGAAATGATAGTGCTTGAATAGTGCCAACAAATTGTCACATTACTCGTATAATGTATAAAACTTACATATATTTTACAAAATATATTTATATTGTCCTATATTCATAGTTTGCTTACATTTACATTTTTGGGTATTTATGCCCGGTGCTCGTAGAGTAACAGGTAGAAGGACTCCTTTCCGGCCTTAAAAAGTATATATATATTCTTGATCAGAATCCCTACCCGAGTTTATATGTCCGTCTATTTGTTCATGTAAACTTATAAGGCTTGGTTGCCGAGATTAGACATGCAGATTCTACGCTGTTCAAGTTTGTTTTAAAACGTTGCCTCACCCACAAACCGCCTAATACTGTCACGCCCACTATTGGCAAAATGGTCTTATGTTTTAAATTGCAACGATGTTTTGCCAATTTCTATCTATACGCCAAAACCATTTAAAGCACAGTAAGGGCCCGGGCCACACTATTATAAAATGCTTTAATTTGGTTTCTTTTACTATATTTCTTGCCAATTTTTATCGATATTTCAAAATAATGTTCGAAACTTTTCCTCGCACTCCCGACAACTGTGTAACTCATATTTACTAGTCGAACTTGACTATAGCGTTATTTATTTTTTATTCCAAAAAGCACCAATTTCCGTTCAAAATTCCAAGTTTCCTTAAGCTTTTGCCATGGTGAAGTTAAATATAATAGAAATTTCTTGTGCATATTTTTATTTTTGGGATTATTTTATTGGGTAACACAGTTGTACGATCTGAAAACTGAGCTGCAATACCGCACTGCCGCATTGCATTGCAAAACCCACATCCAGTTGCATGATGGCGCACATTTATCGCCGCAAACCGCAGCGGAACAGATAACTGATGTGGCTGCAGATGCAGCAGATGCTGCAGTGCGGCGCCACCGTCTCCAGAAGCCTCCGAGCGAAATGTCAAAATGCCAGCCAGAAAGCCAGAAAGGCAGAACTCGAGATGGGATAGTAGTGGCAGAACCATAATCAGAATCAGAAGCGGTAGCAGAAGCAGAAGCAGAAGCAGACGCACCACAAACAGGGCCCAGATAGCCGTCATGCTTGGTCATGGACGCCAAATGGTTGACAGACTCGACTCTCCCGACAGATGCAATGGCGCAGGGGCAGGGTCTGCATGTGGTTATGGCCAGGCTTTGGGCTTCTGGCCGGGTCTCAGATCTCAGGTCTCAGGGCTCAGGGCCTAGGGCTCCCGACCGACCAAGTTGCATCGGGGGTACGGAGAGGCTCCGCCTGTTTTTCAACTGCTTTTTGCCGATTGGCCAGAACGGGTTGGCAGAGTGTTGCAGAGCGAGACAACAGGGCGCATGAGCTATGTTCGCATGGAGAGCGAGTGAGTGGCCACCAACTGAATGGTGGCTCGAGTGAGATGGAGTCACTTGGCAGACGAGTGCAAGTGGGACAGAGCAGGCCTTAAGAGCAGGCTTAAACTTAAAGCCAGTCATCCTCTCTCTCTCTTTTGGCCACACACTCTTTGGGCCAATTCTGCTGCACGTGTTGGCGTGTTGGTCTGCGTGCAAAATAGCCGTGTTTTTAGCCCCTCATCCGACGCGTATTTTGTTAATTTAATTAAACAAAAACGTTTTGTTTGTGTTTTTTCTTCATTTGTTGCTGCGCAAATGCTTTTTGCCCTGTCGCCGAGCACAAAATGAAATTGGAATCGCGCTCGTGCACAACTTTGAATATGTTGAGCTCTCTCAAATGGCCGCTGCCAGCGATATTTCTGCTTTTGCTGTCGATTTTTGCCGTCTTTGGCGACAAATGCGCTTTTTGCGCTTCTTTTTTCCATCCGATTGCTGTACATGTTGTATCTGCCGTTTAATGACTTGCGCCGTTAAGTTTTAATTGAAATATCACACATTTGACCACTGGAAATTGCTATTGTAATTGTCAACTGGGTTTCACTGAGCTTTAGAAATTTATCGCGTTTTTGAGTAGAAACATGCGGGAACTTCAAGCACATAATGTATACATACTTTTTTCATTTAAATGTTGTCTTTTGTTTTAGAGCACTAGACGCACTGAAATTTAAATATAACTGTGGATAGAATTTGATACTACTTAAATAATATTCCACTTTAAGATATTGGTATATGCATTTTGAGTATATGTATTAAAACTATCTCTCGGAACTTAAAAGGGAACAAAGTCAAGCGCTGTCTTAAAAATCAGTTTTTTAGTATTTATGCCTTTCAGTCGATCTCAAAAATGTACAAATCGAAACGTACACATTTTTTTGTATTACAAATATATTAACGCACAAAATCTTTACCATCTAAACTAAACCTAAGCTGTTTAGACATTACTAGAACCTGTATGTTTAATCATAACAATAATCTAATAGTACTTAAGATATTGACGGACATGAGTAGAAGGCCTCGGCTAGTGGTCCTGGTTAAGCATATATGTTTTATCTGTCACATGCATCTCAGCGAACGTACCCGAATCTTTTAGTCATAAAGATAAATAATTGGTAAGTACTAGTTCCTTCCTTCACTGAATAACAGTAAAAATAGCTACATAAAAACATCTTACAAAAACTAGGTTAATTTCCAAAAAAAGACACCAGGTAAATTGTAAACGGAAGTTTTTCCAGCTTTAATTCAGAACTCGCATGTTTGTCGGCCAATAATGTAACTGAGAAAGTTTGAAAACTTCCGCACGTGACTTCCGCGACTATTGTCGATCGGCCTGATGATCCCAGTGGCAATTGAAGGGGCTCTTGTCCAACTCGGCTGTCAGCCTGAGGAGTTAACGATTGCAGCGGTAATTGGAGCCAAGTCAGCCAGCCCGTCGAGGCGTAGGTGATTAAAAGGCGATTATTTCAATTTTAGCCCGAGAAATAATGATGCCAGTAGACGGTTGGACGGAAGATGCTGCCCAGGTAGGATTTGTGCTCGAAGAAAAAGCAGCCACCTGTCAACGAATTCGACGTAGCTGTTATGTTAATGCGCCAAAACCGTTGACATTTATTGGCAGTTATTTATGGCGGACACTTCGCGCGGACTCTTGGCGGACACCATTTTGGGACCTGGCCATTTTGGTGGCCAGCACTGCCCGACTATGGAAAATTCTATAATTGTGCAGGTGACAACGCGAGTGGCACGCGCTGCTGACGCTGATTAGAGGCAGTTTCACCTGCAGCTGCACTCGCAGCTGTGGCAGATACTTCATCTCGAGTCACGCTCGATTGTGCGCTGGCATATGGCCATAAAGATATTATTAATTATGACAATATTGGAGTATAGGTGTAAGCATCGAGGCTCAGTCCTGAAAAGGAGAGGCGCGAAACTCCCTCGAGGATATTACATTGTGATGCGACAGATCTTAAAATACATATCGCGGTAAGCAGACAGGAAGTATGCAAATTGTGCATATTAACTTATAATAAACAATAAATCAAAGTTTCAGTTAGGAAAAGTTTCACTCAATCATAAAGTAATACCTAATATGTATATATATTTCCTACCTCTGGTGTTTCCACATCACTGTACTTAGATTGCAGCGAGATCTACGATGTTGAGTTGCTTGACTAATGAGTTTATTAGTGGTTATATGGTCTGATGTAGAGCAGTCGGCCAGGCTTATTCAAATGAAATCGACTTTCCTGTTCTGGATCGAGGCGATCTTCCTAGAAATATCGATATCAAGGCACGTGTCATCTCCTGACTATCTGATGAGATGCCCATGTATGTTGGGTGTTCGATTTGTCACAGCGACCAAAATGGGGCATTCAATGCTGGTCTAGTCGGCAATGGGCTTGTGAAAATATTTCACGGCATAGTCGGGGATCGGTGTGTATTCGATGGGGGATACCCATTGTATTTTCTCAAGGTACAAGCATTGCTTTTATTGCATATATATGCAGATCCTTATTAATATTTTTATAATATTGTAGCTCCGAATATAATGATATTATTCAATGGGTTCCTAAAATCAAGAATCAGAATACATAAGTTTTTGTTATTGCTTTTTATCTTACATTTACATTTAAAAATCTGATTGAAACTGTTATAAAGTGATTACATCTAAACACGTTTAAGGATTATGGTACATAAGGATAATATTATAACTCGTCCCTGGTGCGGTTGACCAATGTGTAACGGTGCTTGGATGGCTTGAGGTCCTTAAACTTTGACTCGTGGACAATAGGCGGGTCTTCAGCGGTATCGATTATGAACTCGGAATTTTCCTTAGCTTCGAGGGCCATGTGAAAATTGAAATGTAGTGCACCGCTGAACAGGTCATCAATGAACTTTTTGAGGGCACCTGGCTTGTGAATGTCCTTGAAGCGTGGAAATAGGTACATGTGCATGAAAGAATCGATTGCGATTACTGGCAAATCAGTCAGGGACTTGCCCAAATGGAATAGTGGGTGCTTAAAGAGTTTCCCTTCCGCAGTCACGAAATTAACCCTCGTCTCATTTTCCAGCTGGCTTTGAATTGCGTTCTTGAACTCCTGGATGGGACTTACATCGTCCTTGTTGTAAAACAGCAATACAAATGGTAATCCTTCCTCCGATAGCTCTTCTGCGTTTTCAAAGGTGACCTCTCGCACCAGGGGCACACACCTCTTGTCGATCCAAAAAGTTAGTTCTTTAAAGCTGGTCATGTTGCCCAAGTACTCACTGTACTGGTTTTTGTGATTCGGAATCGACGGATCGCCGCGGAAGATCAACGCATTCTTTCCAGGCGGTCGGAGCTCCTTAGTTAAGTCACCGAAGCCCACAAGGAACCTTTAATTTTTAAAATATTATAATCAGAAAATATAAATAACATATTTTCAGGAAGTATATAAATATATATTACACATATAAACAAAGTCTCCACAACTTCTTTTACAGATATCGAATCGGTTTCAGTTGTTCATTGGATATAATAAACTCACCTACATTCGTTGCGCAATAGGCTCGCTACCCTGCGATAATTATCATACTCAACATGGTCCTTGGAGATGAAATATCCAATAACTATACCAAAGCCAACATCCACATTTTTGAGTTCATCAATGCTATGGAACTCTTTGATTGGATCTGATAGCTCCCTCTCCACAAACTGGAAGAAGGCCTCCACAGATCTCTGGCCACGGTATTCCTGACTGCCAATCAACCCATTTCTGATTATCTTTATCGTTGGGTACTTAAGTATGTCAAGCTGATCTGCCAATATATCTTCAATGTCGCAGTTTACTTTTCCCAGAATCACACGGCCGTTTTCAGGGAACTTCTGTACAACCTTCGCCGCCGCCTTCTCAAAAATGGGTTGCAAAATCTGGCTAAAACGGCACCAATCCGTATAAAAACTGAGCAGAACCAGCTCATTAGTGTCGATTATTTGTTGCAAGTTTTCGTGGGTCACGACCACCACCGAAGAGTTTCCCGCGACGAGAGAAAGTAGGGTTTCTAGGATCGCCAGCAAATAGAGGATATCCAAACTGCCGACCACCTTCATCTTCACACTACTTACGATATTGCTGAAAATGTTTTACAACAGTCTAATTTCGCCACGCAAAGTTTTCAAGTAATATGCATACAAATCAGATTTTTCGCACCGAAATTGCCAACTTAAGTATTTGTACAATACAGAAACCGCTATTAACGAGTTCCTCGACTATCTGATACCTTTTTCTGAAACTTGCACCTCCAGAAGAATCTAGTATAATACACTTCGTTCCTCGTGTATGTAAAAATTTAAAACTAAGTATATGGTTTTATGGTGACCGTTAGATAAAATGTTTGTACTATGAATGGCAAATTGACACCGATTCATACTTTAAAAAAATGATAAAAAATCTACCCCTTTTAAATATATTTAATATATATGCATTTGTTATTAAACACAAGTTCCAACAACAAAAATATGAAAGGAATTCATAAATCAATTTCGTAGGCAGGAACTACTGAACTACTTTGCTTAGGATTAAATTGGATTATATGTATTATATTTTATATTTTATATTTTATATTTATTATATTATTATTATGTATTATATTTTATTTAGATAAGCTGTGAAATCAATTAAAAACTAATTCGATACGATAATTTTAAAGGTACAAAGCCGACTAATTGATTTGTAGCGCAAATGCAAGCGGTAAAGGTTTAAAAGTTTTTCAAGAGCATCGTTTTTGCATCCTAAATAATTAGAATTCAGTAAATCAAGTACATATTACATGTATAGTAGCACTTTTATAATGTTTGGGATGTTAAGTGTTGCAAGCCCTATTCTGATACCTCCATTCTGTGAGACTATTACCCTTCATTAAAATTGATATCAAATATATACTACAATTACAGGTGACCTTTTAGTGGTAGATGCACCTTTAAGTAAGTTTCGTTTGTTAAATAGTTGCATTAAATATAATTTTTCAAATTGCAGAATGCTATAATGCCACAGATTGTGAATGTAAGTAGAGCGGTAATGTAAAAAGTTAAAACTAACCTAAAAATATTTTAAAGCTTATAGGGAGTGCCTACATCCTAAATAAAATATTAATATGTCCCATTATATATATATAATATATCGATGTGCATTGGCTATGATATTTCGAAGAGCTCCCAAATAAAATGCGTTTTTCAGATACACATATAGTACAGATGAGAATCTGGGAGACTTGGATGCTAATGATGCATGATGGTCATGGGACGATGTCTGCAGCTTAAGACGAGTTTTCAGCAGACAATTTGGCAAGCTGTCAACGCCATTCACAGTTGAAGGGGGCGTGGCAGTTTGGGGATTTCAAAAGGGTGGGGAAATCGACAACTCGCAGCTAATGATTGTCTGCAAAAGGACATCAATCAATCCGAAGTTAAAGCAAAACCACCCTTATGGGAGAACTCTCCCTCGTTTATTTGGTTCTCACATTAAATAAATAAACAAACTTATAAACTCATTCAAATCATATTTAAAAATCATCGCAGAGCAGCAGGAGCAGTAGCAACAGCTGTCCATTCATGAATTATTAGTTCAAGCTTATCAAACGTGACCAAAATCGGAGCGGAAAAGTTAATAATAAAAAAGCTGGGCCAGCTGTTGCTGTTGAAGGGCCAAACAAGTGTGAAAAATCAGCAAAACGAAGGTCCCGGGAAATATTGTAACTCCCACCCCAAAGCAGACTGGAAAGCAGTCCTGGCAGGACAACTGGCTCACATGTGCTGCGTTATTATCTTTTGAACTGACCACAAGACGTGTCAACTTGCGGTTCCATCCACCGACGAAGATATTTCACATATAAATCATGCTAAGAAAAACCCACTAGACACGTGAGCTTCTAAACTTTCTTTTCCTGCCAGCAAGCCGCTTATAAATTGTTGAACAATATCTTCTATCAGATGTTGCAGTGAACAAAAAATGTATAAAATAAAATATATTATGTTTATATTACCAAGTGTTTACCCAGTTTAATAATAAAAAAATATTTAAATAACGACAAGAATAACATGATTAGTTTTAGGGAAAAAAATGGAATATTTATTATCTTATTTATTGCTTCAGACTTATTTTATCTTGATGAGACTCCAAATCTCTTTCCGTTCAGTGTAAAAAATCAGCTTATAGTTAGGACATACGGGTGGCTTATATGTTCTCAGTTGTGGTCAATACTGGAGGACTTGTCCTAACCAGCAGCCGTCTTAAAGGCGGGGCCTTAAAGGCTTTGAGCAGGTCGGGGCACCGCCCAAGTTCTTGGCCGCCCATGACTGCCACGCCAAGGTGACGTAATTATAGATGTACTGGTAAGTCGCCAGCCTTCGAGGCAAAGTGCAATGGACGCCAGACAAAGCCACCCTTGCATGCAGCGGACGGCCAACAAACAAATTCGCAGCGGGAGCCGGTGTAGCTGCGAAATGTTAAATGTTGAATGCTAAATGCAAAATGGTAAGTGGCAAATGGCAAAGGCAAAAGGCAAGGAAAACAAAGTCAAGGTACGAGCCTCTCAAAAGGGTTGACACGGCCAAAAAACCAGGCGTCCGTGCGGTTTTTCAGTAATTGATAATGGTGTGGGTCAACTGCAGTGTTGAAAACTTTAGACTGCTAGTCTTAGAAGGCTTCTCAAAAGGAAAAATTGTTTTTTATTTTTTTACATTTTTTATATTTTTGTAGTTTTATGTGTTTATATATATATATAATTATAATATATATTAATGTGTAAAATGGCACACAGAATGAGGTCAATTAGCTAAATATCTTTGATAAAAAAGCTTATAAGTAATTAATAATGTGAAAAATATAACTTCCTGGACTGGTTGCAAGTGAATGTGCTCAATACATAATTTAAAATATTTTCCTAACTTGTACTAAGCAGTTATTTAATTGTAATGTTAGACTTGTATATTTTATTATATATTTTTTTGTATGCTTGCATTTAATTAATTTCTTATGGTGTAATATTATAATATGCATATTGTGCAGAAGCAATAATATTTTTATCTTATGCTTCATTACTCTGACGTTAATCATTAAGGTTAGTTTTCATCTTTGTTGAATCCTTAGATAATGTAATGCTTTTTTCGTCTTGTCTGAAAATAGCTATTTTGGTGGCTCTGCTCGACTGTATCTAAGGGATACGCGTTCGAGTTGGCAAGAGTTGAGTTTTCGCTGCCCCGTATCTTGTAATCTGGCAGCTACAAGACGCTGCGACACATTAGCATAAAATCATGATTAAGATACGAAACTTCGCCTGGCAGTGCGTATCCGTATCTATGCTTTAATGAGCATAAGTATCTTATGTGTAATTAACGCATAGAAGACAAACGTAAATCAAGGTTATCTTACGCTCAGGGTGTAGATTCTGGAACAAATCCAAATCCTTTTCTAAAAAATAGCAGTGTGGACATGAATCCGCTTAAAATGCAATTTGTAGAATTGTAGCACAGACATCCTTCTTATTTCTTTCTTTTCGGCTAGACATTTCCGTTTAACGCAGTTTCTGGATGGTTGCAGCTAGTGGGAAAGTGTCATTAGCATTGATTAATTCGTCCTGCGATTTACATGGAAAAACAATCAATCAACACGTCCTGCTCGTCCTTCATTAGTCAATCTCGAGATTGAGATTGAGATGCACAACGCCACTTGAACCGCTAGCGAGTGTCAACCGGGCAAAGCCATTCCAAGCTGTCCATCTGCGCTCACTTCCGTGGATGCCATTCATCCCATCCATCCCATCCATCCCATCCATCCCCCCATTTTAGGGACATTAGCAATCGCAATCGTCTGCCGTGGGGCACATCATTAACGGCTTTCTAGGGCGGCTCATCAACAGGGCCAACATTTTTATGGAGCTGCTCTTGCCAGCATTGGTTTTAATGAATTACCACGCTCCCACATCGTATGAGGCTAATAGTTTCCACTCAGTCTCAATGTTATAAAATTAAAGCTTCTTAATAGTTCAAATGGAGGAAAATATCTCAAACAATTTTTAAGAGAGGAGAAAGGTCAAGACAATATTTAGTTCAAGACCTTTTAATATATTTAGCCTGCCAAAAGAATATACAAGGCGTGTATAAATGCATTTTGTAACATTTTTAAAAGTTAAACCAATTGTGGCTAAATGTTTTATGCTTATCGTAAAACAAAATTAAACACCTAGTAAGAATAAAGTAAGTACACTTTATGTATTATTACTGATTCTTGTTCATAACGTATAACTTTATTTTTTACATTTCCACCCCTTTAAATCTCTCTTTATCTGCCGCGGCTAGATTATCGTAGGTATAATTAAGCCACATCAATGTCGTGTTAAGTAGCTGGCCGACTAATGATAGCAACATTTGCAACAAAAGCCAATTGTTTTGGGGCAGGAACTTGGGAAGAAATGGGGGAACGGAAGGAAGCCCATCCCAAGCATTGGGACTTTAATTTGTATGCGTGAAAACACAGGCCAACAAAGCCCCATAAAAAATAAAACAAAACAACAAGCAGCGACCACGGGCGGCACTTAAAATGCGAGACATTCATTTTTCTAGGACTGAAACAGACAGAAGGACGAAGGCGGTGGCAGGCGGAAGGACATGGGAAATTCAATTAGCCTGAGAACTTTCGGGTTGGTTTCACCGTTTGGGGCTACGTTTGCTTAGGTAATGTTTCAATTAATTCGGTCCTCGGACCGCAGATGCTCGGTCCATCCTTGCTAATGATGCTTAGAGAGCGGGTGGTCCTTACGGGGCCGATAACGTTAGATGATCTTTAAGGATGCATGGGATTTGCGCATCCCGTAGAGAAAATCAAATCAATTGCCCGCAATTAATAACACCAATTCGGGCCCATTGATCCAGACTGCGACAGCATTTCATTATTTGTTATATATTTCAAAGATATTTATTTGATAAACGCCGCCGACGTCGCCGTCAGACGCCAAAAATCTCATCGCTTTAAGTGGCTCATTCCGGCAGGAGAGTCGTATGGGCATGGGTCCTTTGCAGCCACAACCGCAGGCAACAAACCAACACCAAGCCAGAAAAAAAGAGGAGCAGGGCTCCGCGGCTACCGGGTAACATATCAAATCGCCGCAAATGGGCAGAACAAAAAAATAAAATCATATGAACACAAAGTGCCAAAAAAAGGCAAACATGCGACGTCGTCTAAGGGATTTGCCCCATGGCAGGCAACGCCAAAGACAAAGTAGCTGTGGACCCGGCAGAAAAACCAAAGAACTGAAAAAGACCCAAAAATGTGCTGAGCCAAGCCCAGCCACGCTGTGGATATATTCGGGAATTTATGCCTCGATTTTTAAATGAAAAAATTACGGAAAAAAGAGCGAAAAACAAAAGTGAAATAAAGTCAAGGAGGAATCGCATTTGCAGCGACTGTAGTCAGAGCAGAGGAGGATCGCGAATTCGGTAGCCCGCAAATGTCAACCAAATAAATATGAGGACCTCATTTGGGTAACGCCCTGGCGAGCAAGGGATACCCTATACCCTGTTCGTGATGGAGTCTTTGGGAACTAAGCTGGGCTTAAGCGTACTTATGAGGTGAAGTTGGAACTATAGTTATTATTATATTATATGGTATTTTCTTTAGTTCTAATAGTGTATTATGTTTAAACTTATTTTTTACAATTATTACAATAAAATTATTAAAATATTTAAAATAAATTCTTTTTCTTGCTGAATATTAAAAAGCAATTTAGCACTGAATTCCTTATAAATTTGTTTCCTTTCAAAAACTGGAAATGAAATATTACTAGCGGCACCTAAAACTGCAATAATCGTGAGGGTTTGCGCATTACTGATCTGATCTAATCGTTTTAATGACTTATTTGACTGATTTATTTTATTAAAATTTTAGCTTATTTTGCAATAAGGCTGTTCTCTTCTAGACTCACTTTCGAGGAAGGGTATTCCGTAGTTCCCAAGCTGCCCTGCCAGCCAAGTAACTCACTTGCGCTTCCGACCTAAAGCTGCAGTTGAAGCTCACACTAGGCAGCGTTAATCCGATGTGTGATTACAGTGTTCTGACTTAAAGCATCTGTTAAATTGGCTTAATCCCGTCTCTGTGTGCGTGTGAGCCAGCGTCTGAGTTGGCCTTTGCCACTTTGTAACTGTTGTCATTTTTATTGCCCTGGGAATGTTTTTGTCCACTGGCTCTGCGGCTCTGCACACGCCCAGCAAAAAGTTCTTTTTTTCTGTCCCCTCCCATTCCATCTCCTTGACTTGGATACTGGGTCTCCCTTGTACGCGGCTAAACAAAAGTTTTGTCGATGATTTTATTGACCAATTTTTGGGTGCGTAAGTTCCGTATTTTTTCCGAGTTCCTTTGCTGAGCAGCAATGTTTTTGCATGCCTTCATCGCAGAAGCCAATGACAGACAATCAGTAATCGAATTCGTTTCGTTTGGATTATCTTTCTTGGGTGTTTTTATGGTTTTATTTCTTTGTCTGCGGGGATTTAAAGTTTTATTGTGATTTAAACACTTGTTAATCGTGTGTGCATATGTCAATTCGCTGTCGCCTTGTTTGTATATGTTTCTTGGGGTCAGACTCGGTTTTTGTCAGTTTGGGGACTTAGTTGTTATGGTATATTATGCCAGCCAGGGGAATGGGAAGATGAAACAAGCTTGGACAAATGCTCTTAAGTTATTTACACGTTTGTTCGTCGTGAAATTGTTGCAGATAAACATACTACTTTAGTGCAAGAAATGAATTGGTGTTGGTTACATAGTATTACAACTTTTGATAAGGGGTATTTAAAATATTATGTTTACCAAGTAATGAAGGTCGGTTGTTGGCGTTCCTTTGTCTCTTGCATTCGTGACTTTTTTCGGGATTGCTTTGTCTTTCATTTAAATACTTTGATGGGTAATTAAAAATTTATCTGTAAAAATCCAACTTGTTTGATTCCCTGATTTATTGATACAGTTTGTTGTTGGGTGGTTCTGTATCTAAGTCGAAATCTATATTCGCGTAATTCGTGTCGCCACCAGCACCGTGCAGCAGCACAAGCATCTGCAATCCATCGTTTCATTGATAAATTGTCCAGTTCAGTCCGAGGAGATCTGGGCCAGTTTTCTGGACGGCTTGAAGCCAGTCAGCTGGCGCAGGCAATCACTTCGCTTTCATCTGCGGGTGACCAGCTCCTGGCCAACTCAAACTCCAGCTCCAGCTCCAGCTCCAGTTTCAGCTCCACTGCCACATCTGCTCGTTTCCAGCCCGACGAACGATTGTAATCAAAATACAACAAATTAAGGGGAGAGGAGCGAGGAGAGTGTGCGTGAGAGCGGGCCGGGTACCTTTTTTAAAATATTTATTTATGCAATTATTTTGCAAGTAGCTCAAAATAAATAAATGAAATGAAATAAAATAGCAGACCCGGCTAACCTGGGACGGCGTACCTCGGACCAGGCGTACCAGGGTTCCAAGTGCCCGGACACGACTTCAATTGACGAGGCAGTAAATTAAAATTTAAATTTATGCTATTCGCCAGTGGAAACTGCTGAACTGCTGCCAGAAAGACTGCTCGGAGCCAAGCTGGTGTCCCGAAAACGGAGAGACAGGGCACAATTAGGTGCAGCTCAAGGTGCGCCACAGAAGGCTTTCAGGTGGTGAGTAGACGTGCCCGAATGGCCAATGTCCGGAAGAGAGGATGGGGACGTGGTATCGGCCATGTCATCACTTCTATTGTCATCAGCTCGCGTCATCTTTCTGTCAAAAATGTATTTATTTATTTATTTGTGCATTGCAAATGCATTTCCGAGCCCTGAGTGAATCGTCATCGCAACCACTTGCAGGGCTCACATGTTACAGGTGTTGTTTAAGCCCTCGCAGACGCGTTTTGACCCAATTAGTTGTGGCCGGTTACAATGTAAGCGAATAGTTTATGGCTCGTAAATGTCGTCTGTGGCCTGTTTTATTCATTATGCATTTAAAACGGTCGACACTGTGTCGTATACGCAATGCTTGGGACCTCATCATAGGAATATTTTGTTGTAAGCCAAAAATGTAGTATTTTTTATAAAGTTTCTGCCAACATGCAAATACATGGATCTACATGTTGAGATCTAAAAATGTATTAATCTTTATTTTTAAATCAAGGTTTGTTATTATGTTCGAAGCGGATACCATTTACTTTGTGTTAGAGGGAGATAACTTCTTGGATAAATGACTATTGACTATAAATATGTTTTTTTTTCAGTGCAATTTCCTGTTAATGTGTGAGCCCGCAACTCGTTTCACACAATCTCAACCGCAAATTACAGGGCGATCTTCGTGTACAATTCAAGATACTGACTGCAGTTCTACACTAATTAGCCCAATCATAACTGTGAAGTTGTAAATCCGCCAAAACCAGGAAAGCCAGCGAAAACCACCCAGATCCGCTTGGAGATACAAAGACATCCTCGACCGCCAAAAGGGGGCCATAAATGGCAATCAACAGACAATCAATGGGTTAAACCCTTTTTGCTTTATGATCCGAAAACAATTTAAGCTTTTATTTGTTTTTGATGCCACCACAACAAGTAATCAAGAGCCGACAACCTGTCTTCCAAATGGTAGCAAATCAAATTGGCCAACAAGAAGAGCAGAGCTTACCTGCACCGACCTGGAGCACGGAGCTAAGGGCAATGAGCATACATCATGGCCAGAAGTTGCATTTGGACACTGCCCGAGTACGAGTGCAATTGATGGATCACCGAAAGCCGAAAATCGTTGCTGCAACAGTTGCTGTACTGCAGCAGTTGCAGTTGCAGTTGCAGAGGGACCAGCGCCAAATGAGTTGAGAAGCAGTTGCGTAAAGCGAAACCAGCGATAATGATCATGCCAACGCAGAACGCGTTAAAGATTTCAACGTCGTCATCAGCAGCAAACAGAAGCGGCCAGCTACAGTGGGCACTCGCTTGACCACCACCAGACCACCACCACTAGACCGCCAGTTGCACAGTTTGACGCAGAATGCACAAGCTATTTTTTCCAAAAATATTACACATTACTGCTCGCAGTAATGCCAGATTTCACTATAGCTCACAGCTGGAGTCTTCTTCAGCTCCTGACCCGTCGGCGACCGGACGTAGTCGCTGGCCAAGTGCGATTGCAAATGCACGGAATTCTCTTTGAGCCCCCCCTTCCCATACATAGTAGTCCTCCCCCCAAAGCAGCTGCCCCCCTTCCGTAGTTGGCCCGGCCATTAACGCGGCTTTGGCGATCGGCTACCGTTGCTACCGGTTGCTTCTTGGCCATCTCCATCTCCATCTCCCTATCCATCGGCCGGCACTTCACTTCTTCCTCAGAGTAGTGAGTACCCCCCATCCATCGCTTCCTCCGCTGATGAGTTTAGTGCCGCTCACTCGTCAATGATTTGTACTTTTCTCCCGGTGGCCAAAGCCCTCTGTCCGCCGCCTGACGAAAATCATAATAATCATAATAAAAGGCAGCTATATCCATTTTAACACCAAAAATACGAGTATGTCTGCCTCCTGCCGCCGCTCCGTGGCATCTCCTTGGCATCTCCGTGCGGTCGGGAGCAGCGGACCATTGAAGTATTGCCGTTGTCATGTCAATTTTGGCCCTCCGCATCTAGACAGAATGGCCTGTCGCATTAAACTGGGTGATTTGTATTAGCCATCGACGGTAGCCGCTTCTGGGTGGTTCTAGTAATTAAGTTTGCTTAACCTGCAGAAATAGTGTGTTGAACGCCGTGCTAAGGCTAATGGCTAGCTTCCTACTTGGTTTGAGTTGTATGCTCATAGTGGTGACCCATGAATAAAAGGTATGAGATGAATATATATACATTTTTATTGCAAGTCTCTATATATTTTATAAGTAGTGTTACTTACCTATACTACCTTGGGCTCAGTTGACAAAGGAGTTAAACAAACAAGCAAACAAACGAATAAACACTTGTCGAACCGCAAAACAAATTTAGTCACATCAATGACTGTCGATGCAGCAGTAGCGGTTTTGAATCTGCATCTGCATCAGCATCTGAACTTGTGCTTGCATCTGCATATTGATCTTGCAACTCCGTTGCAGCGATTGATGTTGTCAATCAGAGCAGATTTAAACGAAGGTTAAGAGTTGCATACGTTTAATCGGCCAGATCGGACTTGCAACAGAAATACGAGCTGGGGTCCAGCGACCGCAAGCAAGTCATTGAAGCGCGTAAAACGCGGCAAGTCCAGGATGCTGCAACGAACCCAATCCAAGTCGTCGTCGGTAATGATGCAAGATGCCCCACGATGCAAGATGCCATGTGATAGAGATGCGGCGCTGCTGATTGCGATCGCCGAGCGTTTACTGTTTACTGTTCGCTGTTTGCATTTGTGTTGCAAATTTACAGCTCCATCAGCGGTCGGGCCGCAGGTTGCGGCTGCATCATTAGCCCCACCAAGGTCACGGCAGATCGATGAGGCAATCAGTTGGTGGGGCCAACGGCAAATGGCAACAAATTAGCCAAAGTGATGATGCGTTAAGTGGCAAAGTGGTGCAATCGCCAGTGAGGAAATTAGTTTTGGCGGTTGGCAGGGAAAGCACACTTGGTGTTAGGTCTTTCAGGGGAACGGCACTCGTCACATTGCTGTGACAGCACCCCACACTCCTGGGCACTTTGTCTTTTCCCAATTAAAATCAAATTTCAAAATTTCAGCATTTCAAAATGTTCCAAATTTTGTGCAACTGATGACAGTTTAATTGCCCTCCTGACAGCTGCTTTCACTTAGGCACGAGTATCATCATCCGAGATCTGGAGCGAGCTGATACGAGTAGGGATGTGCGATAGATGTCCCCGTCGATAAGGTCGGTCGCACTTTGCGAATTTTGACATTAATTACTCATCAGATTGTGGCCACTTTAAAAGCGCTGCCCTTTTTTCGAAAGTCATTGCCACTCGGGTTTTAAAAGGGTTGTCTTCAAGGGCCACATTATACATAATTGGTGAAGCTCACACATCAGTGAGAGTGTTTATGGTATGTAATCCAGTGTTATATATTTTAGAGTTATATGCTGTAAGTTATCAAGAAGTAATTGTAAAGACGACTGTAATACTTGAATTGAATACTTGCTCGCCCACTTAAAGATTTCTTTATATACACATCTCTTTTCGGATTATTTCTTCAAACTCTTGCCATTATGGTTTCATTTTTATGAACTCAAATCAAACCACCCCGGTCTACGGTTACCCTTGGGAGCGTCTTCGCGATATCATGTCCATTCTGCCCAATTTATGTGGTATATGCAAATGGGCCAGACAGATAAACACACAGATCCAGCTATAAATGAGCCGACTCAGTGAACTTGGCCCAAACGCATTACCGTTAGAAGCGCCTAATTGCCAAAAGGGGAGCCCAATTTGCATGTGATGCCGCCGCGGGCAAAAGCCAGTAGCTCCAATAACTTCAAATTACAAATCATAATGCGGCAGCGCAGGGAAATTAGAATATCAAAATATTTTTTGTCTGCCGATCGGCGGCTGGCTACTGCAATTTGTTGGCAATAATCTAAATTGGCCCCAATCACGAAGGCCCCCAAATTGCCGACGATCGTCGCGAGTTCGGAAAACTAACTGTTCATCTTCCACTTTGCGATTTTGCGATTTTGCGATTTTTCGATTTTGCATAATCGCTGCGAATTGTGTGATACGTCTCTGTCTTCCCTGCAGATCCGAGCGATTGCATTAAACAGCAATTAACCCTAATTGATTGCACGATTATCGCCAAATACAGACGGCGATTTCCCCCGTTCAAATTTCACTTTCAGCACTTTGGGGCCCTGTGCAATTGTGCGACTTCCGAATTGGATTACAGCCTGCGCATAGAACTGGGCCCGCTCGTCTATCATTAGCATCAAAAAGCTATCATCATCATTACCCGAGCACGAGCTCACAGCTCACAGCCCACAGCCCACAGCCCACACCTTGCACGCGATGAGGCTGCCACGTTGGATGCCGGATTCGATGGTGTTGCCGCTGTTAGATACACACACGCACGCAGGCAATAATCATAGGCCAATCTAGGGGCACGGAGGTGTTGCTTTGTGAAGTGCGGCATAATCAGTGGACCGCATGCAACAACTATTTAGAGTTCTAGCAAGAGGCGCATGGCTCTGTCATCGTTCACTCAATGAGATTCCTCGTGGATACTCCACTGATGGAACCATTACGCAGGCATTACTGTATAAATTGGAACTAGGAAACGATTTCAGTATTATTCTTTATATATATTGTATATAGGCTTAGATCAATAAGCTAGTCAAAATTATTATATTATTTAAGTTTAAGCGATGTCAGCATAAACTCTACTTTTTAACCAGCTTCATAAGTCTGAACACCAGAATCTAGGACTAATCTCATCCGATCTGATCATAATGATATTACAAATATTGATAAGGAATTTCGAAGTTCAATTGAAGTTCTGTTCCATTTAAGCACACAGGTAGTACAGGTAAGTTATCCCCTTTCCGATTGAAGGCTTTCAGCCGGCTGACATAAGTTGACAAACTTTTCCAGCTGAGGCAGCCGTATTCGCTCAATCGAGCGGCAACAAAGTTTGGCTCCAAATAGATATATCAGTAGCTTTAAATATAAATCAATAAGCGAGCAAATGGCAAACGCTGCATGTAAGCACTAAATCAAACTGTCAATACGGGTAACTGATACACTGGAGCGGAGCGGAGTCGAGTTCGCCAGCGGAAATTGAATTATGCCCCATTGGACTGGACTGCCAGACTTCAGTCTGGACATGCATGAATGAGCGTTTGACTGAATGGCTGCTGTTGCCGCTGTTGATGCTGCTGCTGCTGCTGCTGATGTGGCTGCAGCAAATGTTGCTGCTGAAACCGCTGCCGCTTTGAGTGACAGACGGCGGACAAGTGGTGCTCGAATCGGGTGCAACCACTTTCGTTGGCCAACGGACATCGCCGACCGGCAGCGGCGACTGTGTGAATCTGTGGCATATACTGCTGGATGCTGGAGTCGGCCAAATCTAATGTCCACGTCTGAACGATTTCCTTTGCAAACCCGTTTCAGCGGGCATTAGATACGATACGCATATGCGATACTATGGTTTATGGTCTACAATTAAAATGGTGAGACGTGAGTGCACAGCCAGGGAAGTGGCTGTGTGGAGGGGTAGATTTCCCTTTCAGAGGACAATCTTTTTTATTTATTAATTACCATAGCGTATATTACTAATAGGAATGGATATAACATGTATTCTTATAAATGCACACTTTAAAAGTCACAATTCTAAGTGGACTTAAGTAATGTATCTATAACAATTTAACAAATAAATTACTTTGTACTCGAAAGAGAGAAACGAGAAACATTAAAACAATCTATTCCTATAGTTGAAAAACATTTGTTTATATATTCTTCTAGTTAACCAAAATGTGGTTCCATCACTTGGCCAGCCCAAGCCCCCTTTGACTAAGCCTCTGTGGCCAAGTGCACGACAAACGCATTAAATGAAAATTAGTTGCAATAACATGAAAATTCATAGCTTAATATAAGGCACATACACAAACACACGCGGCAACGAGAAGTAGTTGGCTGACAAAAAACTTTTACTTATACATTCGCCGATTGTGGCAGATTGACATGGGAAAATAGTTATAAAAGGACTGTGCGAAGTGTTGAGTTATGATCTGAGTTTTTGCGCAGTTCGGAACAATAAATAAGCTGATTGATTGTTGGCGCAATTTAATTGAGATGATACGTGGGTCCGACGTTGACAAATCCAATTATCTGACGATTTCCCATGATCCAATGTCGCAATATCGAATGAAAGCGAAAGTGTCGCTCATTTGAATATCTGCCTGTCTATCCGCTAGACTGACCACTTTCAATTACCTGACACTTTGGGGGAAAAAAAGTGTTTCCCCAAACGGAAGTGCAAAGTGTTGCAATTACACAGCCCAAGCGGTTGGAGGGGCATAAAGTTAGCCAAGCAGCAACTTAATAAATCATAATGCGTTTAGCCCGATCTAAAAAGGTCCAATTAGGGCCAAATAGGGCAAATCCAATGTCTCTTATTAAAACTCAGATGCCAAACATATTTGCCCGACGATTCCGTCCTCCGCCGGCACACAAATATTTACCAGATACTTGCCCCACAGATTAGCAAAGGCTTGCGGCTGCTAACGGCGTTTTGGGGCACTCCTCTGGGTGGATCCATCAGGGGATCATCAATTCGAAGTGACGTATTGCGTTTTCGGAGGCCCAGACTCCTGAGCTCTGGAATGTGCAGACGCAGACCCAGACCCCAAAAAATAATGCTTAACTAAAAGAAGGAAGAGATGTGGAAAAGGGCCAATAAAACATCAACACATTCTGCTCGTGTAACAACTAAGTAAACGTCTGTCACTCAGTCGACCTGGCCAGAATTTTGATCAGCCGAAAAGAGGAGATACAAGCAGATGCACCGGAAGAAACATAAAACATAAAAAGAAAGATATCACAAAGTATTAGAGCTCTTCTAAAACTCATTATTGTAGTGTAGGTGCTTAAGTCTTTTTATCGTTACTAAGGGTGTTTCATCAACTGTATCTCAGTTTTCACCAGTGCAAACACAGATCACATAGGCTCAAGAATCGGTGGTCCTCGATTGATGCCAACGGCAGCTGATCAAAGGCCCCCAAACTTGATTGAAGTCTGAGGGACGCTGACGATTGCAGTTCAAATGATAATTTATTAGATTGCGATCGCTGGCATGGCACAAAAATGTGCCAGTCGTGAATAGAAGCTCCGGGCTCCTTTGGCATTTTTATTGAATTAATTTAACTCGTCATTGTCTGCATTTCTAATTAAGCCGAATTAATCATGAGCATCCGAGCATCCGAGCATTCGAGCATCCGAGCATCCAACGGTCGAAGTGCACTAATTATGCGTAGACCAAACTGGGCTAAGCGATCTGGATAGACCTTCCATCCTCCATCTTAAGTTGCTTTTCTGGGCCTCGGCAGCAGCTGCTGGCGGCAGTTTCTAAAGCGTTTTGCCAGCGCGACGATCGCGATGATGAGGTCCGCGATTATGATCAAACACTTGATACCGCAATCGCAATGGGAACTGGAACTTGCAACCGAGGCACAACATTGTCGAGCTTTGAACCGGGCTCGATCGCGCTTTGATGTCTTCCGACACGCACGACACTCTTGATGTCACCAGACGACGGCCTTGATGGGGAGCCCTTCTCGTTATTTGGCCAAAAATGCCAGAACAGTTAGTAATGCGAGCTGCTTATACCGATAGGAAACGCTTTTGATATAATACTTTTTTTTATTATTTATTTCGACTATGAATCATGCATCACCCTTCGGACCTAGGGAGTTTTCAACCAAATATTTGTAACTTAAAAAACTATTTTAATTTTGTTGCTTATTGGTAGATATTAAAATCACTTTTGAAATTAAATAAACAACTATTAAATATTCTCGCTGTTCCTTAATAATCCAATTCAGTTGGCATATTTTATAAAGTTTGTCTAATGCTGCTCGGAATACACTAGTTAATACCCATCTAATCCAGTCCTTATGTTTGGCTTGGAGGGCTCACTGGCTCCCTGGCAGACTCATGTCAAGTCTTCTTGCCGGTGTGTGTGTCTGTGTAACCTGCCCCCTTCTAAACCGCTTAATAAAGTCACTTAAGTCGACCTTCTGACTACGTTACAATTGACACCCCGCACAAACACAAACACACGCACACGCACACAAAGGGTGGCGGGGTGTTTGTGTGTTGACAAAAGTTGTTTTGGACCCCGGGGTGCTGCCATTGTTGCTTCTCTTACAAGACATGTACACACATATACACAAAGGGCAGGCGAGGGGGTGGAACGAGGGGGACAGCGTGTCAGCCTGTCTTTTGTTGCGGTCAACCGGAAAACTGCAAAACATGTCGCCCGGGCCGCTTCCTCCCTTGTCCTTGTCATAAAGGCGGCGGCCTAAAAAAAGGATCAGAAACAAGTCTGTCAAGTTTTCAGCTTACAAAATACCTGTCGCCGCTGGATGTTCGCTATGTGTGTGCTTGCAGGCTACTCAAATGTGATAAATACGTGCAAAATAAAATTGTGAATCATTAATAAAAACGGGGGTTGCAACCCCCATTCTCACTGGGCCTAAGCAAACAGGATAGCTTCGTCCTGGAAGTCCATTCCGTTCTGGCGAACGAACCGTTTCGCCGTAGTTGCGGTTGAAGTAATTTGTACAATTTTTCAGCCACATCATGTGTGGCTCCATCTCCTCCTTTGTGGCAATCTGCGCATCATCATCATCATCAGCAGCAGCAGCAGAGCAGTCCTGCGATATGCTGGCCCACATGATGTCCTTCTTGTTGGTCATTATGGTCATTAAGCCCCTTGCCATTCGCATCTTAATCCCCGGCAAACAGACAACCGTGCTCCCAAGTCCTTTATGACGAATTGCCGGAATTTTTACCTTTAATTTGATCAGATTTTGTGAGTTGGAAAAATGAGTGACGCATTAATCCTATAATTGACTAGTGTATGTAGGTCAGCTTTAAGGAGCTGAAGCTGTAAAGCGTATCCTTTTAACTCTTAAAGCTTAAGCGTGCATGCGAATAATTAAAATGTTAAGGCTATGTACTCTATGCTTAACCTCATTTATAGGAAGTGCCCCCAGTTAATCCTACGTACTTATTTTAATTTATTTTCCACTGGCCTCAAAAATGTTCTCCCTCCCTGTTCCTTATAATTTATGAGGCATATGTTACCAGGCAAAAGTTACTATGACACTAGGTGGATGTAATCTGAATAAAAACGACGGGAAATCCAAACAATGGTGTAGAAATGCCACTGCCACCTTTTACAAGCAAAAGAATTTCACGCTGATTTATTCGCCTTCAAAGGTATGACAAATGTAGGATGGTTATAAAGGGAATTTATATTGAAATGGTAGATTGTAGATTCACCAACAGAATTGGACATTAAAGATGGTGAATACCATCTGAGTTTATTGACATACCATAGCGCACAGATGATTCACAGGGCACTTGACAAATGAATTAGCTCAATTCACTCACAATGCGGTACAATGAATGTCTTTCAATGGCAAAGTCAAAGTGTCAGGCTAAAGTCAAAATAACAGTAGACAGAACCCACCGACCAACAAAGAAGTCACACAAGCAATCAAGGACTTCCTGCTCAAACATTGCAAACTTCCGACAGGCCACGAACATGAAAACATATGCCGGCAGTGTGGGCAGCGACCCCATCATCAATACTCCGATCCGCCATCCCAGCCAGATCCACACAAAGAAATATCCCGCGTATACTAAATGCTATTGGCAACTTTTCAATTTCGTATGTTTTACCAATGCCATTATCCATTATCCATGTATAACACATTTACCTCCTTCCTGAAAATATTGAAAGTTTATAATCTTCCCATTGCACCATTTCACTTCGTTCAGTGTACTGTCTAAGAAGCCGGTGTAGTTGAAATATTTTTGGTGATTTATTTGAAGCGCGTAGTTTGTGGCATGTTCGCTGCCGACAAAAGACGAGCCAGCGCCAATAAACAAATTGCCGACGCATTTTGTCAGCCCTTACGGGGCCAGGATTATGTTAAACAGTTCGCCAGGGCCCCAAGAACCCGTCCAACTGACTGCCAGTCTGTCTGTCGAGACCCTCGACTCCAGTCTTTGGGGGTCTCATTGTCAGCGGAGGACGAGTTGGGCGAGTGATTTAAATGGGCGTCTTTAGAGCGCCACTTAATGTGTCATTGAATTTAAATCAATTTGCCGTCGTGTGGTGTTTAAATTACTTTGAAAACATTTCTCTAAAGTTCACAATAAAAACAAAATTAGGAAGGGATATCATTTAGTAAAATAAATAAACCACATCTGTAAGGTATATATAATGTTTAAATATTTCATGGAATTTTTAAATTATTGTCTTGGCAGAGGAAATTGGCTTAGGCGTTACTGGCTTAGAGTGGCTTCGTTGATATCTTCTTCAGCCAAGGTCGCACATACGCCCCATGCGTTTGT
Organism: Drosophila santomea; assembly: GCF_016746245.2. Taxonomy (NCBI): domain Eukaryota; kingdom Metazoa; phylum Arthropoda; class Insecta; order Diptera; family Drosophilidae; genus Drosophila; species Drosophila santomea. The sequence continues at coordinate 7,186,654 of NC_053019.2, read as the reverse complement.
TGTACGCATTATTCGCTCCAAAGATCCCCAGCCGAAGAAGCCGTAGACCAGGCAATCCATTCACATTACTGCCGCCCGTCTCTGGCCAAGTTTTCGACGACAGTAGCGCCTCCAGTGAAATAAATCACAGAATTATGTCTTTCATCTCGGCGCCTGCAGTTTGCAGTTTGCAGTTTGCAGTTGCGAGTTGGCAGTCTTCAGTCTTCTGGTTGCTTTCGTTGGTAGCAATCACTGCCAAAGCGCCTAAATGCAGGCCATACATCATCGCACATGCCAGATGGCCGACCACGCCCCGTTCTGACTCTTTGTCGCCTTAATTACCAGCCAGCACCTCACAATATTTGTACAGCAACTGCAGAGAAACGAATTTCAGACATGGAAGTACAAATTTGTTAGGACATAAAAAGAAACTGCTATTGATTTCAAAAACGCATTCTTTATGATGTTTTTCAAAGAAGGATTGTAGTAAATATTTAATGTAACATTATAAATAATCTTGATAATTTTTTTTCTGTGTACAATGTAAAACTTGCCGTTCGACTGTGATTCTTGATGAATGAAAGGCGCCCGAGATTTAGAGGGGACTTTGAGGGGTCTTGAGGAGGGAATTCTGGGCCCCTATGATGGGTAGCTAGATCATTTGTCAAGGAGCTGCATAGAATGTGCAACCTGGGGTCACAGCGGAAGCTGTAATGAGTTATTCGAGGCAATTAACTGGCAACTTCTCCCCAGGGCTTTAGATGTCTCCTTTTTCCCCTACACCACCACTCCATTTCTCCCACATAAGTTTTGGATAACCGCTTTCACAGACACAATGTACCTTGACTTGATAAACCTCTAAAAATAATTTACGACTTTCTTAGGAATTTAAATTTCAACGCCATTGCCTGCTCTCTCTCTCTCTCTCTCTCCCTTAATATCCCTTTCTCTTTCTGGCCACCCCATGCTGGTGCTCAAATACTTGAGATACTTTTTTAACCGCAGCGCGAAAATTTATGCGCTGCATATGTGTTTGAGTAGGGCTCACAACAACCTGTTCCGAACGCCTCACCCACTAGAAACAAGCTCCACACTCGTAGAAAATACACCTAATCTTAGCGTGGCCTAATAGGCATAAAGCCTTCTACATCTTTTTTTAAGCCATGTGGTCACAGAAGTTCTGACAGTGGACTACAAAGTACACTGCTAGCCTTCTTATTTCCGCTTAGATAAGTTCACTTCATAAGCGACACTAAATTATATGCCAGGAATGTGTTCGCTGGTCGCTGTTTCTGGTAGACATCTTGTTCATTGTTGTTCCCCGTCTTCTGCCACTGTTATTGTAATTTATGCAAAAATATTTTCGTCTGAAAAATACTCTTACTGGTGCATGTACTTTCGGGCCGGTCTCCATTACCGGCAGCCTTGGCTCCTTCTCCAGATGCCGGAGATGCGAGCGACCGCCTTATCCACATCCATATCTGTTGGAAGCAGGGCACGTACACAAAGTAGTTTTGATAAATGTTTAACTTGGCCCAAAAGCGAGGGAAAGGGTGCGCCGAGATAATAAAACACACGTATCCGGGACTTGGCTTTAGGGTATTGGAAGTCTGTTTGTGACGGCGTTTGTAAATCCAAGTGCTGGGACATGTAGTGCACATTTGTAAAATGTTTTGGGAAAATGAATTAAAAATAATGACATAAGGATTTCAATTAAATGTTCACCTAATTGAAATTAGTCAAGATCTAACCTAATGAAGCCAGGAAAACCACTCTTGGCTAAACAAAATAAAAGCTCCCAATTCGCTGGGAAAGAGACAAAAACGCTCTTTCAGTCAGTGCAATCCCAGAATGCAATTTCTCAAATAAGTCGCCATTCAACCCCCGAAGCGAGGCAACACGAACGATTTGTGTCCTGGTGGGCGTTGCCCAGAGTGAACATTTCGATGACGAGTGTCCTTGCAGCGTCTGCAAATCTGCATAGACGTCACCTCCCTGACGGAGGAGAAATTTTCGGCTGCGCAAGTCTCTATAAAGGGGAGCCACGCCCCCAGCACTGGTGCAACAAAAACAGCAAGTTCAAGTTGAACGGGGTGATTTAATAAACGGACTTGCGAAACAGCACGGACTCGGAAAATGTGCAATGTAAATAGCCAACAACAAAGTTGACATTGATGTCGCCCTGTGAGGGGAATAATCATAAATGTACGGTGGTAAGCGGGAAAGTTGCCTAAATAAAATTATTGCTGAGATACTTTGTAATCTCATTATAATTTCAGTTTTTGTTGTCATATGCTTGGCCCCTTTTGGTCGCATTCTAGGAAGTGTCAAAGGACTGTACGCTTGGATCGGTGAACCTTCTGAGAATAGCTTTGCCAGACCAAACAGGAATTCTAATCTAAGATTCATTCAGGCCAAATTTCGTGACTTTGTAATGATAGCATTACTAAGCTGGCCGGCCTCTTATGCCCTTACAGAGGGTATAGTTGCTTTTAAGGTGGGGGTCGTTGAATTACTGAATATCCTAATCGGTTAATAAAATAAACATCATTTATTAACTGCAAATTTATATTATAAAAGCTTTTTTAGAGCTGAACAAATTAGTCATATTAGTATGTACATATAGTATTATCAATTAATCAAACTTGTAAGTATGTTTAAAGTCTGGCAAGTGTAACAAACCTTTAAAGCTGTCTCCCAATGTTTTAAGTCTATTGATCTATTGGTTAACTTTATAAAATTCACTTAAATGTTTTAAAAAATCAGAATATATTTATAGTTTCTTTAATTGTAGAGATATTTTTTATATCTACAATTAGAATATGCCAACATTCCGGATTTCAGTTTTTTCACTTTTTACTCCCTTACATGGAGTGTGAAATTTTAAAATGATTCTTCTTAATTGTGTAAATAAAATATAATAAGAACTCCTTGCAATGAAAGTTACCACAGGGTATCAGTGATCTCGGCCACTGTTTTTCCGGTTACCCTCTTGCCATCTGTTCCCCTCCCTCTTAGGTGCTCCCCGGACTCTCCAGCCAGCTGAACAGCCCACCTAGACATCGGTGGCTGTTCCGCCGTTGTGACTAATATGGCACCGACGTGGTAATGGCTTGGACTCATGGTACTCCTACTGGCCAACCAGCACTATAATCAAGCCGTGCTCTTTGCAGCTATTAAGCCATAAAATCCGCGGGGAGTGAAGAGTGAGGAGCGAAGAGCCCCGATGTCTCTGCAAGCGGCACCGGCTGCAGAGTCTTTTCCGCGGCTGGGCTTTTAATTATTGTTTACATTAAATGGTCATGAGTCCAGCGCACTGCAGAAGTCGAGGCATTGGGCGTAATTCGCGTTTAAGCCGAGACCACTACCGTGTACTTAAACTGCGATTAGGCCTGCTCAGACCAGACTCTCTTCTCGTAATTAACTTGCGGCGGGGGGTCGCGGGCGATCGGTGGGAATTACTGTGAGAACTTCTGCGTTTTGTGGGGCAACAGGTCACAACGGAGGTTTGCCAAAATCAAAGAAATTAACGAAGAAAAAAGGCAACTTCCTGTCCTTTAATTCGAAAATTCAAAAGTGGCAAAGTTTTTAATTAAGCACTTGAAGTGTAGAGCTATGTGCCGCATCATCATCCTGTGAAATTTTGCACACGTCATTTCCCGCTCTGCATGAATTTGCATTTTCCGAGCTCACCAGCTCATTTCAATATCCTTTCGCTTGTTTTCCCTGGGTAAACGCTGTGGGGTAGTTGGATTGCCAAGAGCTAGACGAACGGAAGTCATTTGTTTAATATGCGCCGACATTATCCTTTATTATGGCGGTTTGCGTTTCTGTGGCTTATGAACTGGCACAGCCTCGGCCAAGAATGGGGTAGTGCTCAGTGGTCGGGGTCGATTGGGTCTGCTGTGAAAATTTAAATTCGGTAATGGTCCTGCCACTTTTTGCCAGAGTCTGCAAAGCAAATAAGTGCTTAACTTCTTGAAATTCTAAGGTTCGAGAATGCCTACCTATTGAATTACGCTTAAAGCAACTTATTTATTGAACTCGAAGTCCTCCTAAAAATCATGACTCTCTTAGTCCTTATTACTTTGAAGGTTGTTAAAGAATGTCTCCCTTTCAAAATGATCCTGTATCCTTGAGGGCTCCATATCTGTAAATCGTTTTATTGCTATGTTATTGCCAATTTCACACCCGGAGGGGAAAGTTTTTCTACTTGGAAACAGCTTGGCTCAATACTCAACAGGAGGAAAACTATTGAAAATTTGAAAGATACTCGTAACAAAATTGGTGTGTATAGGCTGCAAATTATATTGGTATGATTACAACTAAATAAATTATTATTTACCAGGATTTATGACTCTTCCGAGTTAAATAATTAAAGAAATGCTCTTGTCTATGAAAATATATGATTTTATTTGCCTCGCTGTCTAGCAAATTATATTCGCATTTGTCGCGCTTTTCCAACTCCAAGGGCACACTTTACCATATCTCCAGATTTTCATATGTCTTGGATACACCCATTCCCTAGTTGCCATCCCCGAAAATGCTCGAGTCCTTGGCTTCCTTCCACAGAATCAGGACCTTTCCTTTTCGACTCGGCGCACATAAATCATTATTGTCGCTGCGTTTATTTTTGACTTTGACAGGACTACCACTTATATGTTTATGTTGGCGTTGAGAAGGAGGAACTGAGCAGGAAAATGGTATGGGACTCCCAAGGAGCACGAAGAATAGTGGCAGACGTCTACCAAGTGATTCTCATTCGCAGCAGTACAATTTGTTAACTTCTTGAAACATTTGAATAGAAAAAGTAGAGACAATATCTTTTAAATAAGTTACGTTAAAATTAAATATTCTGATTTATCGTACTTAATTGCAATAGCTTTAAGTCCTTAGAACTGTTAAAAATCAGATACATTCCAGCTTTTATATTACGCTTGTTGTTTTCATAGCCCATTTAACCCAACATTACCTCTCTGGACTTTTCGACTCATTTCTACAATCTCGACGTGGGACAGTTTAATTAATACATTTTATAAATCACAGGAGGGCCCATCTTTAGCCACGATAAGGGAGCGGACTTACTTGGTGCCCCAACCCCACAAAGACACATACAAATTTGCATGCCGGACATCGCCGGACATTTGCTAAATGACCACAACACTTAGGGAGAGATTTATTTGCTCTGGCCGGCTACGATTTCATTGTAGCCAAGCCAAGTTGGTGTTTACTTTTGAGTCAACGCACACAAAAATAGAGATGTAATTGAAAGGGGTCTCCGCTCGAATTTTACACACTTCATTTAGCCGTTGGCCATTGCCTCATCCCAGCAACGACCTTCCGGATTGCAAATTGTGGGCGTTGATTAGTTTGCTCGGCTAAAAAATCAACCCAACTGGGAAGCATAAAGTGTGCCCTGACAAAAGTTATGAGGGGAAAGAGTTATTTGCAATAAATTTAAGTGCTCGCCGGACCGGCTGCAAAAAGCGAGCACTGGAAGTTACAGTTTCTAATTTATGACAAATGCACATGCCCGTCTTGAAGTTTTTGGCCTGACCAGAAACTAAACTGAAATCTGTACTGGACTGGACCAAAGCTCAGGGCCCAGGTCCCACCCACCTCCATTTGTGTATCGTCACTCGAGGAAACTTATTGGGCGATGGGTTTTGCGGTTTCGAAATGCGGCAACTCGATTTCCAATTACTAAATTTGCATGCTCGAGTGTTGCGTAAGACGTGGGCTATAGTTTCTAAAATTTGCGGGCATTTGCTATGATAAATGGCACAGCAGGCGATGCCTCAGAATGGAAGGCCAAATTAAAATTTGAAAATTAAATTTGAGGAATATGATAGGAACCACTAAAGTTCTTCCACTGCACTATTTAATCTTTGCATAAAATTAAATCTATTCAATTCAGTTTTGTGGTGACAACCAAATTGCTACATTAAACAATATTAAATTACTTACTATGTCGAAAATACATTGTTTTTGCTAGTCCTTGAAAAGTATTAAACGAATAGAAAAAGGCGTTTTCGATCTTATAAGTCATGGTTTTTTTTCATACAAGTACAAAACTGTCACGTCCACTCTTTTGAGAAATGTTTTTGTCTCTGAATATTTATCATGCCTATGCATTATTATTTGAAACATCTCCTTTGCACTCGGTTGTTTTTTTTTTAAACTTTCAGAAAATATCATAACACAGATAATGTTTATTTACTCTAAAACTCGAAAACACGAACTATCAATTGCAATCTCAGTCACGCCTCTTGACAAAACTGTCGGTGCCAAAAACTATTTTCAATTACAATACTAGCTCCGGGAGAAATGGCGTGGAGCAGAAGGAGCTGGCATCCACAATTTAATCACAGCATGTGGCCGGAATATCAAATTTTAGTATCGAAATCGTATAACTCACCAGCCGAAATGGTAGAAGTCAGCAATTATCTAAAAAGCGAGCAGCGGCGGCATCCTGCGAAAAGGATAATAGTGCTGAGGCCAGCAATTTGCACGGACCAATTTGGAATGTGTCCCTCTGCTGGCATATTTACACAGAAACATTTCCAACCATGGCAGAAAGAAGAGCAGGCCATAAATCACTCCACTGGGCACAAAGACCGAATTGCAAAAGGATGTGAATTATATACAAATGATTTGACATGGCCAGAATATCGGGGTTGCATAGACAAAACATATTTCAATAGCCGAAGAGACGATGCCAAAGTTCAAGATAAACGCGGCCAACAGACACAAATATTTGGGTACGCCAAGAACCTTAGAAATCTTATTTCTTTAAAACTGCCTAGTGGATTGAACCTTTGGGAAAGCTAGGTGTTTAGTTCTAAATCGGATCCGAATAATGGCCAAAAGGTACAGACCAATGGTACATACAATTCTTTTCATTTGTATACATTGCCTTGTAAACTGAAGTTAGCATTAAAAAAAACATGTTGTATTGATAAATTACAATGGTTATGGACTGAAAGGTACACTGAATCTTCTATAAATTTAAATTCAATTCCTTCTCATTGAGACTGCTTTAAACAGCGCTCCAACTTATTTAGCCATATTCGATGCGATTCAGGTTTAATTACCATTAACATTCTGGGCCGGCCAGCATCTAAATTTCCAATTCGGCCAGAAACAAGCTTTCTTTGTGCGCATTTTAATTGCCTCGAAGACTCCTGGGCCCCTGGGCCCCTGTCATCGGCTATTAATGAAATGCTTTTTAAATTATGTCATTAACATTGCAGCCTGTGCCGTCTAGGACTGGTTTATCTCGTTCAAAGCCTGGGCTCTGGATAATTATGGCATATTTTTATTGGCTCGCCATCGAATCGGAATTAGATGCTTGTAAATAGCTCACAACAATTATTTCATTAGGTTCTGAGCCTGCCGGCCAGCCAACCAAGTGGGATTTCCAAGTACAACCCCAGATCTGGAGAGCCAGGATGATAAAATGCTGGATGGAAGGACGCGGCCACATGCGGTCGCGGTCATACTGGCCCTATTATAAATGACTGGATGTGAACCGCCTGTCATGTTTTATCTTTATTCCCGTGCATTTTCGGTGGCAGGCGGCAGGCAGCAGGCAGCAGGCGGCGTGTCTGCACATTTTCCGATTCATATTTTTTCGCCAGCCAGCTCGATGACGATAATGGCGCTTGCAGGCCCACTGACGTTTCTAACAAAGTGACTCGCATTAAGGATAATAGAGGCAACTAAAAGCAAGCCACCACAACATGAAACAAAGCAGGCCAGATCCGAGCGGATTCGGAGCGGAGGATGAGCCTGCGATGACTGCCAGCGATTTGCGCATCATTATGCCTGTAAGGAGGGGAGGACTTTCGCCAGAGGTCCCTGGCCCCAAGATGTCCATCATCAGCCAAAAAGAAGAGCTGCACTGCCTCCTGGCCGCATGTCCTGGAATTTCCTGACTCTGACGGTTTCGTCGTCATCCAGCACGGAAAGAAATGTTTCAACTTTATCTTTTTTATTTTCTAGATACAGAAATACCTTCTAGCGAGTACTTTTCCCTATTTTGTGAGAGATTTAATCGAACGACGACAGAATTAAAACATTTGTAGAATTCCCCATTTGCTATGTTTAAAAACCCTTATTTATGATTTCGATTCTTGCAGTGTGACGTTCAAGGAATGATTTATCGTTGGCCAGAGGACTCAAGTGTAACACCCCCAAAAGCTAGAGAATGTCCTGCAATTGACAATTGTTCATTGTGTTTAAGGAGAAGAGCTCGTCTTCCCCTAGACATTTTCGACCTCCACCGACTAAACCTGAGCACGCCGAGAAACTAAGAAAATATTTATTAAGCGAATTAAAGTCGCGTCTCACAAATTGCCGGCAAATCCCCCGAATACAAATGACTGGAGATTTCTCATGGCGAAACATTTGATGCAGGTCATTTCGACACCGAAACGGTTGCCCCATGACTCGGCAGCTTCCACTAACGAATTATGCGCTCTAGCGCCTCATGTTCTCCAGCCAAATCTTCTGTCATCATTAGTCAAAGCTTTAAGCCGATTTAATCAATAGCAATTGCCAGCCGAAGTGGGGAAGTTCTCCTGGCTCGAGTGTTAACACAAACTAAATTGCGTGTCCTGCGCGGCTGGTCGAAAAATTATGAAAATTAAATAGAGCCTCACGTGCCACATGCCAGAGTTTTACCCCGAGTGGCCAGCTGGTCCTGTCGCCTCTCAATTTTGGCCAACATATTGCAGAAATGGAATTCAAAAGGGCGGTCGAAACACTGCCACTCATTAAGCAACTACTGTTTGCTCCTCTTTACACGTTCCATTTTATTTTCAGTTTTTGTTTGCCGAGTTGCGGTCTTAAATCACACCAATCACTTAAGACGACATAATAAGAGCACTTTGAATTGGCCATTATGTATTCTCTTATTCTCTTGTATGACGGGCGGTCAAAAATGCGAGCTAAGCTGAGTGAAAGTATCTTCAGCAAAACAATACAAATGCATTTCCAAACAAACATTTAAGTAAAACGTTTTTAAAGAATAATCCAGCAATAGGCCATCCAATCTATTTAACGAGTAAAATATATTTTGAAATGTATAAAGTAGGATGACCGTGCTGATATAACCCATAACTAAAATGATTTTAAAATTTTAAAATGACTTTTAAACCGTTTTTCATGATTATGAAGGTGTAAAAGGCACGATTCTGTTGTCCATACATAAGTCCACCAACCTTAACTTTGCCAAGGAAATGAATCTCTTATAAATACTTTCGAGTTCTCGCATATACTTATACATACTCCAATGTATAAGAAGCAAAGCATGCTAATGAGCGTTTCATGTGCCGCAAAAATATAAATTAAAGCGAGTAATAAATATACGCTACTCGACAATTTTCGTTAACTTTCCCAAAGCAACTGTGTACATATTTGCAAAGTCAAAACAACATTCTTTGCAGCGACCAAGTGAGTCTACCGAGACATTATTACGATCAGTTAACGTCGGAACGCCGATTTATCCGAATATACTTGACGATTCCAGTGTTCGGTTATCAAACCATGGCTAATCGCAATCTGGTTAAAGTTTTTCTGTTAGTGGCATTACTTGGCTTGAGTCTTATGCCATTTTGTCAGGCGCATCCAAAACGTGGTCGTAAGCGAGCCTTTGGTACGTGATTCAGTGGAACTGACACCCAATCTATGTAGATTTGTATTTAAAGTTAATAGGTGACCACAACTGGAACTCTTTCAAGTCGAGCCAGTAGGAAATTATTACTTTTAAGTGCAAAAAAACATCCTCAAAGCTTACGTAAAGTTTTCCAATTCTTTCACAACAGATTTCTAAATTTTGTACATTTAACTCTTTATCTATCCGTAGGTGTTGGTCTGTTGGGCGGAGCTTTAGCTGGCGCTGTCATAGGCAATGTTGTGGCCAAGTCTCATCAGGCCCCCGCTGCCGCTCCTGCTGCTCCTGTAGCCGTAGTGCATCACCACTATCCGCCGGATGCTCCTGTAGCCCCTGTTCCGGCAGCCCAGCCAGATCCCAAAAAGATGACTGTCGTCGAAACTGGCCAACCCGACGCCAATGGATGCTACACACAAACTATCCGCGAACCCAGTTCCAGCAATCCAAAGACCTACACGGAGACACAGCACCTGATATGTCCCACGCTGCAGCTGGCCAACCAGCCGGCACCAGCGATCGCTCCCAGCGTTGCCCAGGTTCCTGTGATGCCGCAGCCCTCGCCAGTTTTCCCTGCAGGATCTCAATCAGTTGTTCCGGCTCATGTTGTTCCTGCTGCTCCGGCTGCAGCTCCAGCTCCTATTGCTCCAGCTGCTCCTGTGGTTCCTGTTGCTCCAGCTGCTCCAGCTGCTCCAGCTGCTCCTGCTGCTGCTCCTCTCGCTCCTGGCGCCCCTGTAGTGGTTCATCCTGCTGCCCCCGCGATCGCCCATCCTGCTGCTGTTCCAGTGGCTCCGATTGCTTCCCCAGTTCAGCAGAGTCCTGGCCAGCCACAGGTCATCCTGCTCTCGAAGAAAACCGTGTACTATCCCAAAAAGAGATCATCTGCGCCCACACTCAATATTCCGCAGGGCGTGCTAGCCATGCTAGTGATTTTCTACTCTATCAAGGCTTTTACATATTAAGTTCAAATATTAAATTCAAGAAATTTATTAATTTAAAATCTAAAAACCCTTGGTCTTGTTTTTCGTAGCTAGTAAAATTTTTGAAAATGTTAGGGGAGACATCTTGAGCATTAGACCGTTTTCGAAATTGCATTGTTTTATGATTGTTGACAGTAAAATGCATCTTAAAATCTGTAAGATATTTAGTTTATAGCGTATAAATGCAATCTATAAATCAAAAATAGCAAAGCGGAATTTTATTCTAAGTCGCTGGGCTTATACGGAAATAGCAGGAATAAAGTATGTCCCATATTATAACTATCAAATTACTTTAATTGCACTCTATAGCCGATTGTACGTTTTTTTACGTCAAGCGCCATCTACCGATTGGTAGCAGAACTTGTTCTGCACACGTCGATTACTTTGTCAAATTCTTTGTAATTGTATGTTACATAAAGCTTTCTGGCAGTAATAGGTGGCGCTTTAAGTTTCCAACTTAAGACATGGAGGTTATTTTAGAAATCAGTAAAAATGTACATGTGTATTATTCTTTTAATACATTATGATTGTCTTCCTATAATGAAATTCCATTTAAACAAGACCTTTATAAGTTATGTTTTCACTTCGAAAATAAAACATTTTTCTTTATTTTAATGTATTTAAGTGGAGTTTTATTGGTAAGGTTCCTTTTAGTTAGAATCTTAGTAATCCTAGTGTAACTGATCTTGTTTGGTGTCTAGGGTATTTGCATATACGTCACTTAAATAAAATCATTAAATTCCCTTTGTCAAAGTAAAAATCTGACATTTGTGAATCTCTTGAATGTAAAATGTTTGCTACACCTCGAAATAACTTCACTGAAGGTGCATTGTGCCACTCTACTCCGAGGTCCGAAGAAGGCAAGTCGCAACTGGAGCCCAAGTATGTGGCGAAGCTGCCCGTGAGTATCTATGGATGGTATCGGGTCCTCATATTTAGCACGGATCGCCGGGAGACATTTAATCGAGTGCTGCGGCGTATTCGCAGGGTTCTGAGCCCCTTGAAGATAAATCCGCGTTATAAGCATACAGGCGGAGAACAGGATACGGCTGAGGACTCTGGCGCCCTCTTCACGTTCTTCGTGGACAGCTACGACGTTGCAAGTGCGTTGTGTCGCCGCGGATGGCTGGATAATCGGGTCTGGTTGAAGGTCAGTGACCAAATGCCCAAGATCTGGATTAACGCATTCTTTAGGCTGCGGTTGACAAGAGTGCTGTTGGATAGGTATAATCAGGATGAGCACCGCTTGGATCTCACGCTGTTTTATAAAGATGAGGCCTTGGATAGAGACTTTTGCGCGCTCGCGGAATCTCACTGCTTGAGCACGGTGCTCGGGATTGTAGGGAGGGAAATGCCGGAGCTAGAGGTACTGATTTTGGATAGGAATCACCTGATCAATCTGTGGGCCTTTACACTAATGGAGCATCGCTTTTCCCGACTTCAGAGCATATCTTTGAAGCAGAACAATATCGGAAACGTCGATTCGTTGCGGGTTTTCCAGTTTCTTCCCCTGACCGAACTGAACCTCAAGAACAACCCATTGCCCCCCGGTTACGAAAAGGAAGTCCGAGATATTTGGCCAAGCTTGCAGGTGCTCAACGAAATACAAGTGACCCCCGACCCGAAAATTATGCAATTATTTTAAAGATCGTTGCCACTTACGGACATCAATGTAGAACATATATAATATATTGGGGCTCAAGTCCTGGAGGCAGCAGTCCTTTGAGTTCAATGATCTCTGTATTCGTTCCAAGATTTTGATTTACCTATATGTTGTGATTGCGAAGAATTCCTCTGTTGTCCTAACATAAATTGGTTATGAATCGCCTAACAAATCTGGATATAAATTGACACATTTTAATTACGCACAGTGGCACAGTGGTTACAAGTCCTCGTATTTTAATAACAATTCGATAGTAAGTATACTATGGCCTCCTGCCATGTAGGATCTTTTGCAACGGTCAATGAAAAAAGGGCGTAAAAGTATTAGGAGAGCCCTTTCGTGGTTTTTAGCATTTTTACACACTTGAGCGTCAGTTTCTTAGGCCACTTCAATTACGTAATTTGCCTGTTAACCCAAATGTAATGTCCTTACTCAAAACCAAGAAAAGTTTCCTTTTTCGGCGACTTTTTGTCATAGAACTTTGTACTTGTTACTTTTCACTTTGTGTTTTATCCATGGCCGAAGCGAAAAGCTCAAAAGGTGAAAGGCTTGCCACTACCGCTGCCGTGCAGTTGTTGTCGTTATGTTGTTTCCCGAGTGCAAAATGAGTTACAAATTATTAAAAGAGACGTGGACACAACGCCTACGCACTGGCAGCAATTTCCCACGCCGACCCCAGACCGAGATTGCACTGAGGAAAAAACGCGAATACAATTCTAAGTTCATTCTAAACTTCCATTACACCCCCATACAAGTTATTAGTCTAATTAGAGATTCTTACCGGCAATTTGCAAGCATCTTATACGTGTACGTGTGTCAGAAATTGATCCTATAAATTGATCCTATAAATAATCTTTTTTTTTATGTGCAAGGCTAAGAGCGAGAATGAGAATGAGAATGGAAAAAGTAATGGAAACAAGAAGTGGTTGCAGCGGTGCGGTGTTGGCCCAAACGGAAGTTGGCGCTGATGGCCGGGCTTTGGCTTTGGCTTTGGCCAACTTCAAGATGCTGCTCCCAGGGCATGGGCCACTCGCTTTTCACTTTCTTGGCACTTTATTTTAATTTCTGAGGCGTTCCGAAGTTTCCTCTCCGTGTTTTTCCCAACACTTCCATGCTGCCTGTACTTAGTTGGGGCTAAGTAGAAATTACTTCAACTTGCGGCTTGGCCGCTCGCTTTTTCCAGGTCAGCCAGGGAAGAAACTCTCACAAGCATCCTAATGTAGAATGATATCAAAGGGCTTCAATCTAACTAAGGACATAATTCCGAAACTATTTTATTTTCTAATGTTGTTGGAGTACAACATTATACAATACAACAACAATATTCAACAATTCGTCAACGAGGGCTTAAAAGTGGTTTTCGATTTTTCGTTTTTCCATTTAATTACCACGCTTTGTGGGAAAAGTCTTAAAAGCAAACCAAAATATTCATTCAATAGTAAACTACTTAATATGATGTCTACAATAATGAGTAAAATAATTGTAGCGCTGAACTCTGAAATACAAGTAAGGTACCCAACATTCCCACAACGTTACTATTCAGAAAACTTCACTTTCTATGTGGAATGAATTGATTTAAAGCTTTCTTCTTTCGTTCTTTGGGAGCCACATAAAAACGATAAAATCGGGAAATAGCTGAATACAGTGTGTGGAGTGCTGAGTGCATAAACACAATTTATGTACGCAAGTTTCATATTCTCCCTTTCCGTTTCTTGTTCTTTTTTCCGATCATCCGTTTCTGGGTTTTGGGGACGACAACTGGGGGCGTGGCTCCAGCCATAAAGCTAACAAATTGCTGACACAACATATGAATGACAATATATCAGTGGCGGAACCAGCCAGCTGAGTGGCTGCTGCTGAATAACGTATGATTTACGAATAGAAAACTCAATGAAAATTACGCTTACCCATACGTAACCCCTGAATAAACATTCGGGTTTAAATGCCCAACTTACCTTCAGCGAAATTAGTTTGCATACTTTAGGGACTTCAGTATTCATCAACCACTTAACACTTCCTTTGTAGGCATAAATTACCTCTTCATTTTAAAGAGCTCATCCAATCTAGGTACAACAAAAAAAGCCACAAGCAGCCGGCAATCTTAAAGCTTAAATAAACACAAACAGAAAAAATACAATCATATATGCAACAGAATAGGGTCAAGCGGAAAAAATCATTTCCGTATAAGCCAGCCGAAAAGGGTGCCCAAAACATATGGGACAATATTATGCAACTTTTCATTGAGTTTTCCGCCAAGGACACCGCAACCATTCAGAATATGTATGTATGTATTTCTTGCTTGAAGGAACAGTTTTTCAGGATCAGGGAAAGCATCTCGGCCAAAAGCGCTGCAGCGTCTCAGCATGCTTGTCAATTAATCAAATTGACACTTGTACCGTCGACAGATCGTGGCCATCTTAATATTTCTGGGAATGAAATGGTATTTGTCATTTGACATCCGTTCCTCGTGTCAGAACATTCCCAAAGAATGAGAAATCGGTGCGTAGCGGCGTTGTGTACCTTCCATGTTGATGAGGAGGGTGGGTCAAGTCCATATAGCGATTTCGATTGGCTCTTTTTGCCGCCGGACTTCTGGCGGACAAATGTTGTTCAATATGCGACGTTTGACTTTGTGGCCCACGGAAACAAAAAACAGGAAGTGACAGTGGCTTTGTGGTTGTGATACGAGTATTTTCAGCAGTTCAGTAGTTATTTCGTGTGCGTTGGGCGCTGTTCAAATTCCGCTGCAACTGACAGGTTGGTTCCCCCTTCCTTGCGGGGCACTAGGCCATTCTTCATTACCTTTAGCTAATTCAGGGGTAACTAAAAAAAGTACATCAATATCCATTTACCTATATATGTAGGTCCACTTTCCTCCATATCATTTGATTTTCCCCTGAACATTGACTCTAGCATTATATCACTTTTTAAATTATTAACTGGTTAAATTTAGATTTAAAGCGTATTCTATTAGATGTATAGAAATAATATGCTTGTTATCAAGCCGAATCATAAGGCAAGCAACTATAATAGCAATTGACTGACCATCTGGCCAAATAATAATCAAGAACGATTACGGTGATTTGTCATGAGAACTCTTAAGTGCCGTAAAAGTTTGCCAACAAGCAAGTTTAAGGATACCAAACTCACTAACGAATTTGTAATTGATTGCAGGGAACTTGTGCTTAGCTTGCAAGTAAAATAAATGGAGTTTAACATAGAAAGTACCACATGGGAAAGGAATATTCACACGATAAATTGATTGAAATTCATTCCACTGATTTTCGATTGAATGGGAACGGGGCTTACGATTCAATTTGTTTAGCTTTAATCTGCTCCCCATTCATAAAAAGTTGGAAAAATCAAATGAATTTTCATTCCTATTTACACGAAAGCACAAAGGCTCGGGTTGGAAATGCAAACATTGTCATAATCAGCCTACAGGCACCTAAGTACTATTGCGAATACGTAATACGCCAGTCAGTTTGAGCTTAAAACACGGATTGCTAGGGAAATGGTGGCCTGCTTAGTGGGGAGGATGTAAGGAAACGATTTACACCAAGCTATTTAGATAGACACTGCCGATGTGGAAATACCTGGAATTGCGAATTAATCAAAATGGATAATAGGGCGGAAATGCGAAAAAGTACATAATTTTTGTTATTCTTTTGCATATGAGATTCCTGCCTGTCTGTCCGCCTAGCAACTGAAAATGGGTGCCATAAGCTTACACCTATGTGTGTGTGTGTGTGTGTGTGTGTGTGTACCGCCGGGAAACCTTGGAAAAAGGCAGCAAAGTGTTAAACCGTTAGCAGCTAGACTGAGCCGAGCAGCTGCTGGCGACACCTTGCAACAGTTGCCTGGAAAAGGAAGGAAAAACCGCACTGCTAATACCATCATCCGCCTCTGCGCAGAAAGAAATTGTGGAAAATCGTGCAGGGCTTTTTCAACATGTGTGATGAAAACTCAAAATGAATACAACAAATGTATAAAATGATTCATCTTTTATACGTAAAAGATAGTTAAGACATAAAGTGTGTAACCTATAAGAATTAAATAAAGATAATGAAATAAAGATAATGACCTTCTTAGGAAGTAAAATTTAAGTATTAAAGGCATATTTTCCAATTTAGACAGAAGAACTCTTTCTGAATTAGGCCGCTTTATCGCTCAGTGCATGGTGCGCGTCACCGCTTTGCATACATATGCATTGTGGTTAAGCAATTTGCAGCAAACGAAATGAAAGTGCTAAGCGCATTGGCCGTCAGTTTCTGCCGTGCCTCACCCTTCCCCTTTACCTTCCCCTTTGCCGGTGTGTGAGTGCGGCAGGTGCGATACGGTAAAGCTGTCATATAGCTGGATCTGTCCCTGTGTGCGTGAGACCATGTGCACGTATTTTTTCTGCAACTCGAGCTCTGCGGCTTGCGCTAAATTTCATAATTTTTGCGAGCGTCTGGTGCCGCCGGTGCTTGTCTGGTGTCTCCCAGTCACGTGTCATTCGTATCGCGCCGTAAACAAACCCAACTTGCGTTTCCCGCGGTACTCCCCACCCACTCTGTTGGCATGGAGCATCGTTTGTTATCCCGACAGTCCCGATCCCGATCCCGATCCCAATCCCTAACCCGTCCAGCTCCCGTCGCCTCAATTCGATTTATTTTTACGGGGCTTCCTTGTGCACTTCTGCATTGGGGATACTTTTTGCGCAGCTCGGCTCAACCCTCGCACTTGTTCACTGAAAATACTTTCTCATGCGTAAAATGCTTGACAAGCGGAGCAGACACAGACGGTGACGCATTGACATGAGGTTGGGGTTGTATACCCGTCTGCACCCTGCAAAGGTTATCAACTTTAGGCATTACATCAAATTAAAAGGTTTACTTGTTCCAGGATTCTGTTTACTCATGTTGATTGGACTAGCTACTATCTTACTAAAAAACATTCCCATACATTGCAATAATTTTAAAGTAAGTTTAGTCTAAATCAAGAGAGAACGCTTTAGTCGTGATCCCCGACTATCAGATACCCCCTACTCAGCTAGTGGAAGTGCTGGAGTGAGAGTGGGCGTGGCAACATCTGGAATCTACATGTCTAATCTCAACTTTCAACCTTTATAGTTTATGGATCTCGACTTTCATACGGACAGACAGATACGGACATGACCAGATGTACTCCGCTATTGATAACATACATACTAACTGTAATAGGCGGGGCTTTCCTTAAATTTTGATGTTGTTAGGTCAAGGCACCATATATACATATGTAAAAAAAAAAATGAATCCCTTACTGGTAACCAGAAGAGAAGCCGAAAAACAATTCTTTACACTTCAGCTAATTGGGTATAACGGCCAGAAAGAGCTCATTCAATTAAATATGCAATCGAAATACAGCGCAAGAATTGAAAACAAAGACCAATTGCCGGGCCAATATAAATTGGGTAAATATTCAGCGAAAAAACTGCAAACACAATCGAAACTTTACCGCAGCTGAAATATTTAAATGGCCGAGAGAGGGCAAAAAAACGTGCATAATATAAACAAGATAAAGTTGCACCCGCCAGTTATGAACAATAATTAAAAGGATCCCTTGCTCGGCGCTCATAACGAATTGGCTCAGTCGGGCCTCTTTGGGTAATCACTCCCCTTAGATGGGTAATTACGGTTGGAATTCATTAACCCATCACCCGGTGGTCCCTGATAAGGCTGCGGAAGCGTTGTTCAGAGTTCCGAAAAGAATTTTATTCAGTGGCTGTATAATGTTGCGCAACAGAAGTGAAAGCAGAAGACCGAATGAATTTCTTCATTTCCCATGCTAGCAAATTCGTCACCTTCGTCACGGGCAGGTTGAACATTAAACACTTGTTTAAAAAAACCTAGAGATGTTTGCCTCCTGTAGGGATGCTTATGTATGTTTGTTTCAAGAACAGCACTCTCAAACAATCTCAGCATTGGAGATATGCAACTGGCTAATGTATCGACCATAAAATTAAATCCTTTCAGGCACCTGATCTACCTCACTACTAAGGAACAATTCTGAACAATCTGTTACCTTATTTTCTTACACCAATTTTATTTGTTTTTGCAACTTGGACTGATACGCACCGTAGATAACTGAATATTCATTTTCAAATATGATACCCATTACAAAAAACAGTATATACGAAACAGGACATTCCGTAAGTAGCCGCTGGAGAACACAGTTAAGGAATTTACAAATGCCAGACGAGCAAAGAGAAATGGAAAAGCCGTTGAATATGCAGCAGGATCTGACCCAGTCGGGCCAAAAACGGCCAGTAGCTGGCCCAGAGCAGAGAGGCTGGCTAACAAATGTTCGGATGGACAATGTGCTGGGCGGGCCAAGAGTTTATCGCTGCACAAGTCTTATGTTAACACTGGCCACAACAAGTCCAATGCCTTTGCCAATGGAAATGGAAATGGCGAGGAGGCAGCAGCTGCTTGACTGTTTTTTGGAACTTTTTGCTTAGCTCCCAAATGTGCCACAAATACGTTGCAGAGCGTGGACTCTGCAGGAGCCAACTCCCTCGCCTCGCCTGATAAGTAAATGAATGTTGCATACTTTGGGGCGCGGGCGCAGTTTCCAGGATTTTCAATCATCAAGTAGAGAAAGCCAGCCATGAGGGTGTTATTAATGTTGCGTTATCAGCAGGCCTTCCCTCCTATGCTGTAAAATGCATCGTTCTTCCCATGCACTCAGAAAATACTCCCACATTCTGCAGACAGTATTACGAAGAAATTGGGCGCAGCTTAATTAGTGAAAGAGAATATATTTCGGGAATGAGAGCAAGCATTAGGCCTAATGCTAGTTTATTCAAAATTAATCCTAGAATATAGTCGCTCTATAATATAATTAAGGTTTCTGACTGCAGTATCGATATGTGTGTGACATGCCCTACAAGTTGATGTTTTTTTTGCCAGTGCCTCGACCGCAAAATGCACAGCCGGCGCAGCAAGAGCCAACAAGCAACAACAGGCGACCGACAACCAACATGCGGCAGCTGGAGCTGGAAAAGCTGGAGGAGCTGGAGGAGGTTCGACCATGAGAATGCAGATTCCCGCTGCTGCTCCATGTTAGCTGCATAAAAACGCAGGAATTAGCATAATTTCAGGCACTCTGGCTGCGATGGCGCAACACTTGCGACCGCAGATAAGGCGCAGAATGAACGCAGGGCGTCTTTTGTGCATGTGTTTGTGGGAGCGAGTGTGCGGCAGTTGAGAGTGTGCGTGTGTGCGAATGTGGGTGTGTAAGTGAGGGATCCAAATACACGCGTCCTGGGCGCGCTTTTCATCGCGTATTTCGGGAGCGTTGTGCAATAGCTGCGGCATATGTGGATACTCGACCAATCACAAGGGGATATTAGATCCTCTCCCAATAGAAATCGTACGGCAGTAATTTAAAGAACGGGTACAGTTCTAAGGCGAGAACAAATTGTTTTAATAAATATGAAGCTCTTTGAACAAATTAAAGCGCATTTAAAATTCGACTCGTTAATCTGGGATTTCGTCACAAAGTTGGGCTGCAAAGCCCCGCAAACACAGCTATTGTACTAGCGAACACACTGCAGCATACGATTTCCATAAATGCACAACATTGCGATTTGCTTGGCCGAAGGTCTAGGGAAAAAAAGAAGCCTGCGGCTGAGAGAGATTTTCTTAAAGGGTTTCCAGTGGGAACAATTTAGGAGCAAGCTGCAAGTAAGAATGAAAAGTTTCCATTGGCTTAAGTTTTTATTACTGATAGTTGGAACACACAAATCCACCACAGCTAGTGCAAGTGGAGCACCTCGTTGAAGGCGAGTCTCAAGGTCTCTTTGAGACCCATGCCATAAAGCACGTGGTAAATGGACTTCATGTTTCCGGGCCTTAAATCGAATTCCAGGGAGAATGATCTCAGATTGTGGTGATGGCGGTGTCGCATTCCTAGATAATGCTGGAAATGCAGTTGAGCCCGTCCCCAGTGGCGTTGATCTGCGAACAATTTCCTTTCGTGGAGCTCTTCATTGTTACAAGTAGCAAACTCAAACAAGTTCTCTATCATCGGCCAATGGATATCGCACCGCAGTTCCCTTCTCATTACGCAGTCCGAGTGCAAAAGGCAACCAAATCTGGACGCAGGGCCTCCAAAGCTCCTTATTCTGTTGCAGAACGCCAGCGTGCGTTGCAGGCTCATTTTCCTCAGAAAGTTATTTCGCCGGGTTGTTGATGCTCGGGACCGTGGATCTGCCGCCATTGAAATTGGCTGGTTTGGGTTGTTGTGACGTGGTGGTCGCACGTGCGGACCATCCCCAATAATCACGCTTTCTACGACGCGGGACGAACCAGACCTTCTCAACATTCTGGAAGCACTTGTTCTGGTTTCTTCGCTCATAGTCGCGGACATTTCTGGCGATCGAGGTAAGATGGGCGGGCCTTGCAACGCTGATGAAAACAAATAATTTGGAGGGACACTTCAACTGTCCCCTGAACTGGCCAACTGGGATTTACGAACTATTTTTCAACTTTATATTTGAACTTTACACAAATTACTACCATAATTACAAATTTGTATATCTGTATGGTTAATTTGGCTCTAATCAGTGGTTTAGCACACTGTATATTGAACACAATATACAAACGCACAATTTTAACTTTATAATAAGGATGACTTGCTACGAACATTTCTGCGGTGGTTGAGCTTGAGCCTGTATTCCCAGGGTACTGCAATAGTCGGCTGCGGCATATGCGAGTTCTAGAATTACTTGTTCATACTGAAGTACTTACATTAGGCATTGATTACGCGACCCCTTCCGGAACTTGATGAAGCTGCTCGAATGCTACTCGAATAACATGCCGCCTAAATGATAAATGCTCTTTTACGTGGTCCCTTACATATTCGAGAATTCCCTGAATTGCGTCATCGGGAGAGCGGGATTCACTTCATACTGGCGTCAACTGGCGAAATGAATGATGAACATCAGTTCCCCAGTCCCCAGATATTCTTCTGGCATTCTCTAGCTTGCATACAATAAACAATTTGCCTGCTGACTTCTAGCAAGAATGTAGATGTCAGCAGACTGCACTCTAGCCGAGCAGCCATTAATAATTGACTGGCCTCAGCTACACGGGGCGTTTGAGTAATGTTAATTG
Organism: Drosophila santomea; assembly: GCF_016746245.2. Lineage (NCBI taxonomy): Eukaryota > Metazoa > Arthropoda > Insecta > Diptera > Drosophilidae > Drosophila > Drosophila santomea. Next base: position 7,165,219 of record NC_053019.2, on the reverse strand, counting down.
CTGGGAAAATCACTTTGATTGGCCTCGGCCAAGCCGCATTTGGCACCATTTACCTCAAGGTACTTGACACTAATTAAAATCCCCTAGTTGTCCAATTTAAATGCTGCGAGGAAAGGACTACTTTTATTTTCCAACTGCATTGTCCCAATTACCTGAACATGCCAACTGCTCCTTTTATGTCCATGGCAGTGCAACTATTGCGAGTGTGTATTGCCAGCCACAGGCTGCAGTGTTAGTCTGGTCTATTGTCCTATGGACTCTTTCTCCTCCACCTCCTTCAGCTGCTCCGTTTTTGGATTCAGCTTGTGAAGCAAAGACAGTGAGTGAAAACTTGTATGGAATCATTATTTGATTGTTTTCATAGTTCCCCTTTATTTGTCAATAATTTTGTTGCTTATTCAGGAAATCACAGCTAAAACGGGCAGCACCGCTGAAGGCCGTTTCGTTTTTCCATAGGGCCGCAGCAAGGACCACAGGGTCCGCAAGGTCCACAACGAGGTCCACAGGGCCCACAGCAGGGCCCGCAAGGTCCACAACAGGGACCGCAGCACGGTCCACAAGGTCCACAAGGTCCGCAGGATCCGCAGCAAGGTCCGCCCGGTGCACAGCCCATGGTTTGAAATATAAAACAACTAAAATAAAAGATATAATACCAAAAATGGCTTTTATAGAAAATCAAATTTTGATGTTCTTGGGTTGAGGGAGAAATGAAAACTGATATTTCCTCACATAGATTTTGAATGGGAAAGCAGATTTCAGATTCACAGCCATCTATATTCGAAATAAAAAATGCAACATTCATAAAAAACGTTCTACAAATGTATTATACCCTACCAGGATTTTCTCCGCAATTTAAAACAAGAGAGAACGCTATAGTCGAGTTCCCCGAAAATCTGATACCCGTTACTCAGCTAGTGGAAGTGCGAAGGAGAGACTTCAACACTGAAATTTTTTGGCGGCTTGCGGGCAACATGGGTCAACATATTTGCGATGCGTATATGTCACTGGAGTCTGCATGCAATCTCAACACTCTAGCTTTTATAGTTCCTGAGATTTCGACGTTCATACGGACAGACAGGCTGACGGACAGACGGACAGACGGACATGGCCAGATCGACTCGGCTATTGATCCTGATCAAGAACATATTTGGTCGGAAACGCTTCCTTCTGCCTGTTACATACTTTTCAACGAATGTGGTATACCAATTTACTTTACGACTAACGGGTATAAAAATAAACGAAATGAGAGCTATACATACGGTTTGTACCATAGCAAAGTTTTTATGAAACGTAGTGCCATTGCTGACACTACTTCAATTTCTCGACGTTGTAGCAAGAAGTATATTTGGCAGGATCAGATAGATAAGACAGAAACGACAGAACGTCGGCTAGCAGAATGTCCATCACTAGAAAATCGAAAAGCTTTCCGGGGTTCGTTGACAACTGGCTGCGTCGGTGACAGTACAATGTATGACTAATATGATATTATACGGACATACGGACGGACAGGCTCGGCTAGTGCTGCTGATCAAGAAAACGCTCCCCTTTAACAGTTCCAACTACAAGTTGATACCAGGAAATACTTTCTACTCTTTAGGCGGTTTAACTCAATATATATTTTGTGACTTGAAACTGTTGGGTGTTAGCTTAACCATGGTGTGATTGTGGAATGATGCAACAAATCGGTTCGGCTGCAAATAGGGAGCACTTAGCACCAGCAGCCTCCGTAACAACTGCCAAATGGTCCGCAGCAAGGTCCACAGGGTCCACAGCAGGATCCACACGGACCACAACGTGGTCCACAAGGTCCACAGCAGGGTCCACAGGGAGAGCAGTAATATCCGCAAGGTCCACAGCACGATCCACAAGGTCCACAGCACATGATTAATTCGAGAAGTCTAATAATAAGAAACAAATTAGTACACTATTTTCAACTTTACAATCAACTTTTTACCAACGATCTTCAGTAGCCAAAAAACACCTATATGGGACAAAACCACAAATTTTGATGCGAGCAGGACGGGGGTCGATATGAGAATGATATATTTTCGGAACTTACACATTTAAATGGGTCTGACAGGTCGAGAAAGATTTTCATAGCCTCCTTGAATTTTAATTATATTTACATATCTACAGTGGGTCACAGCTTGTTAAAATAATCAGTGATAATCTGCTCGTTAAAATAATCTGACTTGGAAGGTTACCACTGTAATACCCACAAACCTGGTTTGGTTTGGAATTTCTTTTATTGGATTTGCCTTTTAATGCCATATATGTGGCATATAGCGAAAAATATGTCGAACTCCCCTAGCTGAGTAATAAATGGGTATCTGATAATCTAGGAACACGACTTTGAACGACGACCACTTCGTGATAAGTATTTTCACGTATGTACAAGCCTTATACAAAAAATAATAATTAATAAAAATATAATATTCCCTGCTTTTAAATTGGCAATCAATAAAAAATTATCTTTAAAGGCACTTATTTTATTGTTCAGTCCTAAGCTACACTTTGTGGTTTACAGGATCTGATATTTAACGGGGGCGGATTCAGCACCCGCAATATGGCCTACAGGGCCCACAGCAAGGTCCACAAGGGCCGCATGGTCCACAACCCCCGTAGCAAGGACCGCAAGGGCCGCAAGGTCCACAACAAGATCCACAAGGAGCACAGCAGGAACCGCAAGGACCACAGGGTCCACAAGGTCCGCAAGGACCGCCGCAAGGGCTACAGGGTCCGCAGAATCCAAGGGGTCCGCAACACATGATGGTTACTTAATGTTCTAAGAAGAATCTTGTGAAATTTTTCAGTGTTGTGACTCTAAACGAATACTTACTTTGAACCAAACAAAGAAATAACCTAGGACGACCAAAAAATTTTGATGATTACAGGCCGAGATTCTGAACAAGAGTGATAGAAACTTGACTCACAAGTTGGCATAAGAATTTGACAACTGTCGAAAATATCCGCAGCTAACTAGATTATGGGTTTGGGAAAGCAGAGGTCGAAAAAATTTAATATAATTTATTGGATCATATTAGCCTTGAAATTCACATGACTGCTGTCAAATTGAAGCTCCGACTGATGTGGCTCACACTCGTCAGTTCTCCGTTCCACCTTCAATAGTGAGCACCTAAATTTTCGGTGGCTTCAGCTTCCTTTGGGTTCCGGTAGTGAAAGATCTCTTCAAAAATTAAAATCATGTACATGTATGTCAACCCGAATTACGTTCTGGTAGGGGTATGTATATATCTTTCCCGTAAGTCCAGTGACTTTTTTAATATCTGCTTTTTTAGGGTCCTTGCTGTGGTCCCTGCGGCGGATGCGGTCCTTGTGGTGGCTGCGGCCCCTGCTGTGGTCCTTGCGGAGGATGTGGACCTTGCTGCGGCGGCACCAGCAGTTTTTGCGGTTGCGGTCCTTGCTGCTAAGCCAACTGATCCGGAAACCTGTCGGAATACTTAAGGCTGCTATGTAAATCTGAAAAATAAACTGTGTGGGAGACAACAAGATATCCAAAGCGTTATTGGATAGCCTCTCGCAAGATAGGTGTTAAAATGCCTTCTGCGTCCTTAGCTCGGTATTTCGCTAGAAAACCAGGGCTAGTCGGAACTCTGGCGTCCCCATGTGGAATTCATAAAGGTCATTGGGAGAATAATGCGCAGTTAGTCCCTTATAGACTTGCAATTGCAATAGGGAATTGATTTGGCCGCCAGCCAACCATATCAAAAAGTTTATTATACTTGAACACATACTTGCGATCTTTTCTGGAAATGGTATTCCTTATGTCTACATATGAAACCCTGCTTAAAAGTTCCGGCAAATGAAATCACGGTCTTCTCTATCGTATGTCTTTAAACCGAAATAATAATACCTTTAAATAATACTATAAAATCAAAAATATTTCAATAGTATGTGTTCCATTAGCTGAGTACCAGTTGACTAATATCATATTGAAAATGTTTACGTGTTATACCCTTATACCCTTTCACTATTTTTTGAAATAAAACCAATATTTTTAGCCAGGTTTATATTCTTATTCAGCTTAGAGGTTTTCGATTTGAGAGCTTTGTGTGATTTTTTGCCGGCACTGCAATTTAAATAATACATCAAATTAAGTTCCCTGTCAAATAAAGGCGAAAGCATTTTTCGTAGTCTTTTGGTGGTGGATTTGAAGGCATTGGAGGTAAATGGAGCGAATCCTTTAGTATGTGCAATAAAAATCAAGTCATGTTAACAAAGGAGTGAAATGAAGCGCAGTCAAAAAGCCAACCATCTAAGATGGCGACCAAATGTGAGTTTTTTTGTGACAAAAAGTGAATACAATCCTATAAGGCAATAGTTCAAAGACGTATGTTTACGGGGAATTGAACTGTTAAATCTTAGAGATAGACCACACATTTATATATTTATATGTACATGCGAAACTCTTGGTTGTGTCATTGATATATCGTTCGATATGACAATATAGGAAACAATAAGGCACACAGGGTGGCAATAAATGCGGTAATGATGTGGCACGAGGACCAGGAAAAGAAGTCACACTATGAGTCTGGGTATTAGTGCTGATACCTTTTAAGTAAAAAAAGCTTGTTTAACAAGTTTTAGTTTTTTGATTAATTGTTTTTAATACCGAAAAGAATTTTTAGTTTTACAAAAACGCGGTTTCAACATTCTCTACTCTTAGTATTTTAAGTTCTTCATCTGGCCTTAGTCAATGTCCCGACCACTTGCAACGACCACTTGAAACTATTAAACACACGGCATTTAAATCCGGCAGCTTAATTTCACCTGCCATGATGTGACTTGAATACAATTCACGTTGCAAGGAGAACAGAATTCGTGGGCTGGGGCTTGTAATTCCGGGTTCTAAATAAATCATAATTGAGGTATATCATATAATTAAATATATCCGTGTGTAATTTTGTAGTTAGGTTTCAGCAAATGTGGAAAACTAAAATACGAAACACGGCATACCATGCGGTTGCCAACAGTGGCTGCTAAAAGTATTTATTGCAGTTAATCCTAAATGAAGTAAAAACGCAACTTTTCAAACTTGCGTGGGTCGTCAAGGAAACCTTTTTTAAAGCCGAATGTAGTCCCACTTACCCGGAGCACTGTGTATACCAACAAGTAAGCACAAACGACAGACGTGCTCCGTTAAGGGTGAATAAACACAGAGACTCAGCTTCCGGCAGAATATTTCAGTTGAAAATTTTTAATGAGCTCGAAATTGTCGCAGTAGATTTTGCAACATACCATGAAAAATCGGAGAAAAAAAGGAAATCTGAGAAAGGGAAATAACATACAATCAAATAAGCGGGATGAGGTATTTGAACCCGTCACTCCTCGTATGACGACCCATTATGAACAATGGCTCTATAGCCTTTGCAACGCATTACATAAAAAGATCCGAATTGCATTAATAAATTTAACATTTTATGCTGGGAGCCATGCTGTTTTGTGGTAATGCCATAAAAACGCTCTACCGTTAAGTCCCAGACATTTTGCATAAGCCGGTAACGTAACATTAACGGAATATGTATTGTCTAAGTGTATACATTTGTATATGTACTTTATAAAAAATTGGAACTCAGAGAGAGAGTGAGAGGGGAGTAAGCCATAACGAGCTTGCAGTCCGTCTTAATGTAGGCATTTTGGTTGACTTTTAACTTTTAACTTCTGCTTGGCAAACAACATGATCAACCTTGTCTAAGCAGGAATTAGGAAATAGTCCATAAGCACCTTATTAAATAGTCTTCAGATCATTGAAATTTTACATATTCAATGCATTGGTCCATTTTGGGACTGTATTTAATGGTGTGACATTTGTACATATATCTCAGCCTCTAAAAAAGCCCACACGTAATAGCATGGATATAACGAACATTTTCCGTTTCCTAAATCCATTCCTTACGCTTGGAAAAAGGCCAATCAGACCCGTCCTGCACAACGCAAAAAGGATCGCTTCTCGACTAAGAATCATGCTCAACCATCCGATAGATAATTAGAAATGAAACGGAAATTAATTTGTCAAAACGACCTAGCTGGTCTGGCTGAGAAAATTGCTAATTAAAATTATTGACAGATTCAAAGCGAAACGAAGGGAACATGAAAATGTGTTCCGTGAGATGGCTGTGTACGATTTAAGCCGAGAAATCTTGATCCCTCTTTAAGTCCTGTTCTGCGTTTGGAAGCAGTTGCAAAGTGCCTAGAATATATACAACACAATATGTGCCTCCATCTCTGTTGGACCACACGTTGCGTATACGCAACTTCCATCGGCGCCCATCGGCTGCAGGAGTTCTATCTCTGAGCGTGCGAGTGTTATTGCGCTGAGCCAAAATCCACAATGGTTCGGTTATGAGCTGAGATTCCTCTGCCCTTGGCTGCTTCATCAACATGCAATGGGATTTTCCCCTTTCCATATTCCTATTCCTGCAATATCGCGTTGTTTTGGCGCTCTGATGCCGCGCATTGTTTCAATGAGCCCGCGGGCAATGGACGACTATCTATTGTCAACGCTGCATACGCAGTAAGCGGTATGCGTTCATATTCACCGCCATCCCATTGATTTTTTCGTACGACGCTTTTGTGTTGGGCCAGTTTAATTGACTGTAGGAAATCGAATGGGTTTTATTAATTCATAATTTAAAAGTCAATTGTCCAGCATGAGGGGTGGTTAGGTAATATTTCTTTGGGACAAAAGCTTAATATAGGAAGAGCTATCAGACTATTCCATAACATTAGAGCGTGTGTAAAGTATTGTTTACATATCCTATATAATCTGCCTGTGTCCGTAAGTATGTCCGTATGTATGTCGAGACCGCGAAAACTATAAATAAAACTATGAATGTTTAGATTAGGGATTCAGAATGTTGCCATGCAACGCCCACTAAATGATGATTTTACTATTTTAAATGAAATTTCAATCGACATGGCATACAAATTTAGAAACGGTCTCGTCCTCACCATCGCTGATCAACGGGTGTCCGATAGTCGAGCAAAGCAAAATTGTTATACATGGTTGGTTAAGGATAGTTTTCTCATACCTGTTACCTACTTTTCATACAAAAAGGTTAATCGCCAGCGAATTGAGTCGAAGAATATTATTTTATTCCAAATTAAAAATCGGAGTCCTCTTGGATTAAAATAATTCAATCCGTATTAAAAGGAAGCCAATAAATATATATACTCTAAAATAGTTTAGAGTGTTCTTCGCGCGTGCATTTCTTTTTGCTTTACATATCATTTGGACGGGTTTTCTGCCAATACGGGGTAGGTGGAACTACATCATTTGCCAATTACGCACTCTGCCCTGCTTCTTTCAGAATCAATAGAGTCGGTGGAAAAAAGCTGAAAAAATTGCCAGCTCGACGTCAGCTTAACACCTTGAGGTTAAAACCAAAAGTACAAAACCATCAGAGGCAGCAGGAAAAACGCATGGCAACATGTGCAATTTAACCTTAGACACGCACGCCGGACGGATGGCTTTGAACAAAAGATACAAAAGGGATCGGGAACGAGAATGGAAATGGTACTGGGACTGGGACTGGGACTGGGAATAAAGGGACGATTCAGGTGGGGAAACAAAAACCGGGTGGGCCAAAGGTAAGCAAGGAAAGAATGAAACAATTTAGCCAGCACTTAACCGTTTAAACCCCAACTGAACCGAGTGCACACGTTTGACCCAGGAGCGACACAACGAGGACATGTGGGAATCGCACACGGCTGCAGCTCAAGATTCCATTGGGGGTGTTGTAAGAACAAACAGAAAACGAGAGCAGGAACAGTGGCGAAGCCCCCCGAAAAAATTAAAACCACGCAGGACTTAAATTTATAACCAGCGATGCTGTGGCAGAAAAAGGCGTTACGAGGAATTCGGGTTTCGGGGGCGGCGGGACCAACGTGGCATTGTGGGCGTGTCCAACAAGCACGAAAATGAAAGCCGCAGTGAAATGCATTTTGGAAGTTGCCTTGACGCTAGCCAAAAAAAAAACTAGAAAGAAAGCGCAACGAAATGCACAACAAAATTATATTTAGTAATAGCTGTGCTATCGAAGGACTCTAAATAAAAAAGTCAATTTTACTCTGCCGACGACTTTTATATTACATTAGTTAGGTTAAGGCCCTCAGCTGCTTTAGCTAATCCAAATTTCGCGTAATTTCTTAATAATAAATAATATTCCATTAGCTGGTAAATAGTTCAAAATTATCAATATAAAATCATATATACATAAACTGATGGTACTGCCGTTGTATTTTTTTCTGTGTGATGGGAGAAAAAAGTTTGCCAGGTTTTGTGTCACGGCGACGATTTGAAGCCGTGACCCGCGCAGTATGCAATGCAATTTTTTGTTACGGGTCTGAGCTTCTTCGTCCTTCGTCCTTGCTTTCGTCCAACCCTCTGCTGTGCCGGTTTGATATACAAACTGTAAAATGGCAGTTCACCTTAACTGGAAACTCAACTGAACTAAACTCAAACCAGCTGAACTGTTTTTGCCGCTTTCGACGACAACATCACATACAAAAACTTGTCACATGTGCAACGCAACATATACGCTCCGCCCGCCCGAACTTTCGCCCCCATATCCTCAATGCCCCTCTTTTTGTATGCTTTTAGTCGAATTTCAAATGTTGCTTATTCTGCTGGACATCTAGAGTTGGACGTGCAGGCATTCAGCTCTCTCCCCATTTTCCCTTCGGAAAAGTAACTTAAAAGGGTAACTGCTGCATCTGCCCGACTATTATTAAACTGATAAATTTGCGAGTTGCGCTACGTGTCGTATCAGTTGAATTCAACACCCCTACAGAATAGAGTGCCACCAGTTTACATCGCGGATCTTACTCGTACAGCATCATCTGCTCACGTTAAGTATACGCAGCAATTGCCGCACTCGGTTATTACGTACGAGTATTGCGAAGACAGCGGATTGCGGCCATATCCACTGATTTGCTTTAAACAACTATCTTTTACTCTATCCCAAAACTTATGGATCCAAAAAACATAAAGCGTAATAAATAATTATAGTTTCATAGTTACTTACATTATAAGGGCCGGTACTGAAAATGTATCTTTGAGAAGCTTTAATGAGGAATATCATAGAATTAAAAATAAATAAGATCCAATATTCTATTAAAATGAAACTACTTTATAAGCCCAGTGGGCAGTGAAAGTTATACTCTTGTACCATCGACTCACACATTTTAAGTGTTTTTGTTCTTTTTTTGAGTTGAGCTAACAAAAAGAACGTGATTTGCTTATTTGAGGAACTCCAACTGGAGCAATCGTGAGCCAAGGGAAGAGGGAGGGGAAAGGACACACAGGTGTGTGACAACCTGATTTGTTTCGCTGGTTAGTGAGCTTTTGTTCTGCAGATTACATAACTCGCTGGGATTTTATGGCAGCTGTTGAAAATTATAGCTCTCGCATGTCGGAACATAGAAGTGTGCCAGCTGAATTCTCATCGCATTAATTTAGGCTGAGATTTAATCGTAGTAAAAAATGTAGTTCGAATAATAACGAGAGCGTTTCGTGTAATATGAAGAAGAATATAATGTAGAATATATATGTACCTATGTATGTCTCTATAATTGAATATTTTTATGATATGATATTTATTTTCTTGTTTAAGTTTAGATTTCAATATTTGAGGTCAGCTGAACCCAAGTTCCAGGCTCACACTTACTTAATAAGAGACAAACGTATTGGCATTAATATCTAAGCGACCTATAAAAATACTTGATCCTAATTTAAAAAGTTTACGCAAGAGCGATTATGTATCGCATTGCCACCCAAACTATTTGAAGCGTAGTTATCCATTCGAAAGCGAGAAGGATTCGCAATTCCTTGACAACTGTCAGTTGAGCCAAAACTAAAAGCCAGATAAAATTACTGAGCCCGGGTCCAAATACAAAGTACGAACTACAAATGCGAAACTGCAAACTAGAATTCGATATCAAAAGCTTTAATTTCCCCCACCCACATTCGTCTAGCATGGCCTGTTGGCTACTTATTGGCACAGAGAAATTCCTAACTCTGCGACGTTGCCCAAACTGTTTTTGCCAGTTGTTGTGGCATGTTTCATGTTGGTCAAAACGAACGAGGCCAATAGACAGCCAGACAGGGACAACAATGTCTGTGGAGCACTCGCAACTCACATCCACCCCCACAGTGATGGGAGTTTACGTGTTAGCCAGGGTTTTTGTGCGCTGGCTAGCTTTCCTTATCGGAAACAAGCTTATTCCGTTCAATGAACTGAAAAATATTGTTTACCTCTGTATTTCCGGCAAGTTGCTCAAATTGCGTGTGCGATATGGACCTTTTTCTTCACTCGCACCTCGCTGCTGCACTTTGATTCATTTTACTCACAACACTATAATTGTCATTAAAGAAACCACAGTTTTTGTGCAGACTGGGGCAAATCCATTGTGAAGTGGGGTTAAGATATTTTTTTAATCTGCAGGATATATTTTCTAAGTATTTAATGCGGCAGGCGACCTATCCGCAAGTCTTAAGTCCTCGGACACTTGAACATTTGTGTGCCATTTGTATTTGGCGCGGACACGGAAAGGGTTATACCGAAACTAGGAAAAAGTTTGTCCCTTTTTAAACATGACATTTGACATATTTCAGCAAAAAAGTTGTGCTGCCGCCGCATTTTCAACCCTTGTCAATTAGGCTGACGCGGCGTATGCGTAATGCGTGTGTGTTTGTCTCTTTGGGCTTGGTCACTGCAATATATGAAAAAATTTGGGACGGAAACAAAAAGTTTGGCGGTTTAGCTTAAACTTTGTTCCACAAACGAAAAATGCGTGTTGCGGAAATTAGAGAGTCCTTTGTCAAAATCTGAGACAATTTGCCAAATGCACGAGCCCCCAAAACAATATATCTGCATGCCTAATGGAATTTAAGGTAATTTAATGGATTGAGTAACAGAAACAAAGTGAGTGGTTACCTTTTTTTCGGTTTTCCGGTTTTATTAAAAAGTTTTTTGTTAAATGTTCTAATAAAACTGGGAATAATTATTTTAATTATTCCCTGGATAGTTTTAAAGCCATCTATCTAAACATGAAAAAGTTGACTTCGAAATGCGTGATTTAAAAGCTTCGACCAAAACAAGGCCTAATACGATGCAAAAGGAAAGTCTTTGAATGCAAATCTTTATCGAAATTAACATATTTTTTTATTATAAAATGTAGGTGGCATGAGTAAAGGCAATCAACACTTGTCATGAAATGGAACCATTTCCGCAACCTAAGTAGCCTGTGTGTTCATACACATGTCGAGTGCTTTGTTTTTGCTGAACAGCTTTATCTGAAACGATAATTTTATTGGACATTAAAAACATTTACGTGCCACGACATCAACGCCAGTCACATGATATTAAAAAGCCATGCCAAGAAATATGACATAAGGCATAAAACAAAGGCATGAAACAGACGACAAATTCTGGGGTGCGTGTGGCGGTAATGACAAGAAAGGAAAGGCGAAGAGAAAAAGTTGGTCAACGGAGAACCAGTATCGCATATCAGGCCCATCCGTCATAAGCTACCCAAGGATACGGAAGACCCACTCGCCCCTTGACTTTGCTTTGTGCCAAACATGGCGTAAAACGTAAGTGATATAAAAAGCTATAATGTTCTGTTACTTCCACGATAAACAATAACAAGTATTTTTGTCTAAGCACAGACCGTGCCGAAATGGAAGCTAAGTAATAACTCAGCCAAGAGCGTGGCTCATGCAAGGACCCCTGGCAGGACATATAAGGACTTCTTGACTCGGCCAATTGGTGCACGGGGCCCTAAAGATCCGAATGCCGATGTTGCCTTCGTGGGCCCACACATCCTGAGCAGGCTACGTGACATTGCGTGGAGTTCTCCTCTGAATAGACAAAGGCTGACCCAACCAGCTTGCAGGCTTTTTGTAGTAAAAACTAAGAAACAAAAAATTGTTATTTATATGCGGGAAAATTCTCATCTACCTAAATAAAGCTGATAGGCTTGTGTTTTAAATATAATCCTGAATCACAGCATTTGACTTTCATTGCCGCTAATTATTGTGACTGCCATTGAAACTTAATAATTGGCCAAACATAGTATATTAATTGAAAAGGAATAACATAAATTGTATGTTGCTATATGTTGTTATATGTTAATTTTCAAAATGTTCATAGCACGAAGTGTTCGAGTACAAAATGTTATAAAACCTAACGGTTATTGGTTTTCTAGATATTTTTATAGCTGTTAATTTTTCCCCAATGCCAGTCATTTATTGATGGTCGTTCTTCGTTTTATTATTCACTCGTTGAAGAATTTGAATATTTGTGGTAACCCCTTTCTTTTTTTTCAAAGAAGTGGAGTTTCCATCCAAGAACGCCTTAGCATTGTGGGAAAAAGTTTGAGAGTGGCAAGTCATCCGTGACTGGATGCAGACGGCACGTAACGAAACAAAATAAAGTATACGCACTGTGGCCTCGGACCGCAATGAAAAAGATGATGAAGATAATAATCATGATGATGATGGGCATGGTGACGACAGTCGATGGCTGCTCAGGCGTGCAATTTATTTCAGTTGGGCAAACAACCGAAACAGCAAAAACTGCCAATAGAATTTCATACATATCCATGTGAATTGCTTTGATACATTTTGAAGTTTGGGAAATATAAATAAATAAACCAATTAAAGACAACTTTAGCGACATTCATGAATGAAATTCCATTTCTCTATTAATTTCACACGAGGATTCCGGTCAGTTTATTGGCTTTATATAGCCATTATCGCCATTGCCATATTTTGCAGAAAAAATGCAGAGATACAGTTGGAGATGATGTTGCATGGTAATGGAAATGAACAAACAGATTTATGTTGCTGCCATGTGTTTGGCTGGCTGCGGTTGTTTATTTATGCGATAGTCGCGGCATTATTGAAATATAATAGATTTCTGCCGCAGGTGCGACAATGGGCCTCTCACTATTGTTTAGCCCCTTGCCGACCGCACTTACAAGTTGTTGGGCCCACAAAACAGGCGTCCAATAACTTAACACGCCCATTCCCACCGCAAAACACAGCAACTGCCGAGGGCCAGGCCAAGGGGCAGTTCCGTTCCGATCCAGCATCATTTCGCCTGTGTGGTTATTGACAAATGTATTTCCAATTGGTTGCCAGTGCCCTTTCTGTCGGATCCACCTGATACGCTGGCCTTATTAGAACCCTCGCGTTAAGTGCGATATCCAGTGTTTTATTGAGCCGCAATAATATCCGCTTGGTCTTGCATTTGTTTCACCTTTTTTGGGTGAACTGTAACACTTCATTGAGGTCGGGCGGACGGTGCGTATTGTTGAACCTACATTTTAGTAAGCAGGTGTAAATAAATGTGTAATGCAGCCAGCACAAATGAGTCAGGTAGTGGCTTTGCCAGCTTGAGATTTTTCGATTTCAATGACAGTATATTCCGAAAAACTTTGCAATGTCGGAGGAAAATTGCTTTTATTCCATTTTGTCCCTAACAAGTTTGTTCAATTTTTGATTTCGCTGGCAATAAAAACAATCAAATATTCACAATAAATGCTGAGTTATAGTTCGAAAGTTTAATATATCAAATGCTGGGCTGTCGCGCGGAGCATGCAAATGTCTGTGCAATAGCGGCTGCCAACGGCGCGTATACGTAACGACACTGTTTGTATGGGCGGCAAGCAACGAGAGCTAGTTACGGAATTGCGCTCTTTTATTTTTCACATTTTTATTGCACATGTTTTGTATCCCTTTGTTTGCTCGCCGTGTGTCCTATTGGCGTTGAAAAAAATTACAGATAAATAAAACCAGTCCCAATATAGAAAGCAGCGCGATGAGATGCAAATAGAAAAATGTGCCGCAACTAAAATGCAAATAAAATTGTATTAAACTTTAATGAAATATGCGAAGATTTATTTACCTTTTGTTTGTGCAATGTAACTGATAGTATATGCATATTTAAATTAGTTGATAACGAACATAAATCAGTTACGCTGGATGTAGATTTAAAGGCTTTGCAACTGGAATTTTCGTTGGGCGACCGATAGTCTCCGTTGTCTGGGGCCTGCAACAATTTTGCCACCTGCCGAGATACAATGTTTTTAAAATCGGTTCATAGATGGGGAGAAAAAAGCCTCAGCAATTAAATCGTATCAACAGTCGCATGTTTTTGGGGGTGTCAATCAAACGTCACACGCATATGCAGCCGATGCATGTGCAAATATTGTATCAGTGCTGAAAAGCATACCAAAGCATATTGGTCAAAAATTTGTATAACAATTCCATTTGAAATTCACTTTCTTGCACCATAAACTCCAGAGGCACCATTAGTGAGTAAATGCATAAGCAACAATTTGGGGTTAAATAACTGGCCAAGGAGCTGGTCGTTATTTAAAGTCCTTTTGCAGCCAGTGCAAGTGGCCATAAATCAACCGAGAGCTTCTTTTTCTGGGGGTGGTTCTCCTTCGAGCAGCTTAAAGGAGGCGAAGTGAGACTCCAAGGACCATGCCTGCCGGATAGTTCCTTCTGGCCGACAATAACTTAATTGCAAAGTCATGTTTGCATTGTGGCCAGGATGGCGAAGTGGCACCAGGGGAAGCAGGCTCCTACCTGATTCAGTTCTTGTTGTCCTCATTGCGGTTAACACAAGACCAAAACAGACACAGACGATGTACAAGCCCGTAAACAGAACATGACCGGATATAGGTCAGTGGATTACTCCCCCACTTCAGATGATACTCCAGATTTATGATTAGAGCTCGAGCTCATGTGTCAGGTGGGAAAATGTTGATATTAAATCCGATCAATGTGGTGGTGCCTCTACCTAATGCCTCAAATTGAAGTCCGCTGCTATAAAGATTTAATCTTTGCGCTATTGTCATGGAAATTCAATACATATTCGAACACACTTTTCGAATAATAAAGCCACATTTTATCTATACATGTCCAATAATTGTGTCTTTGGAAAATAATTCAATGCTGCTAATGAGGGATATAGCTAAAACTTGCTTGACTTTAAAACAAATTGTGACAGAACAGGTTCATTGAATCAGAGAACTGCAAGAGTGGCATTTTTTGCCACCCTGATCACACTCAACAATTTTGAGTGCGGGTGCCACTCACACCGGTTCTCGCGGGTACATACAAACACCCGGTCAAAATATTCGGGTGTCTGCAAACACCCTGGTGCCTGCGCACCCGAATCAATGCGGCACCCTATGTCGCGGGTGCCGATCACACTCGCCACTCATAACGAAGGGTAGAGAAGGCAAACATGCAGAAAAAGGCAAGTGCCTTTTTTGGGTAAACACCCGGGTGTTTTGGTAAACACCCGGGTGTTTTGGTAAACACCCGGGTGTTTTGGTGAACAGCCGGGTGTCTGGTAGACATTTGAGTGCCTGTGGTAGGTAACATACGAAAAAGAAAAGTACATTAAGTACTGAAAAACGAAATATATTATGCCGAAAATCTGTAGAATTATGCATTCTATTTACAGAAATTTAACCAAGACGAAATAGACATTTCTTTTTCATATCTTATATTATTTGCTTTGTTACAATTTTTAATATTTAATTACCATATTTAACTTTGTATGTATAATTTTTCTTTTTAAAATGATAGAAAAAACCAAAAGAAATAGAATTGTGCTAACTAAGTATAAATACTATTTAATAATATACATAATATATTATTTAATAATACATAAGTTTGTTTTTTGTAAAGACATTAGATACATCAAAACGCAAAAACATGTGCACGACCTTTTTCTTGGGTTTTTCCATTCACCCTAAATTTTTTGGACCGTGTCTCGCTTCCACCCATACAATTTTTATGCATACAGAAAAGTACCTGCGGCCGATTCTTGCTTGCGCGTCACCCACCCTAAACTTCTTTGCACAGCAGACACCCGGGTGTTTTTGTGCAAGTACAGAAAATCACCCTGGTGGCAAAACACCCGGGTGTTTGTCATTGCTAAATTTAGGGTGTCTCCAAACACCCGGGTGCGGAGACTCCCGGTGTTTAGCGGGTACACTTAGGGTGCCGGTGGCTTGCTGCAGTTCTCTGCATTGAATACCTATACTCCATATAGTTTGTAAGCTTACAAGTCGATCGTATCCATTAAAGCACTTCAGGACGCTATGAAAGCCCCAAAACCAGAATGGGTACAAACTGCTATTAGCATCACGTTTAAACCAAATGCGAGATCTAAAGAAGAGTGCGAGTAAATATAAAATAAAATAAACATTTGGCCAACATTTCCACGGCGTTGTTGCTGCACATGCTGGCCGTCAGGCCATAAACTTTAAAACTGAGCCAGCACAAAAACGAAGCAGCGTACCAGGCAAGTTTTAGTTTTATTGTCATTTCAATGTATTTCCGCACTTTTAACCGCAGTCGGATTCGGATTTGGGTTTTGGATTTGGATTTGGATTTGGAGTCGGAGTCGCTCTAACATTGCTCTGACCCGGGCATAAAAAAGGGGAAAAGGAGAAAGAATTATTTCAAGCAGTTTCGAAGCCATAAAAAACTGCATTTGGCAGCCGTTACCAAAACCTATATATATATGTACATACATGTATGTATGTATATAAAGCCAGTTCAGCCCGATTCTCGATGTCTGCTTTCACAATTTCATCTCTGCTGCAATTTCTATTTCAATTTTTTTTCCTGGCGGTTGGACATTCCTAACATTCGCTGCACAGATTTGCGTGCCAGCGACATATTTAAAATGTTGAAAATTATTTATAATTAAAAGTTGGAGGCCAAAAACTTTTTGCTGTCCCCACCAGAATGGGGCGAGTCGAGTCTGGTCCGCTGTTTGCAGAACATAGCCATAGTCATAGTCATAACCTTTTGAACGGCTCTGCTGCAATTTGCTCGCGGCGGCGGGTAGAAATTTTTAATAAAAATACCTAAGGAGTGGCCGAGCGACCCTCGGGCGGCCGACTTGGTCAGTCGGACAGGAATGATTGTTATTTACGCAATGGCAATGATAATTCACATTTTTACACCGCACACGTCTTGTGCAAAATGGAATATCTCTTGCATTCTAAAATTCCAAATTCCAAATCTGAATCTGAGGCGTTTTTTATTCTGGTTAAAACTCCCTTTAACTCATTGGGCAAATTCTGGCACTTTGAGTTGTCTTCCGGGCAAGTTAATGCATTTAATTTCCATGCAATTGACTGCCCCAACCGGGGAAAAGTGGCTTATGCTAAGCAATTTTTCGTAGCACTCCACACCCCTTTGGCTGTCCAATAAAAGTCAATAAGCATCTCGGAGATATGTGCATTTTTCAATTACGTATTTGTGTGCAATGCCAGCATCCACAACAGGAGCAACGCAGCAGCACAAATTCAAATGACATGGGGACCCAGGACTACGTCCAAGGACGAAAAGTCCACCGGGTGGAAAGCAGGGAGACGCAAAGTAAGAGCTATCGCTACACGAAAACCATGTCTTTCATTATGTACGACAAACTGGCTGACACGGGCGGCTAATAACGACCACGATGCACACAACAGTCGCTTGGAGCCAAGACCAACTGACCAAATGGCCAACTGGGTGACCCTACAACTGACAGACCGACCGACTGACTGACTGACAGACTGTCTGTCTGTCTGTCTGTCTGTCTGTGCCCCGACTATCACACAACAATAAAGAACTCCAACTTACTGACTGACCCGATCCTAATGGCCAGGCCAATGCAAATTGGCAGTCAACGAAACTGAACAGCAAAAAAAGATAAACATAATCGTTGTTGGTCAATAAGCTGGTATAGCACAAAAAAAACAGGAACACGATGTTTCTAGAACAGTGATGTTTCTAAAACATGCTTCTGTATAACCCTACAGTTTATAAACCACTTTTGAGATAATGAACCTAGAATTATTTCGATATGTATTTGTTTTCTGTGTAGTGCTGATGCTGCTTTTGCTTACAGCGAAATCGAATTAGTATTAGTATAAAACAAAATTAAGAAATAAAATGCGCTCGTTGGCCCTGACACAAACTGCAGAGCAGCTTCCCCTTCCCCTTCCCCTTCCACCTACACTTCCGCTTCCTGCAGGATTTCCATTACCATTACCACTTGCACTGGCTGCTCCTTCAGTTCGCCTCCGTACACATGACTGGCCAGCAAAACTTTAAATAAGAGCCCAGCTGCCGTAAGCCGGTCTCGAACTTCACTTCACCCGCTGCAAAGGCCAAGTCAATGGACTCGGCCAAATTCAGCGCCCACTCCTCGATTTCCTCAATTCTTTAGGGTCTATTTTTGAGCGCGTTTAGTGAAGCGTGCACCTTTGGTTAGGGCCAAAGTATTTATTAAGTGCGGACTCTGGGTCGCATTACGAAGGACGCAGAGATGCCGATCAGAAAGTCGATTGCAGAAGTCCGGATCCGGCTGACGGGCGGCGCTGTCAATGCAATAAACTTGTCCTGTGGATATCCGTGTCGTTGAATTTATAAACCGTAGGAAGCTGCATATTTTATTTATTAATATGAATTACTAGCAAAAATAAGGCATAAATCATGCGGCACTCGGAAGAGGAAGAGGAAAGCCTTTGTGCCATGGACATGTCAACGTGCTTTTTATTTGCCTTACTGCATTGTAATTAAAACAAGCGATAACTCTTTAATAAAATTTACATTTTAATTAAATCTATACCAGCGCTATTAAATATGATTTTTAAGCGTTTTCTACTTCCGGTTGGCGCTTACGTTCAGTTAAGTATGCTGTGCGAATCTTCGGTGATATGAATTGCAATTTCGCCTTTTGGAAATACACATCACTCATGAGCTATGAGAACCCGTGCATGTGCTTACCTAGTGCCAACAACTTTTAAGCCATACATATGATCGAAGTTCCTCGAACTGACGTTCCAACCCACGGAAATTTGGCAACAGTTACGCTGCTGCTGCCGCCGCCTAATCGTCCTTGTTAGTCCTTGCATGTAGCTGGGATTTGAGACCGGTTCATGGCTATTACTCGCTTATTGTGTTATTGTTGTTTTAAATGCGTTATTGTTGGCCGAGGGAGCAACCAGGCGCATTTATAACCAGCGCCATTGAAAGGCCGTGTCATCAAATGAGCCACGACAAAGCCTCATCCTCCTTGCCTCGGCGTCCTCCTATTAATACTCCTCCTAGTGCGGATGATGATGATTGTTTATTTGTGCACAATGACGTTGAAACATCATTAAATGGCCAAAAGTCACGCATTTACAGTTTCGACCGACAAAAGCTGACCTGCACGAGTCATTTGCTGCTACCACTGTCGCTGCCTCTGTTTCAGCCCAGTGCTGACATTCTGGCCATTTTTTTAGAGAGTTTGTAAAGGAATTACAAGGAGCCAATTGTATATAGCATTATACACAAGTAAATATAACGTAGTAAGTATACACATATATTCCTTTATTTTAAAGAGGTATTTTGTTAAGTCTGTCATAAATGCTATCTCAGTAAGCAAAATTTGGCTCGCTGAAATTTTAAGGCATCTCTGTTACCCCACAGTTCGTCTGAACAGCGATTTTTTTGACGACCACCCTGGCAATTGCAGATTTCATTCCCGCGCCCTTAGCCCACGATGTTCTGGAAAATGTAACTGTCGAGTGTGGAAAGTTTAGCTGTCATTACGTGTCAGTAAACCATGATCAGGCCTCAGCTCATTATCGTCATCAGCCTCTGCGGATGACAACTGGCCCAGTTGATTGCCCCGGGTCCAATGGCCAAAGCTCAGTAGTAGGTGACCAATGACTACAGAGCAGTGAGCAGTCATGGGTTCACACACAGAGCACAGAGATATCGTGTTATATTTAAAATTAATGTTTATCATAAAATCTTTATCAGTTGAGGGCGGTATTTATTTAATAATGTTGCACATTCTAGTGAAAGATTGGTGAAATGGTTTTCACATGTGGCACTCAACACTCTCATGTTTAGTTTTTTACTGTGCAGCTTTCCAGTTCCCTAGTTAACAGCAGTGTTGTTCTGCCAACAAGGCTGGGACTCAGTCCTGATGGTCTACTCCACCCCAAAGCTAACAATCAACACATCCGTTTCCGTGGAGCATTCAAATTCACAGGCGAACAAAGCGAAGCAGCTAGAGGAAGGCCAGCTGGATTGAGTACAACTGGGCCAAGTTGTTGACCAATTGGCTCCACTTAGATTGAACATTCGTTTGTACGTGGGCAGATTAAGTAGTTTTAGTGGAAGACTATCAGGTTAAGTTAGCATGTAAGTGCAAGGCTTAAAACAAAGTAAACAATAAACTTATAATGCGCTCGTTCTTTTTATGGTAAAGTCACGGAAATGCGGATGTTTATACTAACTGCAATCGCTAATCTGAACTTGTCATACAACAAAACAAATATACTTGCAGCATTAAGGGGCAACATTTATGGTAGTCGCGTTTATTTAATTAAAATATAATACGAGTTGTCCGGGGAAAACGGTAATTAATTGAATTGGGCGCGTCCCTCAACTTGCCAAATATTTTGGAATGTATCTCCACTTTTTGATGGCCAGTTTTAATTGTTTTGGATCTCCTTTCCCGGCCACTTCCCACTCCGGCGCTTTGTGCCTCCATTGACAGTTGGCTGTGGACATGACAAAGCCGAAACAAACTAGCAACCGGAGGAGCAGTCGGTACAATTGGCCAACAGGTAACAGAAAACAACAACTGCTGGCGGCCGTCGAGGATGAGGGCTACGGGGAGGAGTTACCGCAGCGGCGGTTGCTTTCCGATTCACTAACTTTCGCATTGCGCTTTTTGTTGTTTGGCTCTCTTACCCAATTGCTTTTGTTGTTGTAATCCTATTAAAGGGCCAGCTATCTAGCTTTTGTTGGCCCCGCCGGCTGCGATTTTCCAGCCTGTCAGCCGGCATTGTTTGCTGTTTCATTTCGACTCGTTTCGGCGAAACAAAGACTTTAAGTACTCATTCACCTGATTTTACTGGTTTTAGTGCCGACGCTTGGGCCTTTATGTTCAAATCGCACACTCATAGAAAAATGAGTGCATTTCTGAATTTTAGAAAATCGCCAAAGAAAAATAAACCCTAAAACTAGGGACGATTTTTTATTTAAAAAATAAATGGTGATATAAATTCATGTGCAAAGCAAGGTTACGGACCATAAATGCAGTTCAATTAAGTTCAAAATCTAGAGTAATTGCCATGTAAATAATCCTAATACTTTTCTAATTCGGGTAATTTTAAAAATTTGAGAAATTCCCTTCAATCTTGTTGAAGAGGCTGTTGAGTTTTCCAACGGTTGGGGATTTAGCAAAAAAAAAATGTAAAGTAATATCATTTTGTCTGTTTTTTTCGTATTCGAACAACTTGCGTTGCACATATGTTACATACATAATTATCATATATTATAATTATGTTACAGTTATGGTAACATCTTGAAATCGTTTGCAATTTTCTAAAACAACTACACAAATATTAAATAATATAATAAACATTATGACTGTTTCTTTTTATGAAATATTTGTTTATAAAATTAAATCTAATGAAAATGTATGAACCAAAGCTTATTCATGAACTAAAACAATGAAAAAATACCTTAAAATTAAGACAGAACATTTTTCATAACTCAAGAAAATTCACTCACTTCTTAGGATTAATTTTTCTGAAATAGAGGGCAAGTTGGTAAAGGATCATTTTTTTGGGCTCTTTTCTGAATGTATAGTCAAGTGAGTTTTTAACTATTAGGAAAAATAATAATAATTTTAGGAAGTTAATTATTTATCTTTAAATGTATACACCCAATATAGATTAAAAATGTTTTTTAATGTTTTACGTAATGAAACATTTGAGTTAAAAACTTAATAAAACGCATTGGCTAAAACACAATAAAATCGATGTTATCGAAATTTATATATAACAAAAAAATACTATCTAACAGGTAATGTACATACTAAAAATATATTATGTTTAATCTGTCTAAAACCAATCGAATTTTATATTAAATCCAATTAGCAAAATATAATTCGCTCCCAATGTAGATTGTGGAAAAAAAAAGTCCTCAAGCGAAACTTTCTTTACCTCCAGACATCCTGAGGAGTATTATCCTTTGAAATGAAAGCAACACTCCTTCAATACCGTTCACCTGGCTGGCTGCACATAAAAATTTCAAGTATTTTATGTGGAAGCCAATAAATTCGAGCATAGCTCACACAACGTTACTTCCGCTATTTATTGCCGTTTGCAGCAACAGTTTCCACATGCTGGCCTCCGATTACCCGATACTGTAGGGAGTTGCCTCCAATATCCCTCACCAAGCCTGCCTTATTTATTGAAATTTTCGCTGCTTTATGTTGCGCAGCTTCTGGCTAAGATTTAAGCCATTTCAATTGTGTCCTTGAGAGCCTCTTATATTGGCGTCGTCGGGCGGGCCAAAGCAAGGTCGAGTCCTTGACCCCAGAGGTGGGTGGAAATCGCCAATTTGGATGCAAGCACATCCAGACAATATGTCGTAAAACTCAGTCGTAATCGTCAAAATCAACGCAGTCAATTGGGCATAGATTTCTAGGCACCCATAATGTGAATACTCTCTCTGAAAAAGTGCACTCACTTGGCCTAATAGAGAAATCGCAGTAAATTCTGGTACCATTCATTGTCGAAATGGCACCACGTCTGTATTGCCCTGGTCGATTCTGCTGTGGCTAAGGAAAATCACGTTTATGTTTTCGCCCAAAACACATACTTACAAATTTGGCTCAAACTCTTTAAACCATAAATAGTCCGTGCGGCTTTCGCATTTGCCATCGGCTACAAAGGGAACACCACCCTTATCTAATGGGTTGTTGTTATCTATTGCCGAATTTCTCGCACGTCCTCAGGTGAAGTGCGATGTTTTACCCAGTTTGCAGGATACACTATGCATGAAGAGATAGATGGAAAAATCGGGTCTCTATAAACTAGGCAGAAAGTTTGACTCAAAATTTAATCCATTTTAGTACTTGGAGATACCAATTTTTTACTAATAACAATATATGTAGAAATACAAGAAAGCTTCATATATTCATATATATTTAAGCGAATGTAAAGGTATAGTATTTGATTTCAAAAGATTCTGGTATTTTAATACAAGACGTATGAAGATTTACTTTCTAAATTTCCACTTTGCAGTGAAGTGTAATTGAAATGGTCCCCGTTCGCGACACGAACTCAATTGGAAAAGTAAACAAATCAGAAAATGGTAACAGCGCGACATTAGCGCAGTTCCATCGCCAAAAGGTGTCCGAATGGCATGAAACTATGTCGACAGCTTGGTTCCTGTCGATGATGTCGGGCCTCCTGGCTCCTGGTGGCTCCTGGTGGCTCCAAGCAGCTTTCGAGTCCTGCGAGTGCTGCTGCGGCCGAGTCCTGCCGGAAGCCAAACGCAAAACATTTCTAATTTCAGCTCTGATGTTGATGAATGGCGATGGACAAGAGCAGGTGGCAACGGCAGCGGAAGCGGCCAAAACGCGACAACAAGCCACCCCTCCACACAATCACACCATCACCCAATGACCCAATGAACCTCCCCATCCCCCAGAAGAGCACCTATCCACCCACGCAAATGATTGGGGACGCAGGAGCGAAGGCGACTGCGATGGCTGGCCAAATGTCAATTGTCGGGGCCAAATCCTGCCCGATGGGACTTCGAATGGGACTGGCGTTGAGAGTGGGACAGTGGATATGGCGAATGGAAAGACCATTTGATCAGGAGGCCTCGCAGGGACGTGTCGCAGCAACTTTAGCTTAAGGAGTGCACAGGTACAAAATTAGTACCTACATTTTATACCGAAACGTACCTTATATGGAATTAATGGAATGGAATTTCATCGAACGGAGAAACCATTGTCACTCAAAATATATAACTGCTCTAATTTACAAAAAGTATATCAATGAATGATTTTGGTTAAATTTTTCCATCTCTATATTTATTACATAGAATAAACATACAACGAATAAAGAGGGAAAATAACAAGAGGATCTAGCTTGGAGTTTTTAACGTGTATGCCTGGCGGCAAATGTTGCTCGGATGTCTTGAAATGTTCGCATGGCTTTGGCACGCATTGTTGGTGGCTATGTTTTGGATTTTGGCTGAATTCGGACTGGAGCTGGCATTCGGATTCGGATTCGGACTCAGGCTCAAATACGCCGGCGGCAGCGAGTGTTCCGCTCTTGTGCCCCCCGGGCTCCTGTGGATACTAGCACTCGTATCGCAGATAGATGCGGGTTTGTCGGCAGCAATTACCGCTGATCAGGAGTGTTTTTTATCGTCACGGCTGTTATGACAACGGTTGGCACGTATTCCCACGTCCAACTCATCGCATTCAATTTGCTTGATTTCATTTCCGTTTCGCCTTGGCTTGGCCTTCGTTCGAGTTCCTTTTCCTGGGGGCCGAGGAGGTTGGGGAGTCCCAAAACTGGTCATTCGATGGTCGGGCCAAACTATTTCCATTTTGATTGGGCTCCCTGCTGCCAGCGGACTTTGATTTCTCTCGATGCCGCTGCAATTGCAGCTTAAGTGTGCAATTTGATTTGATTTTTGGCCATTTTTTGACAGGTCCTTGAGCTGCTCGGCTCCAGTGCCCTCTGCTCGAAAACCGAAAATGTATCACGAAATTGACATTTTGTTTAATATTCTCGAGTGTGTTTTGCGCTGTGTTTTCTGCCCTCCGGGGCAGCTCGTTGTCGTTGCAGGCAGGATGTGTGTGGTGGTGCCGATTGCGATTGTGTTTGTATTTGTGCAGGGCCAGGATATGAATTGCCGGGCGATTGTCGGAGAATTGCACTGGAAGTGGGCCTCGTGCTCGATCGAGCCATGTGCTCGGCCTGGCGGTGCATTTGGCCCTATTCCTGCACAATTTAAGGATAAGTGCTGGAGAAAAATGCATGTTATCGTGTTAAATACGGTGCATGTTACGGCATTCAATTTAAGGCCAATGCTTGTGTAGAATTTGAGCTAATCAATCATAGTTAGCCCAGTACTGTCAATTAAATGGCGGTGTAACACATTTTGAGTCACGTTTTTACGTGACGTTTTTTTACGTATACGTTTTTTTTCAGCGCTCATAGCATCTCAAATATTCTAGTAAAAACCGATTGATTACAGATATAGAAGGATCCAAATTATTGAGTTTAAGGAAGCCGTTGCAAATGAGTCATCATTTAATCTTAGGCTCAGGAGATCGAGAATAGAAATGGAAGGCAACATTAAGAAAAATGGCAGCTGAATTCCTCTGTCGACCCCAAACCCTGAACTATTTCATTTCATTTAATTTGATTTATTTTCGGTGTCTTTATTCTGTTTTGCTGTTTGCCAGTATGTTGTGCGGCTCCATTTTCGGCTAAAAGGAATGCAGCTTAGTGGCCACCCACTTTCGGAAGCAGTCCTTCCTCGAATCCAAATTCAGTCCTTGAAACGCCACGTCCTTGTGCCATAAAGCCTACTCTGAATAGAGACGAAAAAAGTGCGAATATAATTTCCATCCAAAAGATTGAAGCCATAAATTTGGGGCGTGGGAAAGGGGAGCAGATTTTTCGAAAGGCAGAAAACGAAGTAGAATTGAGATTTATAGGAATTACATTTAATTAACGGAGCCAAATAGCACTTTTTTTTTTTTTACTATTCCTATTTCAGATATATTGCATACTTTTCAGAACCGGTATTTTAAAAACTATATATGTATATGTACCTCTTGCAATGAAAAGACGAGCATGGATTTATCACTTCGGGAGTTGATATTGATCAAAAATATATATATATTTACATGCTGAGGTTTTATTAAAAGTTTAAGAAGGGTTTAAATTATAACGTACATTAAATATTCTCAAGCATATATATCTGTAGAGTTGATATGCGTTTTTGGCACAGTTTTGGCACTTACTACTTCATATCAACACCAAATAAATTAACTTTAAATCGCACGCAATTCTGCCTCGACCGCGAAAAACTTTCAATACTTTCCTTGTGGGTTTCCTTCGGAATTATTGAGGACAAAATCAATGCCGAGCCGACTCACAGGCACACCCACACATTAACAATTGACTTTTGGACCGCTTAATATCATCACGCATACGCCAGGTATGCACACACGAACAGTTCCGCCAGCTCTGCAATCTTTTGAAAAGGTTTTCGGTAAAATATTTTACATATTTTTACGCACAAAGTATGTTGAATGCAAAGCCTGAAGGCATTACGTTCTCCAAGGATGCTGTATAGTAGTTGAGGTGGTGGCTCTGAAAGTTAAAGGAGAGGTGAACCCGACGCCATTGGATAAATCGCGGAAAAAATGGCGACTCGGCTGTGCGCCTGATAGTTTATAATTTCATTATGGCTGCCTTTAGTTTATTGATTTTGTATTTCATGAAATATTCATAAGCTTTTGGTTCACATGTGTATTTCCCTTTAGTCATTGTGAATAATTCAGCTTCGTAAGTTATCAAATTGAATTGGGTCTCATTAGCAGTGATTTGTATAGCCTAAAAGTTTGATGTTGAAACCAATTAACCACGTGGGCAATCGGAACTGGAACCGAAATCTAGCCTTTGTGCATTTAAGTCTCTCTCTCTCTCATTTATTATAAATTAATATAAGTATGGAAAGGGCAAGTTGAGTAATTGGAGTGACGAAAATGCTATAAAAAATACTAATAAGAAAATAATATAGAAGAAGGAAAAGGAGGAAATAATATAGATATAAGAAATATTATTTAAGGTGGCAGTTTTGGTCTGTTTGTGGGCGGTTAAGCATTTAAAACAAACTTTTCACGAATTATGCGTAACTAGAATCAGCATCTGTTTGTACAGATAACGAGTATATTGGATGTAGAAATCATGTTTATTAACATTGTCTATATTACAGCAGGCTTTTCATTTAACTGCAAGCAACTAAAAGTAAGTTCACACTGGTTCTGATTCACTCGTTGTTTTTCTTGGACTTTGCAATGTCTATTGTGCGGCAATCGGATTTGATGGATGATGAAAAGGAAGAGAATAAGTCGTTCAGGAGTGTATTTTCTGCTCGCTATACCACCACCATGGGGATTGCATTTGGGAGACAAACCACCAAATTTAATATCCCAATTCACGATACTCGAGCCATGTTGGACAGGAATGTAAAACGTCACGAAGACGACGCGCGGTTTGTTGGAGAGTTTGATGACAACGAGAACGCTAAGTTTTTCAAGTATACGCCGCAGTCTGAAGATATAGATATTTGTCCCAACGATCCCAGCTATACCAAATTTAAGTGTCCCATGTAAGACCTTATTAATTCATATTAATATTTCAACTGAGTTAAATACTTCAGGGAAATTGACTGCAAGGAGCGATTGAAGAAAGATACTATCAGATATAACAACCAGCTGATGAATGAAATCTCAAATCTTATTGATTACCAAAAGAACGCTCTGGAAGCCGCATATTTCGTTAAGTAAAATTGCGCATATTTCGTATTAAAAATTGCGCATATTTTCAAATATTTTCGATACAGGGTGATGTCATACACCACTCTGTGGCCACCTTATCATAGTAATCTGGAAATAGCCAACACAAGCCGCACATTTTACCGACTGTCAAAAAAGGAACAGGCCCGATACAACTATATTATGTCCCATAATTTTTCCTAAATACTGTTTAGAAGATTATTTCATCAAATGTAACAGTCTTGAGAAATTCTTTGAAAAGAATTTCGATATTTATCGATAATAGCCTAAATTATTTACGACAATAATATGCGTGGCCGAACTTCAAGATAAAATAAATAACAAATTTCACAGTGAAAGATTTGCAACTCGAGTCATATATTGCAATGCAAAATGTCACAAAGTTCGCCAAGACTCCAAAGAAAACGGAATATTTTTGCAATTTTAATTTATAGAATAGTTGGTAGATTGTTTTGCACACTCAAGAAGCGAGGAGCAGGCCAAAACAGAAACATAAATCGCGCGACAGAAATATTCCGAGTGTTCTTAGGTACATTCGATCTGCATAAGCAGTTTCCGCTTCCCGGCGACTCATTTACATTGCAAGTGTTGGGCACTCGTTGTTGGATGTTATGGAAGCCAGGAGGAGTAACTTTTTGGACGGCGATTCTCAGTTTTGAGCTCCAGGGTTGAGGTCCAGGTCCGCATTCGCATCCCTATCCGGATCTCCCGTGTCCGAGGCTTCATCAACGCAGCCGCACTGTGGTCGGTCTGTCATTTACATTAAATATTAACCCAAAATGCTGATAACCCGCACACATTACAAAACGTGCCGAAAAGGGAAGCGGAACTAACGGAAGTGGCTCCGAAAAAGTACAAAATAAATTCTTTTTTGCCAGAGTTCTTTTTTTGAAAAGCGCTGGGAGAGGAGCGAAGAAAGCCCGAAAATTTTCACTTCACTGAATTATTCATGAATGCAATTTTTAGCCACAAATAAAAAATAAGCAAACTCAGACGGCTTCCTGGGGGCGTGGCAGCGCTGAACTGCAGCTGCGCCCTGTTGTGCTGCTATCTACTCAGACGTCGTTGCAATATTTAGTGTAAATTAAAAAAAATATAACAAAAGATTAAGTAGTTGCGTCTGAACTTTCGCGTGAATTATGAATGCTGGTGTCGCGCATATTTTCCAGCTGTGTCGTGTTTAATTTTGTGGAAAAATTACAAAATTACATTTTTCTAGAACTATCTAATTTTGATTTATTATTTTTGGGAGTACTAATCATTCTTATTAACATAAATACAAAATGCGAAGCCTTGGCCAGCTTCGATTTCGCTGCGAAAATATATCAATTGCATGGCGCAAAGTATTTCGCCATCGAAACTTTAGTTCGGCAACTTTCTCATCGAGCACTTAAATGGGACTTGCCAAACTTTTCGATTTTGCGGCAACTTAAAAATTTGAATTTCAAATCGCTCTGCCCAATGAAACCAACTTGTACTCCCTGGAACAGGCTAACAAATGACTCTGCTGCAGCAAATGCACCACGAATGACTTGCGGAGTCAAAACTTTGCAGGTGTTAAATACATCTGCATTGGCAGCTCCACAAAAACAGAGAAATCATGCACAGCATAAGTACGTTAAGTTCTGTGGCATCAAACAACCGAGAAGAGCCATTAAAATAATCGCTGCAATAACCGCATTTGGTTGCCTTTGTCTTTCACCTTTTCAGTTTCGGCTTCGAAAGGCGGGTGAAACGGCGAAATTTGCATGCATAAGTTATGCGAAGTTTGGCTGTGGGACGAGCAGCAAACGTAACATATTGACACAGTAAACTGCTTAGATTGTCAAAGTTCGAGGGGAGCTTTGGGCCCCCACCCCGTTGTCCCCCGTTTTCCGCACTTTCCACATTTTCAACATTTTCCACATTTTCCACATTTAAGGTGCATTCAAGTTTTCGAGAGTGCGCGCAAACAGTTGGCCAAATCCTAAAGGGATTGCGTTGCATATTTCTGTTCTTGGCCCCGCTGTTTTCACGCGTGTTTGTGTGCCAAGCATATGCCTTGAAGTCCTGGCCAGGTCAGCAGCACATGTGAGAGAGTGAGCTCTGAGGTCCTGTTTCACTGGCAAGAACGCCTTTCAGTTCCTCTACTTTTGAATGTTTGAGTTTGGCTCCTTGGTTTTTTTAGCTTTCATGCAATGCCACGCCAAACGGGATATAGGTGCTCTGAGAACCTCGGAGAGAGTAGCAACATTTTTCTCCGGACAAAGCGACAATTTTCCAACCATCCACGGGTGGTTCGTTTTTCGCATTAACCGGAGAGGAGAGGCACATGCGCACAGACACGAGAGAAAAGGTCTTTGAGAATCAGTTCCCTTAATAGTGGGACTTTCCCATTCGGGATGTGGTCTTGGTACTCTGATGCCAACAGGAGAAATAGTGGTAACTGGTAGGATGTGTTGACAGCAAAGTATTACCAAACAAATACTTATCTCAAAAGTGCAAAATTAGTGTCAATGAAAAATAGTACAAAATAGAGATAGACGCAGCTCTAAGATATATTTATACTTATACATAAATATATAAATTAATATATTTATATATATGTATATACTACCATGTCAAAAATATATTCTACTTACTTACCTAAGTAAATCTTAATTTATTAAGTAAACATACTTAGAAAGTAAGATAACCCTATAAAAGTGCGTTCTAATTGGCATCATTTTCACTTTTCGAAATTCCAAGATTTCCCTATATTTTTTTTAGAACCCACAAAGTCGGTGAATTTTCCACCCCTGAAGGGCAGAGTGGTCGAGTCGTAACAAGTGCCGTGCCCCAAAAACATCCCCCCGAACAGCGACAAATGAGAGCCCTCAGCTGAACTCTCTTGGCGTAGGTCGTAAACAGCTGCAGCTGATGCGGTCGCCAGGATGTTGGTCCTTCGGCTGCAGCATCAGCAGCAACAGCAGCAACTCCTGCTCCATCAGGGCTGTCCAGTTTAACGACCGTCCTGACCAACTGCAGCTTATGTGTTCAGGTTACTTTGCCGTACATCCACACAACCGCGCTCACACACACGAGTGTGTGTGGAGGCAAAGATTTATATTTTGTCACACTTACTTGAAACGACTTTGGCTGCCACTTGTTCTGTGGTCTATTGCAGGTGGGCCGTGAGAAGGAGGAGGGTTCTCCTGGATTTCCTTCATTGGTTCCATCGCCCTGCCATCATCATCGTCAAGTATATCGTTCTGGTCTCCGCCAAGGGACTGTAGTCAGCAGCATTTACTTGCGGGCATTAATTTTCTTGCCATTACAGCCTCGGTATGGCACCGTGATGCTAAGCTCGAATCTAAAGTTGTCTTGAAATAAATTATTTAAATATTACCCACAGTTTCTCATTAAGACTTTGAGTCTCACCATGTCAATCGTGTGCTCTTTCAATGGATAACAAATTTTATAATAGCAAAATGCGCGAAATAAACAATAAAATATAAAATATTCACAGGTGCATGGTAATCTAATATTTGTCTCGAGATATTAGTTATTTAAGGATTCAAGAAATATTCATGAGCAAATAGCTTTGAAGTTGAAGTGCAGACTTAACGAGGTAGGGTCCTACATAGTTCTGACACATCAATACAAATATTGCTTACGACTTATATATTTTGAATTAAACTACTTTACACGCTACTATTATGCTCAAGATAGCATCTGTCTTTTGTCGTTTTCTTTCCGGAAACCGCTCCGAAGTGCCGTGTCACAGGAGCATCGCTGGCGCATTTGGTCGAAGCAGAAGGCAATATAATGTGCATTTCGCCTTGGCCACCTTGCACCTGAGTGACTTTAAGCTGCGGCCGTCGCGTCGTATGGCACTGGTAATGATGGTTTTGGCCAACGCGAGTGTGGCTGGTGCAGGGCGCACTCTCAAAGTACATTGATACGCGTTCACTCTGCCACTTTTTATTTGCAGCTGCCACTTTTCACGTTTCCCTTTGCCGGTGCACACTTATTTTTTGTGGGCGGAACAGGCAGCACATGACTCAATTATGTTGGATTGACATTTCGCAAAGGTTTTTCATCAATCAAGTGTGCTTTTTCCGATGCTGCTACTGCTGCTTGTTTTGGTGCAACGCGGCGGATACGTAATGGCTAACAGCAATTGCTAACATTGCGCCAGCAATTTATCGTTTTGGGTGCTGGATTGTGCGGGTGTGTGTCTGCACAACCTGAGGAAATAATTTTAGCTTTCCATTTTGTTAAATTTATTTACTTTTCGCTGTGGGTTTAATTTCGATTGCATCTGTGGGCCAAGCCATATACATATGTATGTATACTTGAAATGGAGAAAGCCAAGGTGATTTATGGCAACTTAAATGTACCTATCCAATGTGAATCTGCAGAAGGATCCCATGAGCTGATTGATTTTATTGTTAAAGTTTGTAAAAATAGAAAAATGGGAGTTTTAAAATTTTTATTTGCACTTTTGTCTACGTGGCATATCAAATTTAGCAAATATCAAAACAGACTAAATGTAAAGCGCATATGGGCTTATATATTTTAAGACAAGAAAAGTATGCTATTTATATTTTTTTCATATTGCAAAACTTTTTAAATAATTTTTAAAGAAAAATAAAATTTAACATAAACTACAAATTATTTGAACCCGACAACAATTTTTAAGCCGGTTACTCGTAGAGTAAAAGGGTACACTAGATTCGTTGAAAAGTATGTTACATGCAAAAGGAAGCGTTTTCGACCATATGAAGTATATATATTCTGTTTTTTTTTTAAGGCAGTGTATTTTAAGGCAGTACCATTTCAAATTTCAGAGCGCTTGTATTTTTTTCGGAAATACTTTAAGCTTGACCAAGACTATTTGTTAAATTGATCACGTAAGCCATTAAATTTTCATATTTCCTGCAAATATTTGTTCGCCAAATCCGCGTAACCCTTTCCGGTGAAAACTTTGCACTGACTTTCCCTTTTCCCCACCCGTCATGTAACCCCAACCCGTTACATCTTTTCTTGGCCTCAGCAAGCCAATATATTGTAACCTAAACAAACAGAAGAGGGAAACAAACGGAAGGCAAATGCAATCACCTGTAACACAAAACTGAGTACACAAACAAAACAAAAGGTTAGGGAAATATTTATGCCAGACTTTGATGTTGCCAATTGGGAAGGGGCAATCGTGGCGAAAGTGGGAAAAGTGGGAAAACAAAAGCTAAATGGTGTAAGCGTTTCTTTTAATGCCTTGATTATGCAACAATTGAGCAGAAATATGTAAAAATTAAATGGCAACTCGAGCGATTTTGGTATCTGCCCTTAGAAAACTTTTTCCATCCCTTTTATTGGCAAATTTTGCTTTTTGTGTTGCTTATTTATGCGTTTTTCTATTTCACTTCACTTGCTTTAGAGGGTACGAGGGTATGAGGAGGCAGGCAAAGTTTATTGTAGCTCCCTTCGAAATGAAAACTCCGAAGAATTTTGAGAAAGGGAGTGTGATATTGCCTGTGCCGCCCCCCAAAATGGTCGGCAAAATTTGTTGGCCCATATTTTTTTATCCTGCGATTTCTCCCTTTGTTGCTTTGCACAGAAAAAAGTAATGGATGTTATTCTAGAAAGGGGTTTGGTACAAGTTATTTCAGTTAACTCCACATTTGGGTAAGTTATAAATTTATTTTGATAATAACCTGTTGCATCTCATAGAATTGAACTGTGATTGAAACTGCATAGAAATGAAATAAGTGGCTTATGTATTTCTAACCGTGACATTTGCAAGGAAATTCTGAATTTGGAATAGAAGTTTCTCGCCGTGCTTCTTTTCTTATCCTTGTTCTACTCAGGACATCCACTTGCAACGGAATTGTCTGAATAGGGGAGAGTACATTTTCCGCACAATATGCAAATAATGCTGACAACAATGACGGAAGTTCAGCGACAGGGGATGGGTTATAGACCATTAGCATGGACTGCACTAATATACGAAATGCGGAAGATTTTCAGCGAAAATATTGGCCATTGTGTGGTAGTATTGTGTGGGAGTAATCAAATACGCTCGCGAAATGTGAAGTAAACGTGGACACATAATGCGGCAACAATTATGTTATTGAGTTTTCATATTTCTTTTAAATCACTCCAAGTCTTTTGTGTACTTAGGTGGGAGTTCGTTTGCCATTTTCAGATGTCTAAGTCTTGCGATTAGTGTGGCTTGTGGTCGGCATCTGCATTTCAGCATTCTAAAAATATCTGCAGTGAAGACAAAGAAATCCAATCATCGTTCTGAGCTATCAACGCAGAACAAGTGTATCCAACTTAATCGCTTTTCAATTACTTTAACTTAACCACTTAATTTATTCATCGTATTACAGGTGTCCAAACTGGCAGCTCGCCCAATCAGCGTGCAAAATCCCGGCGAGTCCATTTGGCTAAAAAACAGGTGAAGAAAAGCATTTTTCAGATCCCCTGCTGGTAGAATCTGTCACACTAAGAGAAACTGACATTTGATAACTTACAGCGATGGAAGCGATTAAATAAATAATCGGATAATCGATTCAATAGGAAACGGTCTCTACAAATATTTATTATAGAGCTATTTAATTTATTTACTTAAGTTTGTTAAGTATAACCGTGATTTCATTTAAATTTAATTTATTTAAACCCTAAACAACTCTTAGGGTGCCCTGGCACAAACTAGAACTACAACCAAACTACATTTTATAAGGATTTCTTTGACAAATTATGTAATTTGGAACTAAGTTTTCTTGGACCAAATTGTAGAAAAAACCCGTAAAGGGCTAGCCCATATTTAAACAAAATCCTTCGATGTCCCCCTCTTTTAAATCCCAGTTAAGTGTGATATTTTGCCAGGTGTAACACGCTGGAACCCACCACTTAGCCGTCGACACTTCGCCATTGTGTGCGCCAGAGACTCATCGCTCGCCTCGGCGCCATTAATCCAGGTGAAATGAAAGGTGAGCGATTTTTCCAAAATCCAATTTGTTATAAAAAGGGCGAGGGAGCTGAGGGAAAGAGCGAGGAGTCTTGCGGACCGAGGACGTAAGCCCATCCCATTCTTGATGCCGATTTCGGTGTGTAACATAGCGGGAAAAAGCGTTTTAAGAGTTTAAACAGCTTCTCGCTCCTCGACCTCTGAGCTGTCAATCGCGTTGACGTTAAGTGCAGTTTCATTCCATTTATTTGTCGAGCTTATCGCAGGCGAGCTTCTAATGTGTCAGTCCTGGGAAAGTTCCATTGATTCTGCATAACTCATTGCCAATTATGCAGATGCAGTTCCCCGTCGCTCGTCAGTTTCAGTTTTCCAGCTGGAAAATCAATAACCCCCTGCAGGGCGACCGCTCATCAACAAAGGTCGTTAGTTTGATAAACCCTCGTGGCCTCCCTCCCATTTTGCACCCAAGAAGAAAGTTGCCAAAGTGTCTCGAGTGCTTTAAACTTCTTCAACCTTCTGGCCGGCCAAGACGGCGATGATGTTCAGTGCCATTTCCGCGTTTCCTGGTCGACTGCCTCTCAAGTGGCCAAGTTGCCCCAACTCCGAGCCGCATTAGACCAGGAGCAGGTGGAAGTTGCCACCTTGTTGAGTCGAGTGTGCGGTTTGTGCGCGCCAAAAAAGGGCAAAGATGGGCAGGGATGAACTGCACTCGAAAAAATTCGCACCTTAAGAATGCCGCTAAGAATGATCGGATTCACCAGTTCCATCGATTCTCGAATTTATTCACAAATTTCTACTTTTTACGCAACACTATATAGATATAAAAAATGTTGTATATATCTAAGACGAAAATATGTCCCAGTCAAATATTACTAAAACTTTATGTGGATATAAAACATATTTTCAAAAAAAAAGTTAAGCAGCTTTCATATGAAATTAAGTCTTATAATTCAGCAAGCCAACTTTGCTAGGGTATCATTGTAATCTAGTTAACGTGTAACTAGAATATCTAATAAATAATCACTATGTCTATTTGTTGAGAAAATAACTACTATTTCTGTTCTATTTTTTTCAGACTTAAATATAATTCCAAGTGTGAGGCAGAGGCCTGCAGCCACACTTCAAGTACGACCTCTTTGAACGTTCTTCGATAACCTTAATGGCCATTGAGTGTGGCCCTGAACCGCTCCTCCGCACGCCTCCATTTTCCAGCCGCGAAACCGTTAAATGATTATGAAAATTGTTGGCAGCCAGTGACCTCAGGGAGAGTGGGAAAATTGAATGGTCTGCAGTCAAGCTTTGGCAGCTGCCGCAGGTCACGCCCAAACAGTTTTCGAGTGTTTTACTTTACCGGGAATTTAAGAACTGCCCAGGAGGAAGCATTTGAAAAGGCGCAATAAAAAGTGCGGAATTATGGCTGTATCATTCAATTGTATTTCACCACCGGGCCATTTGCATAACAATTAATCATGGGGTAATTTAATGATTAAATTATTTATTAATACGCTAACGCATCACAAATCATTTGTCGAAAAAATGTGATTGAATGCCTTTTTTTTATTGTATTATTATCAATAATTATGTTAATGCAGTGCATTAAAATCAAATTGATCTCAGCAAGAGACCACTTCAATCTGCTTTAAATAGTGTAACTTTCTGTAATACCTGGAGGAAAAGGGCTTAAGAGTTATATTTTATTATTATTATATTTTCTTATATTATAAAGCAAAAAACAATTAATACTTACCATTTAAAAAATTAAAAGAGCAAGAAATACTGAAAAAATTGAATTATTATTCAGCCACGTAAATTGTCTATTAATAAATGCTCTATATTTAAGATATTATAGCCCACAAGTTAGCTTGAACTCTAACTCTGAACTGGACAGTTGAATTCTTTTAGAAGCTTTACTGTGGAAAAGTAAAAAACGTACGATTATAAATTCATAATTAACTTGAAATTGGTTGTGAGCCCTTAGTAAACTTAATCAAGTACTTAAATTAAGCGGCTTTAAATCAATATATTTTTGCTGACGAACGCATACTTGAACACAAGAATATGCAATCAATTTTTATAGCCAACTTTTCCATTAACTTTCATTTCGAATCTATACACGAAAAAAGAAGCAATTTAAAATTCGTCATTGCTTTGGCTCTTCCTGTTGTTGTTCGTTACCAACAGTCATCAATTATGGCCAGCAAAGGATAACCGGGGATAGGCCGACCCGCCTTCGGGTTACGTGCCACGCCCACGCCCTCTTAACCCTCCGCTGGCCCGCTGAAAAAGTGTCACAGGCGGAAGCGTCCAACTAACTAAACTATGCAAATTGGTTATTTTATGGCCGAAACCCTTTTGTTGTTTTGTAGTAGGGTAACACGACAACGCGGCAGACAATGCAGCAACAAAAAAGGCGGCGGCGCAATAGAATAGTATAGAGTGCACTGGAAAAAAGTTTACACATTATGTTATGTACATGCAAATTATGTCATGAATATTTAAGTTTAGTCCATTGCTTTCGCCGATTTTGTGAAATCAAATTTTCAAATTAATGTACGTATATAACAAATTAAACTAGTAAATGTATGTTATCGGAGGATTTTCTTAAGGGCCGTTTTTATTTAAGTGTATAGTAATAAGAAAAAAGGAAAGCAGGGACATCGCCAACTAATGGCACAATTTCGCCAACTAGCTGGATGCGAGTGCGGATGCGGATATGTGAGAATTCAATGAAATGGAAACTAACAAAATCAAATTGATGGAAAAGGCAAAGGCAGAGCACGGATCAGGCTTTAAAGGACACTGCGATGAAAAGAAATCGGCGCAAATCAAACTGAGCAGCGCAGCAGGAAAAATTGGGGCGGCAAAAAGGGAGCAGAACAAAAAAGGTTAGCGGAAGCGCAGCGACAAAAGGGCGGCACCGGAGCTTTTCCACCACCCATCCTCGCCGGAGGACAACAAAAGATGCTGGGAAAGCCGAAGGAGTCACGACATGGAACAATGCCTCCGCTTCGTCCTTGGACAGGAGCTGAGCAGTGGGTGGTGGCGGGGGAAGGGTGGCCAGCTAGCGGGGCATAACTCGTGGCCAGCTTCCGTTCAATTTGAAGCCTGTTTGCTGCCTCAGTAGAAGAAAGCCCAAGCGAAAAACAAAAGCGGAAACGAACAGTTGGCGGCCGATTGGAACAATTGCAGCGGAGGCATCAGCCATCGGCGGAGGTAGAAAAGAAAATTTAAGAAAATAATAAAAGTCATAACCAAACTTATTCGAACGGTGCACACTCTTACATTTCATTACAATTCAATTATACAAAACTTTGTTTAGTGACATGACGTGGCAATGCAAAAATTCTAAGGCCAATAAAACTCGGTATTTTTCGAAGTTTATTTGTATAATACATTGCTATACCATTCTGTTTTTTAAGTGTATTTGGATATGTCGAATTTAAAATGATTTTACAAGATTAGTTGTCCTTCTTAAGTGAACAATTGTTATCAATGCTTAGTTTGTCTTACCGCCGCTATAATTGTGCTTTAAATGAATCTCCCCTTTTGAGTAGGGTATGAAAAAGCGAATCAAGACGCAGCGGTGGCAAAAATTAAACAAACATGGGCGACTGCGGAACCGGCAAAAAAGGAGCTCGGAAAGCGGGAACTACTTGGCCGACCATTGTTTGAAGTTATTATTGGTGCAGTCAATCGAGTCGGAGTCCGGCAGCGGACCCAATCATCGAACCGACTTGTTATTGCCTTTTCGCCAAGGATATCGCCCGATTGCTGCTTCTCGCTTTTTTATATAATTTTTTGCCTCCTCGATTTTTGTTTGTCTTCGCTTTTGCAGTTGGCATGTGAGCGTATAATTTGTAAAAATT
The DNA here is from genome assembly GCF_016746245.2 of Drosophila santomea. Taxonomy (NCBI): domain Eukaryota; kingdom Metazoa; phylum Arthropoda; class Insecta; order Diptera; family Drosophilidae; genus Drosophila; species Drosophila santomea. The sequence continues at coordinate 7,126,961 of NC_053019.2, read as the reverse complement.
ATTTGCCCTGCTGTCGTCCTGGCCCCTGCTACTGCTCCTGCTCCTGCTCCTGCTCCTGCTTCTTGATGTCTCTCCGTCCAACCCTCGCAGCCGGAAGGGAAAAAAAAATATTTTTTTCATCAGTGCATCCTGGGTCGGGACCAAGGAATAGGGCAGGAAACGTTGCGGTCGCCGCCTCCAGCAAAAAGGGTTTAAATTTTAAATTAAGCTCCTTTATTGTAGGGTCCGAGTGGCTGGCGATTCCTCTTGCGGTGATTGTCCAGCCCTGTAATTGCGTCAAGTGACCCGAAGACCTGGGCTTAATTGGAACAAAGATGATTTGCAGATCGATGCCTCGAGTGGACCATCGAGCTGGAGATATGTCAGCATACCACGGCGATTGGTCATTTACTTGGATGGGAACGTACTGCGGTAAGAAATGATGAATAAATATTCGTATACCGAGACGAACTCTGCGCATCACCAAGATTGTAATATTGTAATATTTAACCAAGTAAACTTTTTCTATTGGTGCATGAAAATATTTGGCTTTTATAATTATTACATATTTATTTGATACAGTCTACCATTTCTGAGTAAGGTGTTTAAATAAACTCACATAGTTGTTATGAGCCCAAGTATTATTTTCCTTACTATCAACCAGAAAGAGGCCGTCTTCCTTTCTAAGAAAACATCATATGGAAATCCGGCCATAATATTGGTCAAATACTGATCCGACCAGAAGGGCCAAGGCTGGTCCGCAGCCAATTCATTACTACACCAGCAGTGACAACATGCTCGCGGCCATTAAGCCAAATCAAACATAACCGGGACGCACAAAAAGAGCATCGGGAATGAGAATCGGTAATGGCGTGAACTGAGAGGGACGCCGATTTTAATGCTGCCCACGGACGAGGACGACAGCCCGGAAAATGGGAGTTGGCGGCTAAGCCCGCCAAAGGACGCAGGAGTGGCCGTAATGAGAGCTGGCACATCGATGACCCTGGCCAGCCAAAAGGACTGGCACTGATGAGGCGACAACCAAAAATCATCAGCGCCTGTTCTTGGTCGAAGACAGCCACTAAGCCGTTTGCATTGAGTCCCCGTAATTGGAAATGATGCTCAAGTCCCACTCGAGTGACGAACGAGGCCTTAATTCCCACCAATGCAGCGGGTATTGTTTTACACAGAGATTAATCCTGGGTAAGGTCTTTTATATATTATGTACCTTTAATTGCTGTGCTCTCGAGATTAAATTAAAATGTGTTATTTTTTTTACCGTGCAATCATTAACGTCTTGCCGCTAAGTTAAATGAAATTGACTACACTGCAGCGAGACCAAGAGACTCCACCAGAAAACGTAGCTCTGCATTTTCATGCCCTGAACTGTCATTTCATCTTTTTAATTGAATTTTAATTTGTTTAGAATGCGCTTAGACTGGACAAGTGGCCAAGAGCTACTGGGCTACTGGGCTACTCCGATAGAATGCGGCTCTGCCCTGGGCTTAGAGTCCGCTGTTCGCTTTCCGTAGTCTGGAGTCCGGACACGCCCTCACTTAATTTACCATGCAACCCATCCGGATCCGGACTTCGCCTGCCTGCACTATATAGTTGTTGTCTGGCAGCTTTTCACAAATCGATTAAATTTAATTTGTTTTCCTTGCCGGCTTTCCGCTGCCAGTCATTCTCGTCCCAGGCCTTCATTTCTTTCTTTTTGTCGGAGCTTAGTTTCTAGCAGTAATTTCATAATGAGTTGACTTTATGCGGCCCAGTCCCAGCTGCAAGGAGAATTTTCGCCCATTGCTGTTGGCAAATAAAACCGTTGGCGCTAACATTAAACGTCTATGAAGTGTGGGAACTAACAATGGATGAAACTCTCAGTCGAAAAAAGTGAGCAAAAACCTGCAAAATTCTATGAAATTAAAATATTAGAGGATAAGTACTTGAATAATTATTCAACTTCTGGGCTTAAACATAATGTTAAAAAGTATTGACTAAATATCCTGGAAGTAACATGGTGGCGTGAACAGTTTTGTGCATATTAAATACAATTTTTTTTCTTAAAAATGCGAGATAGACACATTGAAAAATAAATATGAAAACAATAAATATAAGAATCTAAAGAAATTAAAAAGTGTACTCAAATTATATTCATTATACCCAACGCTGCAGGCCATAAAGTATGAGTCGCATATTGTTGTCGTCATTTCGAGGGACTTATAACGAGCTTCGTCACATGGCTGAAGGGGATTTTCCTTTTCCTTTTTCGTTCGCTGCTTTTATTTGGCCCATGGACAAGTTTTGCCGTTCGCCAGCATACTTACCTACAATTAAAATCCCCCGCAGTTGAAACGTAAAAATAATCAACAAAAATAATACCCGCAACGAAGAATTTATAATTTTTCTTTAAGGAATCGCATTTAATAATAATAATAGTAACAGCCCCCATTTCGGGAGCCAAATTAATTAAAATATTTTGTTGTTTACTTTGTGCTGCTTCTTCGTGTTGCGATGTTATGAGTAAGAGCATTAAAATAATTGAAATGAAAAAATATCAAAACCTTTTTTAAATGTGTGGGCAGTTCTTGGCGTGGCAGCATGGGTCCACTAACTTGACCTGCGTCCCTGTTTCGGGAGTCTGCATCGTGAATCTGAACTTTCCAGCTTTTATAGTTCCTGTGATCTCGACGTTCATACGGACATGGCCAGATCGATTTTGCTATTGGTCCTGATCAAGAATATACATACTTCACATGGTCGGAAACGCTTCCTTCTGCCTGTTACATAATTTTGCACCAATCTAGCATGCCCATTTACTCTACGAGTAGCGGGTATACAAATTAAGTCCATGCAAAGGATTATTTTTACATATTTAAAACAACTATTTTGGACCAAAATAAATGCTTTTAAGGCTTTAACTGGTGTTATTTAATATGTAACTGAAAATAAAATAACAACAGTAGCAGTTTGCCTATTGTAATGGCAATGGTTGTAATGGCTTGGTAACATTAAATTATGAAACATTTATTTGTCTATCTCTTATGCATTTTATTTATTCATTTAAAATTGAGCGAAATAAGTGGTGCCTCTTCGCTTACAAAATTAAATAAAAACATACCTGCGGCTTGGTATTTAAATTGTAGAATGGTAAGAGCACGCATCATATTTTCATGTGAGGTATTATAAAGCATTTTGCCACGTTAATCTGGCATATTTGCAAAACGTTTATTAAGAGCTGTGGAAACTATATAAGCACCAAATTTAAAATGAAATTTTAAACGTTCAGCTGGCTGCAACAGGGCGTATGCGCAATTGTTCGTTGTCATTCCTTGCATGTGTGAAGACAGAATTTCAGTGCTCTTGAGATTTTTTAGCAAGCGACTCGCGTATTCGATGAAAATCTTGCCATAAAATGCCAGCGAATTTCCCCTGTTCGCAATGAATACATTTGAATGGCCTTGTTCTTCCTGCCGCTGTTTCAGTTTTCTGCTGCTCATTTGCATGTGGCCTTGCACAAAATGTTTTTGTCATTACCGTTGAAAGTCAGCTAAGCAGGGCAGCCCAAAAAGATACCAAAGACAAAAGGGGAAGCTGCACTCGCATCCGTATCCGCACCCGGGGATGCATCCGCAAGCATCCGCGAGCATCCGCAAAAATGTCAACAAATTGAATGTAATTCCTTTTAATTTCAGAGCAGTCTTAAAGTCCTTGCAGGACTCTATCTCGCCCCCATTTCGACCATCTTATCTGCTCCCTCTCCCAGTTTGGCACGTGGCAAGCTGTCGTGAAGCAAATTGCCCGAATGAAGTTGCCTGCGAGTTGTATGCCGCGTGCCATGAAATTAAGTTGCAAGCTGCAGGATTTGCTTTCAAGTTTCGCAACATTTTCTGTGCCACACTTTCCCACACAGGCGCCCAGCTCCACCAACTCCACACAGGACCCTTCTCCGGGGACACATGCTAAGGTCCTTGGCTCCGCTTTCGTGGATGCTAACACGCGTTTTTGTCGTTTCTCCTAGCTTCTTGGCTGCAGCCGGATAATGTCACGCTAATGCCACCAGCTTTGTCCTGCTTAATGTTGCGTCTAGTTATTGGATTTTTGGTATATGCCGGCAGGAGCCCACATTTTGCTAGGTGCACCCCGAATCGGGGCACTGTGCTGTCGATGGAGACTGATCGATGTGGCGACCGGGTCCGGACAACGGCCACTAATTTGAGTTGGAAACACCATTTGCGCTCTTATAAGAATACACTGATTATCTGTCACTCCTCTATAATTGTCGTATTAAGCTCATATTTAAAAACGTTTTTGTAACGCTGGACTACCTACAGCTGGTTGCCAAAAAAAGATTTAAATGGCTCGTGTCAGCATAAATATGATGAAAAACAATGAAGGTTGATTTTTTCGAGGTATTTCTATGACAGCTACATATATGTTATAGTAGTCCTACAAAAAAAGTAAATACAAAGAAAGTAGACTGTGCATATAAACGCACAGAAGATCTTGCCTACATTGACTTGGCTGTTGATACTGATTAAGAATATTGCAACCTTCTAACTGAAATCAATATTTAAGGTTTTAAAATAAAAGAGTAACTTATAATGGAAATTAAAACTTCTACAGAAAAATTAAAAGTTTGACTACAAAACATATTTCATCAACGGCTTTGAAACCTTCCTTTAACACTTATCAATAATAGAAGCTTTTTTTGGAGTGCCCACTTTCAACACCTGAGTTCCTAAAATCACAAAAATATATTTATACCTATTATTGATTCATATTGACTGCAAAAAAAATGTACACATCCTATTTTTAGGGAAAGTGTGAATGGTTTTTTAAAAGCAAACAGTTAGTCATGGGTATTTGAGATAAAAAAAATAACTAAAAATAAAAGCAGCAGTCTGCAGAAAAGAAACTATAAACAATAAGAAAAAAAAAGTGAACATTTGATCTGTCGTAACTTCCCAACCGTAGTTATATTTTCAAACCCAATATTACCTAACTAAGCCCACAATTTTTTCAGTATAACACAACACTGTAAGAATTATAATATTTTTATAAAGACTCTTGTACCCGTTAAAGGGGCACCCTTCTTCGTAAGTTAATTGTTTAATTGACATTATTTATTTTGTGCCGCACTTGCACAAAATCGCATTCCTTTCAAAGTAATCGCCGTATTATGCATCCTCACAATAATTTTCTTGTCGGCCGCACAATTTGCATGCGTCCAGGGCACACCGATATGATTAATGTGAATAAATTATGCACATGCAGGGGAAAATGAAAACCTATAAAAACGCCAAGGGCCCCGCACAGAGCAAACACAAGTCCCCGAAGAAGAAGTCGGTGCTAAAGTGGCCATATAAAATGATTAAGTTGCAAATGAAAGTTATTTCTTGGCCTTTAATAATTTTACCAGCATTTTTACGCGTGCTGCAAATTGAAAGCATAAATACCAATTTCCTTGAGCTGGCAGCCTTCGAGGACTTTTTGCGTTCGCAGCACATGAGCCAGATTCTGGTGGTCCTGGGCGATGATGCTGACGGCGACTGGAAAATTGAATGCCACCAAAAATTGTTGGCCAACTATCGTGTGCAATTTTACCGGCCAGAAATGTCGGTGAATTTCGAGGATCTCATGTACCACGGGTCTCCGCGCACGGCGGTCTTGGTGCTGAATTTCGAGCATGTCCTTGTGAGGCGTCAGGTGTTCGGGGTGGCCTCCGAGGCCGGATACTTTAACAACTCGCTGGCGTGGTTTATTCTTGGTTCTGTCCGCGAATCTCTACCAGATGAGCATCTGATTGACCAGCTCTTAAGTGGCTACAAAATGGGCATCGATGCCGACATCACAGTGGTCTTGAGGGGAGCAGACAAGTAAGGCAGAGTTCCAAAGCAGTACGTAAAGTAGAATGTGTATGCATACGCACCTGCGCAACATTAAAATATTGTTTAAGTTTCTAGAGTATTACTTTTAAACTTAGTGTTCTAAATACAAATTTAGCTTGAGTAATATTATCCAATGAAATGATTTCAGTGCGTCGTTGCTTTTCTATGACGTATACAGAATCAGTCGGCGAGCTCACACCCCATTGATAATTGAAAAGAAGGGATCATGGTCCCATTTAGGTGGTTTCCAATTGTCCGAAAATTTTAAGAACACCTGGGTAATTCGGCGCCGCAACTTTCTCAATGTCACTTGGATAGGAAGTACTGTGGTGGGTGGCAAAATGCCCTTGTGTCCCAAACACCTCTCCCCTCACTTCACTTACCACTTTCATCCCAATCTCGCAGTTGACAGAGAAGCCTCCTGGATTCGGTGACATAGAGTACCTGGCCGATGATAAGCAGTTCCAGCAATTGGACCCTATGCAGCGAAAGACCTATCAGTTGTTTCAACTCGTTGAGCGCATGTTCAATCTCAGGTGGGTCCTTGGATCTAGCAGGGAAGTAGGCTCTAATTAACCGGGTTTCACTTAAAGAAAAGAGTGATTTTGATCTGAGAAAGAAATTACTTTATTATTATATATAAACAACTTAAAGAATATTGATAATATCAATATGAACACATTATATTAATATAACAATATAAATACATTTAAAAAATTAAATCTTAAAAGTTTTAATGAATATCAAAGTCTTTCTTACAATAGTAAGACTTAAACCATGATACCAAACATAGAAAAAGTTAATAACATTTAAAATGATTATGATGTGATCCATTAATCAGAATATTACACCACCTCTTTCCTAGTGCAGCTTGGTCATAAGCTTAACGGATAAGTGGGGCGAACTGCTGGAGAATGGCAGTTGGTCAGGTGTGATGGGTCAGGTGACAAGTCGCGCGGCGGACTTGGCCGTGTGTCCTATTCGCTTTGTGCTGGACAGGCAACCCTACGTTCAGTATTCGGCGGTCCTGCACACCCAGAAGTGAGTAAATCACAGCGAACTTGACTTGCTCCCAGCCTCACAGCGCTTTTTAATCCGCAGCATCCACTTTCTCTTTCGGCACCCACGTCGCGGCCACATCAGGAACATATTCTTCGAGCCGTTGAGCAACCAGGTGTGGTGGTGTGTCCTGGTTTTGGTCACTGGAAGCACTGTACTTTTACTGTTTCACATGAAGCAGGAGAGGAAGCTTTCCCTCATGGAGAACGGGTTGTCCTTCGTTTGGTTTACAATGCTGGAAACGTATCTGCAACAGGGTCCTGCCACCGAGATCTTTCGCCTTTTTTCCACTCGATTGCTGATCAGCCTTAGTTGTATATTCAGTTTTATGCTGATGCAGTTCTACGGCGCCTTTATAGTGGGCTCTCTGCTTTCCGAAAGCGCAAGGACCATTGTCAGCCTGCAGGCACTTTACGACAGCAACCTTGCGATTGGGATGGAAAATATATCGTACAACTTTCCGATATTCACAAACACAAGCAATCAGTTGGTAAAGGATGTGTACGGCAAGAAAATATGCAAGCCTGGAGAGCACAATATCCTGACCCTGCAGCAGGGAGCTGAGAGGGTAATCCAAGGACGCTTCGCATTCCACACGGCGATCGATCGTTTGTACAGGTTGCTTCTGGACCTCCAAATGGATGAGGCGGAGTTCTGCGACCTGCAGGAGGTCATGTTCAACCTACCGTACGACTCGGGATCCGTGTTGCCCAAGGGTTCTCCGTGGAGAGAGCACCTGGCCCATGCACTGCTTCACCTTCGAGCTACTGGCCTGCTACAGTACAACGACAAGAAGTGGATGGTTCGACGACCAGATTGCAGCCTGTTCAAGACCTCGCAAGCAGAGGTTGACCTGGAGCACTTTGCCCCGGCGATTTTTGCCCTGGTGCTCGCCATGATGGCCAGTGCGCTGGTCTTTTTGTTGGAACTCTTTCTGCACTGGCTAGCGGACTTTCGAAGGAGGTTGGGAACCATGTCCACTTAAGTAATCATTTTGCCTCCTTTCCAGCGCCAGCTCCAGCTCCAGCTCCAGCTGCCCTGTCATGACTTTCGGCTGCAAATTTGTGTCGCTTTTAATGTTTGCTGCATTTTTAATAATAGTAAAAAATTTGTAATAATGTCAGCTATTCCCAGCGCGGGGCAGAAATTAAAAATTCCATTAAACTGCAAACACTTGCATGTACTCAACTGGACTCCGTCCTTTCGCCATAGCGCCATTCCGCTCGTTTTGTCCAGTTCCTTCGCTGGGGTCGTGGTGTTCATTTAGACTTAATTATGAAGCTGGCCGGAGGCGGTGTCACTTGTTTTCTATTAACTGACAAGCTTTTAAGGGGCGCAACTCTTAGTATCCTGAAGAAGAATCCATTTAGCGAACAAGTGGTAACGCTTCCGACTAGCTCACAACAACTCCCCTGCCAAATCGCAAGGGCTTAGCGTATGGGTGACTTTTTTCAACAATTTTTGGAATGACTTTTATAACCTTCAGTATCAGGCATTGTCATTGTCCGATCCATATAGTCTTTTAAAATGGCAAGCGAATTGTTACACTAAAGCGCCATCTACGAGTAATTGTGTAATCACACTTGGAGCAATTGGATGGGTGATCAGTGTCCTGCAGTGGCCACGCATATCCTGCGTGCATGTCCTGCATAACCTTCAATTAAGTTGTCATAATGTCAGACAGATACGGCTGCGGAAAAAGGGCGCTTCCTTGGAAACTCGTTGGGTCGATATTTTCACATTTATATTACAGTGCAGAATGAGATTGTGCAGAGGGTCGGCGAGTGCGAGTGCTGAAAAAGTTGGACATCCAACTTAAATCTGTTATTTATAAAAGGTTCCAATAGGGAAATTCCAAAGCTCCGGCAGCCGCTGCTAATTACCACAATCAAATTTCAATTAAAGCGTTTGCATATGATGATTTTCTGAATGCAATTGCCATTAGTGTTTTAATTGGCGATTCTAAGACAACCTGAAATTTACACTACATATACACTACAACAAAATTAAACGCTTCAGAAAATATATATTATTCGTACAAAATTTTGCTTAAATTTTGATTCCAAATTTTTCAAAATAATAATTATTTTTTTTTTACCTATAAAATGTTATTTTTTATGAAGCCCAAGTGAAGAGGATTTTATGCATTTTCTGCGGCTTAGCTAGTTAGGAAAGCCCAAGGGTATTGAATTAATTAAGTTGAATGTATAATGTGGAACTATTTTCTGTACAAATTTTTATTTCGAAAATAGTCTTTGATGGCTGTCAAACATTTTAAGACATATAGCAAAGGTGCATTATATATCTTACTGTCTTTCAGGGACATCGATGCTCCTTACGATACGCACACACGCTCGCATTCTCACGTCAAATTATGCAAATTTACAACATGATTAAGCTCGTTTAGCTGGACTCCCGTCCAACGAGTATATATGTGTATACAGTCCTATAGGCTGATGTCGTCAAGTCTCTCGTGTTTGTTTTGCAATTCAAATGAATTTGCAGAGGTTGGGCTCAGGTTTCGGGCCCAAAACTGAAGATATAGCTGTGAGTGATGCTGGTCATTGTCCCACACAGCTTGCCACATTAAAAAAGTTTCCAGGGAAAAACTTTAAATATACATATTTTAAATTTATATTTCATATGAAAAACAGCTCATTAAATACAGCGGTCATCTTGTATATTTTCCTCAAAGTGGAATTAATAAGCAGACAATTTAAGAGTAAATACGTGGCAATGCTATACGATTTGGCAGCACTGGCTGAGTATAATCCCTCTAGCTGGCCGGAAATTTCGGCTTGTTCGTTTCAATGTTTAGTTGTGCGCTGTCTGGGCCACCTTCTCTTCTCTGAACATATAAATTCGTACAAATTGTTCGATGGCCGTTCGCTCTGTTCCTTCGGCCAAAGTATCAATTGTTTGGCATTGGTCTTTATTTATGCATAGTTGTTGGCATAGTTGTCGGCATTGTTGGCCTGGCCTATCCGATGTCTGCGTGGTGGTATGTGTGTTTTATTGCTTATGGTTATGGTGGGGATATGGCCGACAGTGCTCTGAATGAATTTATATTGTTTTTGAAGTGTTTAAATGTTTGTCCGTGTTTGCCACAGGACGCTGGCACACTGGGCGTATGCGTAATGCAAATTTATGCAGGCCTAATGCTATGGCAAGTGCCCTCGAATGGAAATTTCGTCGCCTCAGCGACGGAGGATTGAAGTTTATGCAAATAGGGCTCTAATCGAGATATGACTCCAGAGCTAATTAAATAAGACAAAGCCAGCTTTAATTTCCAGCTAATAGACTGACGGAATTAATTTAAATTTGAGTTTACTTCGGCAGCGTCCCATCTTTTGGAGCTTCTGTTTCTTGTGTATTTACATAGCAGTCTATTTAAAGAAGTTGTTTATTTTTATTTTTTTCATGGTAGCTGCGTTCAATCTTGGCCCTGACCAAAAAGCGTGACCAAAAGCTGACTAAAGAGCCGCCACAACTTTAGCAAATCAATATTAATTGCTTAGATTCACTCGACCATAAACTTATTTTAAAAAGCAAAGCTGCAGAGTTGCTGGAAAAGCGTGCAGAACGAAAACAGCAATCCGTTATATTTTCACTATTTATGCTTGGGGTTCCCACTGCCCCTCTGGCAGTATACCTCTTTCCACTCCTTTGAACGATTGTCGAGTGGTAAAAAACTTTTGCAACTTTTGCGCTGCATTTCTGAGGCATCCTTTCGTCCTTTTCGCCACAGTCCTGCAGACGGGCTAATACCCCTGCGCACCGCTCCTCTCTGGCGTCATGTGCTTATTATAAAATAATTAAGTCCTTTAGGAAATTATAGTTCTTGTTGCCGTTGACTTCCTTTCTGTTGTCGTATTTCTCTAACTCAAGCAATCTGTGCCGGGTTTTATTTCGCCCTCCTTTTCTTTCATTGTTTAGTGATTTCCGAGCTCTTGCCTCTCGGTCTTTAGTGTTTGCCATGGTAGTACGTCTGGAAAATTCGCACGAAAAAAATATTACTTACTATCGTTAAGAAGCGTTGACTTAAAATATATTAGTCCATTGAACTCTACAAGTCACAATCTGGCAAATTACGTATTTTGCTAAGCATAGTTCGAAAATTTTATATGTTGAAAGATCCAGCATACTAACTACATTATTCTAAAAAAATTTTCAAATTAGTATTTAAATTTGACTTTAGAAAATACTTTACTTTTACTTTACTTTTAGAGACTTTTACAGAATTTGGAGCACGAAACTTTATTCTGTCTATTTAAATAAAAAACCAACTTGTATCTTTGGCATTGCTTGATTGCTCTTGTGAGTGCCTGCCATGAATAACCTGGGATGGATTCCCAAAGGTTAAAAATTCAACATAAATTGCTTTCGAGTCCAGAGACTCCCACTCGTTCCATTATTTCCAGGCCTTGTGAAAAAATAGACACGTTTTGTCTCTTTTCTCTTGTGGGCTGCCACTGGCGTATGAGTAATTTATTGTGTATCTAATTAATTATTGCTGCCAACGTATTTTTCCACAACGAGGCAAGTGTGGCGAGTGTGTGACTGTTTATATCTGTATCTGAATCTGGCTAGTTGTCTGTGTGGGCGTCTGGGTCGGCATCGTTAGCATTGACTTAATTGCCAAGCCACAGAATGACTCTGAGCCTAAAAAAGCCAGGCAGTGGTATCTTGAACCCGCATGCGGGCAGGACATCATGATCTATGTGTGGGATATGGCACTTTGCATTGGAATTTATGTATCGGCTGGCTCCCGCTCTTTAAAAATTCAATTCCTTGCCCATCCGCAGTGGGCCATTCATTTTAACATGCCACGGAGTATGACAAGTGTCGGTCAACTATAAACAGGGAGGAGCGCCAGCCACTAGGACACTCGACGAGTCCATGGACAACCAGGATGTCGCGACACTGGCAGGACTTCAATGGCCCTCTGGCGATGTCATAAAAGCCGCTTGAGTGCGATGTTCTCGCGGAGCCTATCGAAGGTCTCACGGTCTACATAGACACGTTTAACGCGGGGATAGTCTTGCCCCTTCAATTAAGCAAAGCTGTATCATATTTATTACCCTCTGCATTTATACTCTCTTTTGCCAATTGATAAAGGACGATAACTTTGCACAGAAATATAGGGTAAGAGATTTAAATTAGGGTCAAAACATTGTGGTAATGGAGAAACTTTTATTATACCCGTTACTCGTAGAGTAAAAGGGTATACTAGATTCGTTGAAAAGTATGTAACAGGCAGAAGGAAGCGTTTCCGACCATATAAAGTATATATATTCTTGATCAGGATCAATAGCCGAGTCGATCTGGCCATGTCCGTCTGTCCGTCCGTCTGTCCGTCCGTCCGTCTATCCGTCTGTCTGTCCGTATGAACGTCGAGATCTCAGGAACTACAAAAGCTAGAAAGTTGAGATTAAGCATACAGACTCCAGAGACATAGAAGCAGCGCAAGTTTGTCGATTCATGTTGCCACGCCCACTCTAACGCCCACAAACCGCCCAAAACTGCCACGCCCACACTTTTGAAAAATGTTTTGATATTTTTTCATTTTTGTATTGGTCTTGTAAATTTCTATCGTTTTGCCAAAAAACATGTATTTAATCATATGAACTCCGCACCCAGCACCACGCACCCCGCACCACGCACCACGGACCCCGCACCCCGGACCACGCACCCCGGACACCGGACCCCGCACCCCGCACCCCGGACCCCGCACCCCGCACCACGGACCCCGGACCCCGCACCAAGCACCCTGCACCCTGCACCCCGCACCCTGGACCCTGGACCACGCACCCCGGACCCCGCACCCCGGACCCCGCACCCCGGACCACGCACCCCGGACACCGGACCCCGCACCCCGCACCCCGGACCACCCAACTTGTTTTGGTTAAATTTTTGTTACATGTACTTCATTACACCCCGCACCACGGACCCCGCACCCCGGACCACGCACCCCGGACACCGGACCCCGCACCCCGAACCACGGACCCCGCACGACCCACCCCGGACCCCGCACCCCGGACACCGGACCCCGCACCCCGCACCCCGTACCCCGCACCACGGACCCCGCACCTCGGACCCTGGACCACGCACCCCGGACCACGCACCCCGGACCCCGGACCCTGGACCACGCACCCCGGACCACGCACCCCGGACCCCGGACCCTGGACCACGCACCCCGGACCACGCACCCCGCACCCCGGACCACGGACCCCGCACGACCCACCCCGGACCCCGCACCACGGACCCCGGACCCCGCACGCCGCACCCCGGACCCCGCACCCCGGATCCCGGACCCCGGACCCCGCACCAAGCACCCTGCACCCCGGACCCCGGATCCCGGACCCCGCACCACGCACCACGGACCCCGGACCCCGCACCCCGGACCACCCAACTTGTTTTGGTTAAATTTTTGTTACATGTACTTCATTACACCCCGCACCCCGGACCACGTACCCCGGACCCCGCACCCCGCACCCCGACCACGCACCACGGACCCCACACACCGGACCCCGGACCTCGCACCCCGGACCCCACACCCCGCACCCCGGACCACGCACCACGGACCACGCACGCCGCACCCCGGACCCCGCACCACGGACCCCGCACCCCGGACCCTGGACCCTGGACCACGCAACCCGCACCCCGGACCCCGCACCTCGGACCTCGCACCCCGGACCCTGGACCACGCACCCCGCACCCCGGGCCACGGACCACCCAACTTGTTTTGGTTAAATTTTTGTTACATGTACTTCATTACACCCCGGACCCCGCTCCCGGACCCCGCACGCCGCACCCCGGACCCCACACCCCGGACCCCGGACCCCGCACCCCGGACCACGCACCACGGACCCCGCACCCCGGACCACGGACCCCGGACCCCGCACGCCGCAACCCGGACCCCACACCCCGCACCCCGGTGCGGAAGCAAAGCTTAATGACTAAATAGATAACCCCTTTGCGGAAGCAAAGCTTAATGACTAAATAGATAACTGCTGAAGTCCGTATATTTACTATTACGTCCAAGCTAGCGAGCTGCAGTATTGTGACCAGCTAAATAGTATGGAAATTAGTTATCCAATAAGTTGGAAATCCTTTCAAAGTTTCATGAAAATCATGTCAACCAATCAATTTTCGTCTGGGCGACAAATGAGCAGCCAATAGTTGGCCAACGAATCGTTTATCAAATTTAAATTTATTTCCAATCTGGCTAAAATGCAGTTCCGAAAATTCATCATGGACGACAGTGTAAAGTCCCACAGATGTGTCAATGTATCTGCGCTAAATGTGTCCGTATGTGCGTATCTGCATAATTTTGATCGCTCGTTTTTCGGGGGTTCGAAGAGGTTTGGGTTTTTTGGACCACTTTCGGTCTTTTTTCGACCAGGCGGCGCATAAATTTGCATCCCAATTCGGTGGTGCTGCCTCGCTTGCTGTTGTTTGTGTTACCGTGCGACGAGTGTTGCCAAAGTCCTTGTTTGTGGCTGATGATTTGCCATTTTAATTAGGCAATGTCCTGTCACAAGCAGACGGCCAGTAGATACGGTTATTAGTTAAGAGACAGTCTCTGGTTTGACAAGTCCACTGAAAAAAATACGTAACTACAAACTTAGCATTCAATTAAGATATTGGAAATTATTGTTTTATCTTTCTTAGTTATCGAAAGCATTTTAGCCCTCGAATAGGATGCATCTTCTGTAGATTTAGTCAAAAATGTAACGATCAAAAATAAACGATTTTTTTGAAGACCTTATATAGGCGGTCAGGTCAGACGATTGTCCAATTGAAGTGGTGGCAAAATGTTCTTCCGCGGTTGGCCTTTTAATGAGGCTACCCGCAATCAGTTCAAACGATGAGTGCCATGGCAGAAGGATGTAACCAACTGAAATAGTCTTGGAATTTTAATTATGTTTAAACAGTAAAGAATTTCAAGCCGCTGTCCTCTAGCATCCGGTTCCGGTATTTGAGCCGCATGTGCATCCTCTTGAACATTTTGTGCACTTGTGTAGGAGCCACAAACTAATTCGCAACCATCACTTTTTTTAGCACACATTTAAACCAGCAAACTTTTATATCCGCTTTGCGTCTACACAAATAAACAAGCTGTAACTAAATAATTGCCAAAGACTGTGCAAACGCCAATAAACAAGCCCCACACACAGGCGCTCACATGGCGTGTTTCCGTTTCCGCTTTTGCATGGCACGTGCGTGTCTGCGGCTTTTGGCCATGATTTTGGTGTGCGAATGTGTGGGCTGGTGGCCATGCCTGTTGACAAATTTGTGGTCAAGCGAAGTCAACAAAGTCGTTTCAAATCAAAGTACAGGGTGCTTAAAAAATTATAAATTTAATCCTAGCCATTATCAAGAGCTAAAAGTTAATAAAGCAACGATTAAATTCATACGAAAATAGATAAATAATCATTTTACCAAAGCAGTATGTGCTCAGAATTTGGTATTCGGCGGAAAAAAACAGAACACATTATACATGGAAATACATACATTACAAAAAGCAAAAGCTGGTTTCTTTTAACCTACTATTATGTCTTTAAAATATATTTACAGAAGCGCGTTTAAAAAAAGCCCCCATTTACGTTGAGCGTACCATATAAAAATAAGATAATTAAGTTTATTCCTATTTGTCAATGGCCAAATTGCTTACATAATTAATTTACTTAGTTTTGCTGAAGCTAATTTTTCGAAAATTTAAAATTTTCTGTTGACCAACTTCGTGCTAGCTAGTGACCTGCAAAACTTTATATTATAATATAATTTTCTTTTATCAAATTACCCTACTCTACAATTTATTCCGTGACAACCAGCTCTATCTACCTCAGTGACACAACTTGAGCTAGGCAAGAGAATTGCATACTATTCATTTTGCGGCTCCACCGTTTGGCCAGAGCCTCACACCTCACTCCATTAGGTTTTTCCATTACGTTTTTAATTAATTAATGTGCCTCCTTGTGCGGCTCCACCACTGTTTATGGCTTAAGAAG
Organism: Drosophila santomea; assembly: GCF_016746245.2. Lineage (NCBI taxonomy): Eukaryota > Metazoa > Arthropoda > Insecta > Diptera > Drosophilidae > Drosophila > Drosophila santomea. The sequence continues at coordinate 7,111,021 of NC_053019.2, read as the reverse complement.
ATCAAGCCAGGCAACGTATAATATTAAAACATAACCGGGTCGTGTATGTGCCTGTAATTAAAAGGGGCGCCTACTTTGAAGCTGGTCCTGGTTAAAAACTTATGCTCAGGAGCTGGAAACTGAGGAAACTGAGGAAACTGAGTCAACAACTTTCTATTTTGTCATTGAAACGGTCTGCTCGCTTCGCTGCCAAAGTTCAGAGATTCAGTACGACCCTCTTGCAAGTGACACACTCTGCATACACATAAGCAACTGGAAATAATTTTTCAATTCGCAAATGCAACTTTTGACACACACAAAAAGGAGAGCAAACTTTAAGTTTGCAATTGCTGCAGCCGGAGCCGTTCCCCGGTGGAAAGCGGTAAACCAGCAATGGATGAGTTCTGGGACCCGGGAGGAGCGTGTCTGCCAGACCCGTCCAGCTGCAGTCGTCGTATTCCCGTGTACTTCTTGGGGTTTCTGTGCCATTTCTTGCTGTGTTTCTTTTAGCCACGGCCCCAGCTCCAGAAGGAAATTACAAACCAAAGTAAACGCCAGCAGCAGCCAAGGAAGTTGTTGACGCAGGACGAGCGCCGGCGCTGAGTGTCAGTGTCATATCCTGTGCCAAAAGTGCACACAGAACTTCGGGCTGGGAATCCAGACTCCAGATCCAGTAGCCGAATGTCCACAGAGAGAAAGTACATGGTATATAACGCATATATGTATAGGGCTAACAAGATATACAAATTATTATAGAACGAATAACGAATTGGTAAAACTCTTTTCCCGATTCTAGAATCGCGTTGATGCTACTCAACTACTAAATATATGCATATCACTTATTTTCTCAGTGCAGTAGCAGGGGCCAAAATTGCTGCACATTACAAATGAATAATTTATGCGCGCGCTCTCTCAACGCCAGATGGATGAGGGATACGGATGTGGATGAAGCCGCTGGCTAGGGGATCCAGATGGGCGGACGGTGGCCTGGATGGGGGGCGGGTCTGCCCGTAGACCCAGTCACGGAGGACTGCGGCAACGTCCAATCCTGGTCAATGCCAAATGAGTTGTGGCAACGCCTCGCTGGTGCCATAAAAGGGAAAAAGGGAACTGGGGAACAGGGGAACTGGGGGATCGGGCATGGATGGAATAGGGAAGGGAAGCTGTTGCTCTGCATAGACTGAAATCTTCTTCCAAAAACTTCGCCCCAGAAGGGCAAATTACATGGCTCTGGTGTGAAAATTATCTTCCTGGCAAGCGGCAGCAAAGAAGACGGAAGAAAGCGCAAACTCAAAAGTTATTAGAGCAAATTTTTGCCTTTTGCCTAAGTAATGGCCAAGTGCATATCTCTCAGCACATATTGAGTTATGACTTAATTGGATAAGAGCCCGGTTTGCGCAACTTTGCACACCCATCCCGCTATTCACTGTCCTCCTTCCTCAATGCCCCTCTGGAGCTACTAAGTTGGGCGGAAAGTTGAGGAAACATTATTCCTTCTTACCCGCCTTGAGGCTCGGATTGCGGTAATGGATCTCGTAAGACTCTGATTATGTTTTGCTGAGCAGAAATTAATTTCTTCGGACTATCTTGCCGAGCATATTATCAATATGAGGTCTCACCCAGATTAAATGGTTCCCACTGGGGAGAATGAACTGTGATATTTAATACATTCTATTTTAAGAAGTATTCATGTTGACGTCTTTTGTGATAAGGTGTCCAGGGACTGCGATTCCGTCGATTAACAGAAAAAACAAGAGAGAACGCTATAGTCGAGTTCCCCGACTATCTTATACCCGTTACTGAAGAAATGAAAAAATATCAAAACACTTTTTGAAAGTTTGTGGGCGTTAGACCAGAACGCATGACCAGAGCGACTAGACTATTGACACTGATATGTATATACCCTTCATATGATCGGAAACGCTTTCTTCTGCCTATGTTATACTTTTCAACGAATTTAGTATACCCTTTTACTCTATTTCGCATTTATTTATATGATTTGAATTATATTATATTATTTTATGGTACATATCAATATTGATTTTCAAAAGGGGTTGAGGAGTACGCGTTTAAATACATTTAAGACCGTCAATAAAACATGAACGTTAAGTCTTTCTAACTCTTAACTGAAGAGAATTTCCCAACATAAAATGAAAGATCATACGGATGGATGCGAACTAAAAGTGTCCCAAATCCCAGCTGCAAGACCAATCAAAGCGACTTTAATGCAAATGCACTGCCATTTCCCTTTCCAGTCGATTCCGTTGACATACAAAAAAGGCGGAAAAACACAGATAGGGGATAGATAGGGACACAGCGAGGGATAAAAAAAACAACAACGGCGAACCGGCAGTGCGATTTGTGCTCATTTGTCAATGCACGGGTGATGCTACGTCGGTGCCACTCGCCTCACGTCAATCCGGATAACGAATACGCCCCTTCGGCCACGCCGAATGCAGTTTGTAGCTTTGCCTGTAGTTGATTTTGTGTGCGGGGAAGTGTGGGTTGCCTGGCGTTTTGGTTGAAGCCCACACGGAGCACAGAACACGAAACAGACAGCAATTCCATTCTCAATCCCAGTTTCCACCCATTAGAGCATCAAACACCCTGCTCTGGGCGCGCTTTTCCGTTGGGATTTTAATTTATAATTCAACACTCGAACATGTCACCAAAGAGTTTCATCAATATCCACTCTAAAATCAACTCCACGACGACGTAAACCGATTAAGCTATTTGGTGATTGTGAGATTCCCCACACGTGAACCATTAAATTCAGATGGGCCTGATTAATAGGATAGTTCGTTTTCTTAGGATATTTAAACGCTTTAAAGAAACTAAACCACCTGGAGAAACTTTTAAACTAATGGTTATACAACTAATTTTGAACCCACTATGGTGTTTATTTGGAGTTAAAGAAGTTAAACCAAAAAAGTATTTTCAACAGAGTCAGAGATGAATGCCCAGACCAGCTGATTTGGCTTACGTATGCTAATCAGTATACTTAAACAGAGGGATAACAAACAATCGTCCAACATACTTTCTTCTTTTCTTAAAAGAGTAATGATTTATTATTACTTATGTGCGCATGTTGAGTACATCCCCCTGGGATTTCATTGGAAATTTTGAAGGGGTAATACGAAATAAAAAATGCGTTGGTCGCCAGAAAATCATTTTTATAAAATAATAAACTCATGAAAAAAAAATTATATTTGATTTATATTCTATTTATATTTTATCATTCTAATGCCGCAAGCATTAGGCCCAATTTTATAAATAATATACAAAATACTACAAATGGACTATTAAGATATAGTAAATGGGGTATATAAAAGTCGCCATTAATTTATTTAAGTCCAGTATTGTACAAGGAAAATAAGCTGATTACTCACTCGGCCTGTTTTATATAAATTAATAATTAAAGTGAGATTCTGAGGCAATGGGTATATAGGAATCGATTTTTTATTCTCGACATCATTTACTTCTTGAGCTCAACCAGTAATGATTAATCGTGATTTTTTAGTGTCCATCATATGCTTGCTATTTACATTCCTCCAAATGGGTTAGTTTTTTAATAGCGCACTAAGATAATTATTTTATTGAAAGCGAAACTATAGCAATTTTAATTTGAAGCACAATCTGGCTTTACATGCCGCGATGGCCAGGTGATACCTGACTCCAATAGATGTGATGCTCATAAGGATTGTAACGATGGCAGCGATGAGAGCTTTGTTGAATGCTTCCAAGAGATCTGCCCGGAGTATAAGTGTTCATATGGAGGCTGCTACCAGAAATTCAAGCGTTGTGATGGCAAATTAGACTGTTGGGACGGAACCGACGAACACCCAAACCATTGTAACAAAAATCAAACCCAAATGAATTCTGAAGAAAATGTTTCATCGCTTAAATGCAAGTAAGTTTGACATTAGTAAAGCTCCAGTTCAATATGCACAATATATGTATATATGTTCTGCACGGTGCTTATCATAATATAGTTGACATAATTCAATAAAGAAAGAAATATCAGTGTGGGTAATAAGTATTAATAGTTCTATCAGCTGAGTGATAGGTGTTAGGCGTTTGATAATTACAAACGACGTTTTAAATTATTTCTCTTTTCAGAGAAAATAACTTAAAATGTCAATCAACATCGGAATGCCTTGATTTCAAATACGTTTGTGATGGCATCAAGGACTGCCAGGATGGCAGCGATGAAGCCAATGCAATTTGCCTAATTTCCGAGTGTCCCAACGATACATTCCGCTGTGCCTACGGAGGATGTTTAGCGAAAAGCAAGGCATGCGATGGGGAAATTAATTGCTGGGACAAGTCGGATGAAGAGTATGCCATTTGCGGAAAAACACTGGGTAAACTTGTGCCTACGACTCTCATCGAAGACCGAAATGGCACAAATCGCACCACATCACTGGTTTCTACCAATGGATTAGATGCCCACCGAATTTTTACTCGTCAGTCTTCGGGCTGCAGAGTACCAGCAAACCTGAAAAATCTTCAGGTAAAAACCCTCTTCAATGTCCTGCCCTATAGGGTGGGTGCAGAAATAGCGGACTCCACTGTAGTGCGATTGAGTTGCTCTACCAACACACAGCTGTACGGCAGTGATCTTAATCTCTGCCTCAATCGAAAGTGGCAAGGGCCATGGCCGGATTGCATCTCGAGGTGCCACAGATGGATTTTTACCAAGGATCCCTCAATTCGATCTGCATGTCGTTACAATGGAGACACAAGGGATTGCAGACTCAAGTCGACCAAGTTGTTCACTGGAACCGTTGCCAACGTAACCTGCGCTTCAGGTTACAAGCCAAAGGGAAGGACTTCTTGGCAAACTCGAACCTGCATGGAACTTCCAAGTGCCACCTCCCCGGCTTGGATTCTTGAGAAGAAACAAAATCGCCTCCAATGCGTTCCTGAGTGTGGCATAACAGTGCTAGGAGTAAAGGACATTCCTTGGACCGTGAGTCTATTCACAAATGCCATGACCACGTCCAATTTCTCGTTTAGATGCCTGGGTATAGTAATCAGTGCTTATTCGGTTATTGTCGAGAAACAATGCATTGATACTGTCGATGTGATGCGATATGCCATTATCACTGGAGAGCACTCGATTGCTTTTAATGACTATGACGAGAGTCCCTATAAGGTATACCTTATAGGTAGCATATATAAAGGGTAAGATACATAAAAACACACTTTTAATATATATATGCACGTTTATTAATATCTCTTAACTTTTATAGCTCAGCAAATGCCCTTGTCAACACAGTTGATCCCTTTATATTTTCTCGCTTGGTGCGCCCCATTTGCCTGCCCCCCATCCCTGAGTGGTATGCCCTGTCCTCGAGCACAACTGCCTATACGACCTCGAATGGCATTACGATTACCTATCTCATTAATATCGAAGATGACATACGCGAGAAAATAAAACTTATACACGAGCACAGCAACCAAAAAGGAAATCAAAATACCCATAATTCTAAAGCTCTCATAAGCATTTAAGAGTACGCCTTAGCTTGATGCTTCAAAATGTCAGATAAACACAATTTGGTCGACATAAAACACACCTCTTTTTTATACCAATTATTTTTACTTATTGTTTTTTCTCTTCTTTGATTGGGACCCGAAGCCCCTACCTAATTGATATATCGCAATGGCCAGCCAAATGAGCTTAGCGGATGGTCTCCAGGCTCCAAGTGCCGGAGTACAGCCGCACCTGCAGCCATGGGAGGCACATGCGTGGTCCCCGGAACGTCTGGGCTCCATGTACTCCGACTGGGCGATGCACTTCTTCAGCCAACAGCGGTACGCGAACGGACTTCGCTATTTCAATAACGCCCTGGATCTGAATCCGTTCAATGCCAGAGCTCTGATGCGCCGAAGCCAGCTGAAAAGATCCATGGGCCTGGCCCCCGACGCTCTGAAGGATTGCTCCCACGCAGAGGGTTAGTCCTACATTTTGAAATGGGACTATTTTAACTATTTTTAACTATCGCATTTGTATTCAGATCTGCTGATGAGCCGAAGGCCACCAGTAGTCAATCCCAATGTCAGTCTGGAAGTCTGCGATGCGCTGTACGAGTCCAATCGGCTGGAGAACTCGAAAATAAATCTGCATTGTCATTTAAAGCGATTTAGCTCCGCACAAAGAGGTCCTGTTGTCGACCGTCTTAATGTGGTAAGTGCACCTCTTCAAAGCATTAAGAATTGGCGTAAAGTGACCAACCTTTTCAGTTAAATGAGAACTTTCGAGACACATTATCAGATGATACCACCATGTCTGTACAGCGCCTTATCAATCGCATGATGGATAGTTTGGCTAAGGAATCCAAGGATATGAAGGATACTTGTGACGTGATTAGCATAATGGAAAAGGAGGTAACTTTACTACTATTATATTCACTTATGTAAATGCCTTTGAACGATTTCCAACTTAAGGAAGCCCATTTGTCCCCACTGGAAATAGCCAGGCGAAAAAGGCACTTTAAGATATATAACCAGTCGTATCTGAGCAAGTGCTGGGTGGATGTGGCCTTCCTAAAGAGACTACGCGATGATCCCAATGTAAAGCCCAAACATTGCAAAAAGTCATCCGAGTACTTGGGCAAGCTGATGGCTAGCAACTATAAAGCGGAGCGCACTCTTACGGTTGGCTCTTGACATTTTAATATTTTAATAGATCGTGTAACAGTGACTGCCATTTCTGGTAATTCTTAGAAAATGCTGCATACCCGAAATCCCATGTACGCCTTGCATCAACAGAAATATCCCAACGAGGCATTTTATAATAAGCACCGGGAGGAAAATCTGTATCGCATTCAGTACCAGACAAGGCGAAATATGTTCAAGATTCTGCGCAGTATTCGATTGCTGATTCGTGTTGGAGAACTCAATGTGAGACTTGAAATTCATAGTTTTCATTTAATTGTATTATGAGCTTGATTAATTCGTAGAAACTGACCACATTTATTGAGGAGGTCATGGGAGACTATGTCACCATTAAGACGAATCGCGTAATGCCGTGGAAATTTGAATTCACTAATGAGGTCTACAACTACCTAGGTCTAGCCCGCATTAATGAATACAAAATCCCCAGCAATATGACTGTCTTGCAGGGAAGACAACGTCTTCTGACACTTTTCAGACTGCCGCTCAATAATAATCTGGACATAAAGAAATCAAAGACAAAACGATCGAGTACTCTTCATATAACAAGATCGGGCACCACCGATCCCAAAGCTGAGCACTTTAAGTATGTTTTTTTTAGCAACATGTAGGTAAAATTGTTTACCGAAAATTATCTTATTCTAGGAAACAAGTGGTTCGACTGGAGAATCGGATGCGGTTTGCCGAGTATCACATTGAACGCGCCTATCTACTGCATGAATTGGCCCAAGAGCATCTGAATTTTAACTCATTTGATGGAGCTTGCTCCATGGCACGTATTGCCCTGGAGGGTAAGTTAAAATTTTACAAAGGCCCCAAAATATAACAATTGATTCCACAGAGGCCATCAAATGCAAGAGTGTAGTTTGGAGCTTCCTGAGTCTCATGGTAATATGCAAGGCCCACGCAATTCTGGGCAAGATCGAACGGGAAAAGGATATTCTGGCCGAAGCCTTCGAGCTGGCCAAGAAAATGAAGAACCTAGACCTGTGCTTGTTCATCGATATCTGCATTAAAGTTAATGCGGAGGAGATGGAAATGAAGCGCATGGTTACTACAGATTTGACTGCTAGGAGACAAAAGTTTGGCTCGAAAATGTTCCAAAGCAACGATCAGGTGAATGAGGATCGCAACCAAATTACCTAGAAAACAGTACAGTATAATAGTATAATGTACAATGTACAATAGTAAAGTACAAATATTTTAAAGGTATATTAAATGTGTTTTTCTTTTTGCTGACAACTTGGTATTATTTACCGAAACAAATAAGCAATGACTACTTGCTTAAATTCATAAATAACTTATTTCCTAGAGAAGGTAGTGGGAATCTTCGTGAAAATTCCGCCTGCATAGGGCGAGAACTTTAAAGTGCGTTTTAGCCCGTGTAGTTGGGGCCAGCCAAAAGTTTATCTCAATGAAAAACCCCAAGCACATTAACGGCTGTCGGTGTTGGGCATTCAATCACTGCAAAGTGCAGCTGCAACTTGCTCTTACATATAAATAGTTTATGTTTCTTTCCGCTTCTTGTTGCCACTGGTCGGAGGCGGCAACCTTTTCAGTGTAAACTTTGCACACTTTCGGATTTTGAAAGCGCCGGATCTAAGCCAGACTACCCCGAAAAACTCAAACCCCACCCACCGGATTTTCCTCAGCTGCCATCGGTTTCCACCTGGTGGCTTGAAGTTCCGTGCAACATCGCACAAAAGACGCAAATAAATGAAGCCATTTGTTGTGTTGTTAGCTGATTTTCGATGCAAAGGATGGCCAGAGGTGGAAAACTTTCGCACCCCCTGCCCAGCGAAACTGTTGGCAATTCCCATTAGTCGCTTGTCATTTAAATTTTTCGACTTGGTCGTAAACTCCG